>NC_133122.1:56368939-57568939 GCF_033568475.1 Henckelia pumila | reverse complement strand
CGAACTTTGAATTTTGTTGGGTTGTTAGAATTTGATAATCTTCGAGTATGTTGTGCTTGAGCTAGCATAGATCGTGTATTCGAAGTCGGTTCGGAAAAAGAACGAAGTTTGGATTTTATATGATTTTTGGAGGTTAATTTCGAAAATGGGTCTTATGATTTTGGTTGGATTTGTTGAGTTTTGATGGATTGGAAGATGATATGAGTTGTTTGGAATGGTTTCACGATGTTGATGATTTTTGGTTTGACCGTTTATAGCCGTTATGTCGTCGAAATCGAGTTTTGGATTATCGATTTTATTATTCGGTTTGATTTCCGGGTTTGTTTGAGTTAGAAGATTTATATCGAATCCGTATTTCAAATTTTCAGATTTGAGTTGAAAGATTCGGGTTTGGATCGAACTTGGAAGTTGAATCGATTCGAGAATTGAAGAACGATATAGTATTGAACTTCTTGTATGGCTTGTTTTGATTCGATTCGATTTTGATTGAGTTCGTTGTTATTTTCAGATTTGAATCCCCGACGAACTTGAAAAGGTAAAAAGACGATGATTTAATGAATGAGACGATTAACTCGAATTTGAATTAATTCGAGTGCCCAAAAGAAATCACATACTTGTATGCTATTTGAATTATTTGTTTTTAACTTGAATGAGTTTATTTTCACTTGCATACATCTTGAGCCGAAGATTCGATTCGTTTTGAACTTAGACGATTTAGGGAGCTATATTGAAGTGGCTTTGGATTTAGAGTTTTTCTAACTGCCAGAATACTTCTTATAGTTGCTCTGAAGTCTAGGGGTTTGAGTTGAGCGACATCCACCCCGAATGGGTGTGTCGGTGAGTTGTACGCAAAAACTCGACCCCGGGATCCCAACCGAGTACCGAATGATATTCGATTATTCGATTAGATAATCCCGAGTTTTGAAGTCATGCATTTCATTTTAATGCATTTTGAGTTGAGTGCTGATATGCCTTTCTGAATTGATTGACTCGTTGTTTTATATAACATGAATTGATATATTATTTGGAATTGCTTGATTTATCTCTTTTACTGGGAATTATATTCTCACCGGATTATCCGGCTGTCGTTTTGTTTGTATGTGTACTTGACGGCAGGTGGGGCAGGATTGAGTCAAGAGCTGCATGACTAGATCGAGTGGGAAATGATAGAGTGAGGACTTGGTTTTAGAAGTCATACCTTGTATTCGAACTCCCGTGTATTTCATTTTGAATTGTAGAACTTAGAATCGATGCTTGTTCTACATTTTTATGTATTTGAATACCTCGTTGTTGGAAAAATATTAGTTGGATCATGTTAGAGTCCTTATGGGTATGACATTACACTTTTGGAGTCATTTTTGGTGCAAAAACAGCAGGCCATGCGCGCCCGCGCAGCCAGGAAGGCGCGCCCGCGCGTCTTGCACTGTCTCGGAGGCCCGGACAGGGCGTCATGCATGCCCACGCCTCGTTTGGCGCGCCCGCGCGTCACCCCAATAAAAAAAAACCTACTTTTCGCGACGTGGTTTTGCGTCGCCGAATGTAAGATGTGCGTCGCTAAATGTCTTATTGATTATTTTTATTTCTTTTGATTTACATGATTTATTTATGTTCAAGAGATTAGAATCCGGGTCCTCACATTAAGTGGTATCAGTGCGATAAGATTCTTGGAATTGAATTAGAGTGAGCGGGGTAGATCGAGTCCGCATGAATTGAATTCTCGCATGTGATTGATTTATGTAAATGATTTATTTAAGATACATGCGAGCATGCTTTATTGATTTTAAAGCATGAATTACTTGAAATATGAACTGTATTTTAATTTCGGATCCGAGTTCCACCATCTGCTTGAGCTAGCAGATCAGAGATTGTTTGCGATATGAATTAGAATCCGATTGAGATCCAAAATTCAGTAATTTGTAGTTGAACGAACATTTCGAACAGAGATGTGGAACACCGAATTTTGAGATGGAGATTTGGTATCCTTTTCATACTGAATATCAGAATTGTCTCCTGAAGAATTTTAGCAGACGACAACCAGCAGTAACTCCCTTCGACTGATCTAGATCACACCACTACTGCACTGTTAGATGTCACTCTGACACCGATGGGAGTACTACCAAGGAGGTTTTATTCATGTAGATTACCAATTTTTAAGAGTACTGTAAGGCCCGGGATTAATTAAAAATTAATCCAAATTTAATTTGATTTTAATCCGAGTATATTTAATTTGGGGATATTTAGAGTTTTGATTTAAATTCTAATATTTTTAAATTATTTAGGATTGAAATTGAATTAATATAGGGGTCGAGGACCAAATTGCAATTATTGAAAAGTTGAGGGACTAAAGTGCAATTTTGATTAAAAGTTATCAGATTTGCGTTGGATTACTCAGCATGTCACGTGTAATTTTCATTCCTTATTTAGAAAGTAAGAACAGAGAAGCCGAGATCCTTTCATTTCTTTTGGATTTGCAATCTTCAAAGTCTCATAACTTTTGAACCGGTTATCCGATTTCGATTTCGTAAATTGTTCTGAAATCCTTACGACGAGGGCTTTGATCTCGTTTAAGTTTTATGTTGTGTTATTTGGATTTAGAAATCTGTATGGATCAGATATCAGATTTTGAGTTATTGATTATGTTCTTGAATTGTATCGCTTCTATTTTCGAAACCGGATCAAAGTTGAATGATTGAATGTTGTGGTTATGACTTCTAGCATGTATATCGATGAGTATAGCTGCTGATATGATGTTATGTTACTGAGTTTTATAAGGTATATGCTGATATATGAATTTGAGTTACAAGTTTCGAAGTCGGGATTACGTCGGTTACCAATTTTGAATCGCTACGCCGTTTGATCGAGTTTTGGAACTGTTTTGATAGCCGATATTTGAGTTGAAGTTGTTGTTGAGATATTTTGAATGTTATAGTATTTTTCTTATTCAGTTTCAGTTGAGTTTGAAGGCTAAACGACACAAGACGCCGACTTGAACTAACGAAGAAAGAGTTGAGGTTTGAAATGCAATTGATTGATGAATTATTGATGGTTTTGACTCGTTTCTGAAATGATAGATTGATTTGAAGTTTGATATATGTATTTTGTTTATATCTCACAGATTTTAAGAGTTCAGAACCTCGATAAACGAAGGTATAATGACGACATCGCAAAGTAGGGACTTTGAAACTCAAGAACGACTAACCTTGAGTTGGCCCGCATAAACCACATACATGTTTTTGATTTGATTGTAGTGTTGTCGATCCATCTCAGGTAATGGATCTTTATATTCGAGTTGATATGATGCTATATTGAATCGATTCTATGCCAAGGTTGCGGTTAACCTTATTTGCGAGTCGTTTACGAACTCGTTATATGGATATCCATGTCAAGATCGTTTACGAATCTTGATGGCATGAAGTTATATGAATCAATTCTTATATGATGCGTTAATTTACTCTATTTGTTGAGTCGAGTTTTAAATAGAGTTGATATGATTTATTTAACGCTTTCTATATGTTGGTTATACTGAGAATCGTTTCTCACCGGAGTTTATCCGGCTGTTGTCTTGTTTTGTATGTGTGCATGACAACAGATGGGGCAGGAGCTAGTCATCGACGTCATTGACAGCTGGGAGAGAGTCTAGCACGTGAGGACTCGGGTTGTAGATGATGTCATAAACTTTAGAAGCATGAAACTTTGGTCTAGTTTGTTTGGATTACATGTATAAAGTTTGAGATAATTATTGTCGTTTACCGATCGTTAGCGACTTGTGGATGTAATAAAATGCATGTATAAATGCTTGTGACTTTGTTTATATGTATATGCATGTTTTGGACCTTATATACATGTTTTAGACTTGAATTTGATAGCTTGGAATGGATCGAAAGGATCAAGAATGGCTGCTAAAAAACAGGGTGAAATTCTGCCCAGGAAGCGCCCGAGCTGCAGTTTTTAGCAGCCCGAGCGCGAGCCTTCTGTTTTAGGAAAAATCAGGGGCGCCCGGGCGGTAGTTTTTGACCGCCCGAGCCCACCCCCCTTTAGAAAAAAAATAAAAATTTGTTTGATCCTTATTCTTTCTTATTAGATTAATGATGCTTATTCATTAATTGCCCTAAGATGAGATTAGCAATCCGAGGTCCCCACAACAGGTGGTATCAGAGCATAAGTTTCTTGGACTGAGAATAGATGAGCGGGGGTAGATCGAGTCTTTTATTCTGATTTAGTTATTCTTGAAGCATGTTTATTATTTGACTTGATTTACAGCTTTAAGAATTGCATGTTATCTATTTATGTGATGTGATTGGAAGCATGTCTTGACTGTCACTGAATCAGAACTCGATCTTTTGAGAAGTTATTGTGTGCTTATCAGAGGAGGGACTGAAACAAAATTGTGTTATGATGTAATGATGACTTGTACACTAATCTGTTTGATTATCAGATATGCCTCCCCGACCAGCACCAAGAGTTAGACAGACGTTGGCTACGAATCAACCTGAACAGACGAATGCTGCACAGGTCCCAGTGACAATGTCTGAACATGGGCAGGGTAGTACTTCTACTGATGAGTTCAGTGATGCTAATCCGATGGAAAAACTTTTGAAACGATTTCAATCATTCAAACCACCGAAGTTGCAAGGAACTGATAATGCTATAGAGTGCAAGAACTGGTTGGAAGATATTGAGCAGTTATTCGAGTCTATTGATTATTCAGATGATCGTCGTGTGAGACTGATTATTCATCAACTACATGGCCTTACCAAGAGTTGGTGGATAGTGACGAAGAAAGCATTGGAGAACCAAGGTACTGTTATTACCTGGTCTATATTTCGAACTGCTTTCTATCAGCGTTTCTTTCCTGTGTCTTATCGCAAGGACAAAGGAGCAGAGTTTGCAAGTCTACAACAGGGACAGTTAAATATCGAGGAATATGTTGCAAAGTTCACTAGCCTGTTGAAGTTTGCTCCACATATCGCTGTTAATGATGAAGCTCAAGCCGATCAATTCATCAATGGCTTGAATCCTGATGTATTTACACTTGTGAATTCGAGAAGACCGAATACCTTTGCTGATGCTCTGAATCGAGCAAAAAGGGTGCAGAAGCAGGGATACTGAAACAACGAGGAGCACAGTTTGTGCCACAGCCAGTGAGACAGTCCCAAGAACAGTCACAGATTCTACCGCCACCTCGATTTGAAGCTGGAGGTAGCAGTAGTGGAAAGAAGAACTTCTTCAAGGGCAAGAGTAAACAGTTCAAGAGATCTGGTGGTAGTAACTCTTCGAGTTCAGGTAGTTCCCGACAGTCTAGGGCTGGACAGAAGCCTGATGTGTATTGCACCAAGTGTGGTGGACGCCATACCAATGAACAATGCCGAGGTGTATTTGGAAGCTGCCACATTTGCAACAAGATGAGACATTTTGCACGAGTGTGTCCACAACGAGGTTCTGAAGGTGCACAGGGTGCGGGATCATCGAGACCGGTAGGTCAATCTACATCTTCTGTTCACTCTTTTCAACCACAGCCTGCAGCACCGAGTAGGGGAGGAGGTCAGACAGTGAATCAACCTCCCAAGTAACAAGCACGAGTGTTTGCATTGACAGAAGAGCAAGCACAAGCAGCACCGGATGATGTGATTGCAGGTAACTGTTCTCTTTATGGTTATCCTGCTTATGTCTTATTTGATACTGGTGCGTCACATACCTTCATATCTGAACAATTTGTTACGTTGTATTCATTGCCTGTTGAGTCATTAGCTACTGTAGTGTCTATATCTTCACCGTTGGGAAAAGGTATAGTATCAGTGAAGTCTGTACGAAATTGTGTACTACAGTACGAAGATAATGAAGTTGAGCTTGACTGTATCGTTCTTGGTTTATCTGATTTTGATTGCATAATCGGTATCGATATGCTAACCAAGTACAGAGCAACAGTGGACTATTTTCAGAAGATTGTGAAGTTTAGACCTGATATGAATGATGAAAGGAAATTCTATGGTAAGGGATCACGAGCCAGAATTCCTTTGATATCTGTTCTTTCTATGACTGACTTGTTACAGAAAGGGGCGGAAGGATTCCTTATTTATGCATTCGATATACTGAATACTAGTCCGACATTGACAGATATACTGATGGTGAATGAGTTTGCAGATGTATTCCCTGATGAGATTCCAGGATTGCCACCATACAGAGAGGTAGATTTTGGTATTGAATTAATGTCAGGTACACAACCGATATCGAAATCACCTTACCGTATGACACCGATCGAACTGAAAGAATTGAAGGACCAACTTGAAGATTTGTTGGCCAAAGGATATATCAGACCGAGTGTATCCCCATGGGGTGCTCCGGTATTATTTGTTAGGAAGAAATACGGATCGATGAGATTATGTATTGACTACCGACAATTGAACAAAGCAACGGTAAAGAATCGTTATCCTTTACCTCGTATCGATGATTTATTTGATCAATTGCAGGGATCGTCGGTATATTCGAAGATTGATCTACGATCCGGTTATCATCAACTGAGGGTTAGAGACGAAGACATTCCTAAGATTGCATTTAGAACCAGGTATGGCCATTATGAATTCATAGTCATGCCTTTTGGTCTAACGAATGCACCGGCAGTTTTTATGGGATTGATGAATAGAATATTTCAAAGATATTTAGATGATATTGTGATTATCTTTATCGATGATATTTTGGTATACTCTAAGAATCTGTGTGAACATGCTGATCATCTCCGAACTGTATTAAGAATACTAAGAGAGGAGAAATTGTATGCCAAGTTATCCAAATGTGACTTTTGGTTGAAGAGAGTTGTTTTTCTTGGTCATATAATTTCAGGAGATGACATTTCAGTGGATCCGAGTAAGGTTGAAGCTGTGATTAGTTGGCAGAGACCGACATCTGTGCCAGAAATTCGAAGTTTTATGGGCTTGGCTGGTTATTACCGTCGATTCATTCAAGATTTTTCATCAATAGCGAAGCCTATTACACAGCTTACACAGAAGAATGCACCATTTATTTGGTCTGAAGCATATGAAAGGAGTTTTATCGAACTCAAGAAGAGATTGACTACAGCGCTGATTTTGAAAATCCCTACAGGTACTGGTGATTTTGTTGTTTATTGTGATGCTTTTCACCAGGGTTTGGGATGTATTTTAATGCAGAAAGGACATGTTGTCGCTTATGCTTCTCGACAACTTATACCACATGAAGTCAGGTATCCGATTCATGATCTTGAATTGGCTGCAATCGTCTTTGCATTGAAAATCTGGAGACATTATTTATATGGCGAGAAGTTTGAAATCTTTTCTGATCACAAAAATTTGAAGTATCTGTTCTCACAATCTGAATTGAATATGAGACAACGACGATGGCTTGATTTGTTGAAGAATTTTGATTGTGAAATCAAATACTATCCGGGAAAATCTAATGCAGCAGCGGATGCCCTAAGTAGAAAGGTATGTGCTTTATCCTTGTCTACGATAGGTGTATCTAATTTGATTGAAGATTGTTGTATTTCGGGGTATGTAATTGAGACAGATAGAAGGCCGATGAGAGTGTATGCAATCAGGGCTGAGCCAGAGTTATTGATTCGTTCAAAGAAGCACAAAAAGCCGATCAGAATGTGCAGAAGTCGATTGAAATGATCCGATCAGGACATCAGTCTGAGTACAAGGTTAGTGATGAAGATATCTTGTATGTGAATGACCAAATAGTTGTTCCCAATATTGCAAACTTGAGATAGAATATTCTGAAAGAAGCCCATTGTAGTCGCTTCAGTGTTCACCCTGGAGGCAGAAAGATATACAACGACTTGAAGAGTCAGTACTGGTGGAAACAAATGAAGTATGATGTGACTGAATTTGTATCTAAATATTTGAATTGCCAACAGGTGAAGGCTGAAAGAAAGAAACCAGGTGGCTTATTACAGAGTTTATCGATTCTTGAATGGAAATGGGACCACATTTCCATGGACTTTGTAACGAAGTTGCCACGATCATCTCGAGGATGCGATGCTGTTTGGGTGATCATTGACAGATTGATGAAATCTGCGTGCTTTATTCCCTACCGAATGACTTATCGTCATGATCAAATGGCGGATCTCTATATTTGAGAAGTGGTAAGACTACACGGTGTGCCAAAGTCGATTGTATCAGATCGAGATCCGAGGTTTACTTCGCACTTTTGGCATAGTCTACAAGAAGCTCTAGGTACGCGCTTACATTTGAGTACTGCTTATCATCCTAAAATGGACGGTCAATCTGAACGAACTATTCAGACGCTTGAGGATATGCTTAGAGCTGTAGTACTTGATTTTGGAGTTACATGGCAAAATTCTATACCACTTGTGGAATTTTCTTATAACAACAGTTATCAGACGAGTATAGAGATGGCACCATTCGAAGCCTTATATGGGAAGAAGTGTCAATCGCCTTTGTATTGGGATGATGTTTCTGAAGTACCTGAGTTAGGGCCAGATATGATCAGACAGATGACTGAGAAAGTGAAATTGATACAGCAGAGAATGAGAACAGCACAGCATAGACAGACGAGATATGCAAATGTACGACGACGGCCGTTATCATTTGATCAGGGAGATAGAGTGTTTCTGAAGATTTCACCGTTCAGAGGCACCGTTCAATTTGGCAAACGAGAAAAATTATCTCCGAGGTATATTGGGCCGTATGAGATTCTCGAGAAGATAGGCAATCTAGCTTATCGACTCGCTCTTCCTATGTCTTTATCTGGAATACATGATGTCTTTCATGTATCGATGTTGAGGAAGTACATATCTGATGCATCTCATGTGATTCGCTCCGATGAAGCTGAGTTGGATGATACTCTTAGCTATTTCGAGCAACCTATTCAGATTCTTGATAGGAAGACAAAACAACTCCGAACGAAGACAATTCCATTGGTGAAGATTCAATGGAGTAGACACGGAGTTGAAGAAGCAACGTGGGAAGTCGAAGAAGATATGAAGCAACGATTTTCTTATCTATTTCACTGATGTGAGTTCTTATTTAGTTTTCAATTATTCTTTATTCTTATGAGCATGCAGATTGCATATCTATACTGTTTATGAATTCGAGGACGAACTCATGTCTTAGTGGGGGAGAAATGTAAGGCCCGGGATTAATTAGAAATTAATCCAAATTTAATTTGATTTTAATCCGAGTATATTTAATTTGGGGATATTTAGAGTTTTGATTTAAATTCTAATATTCTTAAATTATTTAGGATTGAAATTGAATTAAAATAGGGGTCGAGGACCAAATTGCAATTATTGAAAAGTTGAGGGACTAAAATGCAATTTTGATTGAAAGTTATCAGATTTGCGTTGGATTACTCAGCATGTCACGTGTAATTTTCATTCCTTATTCAGAAAGTAAGAACAGAGAAGCTGAGATCCTTTCATTTCTTTTGGATTTGCAATCTTCAAAGTCTCATAGCTTTTGAACCGGTTATCCGATTTTGATTTCGTAAATTGTTCTGGAATCCTTACAAAGATGGCTTCGATCTCGTGTAATTTTATGTTGTGTTATTTGGATTTCGAAATCAGTATGGAGCAGATATCAGATTTTGAGTTATTGATTATGTTCTTGAATTGTATCGCTTCTATTTTCGAAACCGGATCAAAGTTGGATGATTGAATGTTGTGGTTATGACTTCTAGCATATATATCGATGAGTATAGCTGCTGATATGATGTTATGTTACTGAGTTTTATAAGGTATATGCTGATATATGAATTTGAGTTACAAGTTTCGAAGTCGGGATTACGTCGGTTACCGATTTTGAATCGCTACGTCGTTTGATCGAGTTTTGGAACTGTTTTGATAGCCGATATTTGAGTTGAAGTTGTTGTTGAGATGTTTTGAATGTTATAGTATTTTTCTTATTCAGTTTCAGTTGAGTTTGAAGGCTAAACGACACAAGACGCCGACTTGAACTAACGAAGAAAGAGTTGAGGTTTGAAATGCGATTGATTGATGAATTCTTGATTGTTTTGACTCGTTTTTGAAATTATAGATTGATTTGAAGTTTGATATATGTATTTTGTTTATATCTCACAGATTTGAAGAGTTCAGAACCTCGATAAACGAAGGTATAATGACGACATCGCGAAGTAGGGACTTTGAAACTCAAGAACGACTAACCTTGAGTTGGCCCGCATAAACCACATACTTGTTTATGTTTTTGATTTGATTGTGGTGTTGTCGATCCATCTCAGGTAATGGATCTTTATATTCGAGTTGATATGATGCTATATTGAATCGATTCTATGCCAAGGTTGCAGTTAACCTTATTTGCGAGTCGTTTACGAACTCGTTAGATGGATATCCATGTCAAGATCGTTTACGAATCTTGATGGCACGAAGTTATATGAATCAATTATTATATGATGCGTTAATTTACTCTATTTGTTGATTCGAGTTTTAAATAGAGTCGATATGATTTATTTAACGCTTTCTATATGTTGGTTATACTGAGAATCGTTTCTCACCGGAGTTTATCCGGCTGTTGTCTTGTTTTGTATGTGTGCATTACAACAGATGGGGCAGGAGCTAGTCATCGACATCATTGACAACTGGGAGAGAGTCTAGCACGTGAGGACTCGGGTTGTAGATGATGTCTTAAACTTTAGAAGCATGAAACTTTGGTCTAGTTTGTTTGGATTACATGTATAAAGTTTGAGATAATTGTTGTCGTTTACCGATCTTTAGCGACTTGTGGATGTAATAAAATACATGTATAAATGCTTGTGACTTTGTTTATATGTATATGCATGTTTTGGACCTTATATACATGTTTTAGACTTGAATTTGATAGCTTGGAATGGATGGAAAGGATCAAGAATGGCTGCTAAAAAACAGGGTGAAATTCTGCCCAGAAAGCGCACGAGCTGCAGTTTTTAGCAGCCTGAGCACGAGCCTTCTGTTTTAGGAAAAATCAGGGGCGCTCGGGCGGTAGTTTTTGACCGCCCGAGCCCACCCCCCTTTTGAAAAATTTTTTTTTTTTGTTTGATCCTTATTTTTTCTTATTAGATTAATGATGCTTATTCATTAATTGCCCTAAGATGAGATTAGCAACCCGAGGTCCCCACAAGTACCGAGAATGATGTTCGACGCAGAAGTTGAATTTAAGAAGTCGATCTGTTGGGTGATTCTCTGAACTACGCAGATGACCGGATAATTCGGTTAGTGTGGTACCAACGTAGAGGATTGATGAAAGTTGGTAGAATTTGAAGAAGAGAGCATTAGGGAATCAAGGTTCGATCACTTTTTGGAATCCGCTTTCATCCGAATTTCTTCGACAGATCCCTTTTCAACGTTTGATCAGAGTTAGAGGGACTTAGAGATAATCTTTAATCGAAGAGAAAGCAGTTTATGAAATCAGTGAGCCACCCTTGAGATCAAAGGACGCTGTCAGGTCTGTCATCAGCCCGGACACTATGCCAGAGTTCGTCATCATGATATTATCGAAATATCTCCAAAAGGATTTTCCTTGTGTCTTTAACTCCGACAAAGGTACTAGCCATTTCAGTTGTTCCTTTCGTCCGCAATAGCAGAATCTATGAGAATTTAATCATATGATGAATCAATCTTCGAGGCAACAGATTCTAATTGTACTCTTATCGAGGATCAGACTTAGATTTCACCAATGATGACCGCAGGAAACAGTAGAGTATGGTTTCTATTCTTATTCTGATATGATCTGTTACGCACCTTATCTTTCTTTTTATCGATATTTACTGATGCATCTCGGTTGTTGAATTTTGATTAGCAGTAGTCTCAATTCTTTGAATGGATGGGATAAGTTGGAACCGAACATTATTGTACCTCAAATTCAGACTTGATTGAGATTTTGATTTGATTGGAAATGAGCAGTATCGTACTTCAGTTATCAGATTTTGATTTGATTGTCTGTTAGCTGCTTTGTCTAGTACAGGACTACTGTGGATTGTTTCAGGAAGTTGACAGATTCAAATCCGAGTCAATAGACAAACGGAAATCCTCCGGTAAGGATTCTCGATTTCAGGATTCTTTGTTAGTTGATCTGCCGAATGACCTTATGATTTTAGAATTTCGCGGAGGAATTCTCTTGTTCACAGCTGATGTTCTAGAATCTAGCCTGAATTGGTTGATAAACCAGTGGTTAGAGAGTTGCTGTTATCATCCAAATGAGATTTCTGGATTACCTCTGAGTCATGATGAAACGCCTACTACTAATAAATGCGGAATTTTTTTTTTAAAAATAATACTACTATACATACATGCCCATACATATATGTATATAAAAATAACATACTTTTTCTTAAATAACCTGAAAAATATTAAATAAATAAATCCTTAAAAATGTTTCATGCATCAGTTTAAAATAATAAACAATGCTGCTGAAAAATCTCATATGCGGAAACAATAATAAAATAAAACATGTTTCAAAATTCAACATAATAAACTAAATAGCTGCGATGGTCACGGGTTCCACTGCTCCGTGAGCTCATAAGTCCTCACCACCGGTAGGAGCTACATAAACATCATCATGCTCACCTGCACCATATAAGCGTAGGAAGCCTAGGGGCTCAACATGTCTAATCCTTTATAACAAGGTTAAAAATAATGCATCATATAATTACTAATACATATACATGTACATGAGCATGCATGGAAATATTTTCATCGCATAATAAAACTGCTGAATCATAAACTGAATCATAACCATAATCATAAACATATTATTTCTTCATCATATATAACATAATTGAGCAATGCTTTTGAAACCTGCAGATGGTCCTATCCGTAAGTGTGACGCTCATGTGTCGACTGATCAGTCTCCTAAACCAACGTACGATGGCGGTGATAAATCACCTCCTATGGTAGTAAACTACCGAATCATATGGTGGATAACCACCCCTATGGTAGTAAAACTACCGAATCATATGGTGGAAAACCACCCCTATGTCACACATACTTCAATTTCCACCAAAATATTTTATTGCTCATCATTTACATAATTATATACATAAGAAATTTCATGAATGCATGCACTGAAAATATGTCCGTAATATATATTTAATTTATTTTCATAATAAATATACTTATACTTAAAATATAAACTTTATGCATAAAATAATTAAATATATATTCCGGACTCATTTATTTTTCATGGGTTGGTCCAGACTGCTGGTAACTCATCTAGATCCATTAAACTTATATAAAGCCCAATAATCATATTTTTAGCCCAAATAACTTAATTAAACTTAACTGGGCCTAAATAAAAATATTAAGTCCACTAACTTAATTAAATTCAATAAAACTCTAGACTGGCCCAAAAATGCACTGATTGGCCCAAAAATTCTCATGGGCTTCCAAGCCCATAAAAATCATTGGGTTAACTTAAATAAATTATTTAAAGCTCAAATAAAATTATTTGAAAGCCCAAATAATTTTCTAACTATTTAATTGGCCCAAAAACATCATAAATCATTAAATACTTAGAAATAAAAATACCCGAGCCCGGCCCACCTAACCCGGACCCGGACCCTATTGACCTGACCCACTACACCAGACCTGACCCAGACCCCATACCCGACCCGGAACCTACCCAAAACACACAACCCGACACCCCACCCTTTTCTTCCTCTTCTCGGCTGGGTGCAGCAACCCTTCAAGGGCTGCTGTCACCTTGCTCCGGCCATGGCCGGCCGGAGCGCCACCGGCAGGGCCTTCCCAAGGTCCTGCCGGTCCTAACCTACTATGGCATGGTCCCAGCCATGACCCATACCACAGGACCGAGCCCCTCTTCCCAGCCACCCTAACTGAGCGCCACAACCCCATCTCTTCGCACTAGCCCAGAGTCCTATCATTCCAGCCTCTACCCAGTCATCCCATTCGCCTCTAAGCACCCTTAAGCACCCATAAAGCTCGGACCAGCAGCTATGCATGACCCATGCCAAGAAAAACGTGAGAAAAATCTATGAAAACTAAGCAAAACAATGAGTCAATCACGTTCCGATAGTAAAACTTCATCGTATGCGAATATAGCATTAAAAAAATATCCATAAAAACTCGGCAAGGACAAAATAAATAGCTTATATGGGGTGAAAGGAAGGAATTAAACATGCCTTTTGATTTTTATTTCAAAGAATAACGCGTATACGACTCCGGGACGGCGAACCGACAAAAACCCTTTGAAAAAGCTTTGAAGCTTGGCTATGGAGGGTCTCCTGTCTACTGAGAGGCGTGGGAAGAATGGAGAGGAGGATGGAGGAGAGGGGTTTGTCGGCTGATGATATTTTTGGGTAGGGTAGGGAGTTGATTTAGGTTTTAAATATTTTTTTTGTAGATAATATGTTAATAAATAATATTACCCAATATAAAGATATTATACCTTAAACTTATAAATAAAACTCTATAATAATAATAATAATAATAATAATAATAATAATAATAATAATAATAATAATAATAATCATCTGATGGGAAATGCTAAATCCCGAAATATTAAAATACGGAATTTTTAAAATTTAATAAAAGCCATTAAAGGGACTAATTTTGGCTAAAAATCAATTCGTAAATAAATATATAATTAAATACTAAAATTTTCTTGACAAAATACCTTAAAATAATATCTTAAGGCTCATAAAACTCATAAAATATTTTTGGCTCAAAAGTTGGTATCTCGTCCGTCCTCAGTCCCGTCTACGCGATCAACTAAATAAAATTCTAAAAAATCTAAAAATACAATAACTGCGGGTTAAATGATAAATAAATTTAAATCATGCATATAATTCACATAATAACACATAAATGCCATTTAACCCAATATAAATTTTAAATAATTATTTTCCCTAATTATGCATGCAAATTTACGTATTAAAATTTTCGGGTGTTACAATTCTCCCCCCCTTAAATTGAATTTCGTCCTCGAAATTAAAGTGCTTACTCGAATAACTCCGGGTAGCGAGTCCATATGTCTGCCTCGGTCTCCCATGTGACTTCCTCCTCGGAATGATTATGCCACTGGACTTTGACCATCGGTATGACCCGCGTCCTCAATCTCCGCTCATCTCTGGCTAAGATACGAACAGGCCTCTCCTCAAATGCTAGATCTGGTGCTAACTGCAAAGGCTCGTAATCCAACACATGCGTCGGATTAGAGATGTATCTCCGAAGCATGGATACATGGAAAACGTTGTGCACTGCTGCAAGCCCTGGCGGTAGTGCTAAACGGTATGCCAAAGTGCCAACTCTCTCCAAGATCTCAAATGGCCCAATATATCTCGAATTCAACTTTCCTCTGCGACCAAATCTCATCACCCCTTTCATAGGTGATACTTTCAAAAATACATGATCACCTACTACAAACCCAAGATCTCGTCGTCGAGTATCAGCATAACTCTCCTGACGACTCTGAGCTGTCCTCATACGATCCCGTATCTGTGTCACAATATCGGCAGTCTGCTGTACAATCTCGGGACCAAGTAAAATCCTCTCGCCAATCTCATCTCAATGCACTGGCGATCTACATCTCCTCCCGTAGAGAGATGCATAAGGAGCCATACCTATAGACGACTGAAAACTGTTGTTATAGGTAAACTCCACTAATGGCAGTCTAGTCTCCCAAGAGCCCTGAAAATCAATGACACAAGATCTCAGTAGGTCCTCAAGAATCTAGATCACCCTCTCCGACTGACCATCTGTCTGGGAATGAAACGCTGTACTGAATAATAGCCGAGTCCCCAAAGCTATGTGCAAACTCTTCCAGAATGAAGACGTAAATCTCGGATCTCTGTCCGATACAATCGACACTGGTATGCCATGCAGTCTAACAATCTCCTTGATGTAAAGCTCTGCATACTGCATCAATGAGTAAGTAGTCCTCACCGGCAAAAAATGAGCTGACTTGGTGAGTCTATCCACGATCACCCAAATAGCTGTACATTCTCTAGTACTCCTCGGAAGGCCAACTACAAAGTCCATCGTGATGTTCTTCCACTTCCACTCCGGAATGGGTAGAGGCTTAAGTAACCCTGCAGGTCGCTGATGCTCTGCCTTGACCTGCTGACAAGTCAAGCACTCTGATACAAATCGGCCAATATCTCTCTTCATGCCGGGCCACCAATACAATGACTGCAAATCTCTATACATATTCGTACTTCCGGGGTGAATGGAGTACGGAGATGTATGAGCCTCTGTCAAGATCTCAATCCTCAACTGATCAACGTTCGGTACCCACATACGACCACGGTACTGAACGACACCATCAACAACTGTATAAAGAAGCCCGCCCTTGGCTTCATCTCTCTGCCTCAATCGCTGCAACTCCTCATATGCAGGCTGTCCAACTTTGATACGATTCCGAAGATTCGACTGTACCACTAACACTGCCAAACTCGGTGCCCGACCGCTCGAGTACAACTGCAGCTCGAATCTCTGAATCTCCTCCTGAAGTGGCAACTGAACTGTCACACAAGATACCACTGAAGTCTTCCGACTCAACGCATTAGCCACTACATTAGCCTTACCCGAATGGTAGCTAATGTCACAGTCATAATCCTTAACTAACTCCAACCATCGGCGCTGTCTCATGTTCAACTCCTTCTGTGTGAAGAAGTACTTGAGACTCTTGTGGTCTGTGAAAATCTTGCACTTCTCACCATACAGATAGTGCCTCCAGATTTTCAAAGCAAAAACCACTGCTGCTAGCTCCAAGTCATGCGTCGGATAGTTCTGCTCATGAATCTTCAACTGTCTCGATGCATAGGCAATGACTCGGTCACTCTGCATCAATACGGCGCCCAACCCTAGCTTAGATGCGTCCGTGTAAACCACTAACTCCTCATGTGGAATAGGCATCGCCAACACTGGCGCAGATGTGAGTGCTTCCTTAAGCCGATCGAAGCTCCTCTGACAGTCTGAACTCCATATAAACTTCGCATTTTTCTTGGTCAAGGAAGTCAAGGGTACTGCAATAGAAGAAAAACCCTTGATGAACTTCCGGTAGTAGCCTGCTAAACCCAAGAAACTGCGAATCTCTGAAGCATTCTTTGGAATTCCCCAATCCTGCACTGCCTGCACTTTCGTCTGATCCACCGCTATCCCATCTTTCGAAACTATATGGCCAAGAAATGCCACCTGCTCTAGCCAAAACTCGCACTTATTGAATTTCGCATACAGTCGATGCTCCCTCAAAGTCTGCAATGCTGTCTGCAAGTGCTGTCTATGCTCCTCAATGCTCCTCGAGTAGATCAAGATATCATCAATAAAGACTATGATAAACTGATCTAAGTACGGCTGAAATACGCGGTTCATGAGATCCATGAAGACCGTTGGAGCATTGGTCAATCCAAACGGCATTACTAAGAACTCGTAATGCCCATAGCGTGTCCGGAAAGCAGTCTTGGTCACATCTGCATCTCTGACCCTCAACTGATGATAGCCAGATCGCAGATCGATCTTGGAGAAAACCGAAGCTCCCTGCAACTGATCGAACAAATCCTCAATCCTCGGCAGTGGATACTTGTTCTTCACAGTGACCCTGTTGAGCTCTCGGTAATCGATACAAAGTCTCATGCTACCATCCTTTTTCTTCACAAACAACACTGGAGCTCCCCAAGGAGAAAAGCTAGGACGAATAAAGCCCTTCTCCAACAACTCTTGAATCTGCTCCTTCAACTCTTTCATCTCAGTAGGAGCAAGTCGATACGGTGCCTTAGAGATAGGCACAGTACCTGGTATTAGATCAATACTGAACTCCACCTCTCTAGCTGGTGGGACTCCCGAAACGTCCTCCGGAAAGACATCTGAAAAGTCACAAACCACCTCTATGTCTGACAATGATCTGCTAGGTGGTTCTGATGAAGTGACTACACTGACAAGAAACCCCTGGCAACCACGTCTCAATAACTTTCTCGCACGTGTATAAGAGATAACAGGCGAGATCTCACTGCTCGGAGATGCATAGAAAACAAACTTGTCGCCTACCACTGGTTTCACTGCCACTGTCCTCTGCCGAAAATCAATCACTGCTCCGTTGACTGACAACCAATCCATACCCAAAATCAGATCGAATCCAGTCAACGGTAAAACCACAAAATCTGCTCTGATAGTATGCCCATGTAACTCCATCTCCAAATCTCTGCAGACACTAGTGGTAGTAAGAACCTGACCAAACGGCATAGTGACATCGTAACCTGTAACAGCAACCTCAGGCTTGATGCCTATCCGCCTGATATAATCTAGGGAAATAAACGAATGCGTGGCTCCTGAATCTAGCAATGCAAACGTGGAATTTCCTCCCACTAGAATTCTCCCTGCACGCAGAAAATCCCAACAATCGCATACTAAACTTACTTTTCTCCCAATACAAGTTACAAAATTATTTCTCTTAATTAAACACGAATAAAATGAGCATCCTACTCTAACCAAACAAACAGATAATTCATGCAATTTAAAATCATGAAGTAAATTCCCAAAAAATTTCTTAAAAGAAGAAGTTTAGGAAATACCGTGATTAAGGAGGTATCTGGGTCTGCCTCCTCAGCCTGCATGACGAACACCCACCCAGTGGTGTTCTTCCTCTTCGGGAAGTTATATGAAACATGCCCTGGCTCCTTGCAAACATAGCATACATTGGACCCCACTAGACACTTCCCGATGTGCGGTTTCTGACACTGTGGGCAAATCGGAACTCCTCCAGTATTAGGGGCCCCGCCCCTCTGCTGCTGCTGTAGCTGACGCCCCTGAGGCCTCTGCTGCTGTCCCTGCTGATTCGGGCCCTTAGACGGCCCAGTATACGGCTTCTTCGTAGGAGGCTGCGAAGTCGCCCTCTGATACCCTGGCTGAAACTGCCTCTTACTCTGCTGCTCTCGCTGCATCTCTCGCCTTCCTTCCTCAGAACGTAATGCTCTGCTAACTGCCGCCTCATAAGTAGTGACATCCAACATGCGAACGTCATGTTTGATGTCAGCCCGCAAACCATCCACAAATTACCTCAACTTATCCGGCGCACTGTCAGCAATAAGAGGCACGAAACGACACCCTCTCTCGAATTGGGTGATGTCCACCACAGACTTGTCTCCCTGGCGGAGACTCATAAACTCCCGGATCATGCGACTGCGCACATCCTCGGTGAAATACTTGGCATAGAACATGCGTCTGAACTCTATCCAAGTCAATGTAGGTAGATTCACACCTCGAACCGCACCTTCCCACCAAGAGGCTGCATCACCTCTCATCATATACACTGCACACTTCACCGTATCAGCATCAGTGATCCCCATGTAGTCAAATATGGACTCCAGTGATCGAATCCACCCCTCAGCAATGAGTGGATCAGTGGTGCCGACAAACTCCTTAGGTCCCTTCTTCTGGAACCGCTCGGCAACATCCTCATCATGGGTGAGCCTAGGACGTGCCGCCTGCTGCTCCAACAGAGCAGTAATCCCAGCCATCATATTCTCATTGGCCTGCTCCAATGCTGCAAGCGGATTTTGCGGAGGTGGAGGTGGAGGTGGAGGTCCCCCTCGCCTATTCATCTGTCTCGGAGGCATTCTGCAGCACCACATATTTCTTTACATAAATCGCAATGCATAACTTAAGGGTTCTAAAACTTTTCTAACATGAAAATCTTAAATCATTACATATGCTCCTTATAAATCATAAGAAAACAATTTAAAACTTACAGACCGGTAGTAGGATTTCTGAGCTTCACGTGGCAGTAGAACACCCTCCAAGGACCGCGCTCTGATACCAAATGAAACGCCTACTACTAATAAATGCGGAATTTTTTTTTTAAAATAATACTACTATACATACATGCCCATACATATATGTATATAAAAATAACATACTTTTTTCTTAAATAACCTGAAAAATATTAAATAAATAAATCCTTAAAAATGTTTCATGCATCAGTTTAAAATAATAAACAATGCTGCTGAAAAATCTCATATGCGGAAACAATAATAAAATAAAACATGTTTCAAAATTCAACATAATAAACTAAATAGCTGCGACGGTCACGGGGTCCACTGCTCCGTGAGCTCATAAGTCTTCACCACCGGTAGGAGCTACATAAACATCATCATGCTCACCTGCACCATATTAGCGTAGTGAGCCTAGGGGCTCAACATGTCTAATCCTTTATAACAAGGTTAAAAATAATGCATCACATAATTACTAATACATATACATGTACATGAGCATGCAAGGAAATATTTTCATCGCATAATAAAACTGCTGAATCATAAACTGAATCATAACCATAATCATAAACATATTATTTCTTCATCATATATAACATAATTGAGCAATGCTTTTGAAACCTGCAGATGGTCATATCCGTAAGTGTGACGCTCATGTGTCGACTGATCAGTCTCCTGAACCAACGTACGATGGCGGTGATAAATCACCTCCTATGGTAGTAAACTACCGAATCATATGGTGGAAAACCACCCCTATGTCACACATACTTCAATTTCCATCAAAATATTTTAATGCTCATCATTTACATAATTATATACATAAGAAATTTCATGAATGCATGCACTGAAAATATGTCCGTAATATATATTTAATTTATTTTCATAATAAATATACTTATACTTAAAATATAAACTTTATGCATAAAATAATTAAATATATATTCCGGACTCATTTATTTTTCATGGGTTGGTCCAGACTGCTGGTAACTCATCTAGACCCATTAAACTTATATAAAGCCCAATAATCATATTTTTAGCCCAAATAACTTAATTAAACTTAACTGGGCCTAAATAAAAATATTAAGTCCACTAACTTAATTAAATTCAATAAAACTCTAGACTGGCCCAAAAATGCACTGATTGGTCCAAAAATTCTCATGGGCTTCCAAGCCCATAAAAATCATTGGGTTAACTTAAATAAATTATTTAAAGCCCAAATAAAATTATTTGAAAGCCCAAATAATTTTCTAACTATTTAATTGGCCCAAAAACATCATAAATCATTAAATACTTAGAAATAAAAATACCCGAGCCCGGCCCACCTAACCCAGAACCGGACCCTATTGACCCGACCAACTACACCAGACCTGACCCAGACCCCATACCCGACCCGGAACCTACCCAAAACACACAACCCGACACCCCACCCTTTTCTTCCTCTTCTCGGCTGGGTGCAGCAACCCTTCAAGGGCTGCTGTCACCTTGCTCCGGCCATGGCCGGCCGGAGCGCCGCCGGCAGGGCCTTCCCAAGGTCCTGCCGGTCCTAACCTACTATGGCACGGTCCCAGCCATGACCCATACCACAGGACCGAGCCCCTCTTCCCAGCCACCCTAACTGAGCGCCACAACCCCATCTCTTCGCACTAGCCCAGAGTCCTATCATTCCAGCCTCTACCCAGTCATCCCATTTGCCTCTAAGCACCCTTAAGCACCCATAAAGCTCGGACCAGCAGCTATGCATGACCCATGCCAAGAAAAACGTGAGAAAAATCTATGAAAACTAAGCAAAACAATGAGTCAATCACGTTCCGATAGTAAAACTTCATCGTATGCGAATATAGCATTAAAAAAAAATATCCATAAAAACTCGGCAAGGACAAAATAAATAGCTTATATGGGGTGAAAGGAAGGAATTAAACATGCCTTTTGATTTTTATTTCAAAGAATAACGCGTATACGACTCCAGGACGGCGAACCGACAAAAACCCTTTGAAAAAGCTTTGAAGCTTGGCTATGGAGGGTCTCCTGTCTACTGAGAGGCGTGGGAAGAATGGAGAGGAGGATGGAGGAGAGGGGTTTGTCGGCTGATGATATTTTTGGGTAGGGTAGGGAGTTGATTTAGGTTTTAAATATTTTTTTTGTAGATAATATGTTAATAAATAATATTACCCAATATAAAGATATTATACCTTAAACTTATAAATAAAACTCTATAATAATAATAATAATAATAATAATAATAATAATAATAATAATAATAATAATAATAATAATAATAATAATAATAATAATAATAATAATAATAATAATAATCTGATGGGAAATGCTAAATCTCGAAATATTAAAATAGGGAATTTTTAAAATTTAATAAAAGTCATTAAAGGGACTAATTTTGGCTAAAAATCAATTCTTAAATAAATATATAATTAAATACTAAAATTTTTTTGACAAAATACCTTAAAATAATATCTTAAGGCTCATAAAACTCATAAATTATTTTTGGCTCAAAAGTTGGTATATCGTCCATCCTCGGTCCCGTCTACGCGATCAACTAAATAAAATTCTAAAAAATCTAAAAATACAATAACTGCGGGTTAAATGATAAATAAATTTAAATCATGCATATAATTCACATAATAACACATAAATGCCATTTAACCCAATATAAATTTTAAATAATTATTTTCCCTA
The DNA here is from genome assembly GCF_033568475.1 of Henckelia pumila. Lineage (NCBI taxonomy): Eukaryota > Viridiplantae > Streptophyta > Magnoliopsida > Lamiales > Gesneriaceae > Henckelia > Henckelia pumila. Next base: position 57,546,538 of record NC_133122.1, on the reverse strand, counting down.
ATTATGCATGCAAATTTACGTATTAAAATTTTCGGGTCTTACACATGAGGTTAGATTCAGCAATGACTTGAGATCAGACATCATCAGCTGAGAGTTTGATAGAAAGAAGTATTGAAGACTGGACTTAGATCGAGGTATGACTGCTTTGGAGTATAGTTGAAGTGAAACTCGTCTACATTATTGTAGATCTTTTGAACTGAATCTATCATATGTATTTAGATGAAATTAGAAATTCTTATCGATCTTTTCGGTTCTGTTCGAAGAATAGTACTGATCATACAGAGTATTGGAGAATGGTCTTACAGAATTGAGTGCCGAGACTTTGCATGCTATACTATTGAAGTCTGAATTTTGATTGTATCGAAGTGTCCTTTCCTCGATCATATTAATTCTAGAGCTGGAAGTTCTGTGATTTTGCAAGATCGAAGCTGTTTTGATTTAAGCCAAACCGGCATCTGTATCTGAGAATTGAAGATTTTGAGTTCTATAGCAGATTTTCGAGATATTCTTATCGTTGTGGAGACGATTTCTCATCTAACTCCAGAGAATGCTCTTATACCTGAACCGAATCTTATGAGATCAGTTGTTTGACATGAAGAAGAGATCGACCCGAGCTCCAGTATTTCTTATTTCCTTTGTACTGATGATCTTCAGTGCATTACATTTTCTTATCCAGATTCTGGAGGTATTCTTATTCAGAAGAAATCTGTGTTAGCTCAGTCATGGTAGCAGATGGAGCAGTCGAGACTCAACATCCTATTCGTGATATCGAATTGACAGTGATCTTATTGCTTGTTAGATCGGGCATCATTATCTCCAGTGAAATTTTCGAGGTCTTTTCTGAACTGAGAAGTCAGAGTATGAATGTCGCAACCGAACTGATTTTGAGATTGAGGAACAGATTGAATATGATGTAGAATCTGATGGTGAATTCCAGTATGATCTGAAGTAGAACAGTGCAGCAACTGAAGTTTGAACAGAATGATCTATTATTATTTTATCTACTACCATTATTCTCTTTGAGCCGATGGATCTGTTCTTATTTTATCTACTATCCTTGACTTCGCTGACCGATGAGTGTTGCACTTCTGATTTAGAGTCTGAAACAGATAGGAAGTCTGTCAGAATTCCTTTATCCGAACTAAGCCAGAATTGATTTAAAAGATGGAGATAACGTAGAAAACAGATTCGAATTGGAGAATTTAATGAAGAAGAGTCAGAACTGGGCACAGTCTGATTTTCAGGACAGTGACGATACCTCAGTTGTGAGTAATTATTTTGTGTATCTTGAGATTGGCACTTTGCAGTTATTCATTATTCTTTCAGACGACCGAAAGATATTCAGAGGATTGAGGAATCGACCTTTATAGGAACAGATGAAGAATGAGGTGTGAAGTATGATTTCATAATTGCTAGTCTGTCCACTTTTGATAACCGATAGAAAGAAGGAACCGACTGTCTATGGTACAGTTAATTGTCAGAATGAAAAGAAGATTATTTTTTGATGAATACCTTTCTGAAGCTATCGATCTGTCTGGAAATTTGAAGCCACCTGAGCTTTAATAGACCGATTGCAGAAATCTGCTACTGTACTCCGTACGGAATGAATTCCAGACTCGACCCGATGTTGAGAAGTCGGTCATAAAGAATTTCAGATTGTTTTGCTCTGTCGCAGTTTATCCGTGCAGAATAGAATTGGGAGTGTTCGGCATGTGGTCACGGAGTATAGAACTGTCTGATTTGGAGATGCTATCTGATTAGAATCGAGATATTGCTGTAGTCTGCTTCTGTTTTCGTACAGAATGGATTTCAGACATGACATTATGATTGGGATTGTCGTCAGGAGAATTTTCAGATAGTTGACTTGTCAAAGTCTGTTCTTTCAGAATGAGATTTTGAGTTAACTCTCACCTTGAACTCAGTCTTTAAGAGACTTTTGTTATTGGATTATAATTGGGTTCAGTTTATTATCCTCAGAACGACGGACAACCAAGAATAAGCGATATAGACTTTAAGAGTTTATGCTGAGTTGTAGTGCTTGATTTTGGCACTAGCTGAATGGATTTCTCATTTTTTGCGAAGTTTTTGTACAATAGATATCAGCCGAGTATCTTGATATCGATTTTTGGTAAATGAGTTGTATGAGAAGAAATGAGAATCCCAATTGAATTGGGATGATTTTATGAGTTCCCTGACTTGGGATCAGATTTGATTCGAGGTTCGATAGACAAATGGAGATTTCCTGTCTATGATGAAGACAACTTGAGAAGAAGGATGAACGAAGTATTCGGATTCCGACGCAGATCTCTGTACTTATGTTCAGGGAAGCCGAGTAATTCAGAAGATTCTTCAGTTTAGAGGCTGTGGCAGTTATGATAAGAGAGAGAACTGTCTCGATGAACTCACGAGTTCCTTTGAGATTCTAGAGGAGATAGGCGATCTCGCCTACCGACTTTTACTCCTTCAGTTCTCCTTGTTTTCCACTAATTTGTTCTTTCGTATTCTTTGGGTATTCTCGACGTACTTCACGTCTTTTGTTGTCAAATTCACAGATTTTCTTTGAGGTTGAGACTAGAATTGAGGAGTCGCCAACTTTGTTGAGATGATCGATTCAGAATTGACCGAACTGAGTATCAGCTCTTTAGCGAGACCGATTCAGATTGAGTTTATGCAGTTGAGACGATTCGGATTTGAAGAAACGGTTCAAGAAGAGGAGTTGATTAGAACCGCGATTTCGGAGTTATTTTGAGAGAAGAATTATTTTAGTAGTCTTCGAACTGTATCTTGTTTTCTGAGATGGAACTGCTTTGATTTCGAGGACGAAATCGATTCTTAGAGGGGGGGAATTGTAAGGCTCTAAAATTAATTATTTTGGAATTAGTGGAATTTATTATTATTAGAATTAAATTGAATTGAAGGGAATTAATTGAGCCGGGATTAAATCGATTGAGTTTGGAGTTTCAGGGACCGAATTGCAATAGTAGAGTGTTGGACTTAGTCAAAGCATGGGGTTATTATTATTATTGTTGCATCTCTCTCTCTCCCCTCACTTTCCTCCTCCCCCCATCTCGCCTAGAAGCCGAGAGAAGCCATGGAAGGTTTCTCAAGCTTTTGCTCCGTCCGGTTCGCACGATCCGACCGTCAGATTTCAGATTCAAGTTGAGATTCACGATCACCGCAATGAGGACTTCATTCTGACGTAAGTTTTGTTACGATCCACGAATTTGAATTTTGTTGGGTTGTTAGAATTTGATAATCTTCGAGTATGTTGTGCTTGAGCGCTATAGATCGTGTATTCGAAGTCGGTTCGGAAAAAGAACGAAGTTTGGATTTTATATGATTTTTGGAGGTTAATTTCGAAAATGGGTGATGAGTGCAATTTATGCACTTATATTTTATATGATTTAGCTTGGCTTTTGTTGTGTTTTGAGTGATATTATGCATTTTCCTTGTTGTTTGTGTTGTTTGCAGGAATTTAAGTGTTATTCATTTTAATCGGCCAAAAGAAGTGAAAAGGAGGTGAAAAAAAAAGAGTTGAAAAAAAAAGAAATAAAATTGCCCAGACTAGCGCCCCAGCGCTACAATCCAAGCGCTCCAGCGCTACACGGAGCTTTCCGAAGGGTGAAAAAGTCGAAGAAATAGCGCTCCAGCGCTATCAAACCAGCGCTCCAGCGCTGTTGAGGAAATTGGACGGGCGCTCCAGCGCCAATGACTAGCGCTCCAGCGCTGCGCAATCCTAAAATTTGGAAAGTTTTTGATCGAGTTTAAAAAAGGATTTTAAGGCTGATTCTAAGGGATACGAGGGTTAGAGAGAATTTTTCAGAGCATAAGACGGCTATTGAGCGATTGGAAGTGCAGAAGAGCTTGAGAATTCGGTACGAAGACGGAAGACGGCGGCATCCGGCGACGGAGAAGCTTCATTCTAATTCGTTCTAGTTTCTCTTTGAACTCTGTTTTTCTTAGTTTATGGATTGTTGGAAAAACATGAGTTATTTGATCTTGAATTGCGTTATGAACTAATTTCTTAGTCTAGAGGTAGACGAATCTTGACTGGAACCCATGATTAACATATTTTGATTTATATATTTAAATTTCTTCACACAGTTTATGTGTGTTTTCCTGATCTTAATGCTTTCAATTTACTGGCCATAGATTGAATGATATTTTATTTAGAATCTATCACTCGAGAGAGGAGATTTTGAATACGACATAGAAAAATACATCTTTGGTGTTTATACTGTTCGAGAGGCATATAACTCCATAGAAGTCGTTATAAGAATTCTTGTGCTATTTAACGGATTTAATAATTGAACTTTGATAGAGATATTGAGTGTGTTATTGAATACGAATTTCTGCTTGACACTCGAGAGAGGTAGTAGAAAATAATAGGGATTCTTGGCTGATAAACTAGAAGATTTTATAATTGAACAATCATTAGAAATAAATTGTGGTGTACAGTCAAGTGAAGTCGAACCTCTAGCATTCATCAGTTATTGATTTTTTTCTCGTGAACTCGTAGTTATTTAGTTTTGTTTCTTGCAAAATTTAGTTTTATAAAAAATCAAATCAACTTCGTAGCTCTACATAGGATTAGGATTATATTAGTTGCAAATATTTGATATAATATCATTTATTCATTCTCCGTGGGAACGATCTGGACTTAAATTCCTGTACTATAACTTGACATCGTGCGCTTGCAAGCGAAATACATGCAACAAGTTTTTGGCGCCGTTGCCGGGGAATGAATTTTATTTGATTTATATTAAATTGTGCTAATTAGTCTTAATTTTGATTTAGAGCATTTTATTTTATTTGTTGGTTCTAATTTTAAATTTTTTTTATTTTTGTCTATGCAGTTTATGCGAAAAAGCCAAAGTTACGACTCACTGCTCTTTGATTCGGAAATCGAGAAAACTGCTAAAGCTTTGCGAAAAGCTAGAAGAGAAGAGTTGCAACAAATGGCTGAAGAAAGAGAAAGGGAAAGAGCTGTCAATAATGCTCAGGTGCCGATCAGAGATCACTTTCGACCGGTGATCAATACACATTATTCTGGGATTGCTCGGCAGAACATCACGGCGAATAACTTTGAATTGAAGCCAGCTCTGATTAATATGGTGCAGCAGAATCAGTTCAGGGGTGCAGCTACTGAAGATCCAAATTTGCACCTGCGTACTTTTTTGGAGATTGCTGACACAGTAAAGATTCATGGTGTTACTGAGGACACCATCAAACTACGATTGTTCCCGTTCTCTCTTAGGGACAATGCTCGTAGTTGGTTGCAATCACTACCTCTTAGGAGTATCACTACATGGGATGATATGGCTTCCAAATTTCTGGCTAAGTATTTTCCACCTGCTAAGTCGGCTCAGTTGAAAATAGAGATTACTACATTCAAACAACAAGATTTTGAGCAGTTGTATGAAGCCTGGGAGCGATACAAGGAGTTGCTTAGAAAGTGTCCAAACCATAATTTTCCGGACTGGGAACAGATTGAATTATTCTACAATGGTTTGAATGGGCCAACTCGTATTTCTGTGGATGCTGCAGCTGGAGGTTCGATATTTTCTAAATTTCCTGAACAGGCTTATGAGATGCTTGAGCAAATGACTGTTAACAGTTATCAGTGGCCGAGTGAGAGATCTGCAATAAGGAAGCCTGCTGCTGGAATTCATGAAGTGGATGCATTCACTGCTTTGACCGCTCAGATGGCTACTATTTCTACACAGTTGGCTGCACTGACCAAAGGGAATCAAAGTTCTAATGAGACAGCATCACTGGCGACTGCCGTAAATTCTGCTGATGGATTTGAGAGTGTGGAGCAAGCTCAATATGTGAACAACAGGAATTACAACAATTATCGAGGTAATCCTGTACCCAATCAGTATCATCCTAGTTTGCGTAATCACGAGAATTTTTCTTATGCAAACAATAAGAATGTGTTGAATCCTCCACCGGGGTTCAATACTCAGAATGGTGAGGGTAAGGCATCGTTGGAAGATTTGGTGGGTAGTTTTATTGCAGAATCATCCACAAGATTTAAGAGGAATGAAAATAGGCTTGACAGTATGGAGACACACTTGACCAATGTGAGCGCTTCTATGAAAAATCTTGAAACACAAATTGGTCAACTGGCTAATGCATTGAATAATCAACAGAGAGGTGTGTTTCCTAGCAATACTGAGATTAATCCTAGGGAGCAATGTAAGGTTGTTACTCTTAGAAGTGGTAAAGAAATTGGGACTGATAAACCAAAGGCAGTGGATGATGAGGAAGTTGATGAGATTGTGGTGGAGTCCGAAAATTCTGATAGCAAAACTTCCAGCAAGTCTGCAGTTGTTCCTGAGAAACCGCTTGTGTCAAAAGCTGTTCTACCATATCCTCAGCGGTTCAAGAAGAAAGCGTTAGATGAGAGGTTTTCTAAGTTTCTTGACATTTTCAAGAAAATTCATATCAATATTCCATTCGCTGATACTTTGGAGCAGATGCCACACTATGCTAAATTCATGAAAGATGTGATGGCTAGGAAGAGAAAGCTTGAAGAGTTTGAAACAGTGAAGTTGACAGAGGAGTGCAGCGCCATCCTACAAAAGAAATTGCCACAGAAACTGAAAGACCCAGGGAGTTTCACTATTCCTTGTATTATTGGTGGTGCGACTGTTAATAGGGCATTATGTGATTTAGATGCAAGTATTAATTTAATTCCTTTGTCTATTTTCAGGTCTTTGGAGCTTGGCGAGGTGAAACCAACCACGATTACTCTGCAATTGGCTGATCGTTCTCTTACTTATCCTAGAGGAGTTGTGGAAGATGTACTGGTAAAAGTAGATAAGTTTATTTTTCCTGCTGACTTTGTAGTGCTTGATATGGAAGAAGATCAAGATGTCCCTCTAATTTTGGGGAGACCATTCTTGGCGACTGGCAGAGCGTTAATTGATGTGCAGGAGGGTGAACTAACTCTACGAGTTGGTGGTGATGCTGTCACTTTCAATATCTATAAAACCATGAAATACCAAGAGGAGGTACATTCTTGTAATCGCATTGATTTATCTAATTCTTATGAGAATAATTTTTGTGCAGGATTGGAATTGGAGGACATTTTGACGAGGTGCTTAATTAATTCCATAACCCAATTTGATGGGGATGATTGGGAACTTAGAGAGCAATTTCTCGCTCTTGAAAGTTTGCCAAAGGAAAAAGATGGCCAAGAAAAAATTGAATCATTGTCTTCGGAAGTCGAAAAAGAGGTATCAGTTTCTACTCCTGAATTGAAAGAACCGCCTGGTCATTTATGTTATGCATTTTTGGGAGAAAATTCGACTAACCCGGTAATTATTTCATCTTCTCTTACTCATGATGAAAAAGATAAATTATTAAGAGTTTTGAGAAAATTTAAATCTGCGTTGGGTTGGTCAATTTCTGATATCAAGGGAATTAGTCCCAATATTTGCATGCATAAGATTTTAATGGAGGAGTCATATAATCCCTATGTTGATCATCAAAGGAGGTTAAATCCTGCGATGAAAGAAGTGGTAAAAGCTGAGGTGTTGAAATTATTGAATGCGGGTATTATTTATGCTATTTCTGACAGTTCTTGGGTGTCACCAGTACAGGTTGTGCCGAAAAAAGGAGGTATGACTGTAGTTAAAAATGAGAAAAACGAGTTGATTTCAACTCGTACTGTTACTGGTTGAAGAGTTTGCATTGATTATAGAAGGTTGAATAAGGCTACTAGAAAAGATCATTTTCCTCTTCCTTTTATTGATCAGATGCTTGACAGGTTGGCAGGTTATAAACATTATTGTTTTTTAGATGGCTATTCTGGCTATAATCAAATTGCTATAGCGCCAGAGGATCAAGAGAAAACAACTTTCACATGTCCCTATGGTACTTATGCTTTTAGGAGAATGCCATTTGGTTTGTGTAATGCACCGGCTACTTTTCAGCGGTGCATGATGGCAATTTTTTTCGACATGGTGGAAGAAGTCATGGAAATTTTTATGGATGATTTTTCTGTGTTTGGGTCTTCGTTTGATCATTGTTTGCACAATCTGACCCTTGTTTTGCAGCGTTGTCAAGAGAAAAATCTAGTGCTTAACTGGGAAAAATGCCACTTCATGGTGCAAGAAGGCATCGTACTTGGTCATAAAGTGTCATCTAATGGGCTTGAGGTGGATCGAGCAAAAGTGGTTGCGATTGAAAAGCTTCCACCGCCAAATAATGTGAAAGCCATTAGAAGTTTCTTGGGACACGCCGGGTTTTATCGTTGCTTTATTAAAGATTTTTCTAAAATTACTAAGCCTTTATGTAATTTGTTAGAAAAAGATACATCATTTATTTTTGATAATGCATGTTTGCAGGCGTTCACAAAAATCAAGGAGGCACTAATTTCTGCGCCTATTATGATTGTGCCTGACTGGAAGGAGCCGTTTGAAGTAATGTGTGATGCCAACGATTATGCTGTAGGAGCAGTTTTGGGACAACGAAAAGATAAGATGTTTCGGGCGATTTACTACGCCAGCCGCACTCTTGACGGAGCACAACAAAATTACACCACTACTGAAAAAGAGATGCTGGCTGTGGTGTTCTCCTTCGGCAAATTCAGGTCGTATCTCATAGGCTCAAAAGTAATTGTTTATACTGACCATGCAGCTATTCGTTATCTCTTTGCCAAGAAGGATGCCAAGCCAAGATTGATTCGGTGGATACTCTTACTACAAGAGTTTGATTTCAAAATTAGAGACAAGAAAGGGAGTGAAAATTTAGTAGCGGATCATCTGTCTCGCTTGGAGTTGGAAGAAAAAGTTGAACATGAACTCATTAAGGAGCAATTTCCTGATGAACATCTTTTTGAGGTAAATTCTAAACTTCCTTGGTTTGCAGATTTTGCTAATTTTCTTTCGTGTGGTGTTATGCCTCCAGATCTCAATCATCACCAAAGGAAGAAATTCTTTCATGATGTCAAGTTTTATCTGTGGGATGATCCGTTTGTGTACAAGAAGTGTTCGGACCAAGTGATAAGGAGATGCATGGATGAAGCTGAAGCAAAAGAGATTTTGGAACAATGTCATTCTGCACCGTATGGTGGTCACTTTGGTGCCACACGGACAGCCGCCAATGTACTTCAGTCTGGTTTTTATTGGCCAAATTTATTCAAAGACAGTTATACCTTGGTAAAATCATGTGATAGATGTCAAAGGATGGGGAATATATCTAGGTGTCATGAATTACCGCTCACAAATATTTTAGAGGTTGAATTATTTGATGTGTGGGGTATTGATTTTATGGGACCATTTCCTATATCCTTTGGGCAATCGTATATTTTATTGGCTGTTGATTATGTTTCGAAATGGGTGGAAGCAATCGCCACCTCCACTAATGATGCTCGTGTAGTGGTGCAGTTTGTGCAGAAAAATATTTTCACGAGGTTTGGAACACCAAGGGCCATTATCAGTGATGAAGGTACGCATTTTTGCAATAAAATCTTTAATTCATTGCTGACAAAATATGGTGTTAGGCATAAAGTGGCATGTGCATACCATCCACAAACAAATGGGCAAGCTGAAGTATCCAACCGGGAAATTAAGCAAATTCTGGAAAAGACTGTCAACACGAACCGAAAGGATTGGGCAGTTAAGTTGGATGATGCACTATGGGCATACCAGACCGCGTTCAAAACTCCTATTGGCATGTCTCCATACAGGTTGGTCTTTGGTAAAGCATGCCATCTGCCAGTGGAGTTAGAGCATCGAGCGTATTGGGCGGTGAAAAAGTTGAATTTTGATATGAAAGCTGCTGGAGAAGAGCGATTGTTGCAGTTGCATGAGATTGAGGAGTTTCGTACTCATTCTTACGAAAATGCCAAGCTCTACAAAGAACAAACCAAAAAGTGGCATGACAAAATATTACTGAAGAGGGAGTTCGAGCCTGGACAACATGTATTATTATTTAACTCTCGTCTCCGCTTATTTCCAGGTAAGTTAAAATCAAGATGGTCTGGTCCGTTCACCGTGGTGAAAGTGCATTCCTATGGCGCCATTGAACTGAGCTGTCAAGATGGTCAGACATTCCAAGTCAATGGGCAGAGGTTGAAACATTATTTTGGCAATGAAGTGCGGAACATGGAGAAAGTTTCCTTGATAGACCCTGCATAAACACTCCAGAAAAGTCGGGCTGACGACGATAAACCAAGCGCTCTTTGGGAGGCAACCCAAATTTATTATTTTTTTTAAAAAAATTTTGTTTTATTTTATTTTATTTTTTTTAGTTACTTTTATTGAAATTTCAGTTATTTTACTAATTTTGGTCCTAATTCGGAGTTTTATTGCAGGTTCTGTTCTTCACAAAAATCACATTTTGGAGTATGAAATTCGAGAATATAGCGCTCCAGCGCTCTCCATATAGCACTCCAGCGCTGTTCTTACGTTGGATTTTTTTAGAAAAGTCGAAAGTTTAGCGCTCCAGCGCTCTCTTTCCGGCGCTCCAGCGCTGTTCTGTATCATCAAAGTCGAAGATATAGCGCCCCAGCGCTCTCAATATAGCGCTCCAGCGCTGTTCTGTATCATCAAAGTCGAAGATATAGCGCCCCAGCGCTAGCTTCCCGGCGCTCCAGCGCTGTTCTGTATCATCAAGGACGAAAGTTTAGCGCCCCAGCGCTCTGCATATAGCGCTCCAGCGCTGTGTCTGAAAAAGAACGGGCGCTCCAGCGCCACTTATATAGCGCTCCAGCGCTATCTCGAAAATTTTGAAAAATAAAAGGGGATCTCAGAATTCATTCAGTCATAATCTTCAAATTTTCTAGCCTTGTTCGCCGCCTCCAAGCAATTGGCCCTTGCAATTCGAGAAAAACTCCCACCTGAAACTCTCGGCTACACCATACATCGCACAAATTCATCCTTTCCTCGCATCTTGTTCGAATTTTCGTCATCCGGGTTTCCATATTTTCGCAGCTAGGGATTTCGAAAAAAGGGGCGTCGATTTCTATTATTTATGTCGAAGAAGTGAGCTTCGAATTCATTGAGGGGCGAAGCCAAGTTGTTCTATATCTTGTCAAAAATTTCTCTATTCCGCCGAACTCGACACCAGCCGAGGTAAATTGAACATTTTGGGGCTGAAAAAAAAAAAAAAAAAATTTCTGCCGATTTTTTTTTTTTTTTTTGGAAGGGCTCCGTGCTGAGTTTTATTTACATGTTTATGGTGCTTTTAGAATTGATCATCCGAAATTGTTGTGAGAAATTCGTACATGGATTGGTAGTTGATCATTAGGTGGTGCATAATATTTGCTTATTTGTAATTGGAAGGGCCAATTTATGTGATATTGTTGTTCTGCTGAAGATTTGCGATTTGTGCGGTTATATCGGGTTGGTAGACTTGTTATTGTTGGTTGTGCGGCGTGGTAAATTGTTTCGATTGGTTGGAGATTAAGCGGCATAGTGGGCGGTGGTGTACTGTTGTGTTGAAGTATTGCTTGGTTCAATTGAGATTGCACTATTGTAATGGCTCCGAGAAAGAAACAAAAGCAGGGTGCATCTTCGTCCGGTACTTTTGATGCCCATCGGTTTTGGGATGAAGAGGCCGCCAAGAATTATTCTCTCATGGTGAGCAAGAGCATGGTTAGAGAAAGAGGGTTTGATCCTAATTCTCCTCTACCTTTGTGGGATGTGCGACAAGCAGCTGTTGCGCGAAGATGGACGAATTTTGTCCAACATCCCGGTGATGCTGTGATTTCTTTGGTCCGGGAATTTTATGCCAATCTAAAATGTAAGCATGAGCAATTCCATGTTCTAGTGCGAGGTAAGCGCGTGGCATTTGATGGGCACACCATTAATACCCTCTATGGTATGCCATCTATAGATGAGGATGAGTATTCGGCATTCAAGGCGGGTGATGTGGACTATGATGAGATTATTGCCACTCTTTGTGAAGAAGGGGCACAATGGAAGATGAAGAATGAAGCAGTGGTACATTTTCCTTCCGGGAAAATGAAGCAAGACGCGAGGTCTTGGTTTTTTCTGATAGCTGCTCGTGTGCTGCCCACTGGCCACACTTCTGAGGTGACAGCGAAACGGGCTGTGCTGACTTACTGTATTGTCACAGAAAAGACGGTGAACTTGGGGAACATCATTCAGGATTCCATTATTTCGGCGGTAAAGGGCACCACGACTGGTGGATTGCCGCACCCTGCTCTGATCACCGCGCTTTGTGCACATGCTGGCGTTACATGGGGTGCAGATGAAGAGCTTTTTAAGGTTCAAGGACCTATTACTGGGACTACACGAGAGAATATACCACCCCCTCCGCGAGCAGCCGCACCTCGAGATCGCCCGACGAGTAGCAGCCAGCCACCACCACTACCACTTACTGGAGCGTATGAGCATTTTGATGAGCGATTGACGCGAGTGGAGCAGCGGCTAGACCTTCATTGTCGTCGGACTGATATTTTCATGGATTATATGGTGGATTTCACGACGACTCTAGCCCAGCGCTTTCCTGGCTCCAGTGAGGATCCGCAGTTTCCCCCACCTCCTACGTGGCAACCCCAGGATGATGACATGGGCGATTACCACTGATGGTCGTCGCCATAGGTACGTGTCTTCCCTTGTTCTTTTATCGATTCATTGTACATTAGGGACAATGCACGAATCTAAGTTTGGGGGGGTCTTGAACTGTTATGTTGGTTGTGATTTGGATGTACAATGTTTGATGTTTATGTGGTTGTTGAATTGTTGGATTGGCGAAAGTGGTTGGGTTGAAACGTAGTATGAAATTTGGATAGTTGTTGCATGCTGAATCAGTCACTAGTTCCTGTATCTGTGTTTTTAGTTTCTCGTTCGCATTATGTTTTTGCTTGTTTGTTTTGTGTCAGTTTTATTGTTCAGTTGTTCGTTTTATTTTAATGTTGTCTGTGTTCGGTGGTGTGGTTGTTTATTTGAGAAAACAAAAACAAAAATATGAAAATGAGAAAAGAAAAAGAAAAATGGCCTATGACGATGAAGTTGAAAAAAAAAAAAAAAAGAAAAGAAGATATAATCTAGTGTTGGCGACATTGGATCTTGAGTTCTCACTTTTTCTGCACTATAGCCTTGACTGTCGATACTCCTGATAAGTAGAGAAAATTGTATGGATTTTGTGAGAAGATTAGCTGATTTGATTCTTAACTTTGGTGATACATACTCGAAACTGAGGTAGATTTTTACAAACAGAGAAATGATTTAGGCAACTTTGTTTTTGAGCCTGCAAGCCTTTGATTTGTTAGTCTTTCATTTGTAGCCTTGCGGAAAAAAAAAAAAAAAAAAGAGAAAAATCCAATTGGATGAAAAAGAAAAGATAGAAAAAGATGGAGAAAGTAAGGTGAGGGGAGGCATTGAAAATGGACTGAAATTTGAGTCCAAAGAAAATGCAAAAAGGTGTAGAATGTATGGAGTAGAGGAGTCAGACAACTATCTGACAATGCCCTGCAACTGATAAACCTAGCCTACTCAATACCGCAGAAAATTATAAATATCCAATTCTCTTTGCTTGAATCTTATATGCTTACATTGACTATGGATACTTCTCTGCTATAAAAAGTGCTTGCCTAAAAGAACTCCCTGATAAGTCCTGTTGATCTTTGGGAGTAACGGTTGAACTTGGTGGAGAGTGTGTTGAAACTAGAGAGCGGGGTTAATGACTCTTTGAGGCTTACTGATTGCATGATTTGACCGAAAGTTAGGTGGGTAGACAAGATTGGCTAATCACACACACACGAGAACTCTTGAGAAAATTAGCTACACATGGATTAATTGTTGAACATCTGAGGCCAGTTGGGTTAATAAGTTTTACTGTTTTCTTGTGTGTTTTTTATTTCCCTGTGCGTCTTAGTATTTTGTTTGTGTTGTTTTGTTTTGCTCGGGACTAGCAAAAGTTCAAGTTTGGGGGGATTTGATGAGTGCAATTTATGCACTTATATTTTATATGATTTAGCTTGGCTTTTGTTGTGTTTTGAGTGATATTATGCATTTTCCTTGTTGTTTGTGTTGTTTGCAGGAATTTAAGTGTTATTCATTTTAATCGGCCAAAAGAAGTGAAAAGGAGGTGAAAAAAAAAAGAGTTGAAAAAAAAGAAATAAAATTGCCCAGACTAGCGCCCCAGCGCTACAATCCAAGCGCTCCAGCGCTACATGGAGCTTTCCGAAGGGTGAAAAAGTCGAAGAAATAGCGCTCCAGCGCTATCAAACCAGCGCTCCAGCGCTGTTGAGGAAATTGGACGGGCGCTCCAGCGCCAATGACTAGCGCTCCAGCGCTGCGCAATCCTAAAATTTGGAAAGTTTTTGATCGAGTTTAAAAAAGGATTTTAAGACTGATTCTGAGGGATACGAGGGTTAGAGAGAATTTTTCAGAGCATAAGACGGCTATTGAGCGATTGGAAGTGCAGAAGAGCTTGAGAATTCGGTACGAAGACGGAAGACGGCGGCATCCGGCGACGGAGAAGCTTCATTCTAATTCGTTCTATTTTCTCTTTGAACTCTGTTTTTCTTAGTTTATGGATTGTTGGAAAAACATGAGTTATTTGATCTTGAATTGCGTTATGAACTAATTTCTTAGTCTAGAGGTAGACGAATCTTGACTGGAACCCATGATTAACATATTTTGATTTATATATTTAAATTTCTTCACACAGTTTATGTGTGTTTTCCTGATCTTAATGCTTTCAATTTACTGGCCATAGATTGAATGATATTTTATTTAGAATCTATCACTCGAGAGAGGAGATTTTGAATACGACATAGGAAAATACATCTTTGGTGTTTATACTGTTCGAGAGGCATATAACTCCATAGAAGTCGTTATAAGAATTCTTGTGCTATTTAACGGATTTAATAATTGAACTTTGATAGAGATATTGAGTGTGTTATTGAATACGAATTTCTGCTTGACACTCGAGAGAGGTAGTAGAAAATAATAGGGATTCTTGGCTGATAAACTAGAAGATTTTATAATTGAACAATCATTAGAAATAAATTGTGGTGTACAGTCAAGTGAAGTCGAACCTCTAGCATTCTTCACTTATTGATTTTTTTCTCGTGAACTCGTAGTTATTTAGTTTTGTTTCTTGCAAAATTTAGTTTTATAAAAAATCAAATCAACTTCGTAGTTCTACATAGGATTAGGATTATATTAGTTGCAAATATTTGATATAATATCATTTATTCATTCTCCGTGGGAACGATCTGGACTTAAATTCCTGTATTATAACTTGACATCGTGCGCTTGCGAGCGAAATACATGCAACAATGGGTCTTATGATTTTGGTTGGATTTGTTGAGTTTTGATGGATTGGAAGATGATATGAGTTGTTTGGAATGGTTTCACGATGTTGATGATTTTTGGTTTGATCGTTTATAGCTGTTATGCCGTCGAAATCGAGTTTTGGATTATCGATTTTATTATTTGGTTTGATTTCCGGGTTTGTTTGAGTTAGAAGATTTATATCGAATCCGTATTTCACATTTTCAGATTTGAGTTGAAAGATTCGGGTTTGGATCGAACTTGGAAGTTGAATCGATTCGAGAATTGAAGAACAATATAGTATTGAACTTCTTGTATGGCTTGTTTTGATTCGATTCGATTTTGATTGAGTTCGTTGTTATTTTCAGATTTGAATCCCCGACGAACTTGAAAAGGTAAAAAGATGACGATTTAATGAATGAGACGATTAACTCGAATTTGAATTAATTCGAGTGCCCAAAAAAAATCACATACTTGTATGCTATTTGAATTATTTGTTTTTAACTTGAATGAGTTTATTTTCACTTGCATACATCTTGAGCCGAAGATTCAATTTGTTTTGAACTTAGACGATTTAGGGAGCTATATTGAAGTGGCTTTGGATTTCGAGTTTTTCCAACTGCCAGAATACTTCTTATAGTTGCTCTGAAATTCTAGGGGTTTGAGTTGAGCGACATCCACCCCGAATGGGTGTGTCGGTGAGTTGTACGCAAAAACTCGATCCCGGGATCCCAACCGAGTACCGAATGATATTCGATTATCCGATTAGATAATCCCGAGTTTTGAAGTCATGCATTGCATTTTAATGCATTTCGAGTTGAGTGCTGATATGCCTTTCTGAATTGATTGACTCGTTGTTTTATATAACATGAATTGATATATTATTTGGAATTGCTTGATTTGTCTCTTTTACTGGGAATTATATTCTCACCGGATTATCTGGCTGTCATTTTGTTTGTATGTGTACTTGACGGCAGGTGGGGCAGGATCGAGTCAAGAGCTGCATGACTAGATCGAGTGGGAAATGATAGAGTGAGGACTTGGTTTTAGAAGTCATACCTTGTATTCGAACTCCCGTGTATTCCATTTTGAATTGTAGAACTTAGAATCGACGCTTGTTCTACATTTTAATATATTTGAATACCTCGTTGTTGGAAATATATTAGTTGGATCATGTTAGAGTCCTTATGGGTATGACATTACACTTTTGGAGTCATTTTTGGTGCAGAAACAGCAGGCCATGCGCGCCCGCACGTCTTGCACTGTCTCGGAGGCCCGGACAGGGCGTCATGCGCGCCCGCACCTCGTTTGGCGCGCCCGCGCGTCACCCCGATAAAAAAAAAAAACCTACTTTTCGCGACGTGGTTTTGCATCCCCGAATGTAAGATGTGCGTCTCTAAATGTATTATTGATTATTTTTATTTCTTTTGATTTACATGATTTATTTATGTTCGAGAGATTAGAATCCGGGTCCTCACATATCTAGTGGCCGGTGCTTTACGAGGAAGCATATTTGATTGTCAAACAGATTAGTGCATAAACAATATCATATGCAGCAATTTATTCCATCCTTCTCTGATAAGCATTCTCATGCATTTTCATGAGAATTCAGGTTCTGACTGAGGATAATCTGGAATACAACTGCATATATAGCATGCAGTAGCAATAAAAGCACATAATCATGCAATCACATAATTATTGCAATATAAAGCATGCTAGCAAATAGTGCACATAATCAGATACAACATGTAATCTCATGTAATATCAAACAATCAGACAGACTCAATCTACCCCGCTCATCAACTTCTATCTAAATCCAGAAACTTACGCTCTGATACCACCTGTTGTGGGGACCCGGGTTGCTAATCAAATCTTATAGGGCGATTAGTAACAAAAAAATAGTTAATCTGCTAAACCGGACAATTGGCGACGCAAAAGTACGTCGCAAAATGATCAACAATTTTTTTTTTTAAGAATTAAAGTGGCTCGCTTGAGCCTCACATCACCTCTCGCTCGAGCGAGCGCCACTCGGGTCTAGGATGCCTCACATCACCGACTGCTCAAATCTCACATCACCGACTGCTCAAAATCTGACTTTTTGCTGTCAAATAGAAGTTTGGGATGCCTCAGCTCTTCTAACAACACCATACATGAATAAGAGAAGATGATAACATCAAAACACAACCCAACATGTATATCTAATCTTTTACAAGTTACACAATCAAAGACATGCTCTTTACAAACATAATATGAAGGCTAACAAGTACTTGACAACATCATACAAAGTTCTTGTATCATTCTACCATGTTTCAACAACTCAAAGTACAAGTTGTTCTGCTAAAATACAAGTTGTTCTGCTAAAACCCGAGTCCTCACATGCTAAGACTCTCTCTCGAGCTATCCCTGTCGCTTCTGACCAGCTCCTGCCCCACCTATTGCCATGCACACATACAAAACAAAGCAATAGCCGGATACCTCCAATGAGAATAAAATCCCAGTATAAACAACATAATGCGCGAGATAATAAACGTGAATTCAATGAATATGACAAAAGAGACTATCAAGCTGATATCAATAGGATATAAGTTCTTGGGATCCCGAGGAAATAAAATCGTCAACAAACACCAACTCACCCAATCGAGGTGAAGTTAAATACTTTATTTTCTCTGACTTTGGTGCAACTATAGTGAGTCTTCTGGCTCTGAAAGTAAGTCTACATTTCGTGCCACTCAACTACAATCCGCCAAACGTCATATGCACTCTAGGCATTTCAACCCTCTGTGCTTATCAGGCTGGAGTTCAAGATGAATGCAACATGGTCTGTATGCATTTAATGCTATAAAACACCTTGAACATGTATTTAAATAAGCAAGCAAAACAATCAAATCATTTAATCACATAAAACACATAATCAATCAAGTATGTGATTAACAAGGGAATACTCGAAACAATAGCTATTTTGAGCGTTCTATCCCATCTGGATTAGCTGTCATTTATACCTTTCGATGACACGTCTAAAAGTACTTCAAATCTGCAATGACATCAATGATAAATTATGTCAAAAGGCTTCTCAACTTCTCAACTCAATCTTAAGTGTAAATGCTAGCAAACCTTGCTTCAAATCCTTCTTGGTTCGAATCGAAGATCTCGAGTTCGGCAACTTCAAACACAAGGCTGAAATGAAGTGTTTGAAACAATAATATCAGCTTCAACTCAATACAATACACCATTCATTCAACAAGTTCAAACGTAGATCCACATCAATCTACCAAGCCATACCAACCATAATCTCTATCATATCAGCTCAATAACATAAAAATAAGCAACATTCAGATATGGTAGTGTTCGAATTTTTGCTTATAAATTCATATAAAATCCGAACGACAGTTTTTTCCCGAACCGTCTGCGAATACACAATCGGTACAGCTCATATATGCTTATATCTTAAAATCATGAATTTCCATCTTCAACATAAAAATAAAATCTGAGAAAAGTGAATGAAACTTGTACCAAAACGAAGGTCTCGAAGCGGTGATTGCAGATATATATTTCTTTTGAATTTTTGACTACCGGATCACAAGATATCGAAGCTTTTGCGGAATGAAAATCTGAAAATGGTGTCTGAAACCCCTTTAGCCGTGTTCTCTGCCTTTTCTTTCTATTTAATCTGATGATTCACGTGTATAAGAGATAAATATAAGCATATTTACAGTTTAGTCCCTAAACTTTTGGCTATTTGCAATTCAGTCCCCGAAAAAGCAATTTATTCAATTTCAATCCTTATTCATTTAAGAATATTAGAATTTAATTCTAAACTCTAAATATTCCCAAATTAAATATTCTCGGATTAAAATTAAATAATCTCGGGCCTTACACCAAGACTCTCGGTCAAGAAACTAGCTCATAGACTGGGCCCAGGGTATATAGCACGCTGCGCCGTCGCATCAGGAGGTGGCTCATATACCCAATGGATAATGGTGACCTGATACTAGTACAAGTGTCCAACCATAAAGGTGACCTAACACAAGACTTACGTATCCAACCATCCACACAAACGCGTAGGGTGAGCGCCCTACTACGGGATACCTCTAAGATAAAGGCTCAATATGCTCATGTATGCAACATACAGTCATGACATGTTGTATATAAAGGCATATAAAACATTCAATCACATAATCCATGAAAACACATAATACATGCATACTCAATCTGGATATCTTGAATAATACTTCCGTACCTCATAAACTATGCAAGCTAGACCAGCACTATGTCCAAGCCTATAATCCGCACTACAATGCAAAGTACTCATGCATTATAATCTTATTCTAAAAGTCTTAACTACGCTATAGCATACTCCCTATTTACTATAAGGATCCAGAGCTATACCTGCGTTCGTCGTCAGCCCGCTGATGATGACTGCCCCAGAACTTGGGCACCGCTCCGCCGCAACCCCGGAGCACCTGGCCAACCTCCGGACCAAGCCTAGGAAGACTGAAAACACCCCAAAACCATAGAATGCACTAAAGGCCGAGAGAGAATACTTGAAATTGTGTGAAAAATCTGAAATTCGGAGGGCCTATTTATAGGCGGAGTTCGGACGGTCCGAACTGGGTTCGGACGGCCCGAAGTGGTTCGGAGGGCCCGAACTGGTCCGAGTGCTCCGAACTGTTTTGGTCCTTCCGGACACATTTTTGGACCCCCGGGACCAACCCTACCATTTTCGGACGTTTCGGATCTGATTTTCCACTTATTTTTACCAAATAAGGACTCTTTAAACATGTTTTGACACTTTTAAAATTATATGTCATTTTCTAACATGTTTAAAATCACTTTGTAGTAACCCGCATTTCTAATTAGTGATTAATGAGTAATTAATCACATGTTCATATTTAGATTAAGAAAAACATGATTAAGTAAGTTCCTGTTGGGATAACGGACTTCAGAAATGGATTCAGGACACTCGGAAATAGTCGGGAAGGTCCCAAGGGTTCGGATGGTTCGGAAGCTCCGAACCAAGTCAGGAGGCTCCGAACGGGTTCGGAGGATCCGAACTCAGGATCGGAGGCTCCGAAGTGGATCGGAAGCTCCGTCGGTAATATCGGACGTTCCGATCAGGACCAGGGCACACATCATTGCTTACATCAGCAAGGTGACGTCATGGCTGACGTAATATTGGGCGATCGGATGCTCCGAAGGAGGGATCGGAGGTTCTGAACGTGTTCGAATGATCCGAACCAGGTTCGGAGGCTCCAAACGTTGCCTATAAATAGAGGGTCCGAGAATTCATTTTCTCGCACCAATTTCCTCTCTTCTCTCTCGATTCCTAAGCCTTCTAACTCAGATCTAGGGAGATCTAGGCATCCTATGGGGAATTCGGAAGTGGCTTAGTGATCTAGACGTCGTCGCGGAGCTACGGCCTAGTTTTGAGGCTATCGTCAGCAAAGGGCTAACGACGGACGCAGGTATAGCTTTGGCATCCTAAAAATATTTAGGAGTATGCAATAGCTTAGTTAAGGCTTTTAGAACTTAATTGTTGATGCATGGATATTTGCATTGTAGTAGCTAGTAGACTGGACTAGTAGGCTTGGAGTCTAGACCAGCAGAGCTAGGTTTGACCAGCGGTGTTAGAGGTACGTAAGTACTGACCGAGATAGCCGGCATGATATATTTGCTTATATGTTGCGTGAGTATGTGCTATATGTTTTATCATGTTTTAGCATGTTTTACCTTCTTAGCACATATATGATTTTACGTGTGATTGCATCCGGAGAGATGTGAGTCATTGACAGTCTCCATAGGGAACAATGATCTTATTTTGGACTCGAGTCAGGTATGACAGTTTCCATATGAGGTTTGTATCTTGTTTTGGATTCGGGTCAGGATAGGGTTGGCTCAGCCCTGATATGGAGTATACGAGTACCCCGCGGAGTATCTCTCTAGCCGGTACTGTATATTCTCGACGCCATGAGCAAGTGTTTTCACTTGAGTTTTAAACCATCCGTGTGTGCATATTTGTATTTATATCATTGCTTCGTATTGAGCGTTCTAGCTCACGCCCCTGTGTTTGGGTATTGTGTACCTTGTGGCGGGGCAGGTTTGAGGCTGGACGATCCAGGCGGCTCTCAGCAGGATTGAGCTTTGGAGAGTGCGAGGTGTTAGAGGGTAGGGATTTATTTACCCTGAACCTTCGATTTGGTTGTATAACAGTATTTATACACTTGTGATAGCGTCGGTTGTATTCTACCGATTGGATTTGTTGTATTTTAATTATCCGCTATTTACGCTTTAAGCTTTTATTGCGTGCGCTTTTACTATAACTCTGATTAGATAGTGGATTCGGGTTGGGTCACTACATTTTTGGTATCAGAGCGACGCATTGCACTGGGAATATCGTAAAGCGGATTAAGTAATTATCTGTTCTTATGTAACAGATGGCAGATTACAACGAGAGTCACGGTAGCATAGAAGGCGGTCGTTGGGGTGATCCAGATGATTGTAGATGTCGGGAACAGCCCGAGGAGCGCAGGAGAGTCAGCATGCGTAGGTTTAAGGAAGTTAGCCCGAAGCCTTTGACGGGTGGTGAGACAGCTGAAGAGGTGGAGGATTGGATGGAGAGGATGGAGCAATGCTTCCAGGAGTTCCGTTGCACGGCTGATGATAGGATGGAGATCCTTGCCTTTATGCTTGAGGGCAGGGCGAGGAAGTGGTGGAGATCTACTTCCGCACCGTTCATAGCAGCTAGAGGTGCAGCTACTTGGGTGGAGTTCC
Source organism: Henckelia pumila (assembly GCF_033568475.1). Lineage (NCBI taxonomy): Eukaryota > Viridiplantae > Streptophyta > Magnoliopsida > Lamiales > Gesneriaceae > Henckelia > Henckelia pumila. The sequence goes on along the minus strand of NC_133122.1, from coordinate 57,524,507 downwards.
GTACTACTTATCAGAGATTTTATTTTCCTCCAGCTCTTCGTCAGGCGAAAGCCAGTGAGTTGTTGAGTTTGCGACAGGGGACGATGACGATCGAGGAGTACCAGCAGAAGTTCTTTGATCTGCTACCCTTTTGTCCTCATATTGTTGATAGTTCTATGGCGAAGTTTGATCATTTCCTTCAGGGGTTGAACCCTGACATTCATCGTATGGTTGCTGTGGGCGGCGATGGGACTTACGAGGATTTGGTGGACCGTTGTCGCCAGGCCGAGGACAGTATTCGGAGAAACAGGGGACTTTACTCTTCTTCATCCAGGCCAGCGAGCTCTAGTCCTTTGGGTCCGAGAGGACAGTCCTTTAAGAAGCCAGGAGGTACTTCTTCTTCTTCCTCTGGATCTGGTGGGGTGCATCATTTAGGTGTACAGAGACCAAACCGGTGTACTTAGTGCCGACGCAGACATCCGCCAGGGCAGTGTGGTCGATCGACCACTGCATGTTTCCAGTGTGGCCAGGAGGGTCACATGAAGAGAGATTGTCCTATGCTGATTGGGGCAGCGAGTGGTTCCAGAGGTTCTCAGGCATCTGTTCAGCCACCTCAGTACCAGCAGCCACCTTTCCAGCAGCAGTATTTGCAGCAGTGCCAGCATCCGCAGCAGTCTCAGAGACAGCCTACTCAGACTCCTTCTCGGGGTCATTCTTCTTTGAGGCCACGTGCCCAGGGTCAGGTCTTTGCGCTTAACCAGGAGCAGGCAGAGGCTGACAGCGATCGGATGATTGCAGGTATCTGTAGTTTATGTGGTTTTCCTGCATATGTTTTAATTGATACCGGTGCATCGCATTCTTTTGTCTCAGCACGTTTCGCTAAGAAGTATAGATTGTCATTTATTCCTTTAGACGTGTTGCTAGTGGTTTCTAATCCTATGGTGAGCGAGGTGTTAGCCAAGCGTCTAGTTGGGGGTTGTGTTTTGGATTTTGAGGGACATCAGCGTAGTGCTAACCTAATGATTTTAGCGATGGAGGATTTCGATTGTATCATTGGGATAGATCTATTGACTACCTACCGAGCGATAGTGGATTGCTATCAGAGGTTTGTTCAGTTTTGTCCAGAGGATGACGAGTCATGGTATTTCTATGGTGAGGGAGCGCGACCCCCGATGCCAGTGGTTTCAGCTCTGAAGGCCCGACGTGCTTTAGAGTCTGGCGGGGAAGGCTACCTTATCTAACCATTGACGCATCCTTAGGAGAGCCAGATATCCGAGAGATACCAGTGGTTCGTGACTTTCCAGATGTGGTTCCGGAGGAGATTCCAGGTTTGCCACCAGTAAGGGAGATTGAGTTTGGTATTGAGTTAGTGCCAGGGACTGCACCGATTTCCAAAACTCCTTACCGATTGGCACCGTCAGAAATGAAAGAGCTGCAGAAGCAATTGCAAGATCTTCTTGATAAGGGTTATATTCGACCTAGTGTTTCGCCATGGGGAGCCCCAGTACTGTTTGTCAAGAAGAAGGATGGTTCAATGCGGTTGTGTATTGATTACCGCCAATTGAATCAAGCGACAGTGAAGAATAAGTATCCTCTTCCACGGATAGATGATCTCTTTGATCAGTTGCAGGGTACTTCTGTCTATTCGAAGATTGATCTTCGGTCTGGGTATCATCAATTGCGAGTTCGACAGGAGGATGTTCCTAAGACAGCATTTCGTACACGGTATGGACACTATGAGTTTCTAGTGATGCCGTTTGGGTTGACGAATGCTCCAGCTGTTTTTATGGATCTGATGAACAGAGTTTTCCGCGACTTTCTGGATAAGTTCGTGGTGGTGTTCATCGATGACATTTTGGTGTATTCTCGCAGCATGGATGAGCATGCCTACCATCTCTATACTGTACTTCAGGTCTTGAGGGAGAGATAGTTGTACGCGAAGATGAGTAAGTGTGAATTCTGGATTGACCAAGTTGTGTTCCTTGGTCATGTCATTTCTCAGGATGGCGTATCTGTTGATCCTAGCAAGACCGAAGCTATTTTGAATTGGTCGCGACCGACTATAGCTTCTGATATTCGTAGTTTCCTTGGTTTAGCAGGATACTATCGTCGTTTTGTGGAGAATTTCTCTCAGATAGCTAAGCCTTTGACTCAGTTGACAAAGAAAGACGTTTCTTTCGTTTGTTCTGATGCTTGTGAAGACAGTTTTCGTGATTTGAGACGTCGTTTGACGACAGCTCCAGTTCTTGCTTTACCGTCTGGATCAGGTGGTTTTGTAGTCTTCACTGATGCTTTTCTCCAGGGTTTGGGGTGTGTGTTGACTCAGAATGGCCACGTGATTGCTTATGCTTCCAGACAGCTGAAGACTCACGAGGAGAACTATCCTGTACACGATTTAGAGCTTGCAGCCATTGTCTTTGCTCTTAAGATATGGCGTCACTATTTGTACGGATAACGATTCGAGATCTTTACCGATCATAAGAGTTTGAAGTATCTATTCACTCAGGCTGAGTTGAACATGCGGCAGCGTCGTTGGATGGATCTGTTGAAGGATTACGATTGTGAGATCAAGTACCATCCAGGTTCTTCAAATCCCGTTGCTGATGCGCTTAGTCGCAAGGTTTATGTGAGTTCCCTTCGTACCAGTTCGGTTTCGAAGGCAGTGGAGGAGTGTTGTTCTTTAGGATTCACGTTTCGTCATAAGAAAGAACAACAAGGGATTCGTGTCTCTTCTGTGCTTGCAGAGCCAGCGCTATACAGACGAATCCGGGAAGCTCAGAATTCTGATCTGAAGACTCAGAAGTTGGCCCGGCTGGCTGAGGGTGATAACACTTCTGGTTTCCATCTGCAAGGAGACGGTCTGTTGTGTCTTTCTGGTCGAATTGTGGTACCCGAGGATTCTACTTTGAGGAATGAGATCTTATCGCAAGTTCACTGCAGTCGATTCTCTGTACATCCAGGCATCATGAAGATGTATAAGGATCTTCGCACTCGATTTTGGTGGAAAGGGATGAAGCGCAGCGTTTATCAATTTGTGTCCCGATGCCTTGTGTGTCAACAAGTCAAGGCAGAGTTTAGACGACCCGGAGGGTTACTTCACAGCTTAGAGATTCCTGAATGGAAGTGGGAGCATGTGACGATGGACTTTGTCACCCACTTGCCTATGTCTTCCAGGAATTGTGATGCTATTTGGGTTGTCGTGGATCGGTTGTCGAAATCAGCGCATTTTCTTCCCTATAACCGCGATTACACCTTTGATAGGATGGCGCAATTGTATGTGTGGGAGATTGTTCGATTGCATGGGATTCCGTTGAGCATTGTCAGCGATAGAGATCCGAGATTCACCTCGAGATTTTGGGGTAGTTTCCAGTGAGCCCTTGGTACTACTTTGAGCTTGAGTACGGCTTATCACCCAGAGACGGACGGACAGTCGGAGCATACTATTCGCACTCTAGAGGATATGATTCGCGCGGCGGTGATGGATTTTGGTCCAGCGTGGCATGATCATTTACCCTTGGTGGAGTTCGCCTACAACAATAGTTTCCATCGCAGCATTGGCATGGCACTATTTGAGGCTCTTTATGGATGCCGTTGTTGTACACCTTTGTTTTGGGACGAGGTTGGCGAGCGTCAGGTTGAGGGTCCTCAGATGATTCAGCAGATGATTGATGCAGTAGAGTTGATCCGACGCAGGGTTAAAGCAGCCCAGGATCGACAGGCTAGCTACGCGAACACTCACCGCAGGCCACTTCATTTTGAGGTAGGAGAGTATGTTTTCTTGCGTGTGTCACCTTTCCGGAAGGTGATGAGGTTTGGTCGCAAGGGTAAGCTGACACCTAGATTTATTGGTCCTTTCGAGATTCTCGAGAAGGTTGGAGATGTTGCTTATCGTCTGGCCTTGCCACCCGATATTTCGGAGATCCACGATGTGTTCCACGTGTCCTTGTTGAGGCAGTATCTGGCGGACGAGTCGCATATTTTGCATCCGACCAAGGTAAAGGTAGATCGGGATCTATCATATGTGGAGAAACCCCTACGGGTTCTTGACAGGAAGGACAAGGTACTTCGTAACAAGCGCATACCATTGGTTATGGTACAGTGGCAACGCAGAGGGACAGAGGAAGCTACTTGGGAGTTGGAGAGTCGGATGTTAGTCGAGCACCCCGAGTTATTTTGAGATTTTGTACTTCTTTGTATCGAGTTATACTTGTTCAGTTGTAAAAAAGAACATTTGGTTGGCTATTTATGTTTTCCTCTAAGACTTAAATTTCGAGGACGAAATTTCTTAAGTGGGGGAGAATGTAGTAACCTGCATTTCTAATTAGTGATTAATGAGTAATTAATCACGTGTTCATGTTTAGATTAAGAAAAACATGATTAAGTAAGTTCCTGTTGGGATAACGGACTTCAGAAATGGATTCAGGACACTCGGAAATAGCCGGGAAGGTCCCAAGGGTTCGGATGGTTCGGAAGCTCCGAACCAAGTCAGGAGGATCCGAACGGGTTCGGAGGATCTGAACTAAGGATCGGAGGCTCCGAAGTGGATCGGAAGCTCCGTCGGTAAGATCGGACGTTCCGATCGAGATCAGGGCACACGTCATTGCTTACGTTAGCAAGGTGATATAAAGGCTGACGTAATATTGGGCGATCGGACGCTCCGAAGGAGGGATCGGAGGTTCCGAACATGTTCGGACGATCCGAACCAGGTTCGGAGGCTCCGAACATTGCCTATAAATAGAGGGTCCGAGAATTCATTTTCTCGCACCAATTTCCTCTCTTCTCTCTCGATTCCTAAGCCTTTTAACTCAGATCTAGGGAGATCTAGGCATCCTATGGGGAATCCGGAAGTGGCTTAGTGATCTAGACGTCGTCGCGGAGCTACGGCCTAGTTTTGAGGCTATCGTCAGCAAAGGGCTAACGACGGATGCATGTATAGCTTTGGCATCCTAAAAATATGCAATAGCTTAGTTAAGGCTTTTAGAGCTTAATTGTTGATGCATGGATATTTGCATTGTAGTAGCTAGTAGACTGGACTAGTAGGCTTGGAGTCTAGACCAGCAGAGCTAGGTTTGACCAGCGGTGTTAGAGGTACGTAAGTACTGACCGAGATAACCGGCATGATATATTTACTTATATGTTGCATGAGTATGTGCTATATGTTTTATCATGTTTTAGCATATTTTACCGTCTTAGCACATACATGATTTTACGTGTGACTGCATCTTAAGAGATGTGAGTCATTGACAGTATCCATAAGGAACAATGATCTTATTTTGGACTCGAGTCAGGTATGACAGTTTCCATATGAGGCTTGTATCCTGTTTTGGATTCGGGTCAGGATAGGGTTGGCTCAGCCCTGATATGGAGTATACGAGTACCCCGTGGAGTAGCTCTCTAGCCGGTACTGTATATTCTCGGCGCCATGAGCAAGTGTTTTCACTTGAGTTTTAAACCATCCGTGTGTGCATATTTGTATTTATATCATTGCTTCGTATTGAGCATTCTAGCTCACACCCCTGTGTTTGGGTATTGTGTACCTTGTGGCGGGGCATGTTTGAGGCTGGACGGTCCAGGCGGCTCTCAGCAGGATTGAGCTTTGGAGAGTGCGAGGTGTTAGAGGGTAGGGATTTATTTACCCTGAACCTTCGATTTGGTTGTATAACAGTATTTATACACTTGTGATAGCGTCGGTTGTATTCTGCCGATTGGATTTGTTGTATTTTAATTATCCGCTCTTTACGCTTTAAGATTTTATTGCGTGCGCTTTTACTATAACTCTGATTAGATAGTGGATCCGGTTGGGTCACTACACACTTAATCTTGTAAAATGGAACCGGGCTACTACATTCTCCCCCTACTTAAGATATTTCGTCCTCGAACAATCTTAAGTACTGAATGCAGTAAAATACTGAATAAACATCTTTTATTCAAACTGATTCATTTTACAAGTTACAATATGAAAATACAACAATTCAAAATATCTCTGGATAATCCGTACGCATACGATTCTCAAGTTCCCAAGTGGCCTCCTCAGTGCCAATATATATTGATATCTATCTCATAACTTGAGATAACACCTGAAATGAGAATACTGATTATCCTGCCATGGATAATAACTCCTTTGCTGAATTCTGACTTGTGCTACTAGTTGAACAAAACTGTTTCATCCTTATTTGGAAAGTCCTAAAACCAATACAACCTAGCAAATCCCTTGAATCGATCTCATCGAATCTAACATATCAATGATCTAAAGCATCCAATAGACATTCCGAAAAATTGGTGACAACAATCCCGCTAGACCAGATAACCTTAGATCTCAGCTGCTATCCTTTTTCCATGTCTAAACACTTGATGCTATCCTGTTAGTATACATTAAAATTCAAACGCTTGCTAGATCAATTTCTGACACTGAAGTCCCAGAATTACTGCAAATCATTCCTGAGAACTAAATATCTAAGTACTATACTCATCTTATCAGTCTACTAAAAAGTGAACAATTCCAATTCGTTCTTTATGCAAAAGAATATTTAGCTCCCCATCACGGGTTATAAAATCTGTATTTACCTCAGACAAATAGTTGCAATAGTCATTGGGCACCAAACTTGTACCAGTTTAACTGACCATTTCAAAATATACATGAACACCTAAGTGCTCATCTTTCCACTATCCAAATGAATTCTTATATTGTCGTATCCATGCTGTAACTTAGCAGGCTCATGACATCTGTCAATTACTAACTAGATCAATTATCTTCCAATTATTACAGGGAAACTTACTTAAGTAAACTCATCACTTAGAATTTCCTGTTCATCTCGTAATCAAGATTTTGATCACTAATTATACCTCTGATAGAATCAAACAATACTGGTAAAACCTCCTGGTTCTCCCCCAGTATTGAAAGAGTGGGTGCCCGGTGAGCCAACTTGTGGCTAAGGGCTTTGATGACTCTTTGTATAAACAATCTTTTGTTTAATATAATTTACACTTTTATTAATGGCAATGACTATCTTTCTTCATATTGTTATATTGTGATATACTATTGTTGTTTTGATAAAGACCTTGAATATACTATAGTGTATGTAATATGTGGTAGAACATGGAGATGTCTATCATGAAACACATCTTATAGTCACTGTATATTCTAAACTGTTCCTAGTCGATTGAGCCGTCCGATAATAAGGATAAGGATCGCTCGAGTTTGAGACTAGCATTTGCGATGCAGAGTACCACGTTTCATTGGTAAGGAACATGGAGATGTTCGAAGCATGCAAATGGATATTCATACGATGAATGATCGAACTACCCTATCCGGACTTTTCAAGTTGTTATCACTTATCGAGTGGATAAAGTCCGCGGTTTTGGTTGTACACCATTAGTCCTTACTACTTGAAACATCATTGAGACTCTATATGCTAGTACTGTGCTTTGACTCGTTTACCGACTCCATTGGGGTCATCAGGTGTCGGGATTGGGTACAGTTACAACACATATAGGAGTCGATGCTTTGTTGTCAAGGATTCACCACATACTTGCGAGTGTGGATATCCTATGCGATCTGAGGAGATATTAGTGTGACGAATCTCTGGCCAGAGTACATGATGTGTTTTAAGAAATGGTTTCTTAGTAACACATGCGATGTCACTATTTGATCTTCAAGATGTATAGCATAGTTATCGAATCTCGAACGACTCTCGATTTACCAATGATTGTTGATTCGATCGGGATATATGGATGAAGGGACCGTACTGTACGCTAACCAAAATCTATTGGTTCTTGCAGGCACTATCAGTGATACCTAGGGAATCATGGGGCGATGTTGCTAGGCGCTCTTACCATGATTCGATGGGCAAGTCGAAAATTGTAGTTCCGAGTCACAAGGAGTTGTGAGCCCACGGCTAGCTGTATCCCTGAACCATTGAGGGTCACACAGAGTAATGGATTTTTAATCCCCGTTGAGATAGTTAAATTTAAAGAGTTAAATTTAATGAACAAAGAAGTTGGACTTCTTAATTATGAGTAGAGGAGTAAGATTTCCTAAAATGACATAGGGATGGACATTTTTGGAAATCACTGAATTCGGATTCAGAAAAATTTATCTTGACTTTAAAAGGTGCAGAAATGGTTTCTGTGCACATTGATGAAATCGGTTTATCAATCGAAGTCACGATGAATTTTATATTAATTTCTGAACATGCGGGCTTTGCTTGTCGGGCTTGAACTTATGACTAATGGGCCCTAAGCTGTTAGTGGCCTACATTATAAATAAGTTATTGCAGTACAGAAATTACACACAACAGGTCACAATTTTCGAAAAACCCTATTTTTCTCTCAGTAGTGGCCGCCCCCTTTCTCCCCTCTGCTCGGAAAATCCAGTCTGTGAATTTTGAATTACAGTCTGGTTTAACGGATCAAATTCGTTAATCTCTTCGTAGAAACTTCTGATAGATTTTCTAGTGCAATCTATCAGAGGGATTAAATATCCGTTCGTGGACCTGATTGAAGAACAGTTCTTCCATCAGTTCCAGGGATATACAACAAGAGCAGAGCAATCTGTTGGTGTCCATAATCTCGCTTCGAGATTGGAGGTAAAAATTTATAATTGTTATTTAATTTTTACACACACAATTTAATCGTAAGGTTTTGATACCCACTATGGAATCGTTCCATATAAAATTTTTAAACTTCCGCTGCACCGGGTATCAATCCTGATTGATCTGATCGCCGCGTTATCCAACAGTGGTATCAGAGCCAGGTTGCTCAGATCAAGCGATTAAATTAATCGATTGTACAAAAATTTTTTAAGCCTCGGTTTTTGAAACCAAAATAAATATTTTAAAAATAAAAAAAAAAATTTCGGGCAAAAACCCGGGCAGCGATTGGATCGCTGCCCGGGGGGGGGCAGCGATCGTCGCTGCCCTAGGGGCAGCCGGGCTGCCCGGCCCGAGCCCTATGGGGCGCGGGCAGCCCGGGAATGTCCCGGGCGGCCCGCGGAAAAATTAATTTTTTAATTTTAAATTAAATTTTAATATGTTAAAATTCTATTTTTGGTCCGATCGAAAATTGTTTTTGATTGGTCCACGAGGCGTCGGATCGAATTGTTCGAGTCCGAAAATTTTAAAATTGATTTTTGGATAAATTTGAATTTTTGGAAAATTTAAATATTTTATCCGTTAAATTGAATTTTGAAATTAATTATTTTTGGTACAATTGATGATAAAATATGATCTTATGGAAATATTGAGTAAAATATGATTTTATGTATAAAATTGGATTTTATAGATAAAATATGATTTTATTTGATAAAAAGATAAAATATGATTTTGTATGTAAAATAAGATTTTATATATGAAATATGATTTTATCCTTTTAATTTAAATTGCCATTGCATGTTATCCAATAAATTAATTTTGAATTAAATGTTATTGGATAAGGATGATCGATTGCCATGACCAATTTTGTAGGTGTATGTTAGGAATTTACATTTGTTTTTATTGTTGTTGGATTTATTAATGGGCCTGGTTTATGGCCCAATATGAATTGTCATATGTAATAAAAGTGGGCTTGGTTTATGGCCCGTACCCATCCCTTAAAAATGTATCCCCTACTTGTCATTGTTATTTATTGTAAATACATTAGATTTAGTGGGAGATGAAGATTTGAAGATGGAGGTGGGCCCAGCAGACAATAAAGACAGAAGAAATGTAAATTGGAAGCACAATGTAATAGGATTGCATTGCATACTGCATATTACCTAGGATTGGACTAAGACTCGTGATTGGCAACCACGGGTCGATTATAAATGGAATCGATCATCCTAAATAATATGTGATATTATTGTTGTATGCATGTTTTAGACAAAATTGTGTGAATCCGGCAAGCATACAAAATTTTAAAAATGATGAGACAAATTTTCAAAATTAAAATCCCTCATTTTAAATATGATTTAAAATTGATATCAAGATAAATAAAGGAAATTTAAATTTTTTTAAATGTTCCTACCTTCCATCAACGATCAATGTATGAGATGCTACCCACGGATACGGTCCGGCTCATATTATTGGGGGGGCCCGTTCGTCGGAAAGTTGTACATTGGATCGACACATGTTATAAGTTGGGTGGAACTCCCATGGGATCGGCTCATATTATTGGGGATCCACATGGCGACCGTCCATCACAACTTAATATTGACGGGTCATCTTGACATGTCACAATAAACGGCGTCATATTATTGGGCCCTTATTGGACATGAGGTAAACACGTGGAGGTTGCTTTGGAAACAATTGGGCTCTACCTTTTGAAAATTATGGTTGGCTGATATTATTCGGGACCATAGATTGTCAATTGGACTCCATGTTCTCACTAAGGAAAACAGTTTCCCGTTTTCACTAGAGGGTAGTGAAATCGTTAAAATAGTGGGAGTGAGATTCATAAAATAAATTTCGCCTATTTTATGTCTTAGTAAATTACTTAAACAATCACTGATATTTGTCTGTTTCTTTTCAGTATTTCATAAAGATGAATTCGCGTAATCCACTTTTCTCGATCCTCGAACAAAATAAGTTTACTGGCGCAAACTATACGGAATGGTTCCGTAAGTTGAAGATTGTCTTGACTTCGGAGAAGATGCTCTACGTGTTAGAAAAATCTCCTCCGAAGGAAGCACCAGCTGACATAAGTCCGGAAGAGTTAGCCAAACTTGATACATGGTGGGACCATGATATCAAGGCCAAATGCTATATGCAAGCCTCGATGTCTGATGAACTCCAGAGGCGATTTGAGGACACCGTGAATGCTGCTGACATTCACGTACAACTCAAGGAACTTTTTGGGGCTCAATCGAGGGCTGAAAGGTTCGCTACTGTAAAGGAGCTAATGACGTGTCGCATGCGTGAAGGGACTTCGGTCCGTGATCATGGGGTACGAGTGATTTGGCTCATACAGAAGTTGGTAACCCTTGATTTGGTGTTGGAGCATGAACTCAACGTGGACTTACTACTTCTGTCTCTTCCTTCTTCGTTTGACGGATTTGTGGTGAATTTCAATATGAACAAGATAGAGGCCTCCCTTGAAGAGATGGTCAATATGCTTGTGACATATGAATCCACATTAAAGAAGGATAAACCGGCTTTCTTGGTGGGCTCCTCTTCTTCTGCTAAGAAGGGGCCAAGTACAAAGGGTAAGAAACGTTCTGCCCCATCCAAGAAAATCAAACCCGAGAAGAAGTACAAGACAAAGGCTTCAAACATGGAAAAATCCAAGGATGTTTGCCATTACTGCAAGAAGCCCGGTCATTGGAAGCGTAACTGCAAGGAATATCTAGAGCAGTTGCGAACTGCGAAGGGTATGTTCTATATTGAAATAAATGTTTCACTTAATACTACTTCTTGGGTATTGGATACCGGATGTGGATCTCACATTTGCAATGATTTGCAGGTGATGACAAGAAGTCGCAGGCTTAGAATGGGTGAGACCCAGCTGAGGCTCGGAAATGGTTCCAGAGTTGAAGCTAAAGCTGTGGGAGATGTTTATTTAATTTTGCAGAACGGTTTTAAGTTACTTTTGAGAGATGTTTTATTTGTTCCGGATTTGATTAAAAACATTATTTCTGTTTCTATGCTTGATAGAGATGGTTATTCTTGCAATTTTGTGAATGGGATTTGCAATATTTACAAGAATGAATGTTTGATTGGAAATGGACAACTTGAAAACGATCTATACAACTTAAAACTAAAAGACGTTCCAATAAATTATGTTGATAAACCGGCAACAACAAACAAAAGGAAAATCGATAGCCAAAACCCGGCAAACCTTTGGCATGCTAGGTTAGGTCATATTTCCTCAAGGAGGATGAACAAGCTAGTGGGAGAGGGCATGTTTGATATGTCTAATATTAACTCTCTACCTACTTGTGAATCCTGCCTGAAAAGGAAAATGACTAAATATCCTTTTAAGGGGAAACCTGAGCGTAGTCAAAATCTGTTGGATTTGATCCATACAGATGTTTATGGTCCATTTAGAGTTGGTACTCAATATGGCCACACCTACTTCATTACCTTTACTGATGATTATTCTAGGTATGGGTATTTATATTTAATGAAATATAAGTCTGAAGCATTTGAAAAGTTCAAAAAATTCAAGGCTGAAGTAGAAAACAAGCTAGGTAAAAGTATTAAAGCACTTCGATCGGATCGAGGTGGAGAATACTTAAGTACCGAGTTTTTGGACTATCTAAAAGAGAATGGGATTCTCTCTCAGTGGACTCCTCCTATGACACCACAGCTTAATGGTGTATCGGAGCGTCGTAATCGAACTTTGTTGGACATGGTTCGATCCATGATGAGCTTCACTGAGCTTCCACCTTCGTTTTGGGGCTATGCGCTTGAAACGGCGGTATTGTTGTTGAACAACGTCCACACTAATGCAGTGGACAAAACACCATACGAGTTATGGAATGGCAAAGCTCCTAAGTATTCGTACTTGAGGATTTGGGGATGTCCTGCTTACGTGAAGCGGACAGTGGGAGATAAGTTGGATAGTCGATCCACCTTATGTTATTTTGTAGGGTATCCGAAGAATTCAATCGGATATTATTTCTATCATCCTGCTGAAACAAAGGTGTTTTTTTCAAGGAATGCCACCTTCTTGGAGAAGGAGTTCTTATTGGATAAGAAAGGCGAGATGATGGAACTCGAAGAAATTCGAGAAGAACCCGAAATACAAAATAACGATCCTACACCTCAGGAACCATTGATAGACACGCCTGTACCTAGAAGATCCGAGAGGACTTCTAGACCTCCTATTCGATATGGTCTTCTTCTTGAAGGGGATAAAGATGAACCCGATGTTGGATATGATCCAAGAAACTTCAAAGAAGCAATTTCTGATGCGGATTCAAATTTATGGCTTGAAGCTATGCAGTCGGAAATAGATTCGATGCATACAAACCAAGTTTGGTCTTTAGTAGATCCTCCCGATGGAATTGTTCCAATAGGGTGTAAATGGATCTACAAGAGAAAGCTTGGGCCTGATGGTAAGGTATTGACCTACAAGGCGCGATTGGTGGCGAAAGGTTATACTCAAAGACAAGGAGTTGACTATGATGAAACCTTTTCACCAGTTGCAATGTTCAAGTCCATAAGAATCCTTATTGCCATAGCTGCTTGGTATGATTATGAGATATGGCAAATGGATGTGAAGACTGCTTTTCTTAATGGAGACATTAAGGAAGAAATCTATATGAAGCAGCCTGAGGGTTACACATCCATGGGAAGCGAGCATAAGGTATGCAAGCTTCAGAGATCAATTTATGGTCTAAAACAAGCATCAAGAAGTTGGAGCCAGAAATTTGATGAAACAATAAAGGATTTTGGTTTCATCAAGAACCCGGAGGAACCATGCGTGTACAAGAAAGTAGTTAAGGATGCTGTGACATTCTTAGTACTTTATGTTGATGACATCCTACTCATTGGGAATGACGTAGGGATGTTACATTCAACAAAGATATGGTTATCAGGTAGATTCTCGATGAAGGATTTGGGTGAGGCATCCTATATTCTAGGGATACAGATCTATAGAGATAGATCTAAGAGAATGATAGGACTCACTCAATCAACCTACATCGACACCATATTGAAACGGTTTTCAATGGATGGGTCCAAGAGAGGACATCTACCCATGTGTCATGGAGTTTCTCTATCCAAGTCTATGTGTCCCAAGACGGATAAAGAGATAGAGAAAATGACACATGTACCATATGCGTCAGCCATAGGTAGTATCATGTATGGGATGATATCTACCAGACCGGATGTAGCATTTGCTCTGAGTGTCACGAGCAGATATCAAGCTAATCCCAGTCAAATGCATTGGAAAGCCGTGAAGGATATTCTTAAGTACTTACGAAGGACTAAGAATATGTTCATGGTATATGGAGGAAGAGAACTAAAATTGGAAGGCTACTACTGACTCTAGCTTCCAAAGTGACGTGGATGACTCGAAGTCAACCTCTGGATTTGTGTTCATGCTCAATGGCGGTGCTGTCTCTTGGAAGAGTTCCAAGCAGGACACCACAGCGGATTCCACCACTGAGGCTGAATACATTGCAGCATCAGCTGCTGCTAAAGAGGCCGTTTGGATGAGGAATTTCGTCCAAGAGTTGGGCGTCATTCCTGAAGTTGTTGGTCCAGTCCCGGTGTACTGTGACAACACGGGTGCCATTGCTCAGGCAAAGGAACCAAGGTCTCATCAAAGATCCAAACACGTACTGAGGAAATACCACATCATCCGGGAGATTGTGGAAAGAGGAGACATCACTGTCGAAAGAGTGGCCTCTGCAGACAATATCGCTGATCCACTTACTAAGCCCTTGCCAGGACCATTATTTGACAAACATCGCGAAGCAATGGGTCTACGTAGTATGACTAGTTGGCTTTAGGGCAAGTGGAAGATTGAAAGAGTGGGTGCCCGGTGAGCCAACTTGTGGCTAAGGGCTTTGATGACTCTTTGTATAAACAATCTTTTGTTTAATATAATTTACACTTTTATTAATGGCAATGACTTTATCTTTCTTCATATTGTTATATTGTGATATACTATTGTTGTTTTGATAAAGACCTTGAATATACTATAGTGTATGTAAGATGTGGTAGAACATGGAGATGTCTATCATGAAACACATCTTATAGTCACTGTATATTCTAAACTGTTCCTAGTCGATTGAGCCGTCCGATAATAAGGATAAGGATCGCTCGAGTTTGAGACTAGCATTTGCGATGCAGAGTACCACGTTTCATTGGTAAGGAACATGGAGATGTTCGAAGCATGCAAATGGATATTCATACGATGAATGATCGAACTACCCTATCCGGACTTTCCAAGTGGTTATCACTTATCGAGTGGATAAAGTCCGCGGTTTTGGTTGTACACCATTAGTCCTTACTACTTGAAACATCATTGAGACTCTATATGCTAGTACTGTGCTTTGAATCATTTACCGACTCTATTGGGGTCATCAGGTGTCGGGATTGGGTACAGTTATAACACATATAGGAGTCGATGCTTTGTTGTCAAGGATTCACCACATACTTGCGAGTGTGGATATCCTATGCGATCTGAGGAGATATTAGTGTGACGAATCTCTGGCCAGAGTACATGATGTGTTTTAAGAAATGGTTTTTTTGTAACACATGCGATGTCACTATTTGATCTTCAAGATGTATAGCATAGTTATCGAATCTCGAACGACTCTCGATTTACCAATGGTTGTTGATTCGATCGGGATATATGGATGAAGGGACCGTACTGTACGCTAACCAAAATCTATTGTTTCTTGCAGGCACTATCAGTGATACCTAGGGAATCATGGGGCGATGTTTCTAGGCGCTCTTACCATGATTCGATGGGCAAGTCGGAAATTGTAGTTCCGAGTCACAAGGAGTTGTGAGCCCACGACTAGTTGTATCCCTGAACCATTGAGGGTCACACAGAGTAATGGATTTTTAATCCCCGTTGAGATAGTTAAATTTAAAGAGTTAAATTTAATGAACAAAGAAGTTGGACTTCTTAATTTTGAGTAGAGGAGTAAGATTTCCTAAAATGACATAGGGATGGGCATTTTTGGAAATCACTGAATTCGGATTCAGAAAAATTTATCTTGACTTTAAAAGGTGCAGAAATGGTTTCTGTGCACATTGGTGAAATCGGTTTATCAATCGGAGTCACGATGAATTTTATATTAATTTCTGAACATGCGGGCTTTGCTTGTCGGGCTTGAACTTATGACTAATGGGCCCTAAGCTGTTAGTGGCCTACATTATAAATAAGTTATTGCAGTACAGAAATTACACACAACAGGTCACAATTTTCGAAAAACCCTATTTTTCTCTCAGTAGTGGCCGCCCCCTTTCTCCCCTCTGCTCGGAAAATCCAGTCTGTGAATTTTGAATTACAGTCTGGTTTAACGGATCAAATTCGTTAATCTCTTCGTAGAAACTTCTGATAGATTTTCTAGTGCAATCTATCAGAGGGATTAAATATCCGTTCGTGGACCTGATTGAAGAACAGTTCGTCCATCAGTTCCAGGGATATACAACAAGAGCAGAGCAATCTGTTGGTGTCCATAATCTCGCTTCGAGATTGGAGGTAAAAATTTATAATTGTTATTTAATTTTTACATACACAATTTAATCGTAAGGTTTTGATACCCACTATGGAATCGTTCCATATAAAATTTTTAAACTTCCGCTGCACCGGGTATCAATCCTGATTGATCTGATCGCCGCGTTATCCAACAAGTATCACGTGCGAGAAGTACCCGTCCAGAATATTCACTTGTCAAGGAATCCTTTCCAAGACTATTCTGACAAAGGAAACTAAAATCTGTATCTCTGATAAAGTCAGACGACAGCGTTCAAATCTCTTGGAACTAATCCAGTACCAATATCAAATTCATAAAAACATTCCTTTTGATAATTATACCCCTTGCTATAATTGTGCAAAATATCAAGACTTGGGTAGCCTCCCCCAATAGCCTATCTGGAATAAACTTCCCAGAAAACACTGGCGTAGGTCGCGCTTCCTATCCCGTCTTGAATAACCCTGCACAATCCTCAGCACCTGGTATAATCTATCACTGAATTTATGATGAAAATCCATCATCAATAACCAATGATCCAAACACTGAGTCATCTCAGACACTATGTCAAACCACTGAATTTCTGAATCGTTTCAGGAGAAAGCCTAGAACTGATCACCAGCACAACTCTAACCCCTGGTTATGCAAATATCTATCATACTAAAATTGTAGTAGCCCGTAACCAAAATCAGTAATTGAGGGATTAATCATAATTACTTGAATAGAGTTCGGAAGCTCCGAAGGTGGGTTCGGAAGTTCCGAACAGGATCGGAAGCTCCGATGCAGGATCGGAAGCTCCGATCATATTACGTCAGGCATGAAGATTGGCTAGATCGGAAGCTCCGATCAGGACCGGAAGCTCCGATCACCCCTATCCGAAGTCAACAAGTGATATTTTGACACGTGGCAGATCAGGATCTTCGGAAGCTCCGATGGCAGGATCGGACGTTCCGATCGGGGTTCGGACGTTCCGATCAAGGATCGGAAGTTCCGATCGTTGTCTATAAATAGAAGGCCGAGGCTTCACTTTCATTTGCCAATTCCAAGTTTTCCTTTCCATTCTATTCCTTTTGGAGCTGTTCTAGTCTTCTTAGGCTTGGTCCGGAGGTCGGCGAGACATTCGGGAGTCGTAGCGGAGTTGTGTCCAAGATCTGGAGGCATCGACATCAAAGGGCTAACGACGGACGAAGGTATAGCTTTTGCTTCCTATAAATATTTAGGAGTATGCAATAGCTTAGTTAAGGCTTTTAGAGCACTTTAATGATAGTAGTATCATTTGGCAGTGTAGAGCAGACTATAGGCGTGGACCTAGAGTTGGTAGAGCTTGCACTGTTTTGAGGTACGGAAGTACTGTTCGAGATATCCTGACTGAGTATGCATGTATTATGTGACTGCATGGTTTACATTTCATTGATTTATTCTGCATTCATTTGCATCTTGCTGTATCTCTTTCGAGATGTCTGTTAGTAGGGTTATACCCTATCCTGTTAGTGGATGGACTTCCATCGATTTGGGTCCAGCGTATCCACGGTTTTCTTGGTATGGGAGCCACCTCCTGAAGCGACGGCACAACGTGCTACATACCAGGGTCCGGTCTGTCTCTGTTATCTGATCCTTGACCTCGAGTCTATAGGGAGTTCACTTTGCATGCATGTATACTCATACTCTCGTACTGAGCGTTTTATACTCACGTCTCGTACTCTGTATTTCTGGACACCCTATTCCATGAGGCAAGTTTGCGATTGGACGAGGAGGGTGGATCCAGGAGGGGCTAGTCAGTGGTTGGCCAGCTGGTGCTTCGTCTAAGTTTTATTACTGTTGTTTGGGTTGATACAGTTATTCGATTTGGTTGTATATTATTTGGATAAATTACAGATTCCTTTACTTGGGATTGTATATTGTTTATGGTTTCTGCAGTTTTATTCTTATATCTATTTAATTAAGTTAATCGCATGCCTAAGTTCTGTTAGTAGGTGATCCGGGTAAGGGTCACTACATTTATGGTATCAGAGCATGCAAAAGAATTTTTGGGATTTAGTCTCATCTTGAGGTATTTTTGTAGATGGCAAATCGTGACGATCGGAGTTCTCATGGCAGTGTTGGTGGGCGTTGGGGTGATGCCGACCGGGAACCTCGTCGAGTACGGCGTCATCGTCATCATGACGACGAGCGTTTCACTGTGCGTCGATTCTTAGCTGTTGGAAAACTGGCGTTCAGATCAATCACGATTGATACCCGGTGCAGCGGAAGTTTAAAATTTTTATTATGGAACAATTCCATAGTGTGGGTATCAACCGTTTAATGATTAAATTATAAGTGTGTGTAAAATTAAATAACTATTATTAAATTTTACCTTCAATCTCGAAGCGAGATTATTGGACTCCAACAGATTTCTCTGCTCTTGTTGTCTCTCCCAGGAACTTATGAACTCCTTCAATCAGGTCCACGAATGGAGGTTTAATCCCTCTGATAGATTGCACTAGAAAATCTATCAGAAGTTTTCTACGAAGAGAATAAACGAATTTGATTCGCTATTCCAGACTGCAATTCAAAATCACAGACCGGAATTTCTCACGCAGAGAAGGGAGGGGGGCGGCCGAATTTCTTTTGAGAGAGAGCTAGGGTTTTCGATTTTCTGTCTCTCAAATTATGACCAGTTGTGTTTAATTTCTGTACTGCAATAACTTATTTATAATGCAGGCCACTAACAGCTTAGGGCCCATTAGTCATAAGTTGAGGCCCGACAAGCAAAGCCCGCACGTTCAGAAATTAATATAAAATTCATCGTGACTCCGATTGATAAACCGATTTTACCAATGTGCACAGAAACCATTTCTGCACATTTTAAAGTCAAGATAAATTTTCCTGAATCCGAATTCAGTGGTTTCCAAAAATGTCCATCCCTATGTCATTTTAGAAAATCCTACTCCCTTACTCTTATTTAAGAAGTCCAACTTCTTTATTCATTAAATTTAACTCTTTAAATTTAACTATCTCAACGGGGATTAAAACTCCATTACACTGTGTGACCCTCAATGGTTCAGGGATACAGCTAGCCGTGGGCTCACAACTCCTTGTGACTCGGAACAACACTTTCCGACTTGCCCAACGAATCATGGTAAAGCGCCTAACAACATCGCCCCATGATTCCCTAGGTATCACTGATAGTGCCTACAAGAACCAGTAGATTTTGGTTAGCGTACAGTACGGTCCCTTCATCCATATATCCCGATCGAATCAACAACCATTGGTATATCGAGAGTCGCTCAAGATTCGATAACTATGCAATACATCTTGAAGATCAAATTAGTGACATCGCATGTGCTACTAAGAAACCATTTCTTAAATCACATCAAGTACTCTGGCCAGAGATTCGTCACACTAATATCTCCTCAGATCGCATAGGATATCCACACTCGCAAGTATGTGGTGAATCCTTGACAACAATGCATCGACTCCTATATGTGTTGTAACTGTACCCAATCCCGACACCTGATGACCCCCATAGAGTCGGTAAACGAGTCAAAGCACAGTACTAGCATATAGAGTCTCCATGATGTTTCAAGTAGTAAGGACTAATGGTGTACAACCAAATCCGTGGACTTTATCCACTCGATAAGTGATAACCACTTGGAAAGTCCGGATAGGGTAGTTCGATTATTCATCCTATGAATATCCATTTGCATGCTTCGAACATCTCCATGTTCCCTACCAATGAAACGTGGTACTCCGCATCGCAAATGCTAGTCTCAAACTCGAGCGATCCTTATCCTTATTATCGGACGGCTCAATCGACTAGGAACAGTTTAGAATATACAGTGACTATAAGATGTATTTCATGATAGACATCCCCATGTTCTACCACATCTTACATACACTATAGTATATTCAAGGTCTTTATCAAAACAACAATAGTATATCATAATATAACAATATGAAGAAAGATAAAGTCATTGCCATTAATAAAAGTGTAAATTACATTAAACAAAAGATCGTTTGTACAAAGAGTCATCAAAGCCCATAGCCACAAGTTGGCTCACTGGGCACCCACTCTTTCAATCTCCCACTTGCCCTATAGCCAACTAGTCATACTACGTAGACCCATTGCTTCACGATGTTTGTCAAACAATGGTCCTGGCAAGGGCTTAGTAAGCGGATCAGCGATATTGTCTGCAGAGGCCACTCGTTCGACAGTGATGTCTCCTCTTTCCACAATCTCCCGGATGATGTGGTATTTCCTCAGTACGTGTTTGGATCTTTGATGAGACCTTGGTTCCTTTGCTTGAGCAACGGCACCCGTGTTGTCACAGTACACCGGGACTGGACCAACAAATTCAGGAATGATGCCCAACTCTTGGACGAACTTCCTCATCCAAACGGCCTCTTTAGCAGCAGCTGATGCTGCAATGTATTCAGCCTCAGTGGTGGAATCCGCTGTGGTGTCCTGCTTGGAACTCTTTCAAGAGACAGCACCGCCATTGAGCATGAACACAAATCCAGAGGTTGACTTCGAGTCATCCACGTCACTTTGGAAGCTAGAGTCGGTATAGCCTTCCAATTTCAGATCTCGTCCTCCATATACCATGAACATATTCTTAGTCCTTCGTAAGTACTTAAGAATGTCCTTCACGGCTTTCCAATGCAATTGACCAGGATTAGCCTGATATCTGCTCGTGACACTCAGAGCAAATGCTACATCCGGTCTGGTAGATATCATCCCATACATGATACTACCTATAGCTGACGCATATGGTACATGTGTCATATTCTCTATCTCTGCATCAGTCTTGGGACACATAGACTTGGATAAAGAAACTCCATGACACATGGGTAGATGTCCTCTCTTGGACCCATCCATTGAAAACCGTTTCAATATGGTGTCGATGTAGGTTGATTGAGTGAGTCCTATCATTTTCTTAGATCTATCTCTATAGATCTGTATCCCAAGAATGTAGGATGCCTCACCCAAATCCTTCATCGAGAATCTACCTGATAACCATATCTTTGTTGACTGCAACATCCCTACATCATTCCCAATGAGTAGGATATCATCAACATAAAGTACTAAGAATGTCACAGCATCCTTAACTACTTTCTTGTACACGCATGGTTCCTCCGGGTTCTTGATGAAACCAAAATCTTTTATTGTTTCATCAAATTTCTGGTTCCAACTTCTTGATGCTTGTTTTAGACCATAAATTGATCTCTGAAGCTTGCATACCTTATGCTCGCTTCCCATGGATGTGAACCCCTCAGGCTGCTTCATATAGATTTCTTCCTTAATGTCTCCATTAAGAAAAGCAGTCTTCACATCCATTTGCCATATCTCATAGTCATACCATGCAGCTATGGCAATAAGGATTCTTATGGACTTGAACATTGCAACTGGTGAAAATGTTTCATCATAGTCAACTCCTTGTCTTTGAGTGTAACCTTTCGCCACCAATCGCGCCTTGTAGGTCAATACCTTACCATCAGGCCCAAGCTTTCTCTTGTAGATCCATTTACACCCTATTGGAACAATTCCATCAGGAGGATCTACTAAAGACCAAACTTGGTTTGTATGCATTGAATCCAATTCAGACTGCATAGCTTCAAGCCATAAATTTGAATCCACATCAGAAATTGCTTCCTTGAAGTTTCTTGGATCACATCCAATGTCGGGTTCATCTTGATCCCCTTCAAGAAGAAGACCATATCGAACAGGAGGTCTAGAAGTCCTCTCGGATCTTCTAGGTTCAGGCGTGTCCAGTAATGGTTCCTGAGGTGTAGGATCGTTATTTTGTATTTCGGGTTCTTCTCGAATTTCTTCGAGTTCCATCATCTCGCCTTTCTTATCCAATAAGAACTCCTTCTCCAAGAAGGTGGCATTCCTCGAAACAAACACCTTTGTTTCAGCAGGATAATAGAAATAATATCCGATTGAATTCTTCGGATACCCTACAAAATAACATAAGCTGGATCGACTATCCAACTTATCTCCCACTGTCCGCTTCACGTAAGCAGGACATCCCCAAATCCTCAAGTACGAATACTTAGGAGCTTTGCCATTCCATAACTCGTATGGTGTTTTGTTCACTGCTTTAGTGTGGACGTTGTTCAACAACAATACCGCCGTTTCAAGCGCATAGCCCCAAAACGAAGGTGGAAGCTCAGTGAAGCTCATCATGGATCGAACCATGTCCAACAAAGTTCGATTACGACGCTCCGATACACCATTCAGCTGTGGCGTCATAGGAGGAGTCCACTGAGAGAGAATCCCATTCTCTTTCAGATAGTCCAAAAACTCGGTACTCAAGTATTCTCCACCTCGATCCGATCTAAGTGCTTTAATACTTTTACCTAGCTTGTTTTCTACTTCAGCCTTGAATTCTTTGAACTTTTCAAATGCTTCAGACTTATATTTCATTAAATATAAATACCCATACCTTGAATAATCATCAGTAAAGGTAATGAAGTAGGTGTGGCCATATTGAGTCCCAACTCTAAATGGACCACAAACATCTGTATGGATCAAATCCAACAGATTTTGACTACGCTCAGGTTTCCCCTTAAAAGGAGATTTAGTCATTTTTCCTTTTAGGCAGGATTCACAAGTAGGTAGAGAGTTAATATCAGACATATCAAACATGCCCTCTCCCACTAGTTTGTTCATCCTCCTTGAGGAAATATGACCTAGCCTAGCGTGCCAAAGGTTTGCCGGGTTTTGGCTATCGATTTTCCTTTTGTTTGTTGTCGCCGGTTTATCAACATAATTTATTGGAACGTCTTTTAGTTTTAAGTTGTATAGATCGTTTTCAAGTTGTCCATTTCCAATCAAACATTCATTCTTGTAAATATTGCAAATCCCATTCACAAAATTGCAAGAATAACCATCTCTATCTAGCATAGAAACAGAAATAATGTTTTTAATTAAATCCGGAACAAATAAAACATCTCTTAAAAATAACTTAAAACCGTTCTGCAAAATTAAACAAACATCTCCAATGGCTGTAGCTTCAACTCTGGAACCATTCCCGAGCCTCAGCTGGGTCTCACCCATTCTAAGCCTGCGACTTCTTGTCATCACCTGCAAATCATTGCAAATGTGAGATCCACATCCGGTATCCAATACCCAAGAAGTAGTATTAAGTGAAATGTTTATTTCAATATAGAACATACCCTTTGCAGTTCCCAACTGCTCTAGATATTCCTTGCAGTTGCGCTTCCAATAACCGGGCTTCTTGCAGTAATGGCAAACATCCTTGGATTTTCCATTGTTTGAAGCCTTTGTCTTGTGCTTCTTCTCGGGTTCGACTTTCTTGGGTGGGGCAGAACGTTTCTTACCCTTCGTACTTGGCCCCTTCTTAGCAGAAGATGAGGAGCCCACCAAGAAAGCTGGTTTATCCTTCTTTAGTGTGGATTCATATGTCACAAGCATATTGACCATCTCTTCAAGGGTGGCCTCTATCTTGTTCATATTAAAATTTACCACAAATCCGTCAAACGAAGAAGGAAGAGACAGAAGCAGTAAATCCACGTTGAGTTCATGCTCCAACACCAAATCAAGAGTTGCTAACTTCTGTATGAGCCAAATCACTCGTACCCCATGATCACGGACCGAAGTCCCTTCACGCATGCGACACGTCATTAGCTCCTTAACAGTAGCGAACCTTTCAGCCCTCGATTGAGCCCCAAAAAGTTCCTTGAGTTGAGCGTGAATGTCAGCAGCATTCACGGTGTCCTCAAATCGCCTCTGGAGTTCATCAGACATCGAGGCTTGCATATAGCATTTGGTCTTGATGTCATGGTCCCACCATGCATCAAGTTTGGCCAATTCCTCCGGACTTACGTCAGCTGGTGCTTCCTTTGGAGGTGATTTCTCTAACACGTAGAGCATCTTCTCCGAAGTCAAGACAATCTTCAACTTCCGGAACCATTCCGTATAGTTTGCGCCAGTCAACTTGTTTTGTTCGAGGATCGAGAATAATGGATTACGCGAATTCATTGTATGAAATACTGAAAAGAAAAACAGACATATATCAATGATTGTTTAAGCAATTTACTAAGACATAAAATAGGCGAATTTAATTTTATGAATCTCACTCCCACTATTTTAACGATTTCACTACCCTCTAGTGAAAACGGAAAACTTTTTCCTTAGTGAGAACATAGAGTTCAATTGACAAACTTATGGTCCCGAATAATATCAGCCAACCATAATTCTCAAAAGGTAGAGCCCAATTGCTTCCAAAGCAACCCCCATGTATTTACCTCATGTCCAATAAGGGCCCAATAATATGACGCCGTTTATAGTGACATGTCAAGATGACCCATCAATATTAAGTTGTGATGGACGGTCGCCATGTGGATCCCCCAATAATATGAGCCGATCCCATGGGAGTTCCACCCAACTTACAACATGTGTCGATCCAATGTACAGCTTTCCGACGGACGGGCCCCCCCAATAATATGAGCCGGACCGTATCCGCGGGTAGCATCACATACATTGACCGTTGATGGAAGGTAGAAACATTTAAACAAATTTAAATTTCCTTTATTTATCTTGATATCAATTTTAAATCATATTTAAAATGAGGGATTTTTAATTATGAAAATTTGTCTCATCATTTTTCAATTTATTGTATGCTTGCCGGATTCATACAATTATGTCTAAAACATGCATACAATCATAATATCATATATTATATATAGGATGATCGATTCCATTTCTAATTGACTCGTGGTTGCCAATCACGAGTCTTAGTCCAATCCTAGGTAATATGCAGTATGCAATGCAATCCTATTACATTAGCTTCCAATTTACATTTCTTCGTCTTTATTGTCTGCTGGGCCCACCATTTTCAAATCTTGATCTCCCACTAAATCTAATGTATTTACAATAAATAGCAATGACAAGTAGGGGATACATTTTAGGGGTGGGAACGGGCCATAAACCAAGCCCACTTTTATTACATATGACATTCATATTGGGCCATAAACCAGGCCCATTAATAAAACCAACAACAATAAAACAAATGTAAATTCCTAACATACACCTACAAAATTGGTCATGGCAATCGATCATCCTTATCCAATAACATTTAATTCAAAATTAATTTATTGGATATCATGCATATGACAATTTAAATTTAAACAGGATAAAATCATATTTTATATATAAAATCATATTTTACCTTTTATTAAATAAAATCATATTTTATCTACAGAATCTAATTTTATAGATAAAATCATATTTTACTTAATATATACATAAGATCAAATCTTATCATCAATTGTACCAAAAATAATTGATTTCAAAATTCAATTTAAGGATAAAATATTAAAATTTTCCAAAAATTCAAATTTATCCAAAAATCAATTTTAAAATTTTCGGACTCGAACAATTCGATCCGATGCCTCGTGAACCAATCAAAAACAATTTTTGACCGGACCAAAAATAAAATTTTAACACATTAAAATTAATTTAAATAAAATTAATAATTTTTCCCGCGGGCCGCCCGGGACACTCCCAGGCCGGCCCGCACCCGTGGGCGCGGGCCGGGGTAGCCCGGCTGCCCCTTTAGGGCAGCGACAATCGCTGCCCTGGCGGCGCCTGGCGCCGCCCCTGGGCGGCGCCGAGCGCTGCCCTTGGGCGGCGACGTGCGCCGCCCTGGGCGGCGCTGTGCGCCCCTTTTGGGCGGCGCCGTGCGCCGCCCGGGGCAGCGACCGTCGCTGCCCCACCGGGCAGCGATCCAATCGCTGCCCGGGTTTTGCCCGAAAAAAAAAAAATTTTTTATTTAAGATATTTATTTTGTTTTAAAAAACCAAGACCCAAAAATTTTTGTACAATCGATTAATTTAATCGTTTGATCTGAGCAACCTGGCTCTGATACCACTGTTGGAAAACTGGCGTTCAGATCAATCACGATTGATACCCGGTGCAGCGGAAGTTTAAAATTTTTATTATGGAACAATTCCATAGTGTGGGTATCAACCGTTTAACGATTAAATTATAAGTGTGTGTAAAATTAAATAACTATTATTAAATTTTACCTTCAATCTCGAAGCGAGATTATTGGACTCCAACAGATTTCTCTGCTCTTGTTGTCTCTCCCAGGAACTGATGAACTCCTTCAATCAGGTCCACGAATGGAGGTTTAATCCCTCTGATAGATTGCACTAGAAAATCTATCAGAAGTTTTCTACGAAGAGAATAAACGAATTTGATTCGCTATTCCAGACTGCAATTCAAAATCACAGACCGGAATTTCTCACGCAGAGAAGGGAGGGGGGCGGCCGAATTTATTTTGAGAGAGAGCTAGGGTTTTCGATTTTCTGTCTCTCAAATTATGACCAGTTGTGTTTAATTTCTGTACTGCAATAACTTATTTATAATGCAGGCCACTAACAGCTTAGGGCCCATTAGTCATAAGTTGAGGCCCGACAAGCAAAGCCCGCACGTTCAGAAATTAATATAAAATTCATCGTGACTCCGATTGATAAACCGATTTTACCAATGTGCACAGAAACCATTTCTGCACATTTTAAAGTCAAGATAAATTTTCCTGAATCCGAATTCAGTGGTTTCCAAAAATGTCCATCCCTATGTCATTTTAGGAATCCTACTCCCTTACTCTTATTTAAGAAGTCCAACTTCTTTATTCATTAAATTTAACTCTTTAAATTTAACTATCTCAACGGGGATTAAAACTCCATTACACTGTGTGACCCTCAATGGTTCAGGGATACAGCTAGCCGTGGGCTCACAACTCCTTGTGACTCGGAACAACACTTTCCGACTTGCCCAACGAATCATGGTAAAGCGCCTAGCAACATCGCCCCATGATTCCCTAGGTATCACTGATAGTGCCTACAAGAACCAATAGATTTTGGTTAGCGTACAGTACGGTACCTTCATCCATATATCCCGATCGAATCAACAACCATTGGTATATCGAGAGTCGCTCAAGATTCGATAACTATGCAATACATCTTGAAGATCAAATTAGTGACATCGCATGTGCTACTAAGAAACCATTTCTTAAATCACATCAAGTACTCTGGCCAGATATTCGTCACACTAATATCTCCTCAGATCGCATAGGATATCCACACTCGCAAGTATGTGGTGAATCCTTGACAACAATGCATCGACTCCTATATGTGTTGTAACTGTACCCAATCCCGACACCTGATGACCCCCATAGAGTCGGTAAACGAGTCAAAGCACAGTACTAGCATATAGAGTCTCCATGATGTTTCAAGTAGTAAGGACTAATGGTGTACAACCAAATCCGCGGACTTTATCCACTCGATAAGTGATAACCACTTGGAAAGTCCGGATAGGGTAGTTCGATTATTCATCCTATGAATATCCATTTGCATGCTTCGAACATCTCCATGTTCCCTACCAATGAAACGTGTTACTCCGCATCGCAAATGCTAGTCTCAAACTCGAGCGATCCTTATCCTTATTATCGGACGGCTCAATCGACTAGGAACAGTTTAGAATATACAGTGACTATAAGATGTATTTCATGATAGACTTCCCCATGTTCTACCACATCTTACATACACTATAGTATATTCAAGGTCCTTATCAAAACAACAATAGTATATCATAATATAACAATATGAAGAAAGATAAAGTCATTGCCATTAATAAAAGTGTAAATTACATTAAACAAAAGATCGTTTGTACAAAGAGTCATCAAAGCCCATAGCCACAAGTTGGCTCACTGGGCACCCACTCTTTCATTAGCTATGGGTCCTAAGCCCTTAGTTGGAGGTGAGTCTCCGAAGGATGCGGAGAACTGGTTAGACCGCATGGAGACGACTTTTCAGACTTTCCAATGCACCGAGGAGCAGAAGGTGGAGACCCTTGGCTATCTTCTGGATGGGCATGCACGCAGGTGGTAGAGGTTTACTTCTGCACCTTTTGTTGCGGCGAGAGGAGTGGCCACCTGGGCCGAGTTCCGTACAGCTTTCCAAAAGCGGTATTTTCCTCCTGCACTCCGTCAGTCGAAGGCAGGTGAGCTACTGAGTCTGCGACAGGGAGCCATGTCTATTGATGAGTATCAGCAGAGGTTCTTTGATCTGCTATCCTATTGCCCCGAGATTTTTGATAGCTCAGAGATGAAGTATAATCTGTTCCTTCAGGGCCTTAACCCTGAGATCCATGACCGTGGGGCGGTTGGCAACGACATGTCCAACGAGGTTTTGGTGAGCCGTTGTCACCAAGCGGAGGACAGCATTCGGCGGAACAGGTGCTAGTTCTTTGAGTCCCCGTGCCCAAACTTTTAAGAAGTCTGGATCTTCTTCTTCCTCTCGTTCTGGAGGTGTTGTCTGTTTCGGTAAGAAGGACAAGTGTGATCATTGTGGGAAGAACCATCCATCCGACAAGTGCCATAGAGCTTCTGGAGCTTGTTTCCGTTGTGGAGAGACTGGTCATGTCCGGAGGGATTGTCCACTGTCTGGGGGAGGCGGTTCTGGTTCTGGTTCAGGATCGGGTTATCAGGCCACCGTTCAGCAGAGGTCGCAGGGACAGTCTGCTGGAAGTTCTCATTTGAGGCCACGAGCTTCTGGCCAGGTGTTTGCCCTGAGACATGATCAGGCTGTGGAGGAGAATGAGAAAGTCATCGCAGGTACATTTCTTCTTTATGGTATACCTGCTCTTGTACTTATTGACACTGGTGCATCTCATTCCTTCATTTCTGCACGTTTTGTTAAGAGGCATAAGTTACCATGCATTGCACTAGACGTAGTGATGTCTATTTCTACTCCGACGGGCCAATCTGCTTTGGCTAAGCGTCTAGTGATGGGTTGCCCTTTAGAGTTCGAAGGGAACATTCTGTTAGCGAATCTCATGGTCCTGGCGATGGACGACTTTGATTGCATTCTTGGAATAGATATGTTGACTAACTATCGAGCCTCAATGGACTGCTATTAGAGATTAGTACGCTTTCATCTGTAGGGGAGTGAGAGCTGGTTTTTATATGGTGAGGGAGCGCGACCCCCGATGCCTTTGGTATCAGCTTTGAGAGCCTGTCGAGCTCTAGAGTCTGGCGGGGAAGGCTACCTTATCTATGCAGTTGATTTGTCCGCTGAGAGTATTGGGATAGAGAGCATTCCTGTTGTGGATGAATTTCCAGATGTATTTCCTGATGAGATTCCGGGTTTTCCTCCTGCTAGGGAAGTCGAGTTTGGCATAGAGTTGATGCCGGGTACTTCGCCTATTTCTAGAGCACCGTATCGTCTGGCTCCGTCAGAGATGCGTGAGTTGAAGAATCAGCTATAGGATCTTTTGGACAAGGGGTACATTCATCCTAGTGTATCTCCTTGGGGAGCTCCTGTTCTCTTCGTGAAGAAGAAGGATGGGTCGATGCGGCTGTGCATTGACTATCGGCAGCTGAATCGAGTCACTGTGAAGAACAAGTATCCGTTGCCTCGTATTGATGACTTGTTTGACCAGCTGCAGGGCACATCAGTTTACTCCAAGATTGACTTGAGATCTGGGTATCATCAGTTGAGAGTCCGTGATCAGGACGTAGCCAAGACTGCATTCCGTACTCGCTATGGGCATTACGAGTTCCTAGTGATGCCATTTGGTTTGACTAATGCGCCGGCTATATTCATGGATCTGATGAACCGTGTCTTCAAGGAGTATTTGGACAAGTTTGTCGTGGTTTTCATTGACGACATCTTGGTGTATTCGCGTAATACGGAAGAGCATGTTTCTCACTTGCGGTTGGTACTAAAGACTCTTCGAGATGAGCAGTTGTACGCCAAGCTGAGCAAGTGTGAGTTCTGGATGGATAGAGTGGTCTTTCTTGGCCATATCATATCCAGGGAGGGGATTTCTGTTGATCCAAGCAAGATTGAAGCGGTACTTAATTGGTCGCGTCCGATGACAGTTGCTGAGATCCGTAGTTTTCTGGGTCTAGCAGGGTATTATCGTCGCTTCATTCTGAACTTCTCTCAGTTAGCTCGACCGTTGACGCAGCTTACCTGCAAGGGTGTGGATTTCGAGTGGTCCTCCGAGTGAGAGGAGAATTTCTGTGAGCTTCGACGACGGTTGACTTCTGCGCCGGTGTTGGCATTACCGTCAGGATCTGGAGGGTATGTAGTTTACACGGATGCTTCTCTTCAGGGGTTTGTGTCCTGACTCAGAATGGGCATGTGATCGCATACGCTTCTAGACAGCTGAAGCTTCACGAGGACAACTACCCAGTCCATGATTTGGAATTGGCAGCCATTGTGTTCGTTTTGAAGATCTGGCGTCATTATATGTATGACGAGAAATTTGAGATCTTCACCGACCATAAGAGTCTCAAGTATTTGTTCACTCAGGCGGAGTTGAACATGAGGCAGAGACGTTGGATGGACTTGCTTTAGGACTATGATTGCGAGATTAAGTACCATCCGGGAGCTGCTAATCTCACCGCTGACGCCTTGAGTCACAAGGTGCGACTATCCTCACTTCAGACTTGTTCGATGTCTAGTGCGATCAGTGATTGTTGTACTTCAGGTTATACCTTCAACCATAAGAAAGGTATGCAGAGTATCCAGATGTTTGCGATATTATCTGAGCCAGCCTTGTATTCGCGGATCCGAGATGCTCAGATGACTGATTCGAAGACCCAGCGTTTAGCTCGTCTAGCTAACGAGGGTAGCTCGTCTGGATTTCATTATCAGTCAGATGGCTTTTTGTGTTTGTCTGGTAGGCTTGTGATTCCGCAGGATGAAGAGTTGCGAGAGGAGATTTTGTCTCAGGCGCATCGCACTAAGTTGAGTATTCATCCTGGGAGCAACAAGATGTACAAGGATCTACGTACTCGTTTCTGGTGGAAGGGAATGAAACGCAGTGTTTATCAGTTTTTTTTCGAGATGTTTGGTGTGTCAACAGGTCAAGGCAGAGCACCGACGACCTGGAGGATTGCTTCACAGTATGCCTATTCCTGAATGGAAATGAGAGTTTATCACAATGGACTTTGTGACCAATTTGCCGGTATCCCCGAGGAACTGTGATGCTATCTGGGTTGTGGTGGACCGACTCACCAAGTCAGCGCATTTCATTGCCTATAGCCGAGAGTACTCTGTGGATTGCATGGCACGGATGTACATTCAGGATATCGTTCGACTTCATGGAGTGCCTGTGAGCATTGTCAGCGATCTGGACCCCAGGTTTACTTCTAGATTCTGGGGGAGTGTTCAGCGTGCGATGGGTACTACTCTCAGTTTGAGTACTGCCTATCATCCGGAGACTTATTGTCAGTCAGAGCGCACTATCCGTACTTTGGAGGATATGCTTAGAGTGTGCGTCATGGATTTTGGTTCAGCCTGGCAGGATCATTTGTCGTTGATCGAGTTCGCGTACAACAACAGCTATCATACTATTATTGGGATGGCACCTTTTAAGGCGTTGTACGGGCGACGTTGTCGTACTCCACTCTTCTGGGAAGAAGTGGGGGAGAGACAGGCTGAGGGACCGGAGCTTATCCAGCAGGCGGTAGACATTGTTGATCAGATCAAGAAACGGATTAAGACTGCACAGGATCGTCAGGCCAGCTATGCTAATATCAAGCGTAGGCCTTTTGCAGTTCGATGTCGGGGAGAAAGTGTTTCTGAGAGTGTCACCTTTCCGCAAGATTCTCAGATTTGGCCTTAAGGGCAAGTTATCTCCCAGGTTTATCGGTCCGTTTGAGATCTTGGAGAGCATTGGCGATTTGGCTTATCGGCTAGCTTTACCACCGCATCTATCCAGTATTCACAACGTGTTTCACGTATCTCTGTTGCGACGGTATGTGGCGGATGAATCTCATATTTTGCAGCGGTTTGAGGTTCAGGTGAACAAGGATTTGACTTATGTTGAAAAACCTATTCGTATCCTGGATTATAAGGATAAGGTTCTATGAAACAAAGTCATTCCTTTGGTTTTGGTTCAGTGGCAGCGCCGAGGCACTGAGGAAGCTACTTGGGAGCTTGAGGACAGGATGCGTGAAGACCATCTTGAGTTGTTTTGATTTCATTCTTAAGTTGTATTCAATTGCAAACTCTGTAAACGTTTGATTTGAATAAAGAATGTTTCTGATTTCTGTATTGCATTCGGTACTTAAGATCTGATTTCGAGGATGAAATATCTTAAGTGGGGGAGAATGTAGTAGCCCGTAACCAAAATCAGTAATTGAGGGATTAATCATAATTACTTGAATAGAGTTCAGAAGCTCCGAAGGTGGGTTCGAAAGTTCCGAACAGGATCGGAAGCTCCGATGCAGGATCGGAAGCTCCGATCATATTACGTCAGGCATGACGATTGGCTAGATCGGAAGCTCCGATCAGGACCGGAAGCTCCGATCACCCCTATCCGAAGTCAACAAGTGATATTTTGACACGTGGCAGATCAGGATCTTCGGAAGCTCCGATGGCAGGATCGGACGTTCCGATCGGGGTTCGGACGTTCCGATCAAGGATCGGAAGTTCCGATCGTTGTCTATAAATAGAAGGCCGAGGCTTCACTTTCATTTGCCAATTCCGAGTTTTCCTTTCCATTCTATTCCTTTTGGAGCTGTTCTAGTCTTCTTAGGCTTGGTCCGGAGGTCGGCGAGACATTCGGGAGTTGTAGCGGAGTTGTGTCCAAGATCTGGAGGCATCGACATCAAAGGGCTAACGACGGACGAAGGTATAGCTTTTGCTTCCTATAAATATTTAGGAGTATACAATAGCTTAGTTAAGGCTTTTAGAGCACTTTAATGATAGTAGTATCATTTGGCAGTGTAGAGCAGACTATAGGCGTGGACCTAGAGTTGGTAGAGCTTGCACTGTTTTGAGGTACGAAAGTACTGTTCGAGATATCCTGACTGAGTATGCATGTATTATGTGACTGCATGGTTTACATGTCATTGATTTATGCTGCATTCATTTGCATCTTGCTGTATCTCTTTCGAGATGTCTGTTAGTAGGGTTATACCCTATCCTGTTAGTGGATGGACTTCCATCGATTTGGGTCTGGCGTATCCATGGTTTTCTCGGTATGGGAGCCACCTCCTGAAGCGACGGCACAGCGTGCTACATACCAGGGCCCGGTCTGTCTCTGTTATCTGATCCTTGACCTCGAGTTTATAGGGAGTTCACTTTGCATGCATGTATACTCATACTCTCGTACTGAGCGTTTTATGCTCACGTCTCGTACTCTGTATTTCTGGACACCCTATTCCATGGGGCAGGTTTGCGATTGGACGAGGAGGGTGGATCCAAGAGGGGCTAGTCAGTGGTTGGCCAGCTGGTGCTTCGTCTAGGTTTTATTACTGTTGTTTGCGTTGATACAGTTATTCGATTTGGTTGTATATTATTTGGATAAATTACAGATTCCTTTACTTGGGATTGTATATTGTTTATGGTTTCCGGAGTTTTATTCTGATATCTGTTTAATTAAGTTTATCGTATGCCTAAGTTCTGTTAGTAGGTGATCCGGGTAAGGGTCACTACAAAAATGCCTACGATCATCATGGCAATGGTGATGATGACCCGACGATGCTCTAGATCGTCCTGATCACCCCAGTATCCACCCACGCTACTATGGCTACTTTCGTCACCAAGTCCCGCCATCTATGCGATGATCAAAATGTTAAACCCAATTCCAACAATCTAGATCCCAAGATTACTATGCATGCTCTGATACCATAAATGTAGTGACCCGCACAGTGATCACCTACTAATCAGAAGCTTAAGCATGCATTTAAATTATTTAAATAAATCAGAATTTAAACAGCGGAAAACTTAAACAACAATAAAATATTGTTTATAACCATATCGAATAAACCAGTGTATTAACCCAAATACAACTGAAACAAAAGCCTAGACAATAACCCTGCTGGTCCTCCATCGCCTAAGCTCTCCTGGAACCACCCGCCTCATCCAGCCGCAGACCTGTCCCATGGAATAGGGTGTCCAGATACAACAAAGTACGGGACGTGAGCATGATAAGCTCAGTACGAGAGTCTGAGTATATGGTGTTATGTGTGCATGTATGCAAGTGTACTGGGTACCAAGACTCTCGGTCAAGAAACTAGCTCATAGACTGGGCCCAGGGTATATAGCATGCTGCACCGTCGCATCAGGAGGTGGCTCATATACCCAGTGGATAATGGTGACCTGATACTAGTACAAGTGTCCAACCATAAAAGTGACTTAACACAAGACTTACGTATCCAACCATCCACACAAATGCGTAGGGTGAGCGCCCTACTACGGGATACCTCTAAAATAAAGGCTCAATATGCTCATGTATGCAACATATAGTCATAACATGATGTATATAAAGGCATATAAAACATGCAATTACATAATCCATGCAAACACATAATCATGCATACTCAATCTGGATATCTCGAATAATACTTCCGTACCTCATAAACTAGGCAAGCTAGACCAGCACTATGTCCAAGCCTATAATCCGCACTACAATGCAAAGTACTCATGCATTATAATCTTATTCTAAAAGTCTTAACTACGCTATAGAATACTCCCTATTTACTATAAGGAGCCAGAGCTATACATGCGTCCGTCGTCAGCCCGCTGATGACGACTGCCCCAAAACTTGGGCACCGCTCCGCCGCAACCCCGGAGCACCTGGCCAACCTCCAGACCAAGCCTAGGAAGGCTGGAAACACCCCAAAACCCTAGAATGAACTAAAGGCCGAGAGAGAATACTTGAAATTGTGTGAAAAATCTGAAATTCGGAGGGCCTATTTATAGGCGGAGTTTGGACGGCCCGAACTGCCACTTGTTCGAGCCTTTTTGACACCTGGGCTCTGCTGAGTTTGGACGGCCTAAAGTGGTTCGGAGGGCCCGAACTGGTCCGGTTCTCCAAACTGTTTTGGTCCTTCCAGACTCATTTTTGGACACCCGGGACCTAACCTACCATTTTCGGACGTTCCAGATCTGATTTTCCACTTATTTTTACCAAATAAGGACTCCTTAAACATGTTTTGACACTTTTAAAATTATATGTCATTTTCTAACATGATTAAAATCACTTAATCTTGTAAAATGGAACCGGGCTACTACAAGGAGAATGAAAGAGTATAGGAATATAATAGAGAAAAAGTGAACAATATATGAACTAAATACCTCTATTTATAGGGTAGAGAGATTAGTGTAAATAATGGAAAATCCCAATCAAATAAATCAACTAAAAATCATCTATATATAACACTTCCCCTTAGATGATTGATGAAGAGTCCAATGTTGCCTCGTTAAAATCTTGTCAGTAAAACTCAGTGGAAAAAACCTGAACGAAGGAAAAAGATTACAACAATTGATATTCCCCTTGATTTCAATCACATAATATCTTTTAATTGATGCATCCCTATCATTTGCATCATTTTTTTGAATGTTGATGTCGGTAATGCCTTTGTGAATAAATCAGCTACATTGTCACTTGAACGGATTTGTTGGACATCAATATCACATTTTTGTTGAAGTTTGTGTGTGTAAAAAAAATTTTGGTGAAATGTGTTTTGTTCGATTGCCTTTGATATACCCTCCCTTTAGTTGTGCAATGCAAGCATCATTATCTTCAAAAATAGTTGTCTGGATATCTTTCGTTGTTGGTAGTCCGCATGATTCTTGAATATGTTGAGTTATAGATCTCAACCATATACATTCTCGACTTGCTTCATGCATTGCAATGATCTCATAGTGATTTGATGATGTCGCTGTCAAAGTTTGCTTTGTCGACTTCCATGAAATAGCGCTGTCCCCTCGTGTAAACACATAACCCGTTTGGGATTTGGCTTTATGTGGGTCTGAAAGATAGCCTGCATCTGCATATCCTATTAAAGATAAATTTGATTTTTTCGAATACAATAATCACATGTCAGTTGTACCACAAATGTAACGAAATATATGTTTTACACCATTCCAATGTCTTCGGGTTGGAGAAGAACTATATCTTGCTTGAAGGTTAACAGAAAAAGCTATATCTGGTCGGGTACAATTTGCAAGATA
Source organism: Henckelia pumila (assembly GCF_033568475.1). NCBI lineage: Eukaryota > Viridiplantae > Streptophyta > Magnoliopsida > Lamiales > Gesneriaceae > Henckelia > Henckelia pumila. The sequence continues at coordinate 57,488,410 of NC_133122.1, read as the reverse complement.
TGATAATGCACCAATTGCACTCAGATATGGTACTTCCGGACCGATAATATTCTCTCCATCTTCAAGTGGACGAAAAGGATCTTTCTTAGTGTCAAGTGATCTAACGACCATTGTTGATGCTAATGGATGTGCTTTATTCATGTAAAATCGTTTTAATATTTTTTATACGTATGAGGATTGATGAACAAATATTCCTTCTTGTAAATGTTGAATTTTCAAGCCAAGACAAAATTTTGTCTTTCCCAAATCCTTCATCTCAAATTCACTTTTTAGATAATTGGCAGTTTTGGTGAGCTCTTCGGGAGTTCCTATTAGATTTAGATCATCCACATATAATGCCACGATTGCAAAACCTTCATCCGTCTTTTTCGTAAAAAGGCATGGACAAATAGCATTATTTGTGTAACCTTCTTGTAATAAATACTCACTAAGGCGATTGTACCACATGCGCCCGGATTGTTTTAATCCATATAATGACTTTTGTAGTTTTATTGAGAACATGGTCTTAGGGATTGTATCACTTGTTTCTGATGGCTTAAATCCTTCGGGGATTTTCATGTATATGTCGTTATCAAGTGAACCATATAAATATGCAGTAACCACATCCATAAGTCGCATGTCCAATTTTTCTGATTCAGCCAAGCTAATCAAGAATCGAAAAGTAGTGGCATCCATTACAGGTGAGTACGTTTCCGCATAGTCAATTCCAGGTCTTTGAGAGAAACCTTGGGCTATAAGTCTGACTTTATATCTTACAATTTTGCCATTTTTATTTCTTTTTCGTACGAACACCCATTTGTATCCTACAGAGATTATATTTTTAGGTGTTTGAACTACAGGCCCAAACACTCTACGTTTTTCAAAAGAATCTAATTCAGTTTGTATAGTCGCCTTCCATCTTGGCCAATCATTTCTTTGTTGGCAATCTTTAACAGATTGTGGTTCAGGATCATCATTGTCTTGCATAATATCAAGGACTACGTTTAGAGTGAAAACATCATCGATGTTTGTATTACTTCGATCCCATATTTTACGAGATATCAAATAATTTGTCGAAATCTCGATATTTTCATGTGATTGTGATTCTTCATGAATCATGTTTTCCAAATTTGTTTCATTTATTTCTCTTGTTGTATCATGTAAAGTTGCTTCTTCTGGAGCTGTAACTGCTTCTTTATCTTGTACCTTTATTTTTCTAGGTACCGTATCCTTCGAACCAATTGGTCGACCACGCTTCTGGTGTATTTTAGATTCGTTTGCGGGTAAAGTATTACATGGTCCTACAGGGACATCAATATTCACCGGAGTATTCTCTACTTGTGTATATGATTTTTTCACATGTTTTGTATTAACAAAAGCATCAGGTAATTAATTTGCAGTTCTTTACAAATGAATCATTCTTTCAACTTCTTGCCCACATTTATTGTTTCGGGATCATAATGAGATAATGTTTTCTCATTCCAACAAATTTTTCGTTGTTCCTCAGGATACAACTTTGCTCCCCCCGAGAACTCACTTTCAATTTCCAATTTCGGATTTCCTCTCTACTCTAGTCGTATTCGAGTTGTTCTAGCCTTCCTAGGCTTGACCCGTGAGTCGTCGAGGCGTTCGGAAGTCATAGCAGAGTTGTGCCCAAGTTCTGGTAGCATCGACATCAAAGGGCTAACGACGGACGAAGGTATAGCTTTTGCTTTTTATAAATATTTAGGAGTATGCAATAGCTTAGTTAAGGCTTTTAGAGCACTTTAATGATGGTAGTATCATTTGGCAGTATAGAGCAGACTATAGGCGTGGACCTATAGTTGATAGAGCTTGCACTGATTTGAGGTACGAAAGTACTGTTCGAGATATCCTGACTGAGTATGCATGTATTATGTGACTGCATGGTTTATATGTCATTGATTTATGCTGCATTCATTTGCATACTGAGCTATCTCCTTCGAGATGTCTGTTAGTAGGGTTTTTCCCTATCCTGTTAATGGTTGGACTTCCATCGATTTGGGTCCGGCATATCCACTGGTATTATTGTAACACCCGAAAATTTTAAAACGTAAATCCGCATGCATAATTAGGAGAAATTAATTTTTAATTAAGGGTTAAATGTATTTATGTGATATTATGTGATTTATATGCATGATTTAATTTATTTTAGCATTTAACCCATAATTATGGAAATTCTAAATTTTTAAGGAATTTATTATTTTTGATCGCATAGACGGGACCGTGAACGGACGAGATACCAAAATTCTTAGCTAAAAATATTTTATGAGTTTTATGAGCCTTAAAATAATTTTTAAGGTATTTTGTCAAAAACATTTTAGTACTTAATTACATATTTATTTAAGAATTGATTTTTGGCCAAAATAAGTCATTTTAATAACTTTTATTGATTTTTAAAAATCCCTTAATTATTAATTTCGGGATTTTGGTTTCATTATCAGAATAATATATTATGTTTGAGTTTTAAATATTATATTTTAGGTATGATTTTATCCTAAATTAGTTATTATCCTAGTTAAATTCTAATTAACCAAAAAAATTTATCTTATCTACCCTAAACCTACGTTGATTCTCCCATCAGCCGCCTCCCCCACCCCATTCTTCAATTTTGCATCGGCTTCCAGCAGAAAACACAGTCCATAGCCAATCCTTCATAGATTTTTGGAGATTTTGGTCCGTTCGTCGTCCCGGAGTCTCGTAAACGCATCAATCTCCATTCAAAGATTAAAAGGCATGTCTAAAACTTTTATTTTGCCACCATATAAGCTATTAATCTTGCATGATGTGTTTTATTTCAGATTTTTCATGGAAATTTCGATTTTAAGCATGTATGCCTTATATTGATGCATGTTCTTGCTTGATTGGTCATGACTCACGTTTTTGCCAAGCATGTTATGGTCCAGAGGCTGGGGCTCGGTCAAGGGGTGTCCTAGGGTGCCTTAGGGTCGAGTGGTTTGAGTGGTTTGAGCCAAGGTTGGTCTGAACCGAAACAATATCTTCTGGTTGCTTAGAAGGTCGTAGTTTGAGCGGTTTTGGGAGAATGGTTCGTGTACACTGTAAAGGATGGGTTTGAGGGTGATTCCAATTGGGTTAGAACCCCAAGACATAGAGGAAGTTATCTCAGGTAGTTATCTAGCCAGTGATGGTTGGAGTTGGGCGGCCGAACGGCCGGAAGTCCGGCGTCGCGCGCAGCACGCGAGCATAAATTAGGCAGATTTTGTTTTGGTTCGTTCTCCTTCGTTAGGACTCCGTTGGGGCTGGTTTTTAGTTTTCTGGAAATGTCTTGAAGTCTTTTAGGTGTAGGTGGTGGTGCTCCGGCCATTTGGTGGCCGGAGTAGGGCGGCCGATGCCTCTGAACAGAAGCTGGTCGCAGCCGAGAGTAAGGAACAAGAGGGAAACGGGTTTAGGGTTTTGGGCAGGTCCGGGTCAGGTCTTGGGGCCTGGATTGGGTCTGGTAATTTTTGGGTTGGTCCAGGTTGGTCCGGGTTAGGAAGGCCGGGCTTGAGTATTTTTAATTTTTAAGTGTTTAAGGTTTTAATTGGTTTTTGGGCCAATTAATTAAGAATAAAATTATTTGGGCTTCCAAATAATTTTATTTTGGGCTTTAAATAATTTATTTAAGTTAGCCCAATGATTTTTATGGGCTTGGGAGCCCATGGGAATTTTGGGTCAGTCAGAGGATTTTTGGGCCAGTCTAGTGTCTTATTGGGTTTATTTAAGTTAATGAGCTTAAATATTTTTATTTAGGCCCAGTTAAGTTTAGTTAAGTTATTTGGGCTAAAATATGATAATTGGGCTCTTATTTAAGTTTAATGGGCTTAGAGTGAGTGACCAGCAGTCTGGACCAACCCATGAAAAATAACTAAGTCCGGAATATATATTTAATTATTTTTATGCATGAAGTTTATATTTTAAGTATAAGTATATTTAATTATTTATTATGAAAAAATCAATTAAATATATATTACGGAGAAATTTTCAGTGCATGCATTCATGAAATTTTATATGATATGATTATGATTATGTATGAGTTGAGCAAAAATATTTTTTTGATGGAAATTGAAGTAGTGTGACATAAGGGTGGTTATCCACCATATGATATATGATTTATGAGGTAGTTTACTATCATAGGAGGTGATTTATCACCGCCACGTACGTTGGTTCATGAGACTGATCAGTCGGCACAGATAAGTGTCACACTTACAGATAGGACCACAGACTGTTTCAAAAATACCATGCTCAACTATGTTATGTATGATGAAGAAAGATGATGTTTATGCTTAAGATTTATGATTCAACATTTATGTTATGAAAAATGTTTCCATGCATGCTCATGTATCATGTATATGTATTAGTATGATTATATGATGCATTAGTTTAAACCTTTATATGATGCTCATGTATCATGTATACGTTGAGTTTTTAAACAAGTTGCATATTTCTATTTTATTATTTCCCCATATGAGAGTTTCAAACATGTATTATTTACTATTTTTGTTTCATGCATGAAACCCTTTTTAATTATTTATTTGTTTACTTTTATATAAGTTACTACTAAGAAGTAGTATTTTATTTTAAATGTGATACATATATGTATGGGCATATATGTATTGTTATTATTTTAAAAAAAAAGTTTTCCGCATTTTAAGTTTTAAGAAGGTCTAGATGTTTCAATTGGTATCAAAGCACGGTCCTTGGAGGGTGTCCATCTGCCACGTGAAGCTCAGAAATCTCACTATCGGTCTGTAAGTTTTAAATTGTTTTTCTTATGATCTATAAGGAGCATATGTAATGATTTAAGATTTCATGTTAGCAAAGTTTTAAAATACTTAGTTATGCATTGCGATTTACGTGAAGAATATGTGGTGATGCAGTATGCCCCAAGACATGTTATACGACAGGTTGACCTCAAGGAATTTTGAATTTGGGAATTTGGTTTTATTTTATTGAAACTAAGTTTGATATTTAGGTTGTCACTTGAATTTTTTTTTTGTAGTAATTTATTGATTTTAAGTTAGAATGATTTCATTGATAAATTATTGGGTTGGGGATGGTAAGAGGTAGCGGGTCTATCAAGAAATTTTTTTTATGAAGGTGTAGCGATAAATAGAACAATAAAGGCAAATTCCAATAAGAGACATTAAGTTTTTGTGATAGCAATAGAATTATGGCTTGAGGCAAGAGTAGGATTCCTCGCAAGAATGATTAATCGAGGGTTTTTCTTCTTTGGTGAATTTAAAATGTTATTTTATAGAGTCTAGTATATATTTTTGGGAATTAAGTTCGCATGTGTCAAATTATGCTAGTTGGGTTCACAGATACTGTATTGTCATTCATTTAACTATTAAGGTTTTTCCTTTGACGAAGAAGTCATGATTTTCTTGGAGATGACACTTGTACCATAATGTTATAGTTTGATGGTTTGTGGTTTTAAGTTTGTACTCTTAATTATATGAGGTATAAATTGATGATAAATATTTTTTGTATTTGGTTCTTGAATTTTTGAGAATAAGAATAATTGTGGAGTTAGTTTGATAAAGAATTGGATAATCTTTTATAATACTTAAGGGTCGCATGGTTGGTGTTACCAAGTAAGCTGTATTGGGTTTGACGTTCAAGTCACTACATTTAAATAAATAGGTTTTGGAACTTGTCAGCCTGACTTATAGATGTTGTGATGACCGAATGATGAAGGTGTAAATTTGTATAGGTTTGTGTAATCGGTCAGATGTGGCATAATACAATTGTTATAAATTTTGGTTTCGATGTCAAGTATAATATAAGCTTTAGATATGGCCTAAGAGTTGACGATATATATGAATATATATTTTTGAAGTGATTTCTTTTGTTAAGAGTTGAGTAGTTTGTGAAGTTGGGTTGTTGGTTCTACACACGTATGAGTATTTGAAACACTTGGGAATAATCACGAGTCAGCGTAATGATTTGATATTATAATTGTTATCTCGATACTTTCATATTACGTTGGGATTAATTGTGTATAAGTATTTGTATTGATGTTCTTTCAATATCCTTGGGTTCTATAAATTTGAATTATCGGGTCATGTTATAGGAGTGTCTCCACCAAGATTTTTGGGATGCATGAGCAAAAAGGTACTGGTTGTGTTTTGACTGTACATGGGACCAACATGTATTACTTGTGAACAGATTATTCAGTTTATTAGGTAATTGACTTAGTATTTTGATTTTGAGGAGTTCAGATTCCATGGACTATAAATAAAGGCAACTAGGAAATGATATGGAATTAACTATTGAATGTTATATTATTATGCTATTTAGAGACGATAACATGTAAATACTATTCGGGGAATTTCACTCCTCCAATAGGAGAATCTAAGTGCCTTAAGCCTAAACTAACCACAGAATTAGAATTCATATATTTTAAGCATATTCCTGACGTTAGGAGAATTTATATTGTGCATGACGTTTGACACTAAATTCACTTTTTGGGTTTCATGGATTTATAGCACTCGAGATTTAAGATTTTCAAGCGTTCGATAGTTGAAAGTGTAGTGGTAAATGGATAAGTTGAAGAAAATTGCAATGAATGGCAGATGTTCGACTCAAAGATGTTTAACTTGTTATAGAAAGCTAGAGTGTGGATAAGCTTTACAAGTTGAATTTATTGGGGTTGATATTGTAATCATATGCTTTAATAAGTAAACTTGGGAACAAAAGTTTGACTCACGAATGTTGGAGGATTGATAAGTAGAGTGTATAAGCATATAAAATCAGTCATGTTTTGGCATAGTGTGATTGTTGTGTTTAGGAAAAAAATGATTCGTAAAGTTAATATTTTGTTTATCAGAGTGCGCAGCAGAAGCATGACTTTTGGGATACTGAAACTTGGGAATTAGATGGGTGATCGTGGATAGACCCACCAAGTCAGCTCATTTCTTGCCGGTGAGGACTACTTACTCGTTGACACAGTATGCAAAGCTTTATATCAAGGAGATTGTTAGACTGCATGGCATACCAGTGTCGATAGTATCAGACAGGGATCCGAGATTTACATCTTCTTTCTGGAAGAGTTTGCACACAGCATTGGGGACTAGATTATTATTCAGTACAGCGTTCCATCCCCAGAAAGATGGTCAGTCTGAGAGAGTGATCCAGGTTCTCGAGGATCTACTGAGAGCTTGTGTCAACGACTTTCAGGGCTCTTGGGAGACTAGATTGCCGTTGGTGGAGTTTACCTATAACAACAGCTTTCAGGCATCTATAGGTATGGCTTCTTATGCAGCTCTCTACGGGAGGAGATGCAGATCTCCCGTGCATTGGGATGAGGTTGGCGAGAGGATTCTACTTGGTCCTGAGATTGTATAGCAGACTGCGGATGTTGTGATTTAGATTCGGAATCGGATGAGGACTGCTCAGACTCAGAGTCGTCATAAGAGTTATGCTGATACTCGACAACGAGATCTTGAATTTGCTGTTGGTGATCATGTGTTTCTGAAAGTATCACCTACTAAAGGGGTGATGAGATTTGGTCGAAGAGGTAAGCTGAATCCGAGGTATATTGGGCCTTTTGAGATCTTGGAGAGAGTTGGCACGTTGGCCTACCGTTTGGCTTTGCCACCAGGGCTTGCGGAAGTGCACAACGTCTTCCATGTATCCATGCTACGGAGATACGTCTCGAATTCGACACATGTGTTGGATTACGAGCCTCTACAGTTAGCATCGGATTTAGCATTTGAGGAGAGGCCAATTCGGATCTTCGCTAGGGAGGAGCGGAGACTGAGGACGCGGGTCATACCAATGGTCAAAGTCCAGTGGTTGAATCACTCCGAGGAGGAAGCCACTTGGGAGACCGAGGCAGACATGAAAACTCGCTACCCAGAGCTATTCGGGTAAGTACTTTAATTTCGAGGACGAAATTCAATTTAAAAGGGGGGGGGGAGAGAATTGTAACACCCGGAAATTTTAAAACGTAAATCCGCATGCATAATTAGGAGAAATTAATTTTTAATTAAGGGTTAAATGTATTTATGTGATATTATGTGATTTATATGCATGATTTAATTTATTTTAGCATTTAACCCATAATTATGGAAATTCTAGATTTTTAAGGAATTTATTATTTTTGATCGCATAGACGGGACCGTGGACGGACGAGATACCAAAATTCTTAGCTAAAAATATTTTATGAGTTTTATGAGCCTTAAAATAATTTTTAAGGTATTTTGTCAAAAACATTTTAGTACTTAATTACATATTTATTTAAGAATTGATTTTTGGCCAAAATAAGTCATTTTAATAACTTTTATTGATTTTTAAAAATCCCTTAATTATTAATTTCGGGATTTTGGTTTCATTATCAGAATAATATATTATGTTTGAGTTTTAAATATTATATTTTAGGTATGATTTTATCCTAAATTAGTTATTATCCTAGTTAAATTCTAATTAACCAAAAAAATTTATCTTATCTACCCTAAACCTACGTTGATTCTCCCATCAGCCGCCTCCCCCACCCCATTCTTCAATTTTGCATCGGCTTCCAGCAATAAAAAAAATTCCATAGCCGATCCTTCATAGATTTTTGGAGATTTTGGTCCGTTCATCGTCCCGGAGTCTCGTAAACGCATCAATCTCCATTCAAAGATTAAAAGGCATGTCTAAAATCACGTTTTTGCCAAGCATGGTATGGTCCAGAGGCTGGGGCTCGGTCAAGGGGTGTCCTAGGGTGCCTTAGGGTCGAGTGGTTTGAGCCAAGGTTGGTCTGAACCGAAACAATATCTTCTGGTTGCATAGAAGGTCGCAGTTTGAGCGGTTTTGGGAGAATGGTTCGTGTGCACTATATAGGATGGGTTTGAGGGTGATTCCAATTGGGTTAGAACCCAAAGACATAGAGGAAGTTATCTCAGGTAGTTCTCTAGCCAGTGATGGTTGGAGTTGGGCGGCCGAACGGCCGGAAGTCCGGCGTCGCGTGCAGCGCGCGAGCAAAAATTACGCAGATTTTGTTTTAGTTCGTTCTCCTTCGTTAGGACTCCGTTTGGGCTGGTTTTTAGCTTTCTGGAAACTTCTTGAAGTCTTATAGGTGTAGGTGGTGGTTCTTTGGCCATTTGGTGGCCGGAGTAGGGTGGAAGATGCCTCTGAATAGAAGCTGGTCGCAGCCGAGAGTAAGGAACAAGAGGGAAACGGGTTTAGGGTTTTGGGCAGGTCCGGGTCGGGTCTTGGGGCCTGGATCGGGTCTGGTAATTTGTGGGTCGGTCCTGGTCGGTCTGGGTCCGGGTTAGTTTGGCCGGGCTTGAGTATTTTTAATTTTTAAGTGTTTAAGGTTTTAATTGGTTTTTGGGCCAATTAATTAGAAATAAAATTATTTGGGCTTTCAAATAATTTTTTTTTGGGCTTTAAATAATTTATTTAAGTTAGCCCAATGATTTTTATGGGCTTGGGAGCCAATGAAAATTTTTGGGTCAGTCAGAGGATTTTTGGGCCAGTCTAGTGTCTTATTGGGTTTATTTAAGTTAATGGGCTTAAATATTTTTATTTAGGCCCAGTTAAGTTTAGTTAAGTTATTTGGGCTAAAATATGATAATTGAGCTCTTATTGAAGTTTAATGGGCTTAGAGTGAGTGACCAGCAGTCTGGACCAACCCATGAAAAATAACTATGTTCGAAATATATATTTAATTATTTTTATGCATGAAGTTTATATTTTAAGTATAAGTATATTTATTATGAAAAAATCAATTAAATATATATTACGAACAAATTTTCAGTGCATGCATTCATGAAATTTTATATGATATGATTATAATTATGTATGAGTTGAGCAAAAATATTTTTTTGATGGAAATTGAAGTAGTGTGACATAAGGGTGGTTATCCACCATATGATATATGATTTATGAGGTAGTTTACTACCATAGGAGGTGATTTATCACCGCCACGTACGTTGGTTCATGAGACTGATCAGTCGGCACAGATAAGCGTCACACTTACGGATAGGACCATAGACTGTTTCAAAAATACCATGCTCAACTATGTTATGTATGATGAAGAAAGATGATGTTTATGCTTAAGATTTATGATTCAGCATTTATGTTATGAAAAATGTTTCCATGCATACTCATGTATCATGTATATGTATTAGTATGATTATGTGATGCATTAGTTTAAACCTTGATATCCAAGTTTAGACATGTTGAGCCCCTAGGCTCACTACGCTTATATGGTGCAGGTGAGTCAGATGATACTTATGTAGCTCCTACCGATGGTGAGGATGTATGAGCTCATGGAACAGTGGCCCCGTGACCGTTGCAGTTTTTAGATGATGTTTTAAGATACATTTATTTTTATGACGTTGAGTTTTTAAAACAAGTTGCATATTTCTATTTTATTATTTCCCCATATGAGAGTTTCAAACATGTATTATTTACTATTTTTGTTTCATGCATGAAACCCTTTTTAATTATTTATTTGTTTATTTTTATTTAAGTTACTACTAAGAAGTAGTATTTTATTTTAAATGTGATACATATATGTATGGGAATATATGTATTGTTATTATTTTAAAAAAAAAATTCGCATTTAAGTTTAAAGAGTCCTAGACGTTTCAGTTATGGTATGGGAGCCACCTCCTGAAGCGATGGCACAGCGTGCTACATACCAGGGCCCGGTCTGTCTCTGTTATCTGATCCTTGACCTCGAGTTTATAGGGAGTTCACTTTGCATGCATGTATAATCATACTCTCGTACTGAGCGTTTTATGCTCACGTCTCGTACTCTGTGTTTCTGGACACCCTATTCCATGGGGCAGGTTTGCGATTGGACGAGGCGGGTGGATCCAAGAGGGGCTAGGCAGTGGTTGGCCAGCTGGAGCTTTGCCTAGGTTTTATTCTGTTGTTATTGGATTGATACAACTATTCGATTGGGTTGTATTATTTTTGGATATTTACAGATTCCTTGCCTTGGGATTGTATAATATTTATGGTTTTCGCAGTTTTATTCTGATATCCGTTTAATTAAGTTAATTGCATGCCTAAGTTATGTTTAGTAGGTGATCCAGGTAAGGGTCACTACATTTATGGTATCAGAGCATGCAAAGTATTCTTGGGATTTAGATTCTACATAAAGTTAACCGTTAGGTTAATTTTGTAGATGGCAGATCGTGATGACCAGAGTTCTCATGGCAGTATTGGTGGGCGTTGGGGTGATGCCGACCGGGAGCCTCATCGGGAACGCCGCCATCGTCATCGAGATGAGAACCGTTTCAGTGTACGTCGATTCTTGCAGATGGGGCCTAAGCCCTTGGTTGGAGGTGAGTCTCCGGAGGATGCGGAGAACTGGTTAGACCGCATGAAGATGACTTTTCAGACTTTCCAATGCACCGAGGAGCAGAATATGGAGACACTGGGTTTTCTTCTGGATGGACGTGCGCGCAGGTGGTGGAGGTTTACTTCTGCACCTTTTGTTGCGGCGAGAGGAGTGGCCACCTGGGCCGAGTTCCGCACAGCTTTTCAGAAGCTGTATTTTCCTCCTGCACTCCGTCAGTCGAAGGCGGGCGAGCTACTGATTCTGCGACAGGGAGCCATGTCTATTGATGAGTATCAGCAGAAGTTCTTTGATCTGCTATCCTATTGCCCCGAGATTGCCGACAGCTCCGAGATGAAGTATAATCTGTTCCTTCAGGGCCTTAACCCTGAGATCCATGACCATGTGGTGGTTGGTGACGACATGTCCTATGAGGGTTTGGTGAGCCGTTGTCACCAGGTGGAGGACAGCATTCGACGGAACAGGTCTTTCTCTCAGTCGAGACCTGCTAGTTCTTTGGGTCCCCGTGCCCAATCTTTCAAGAAGTCTGGATCTACTTCTTCCTCTGGTTCTGGAGGTGTTGTCCGTTTCAGAAAGAAGGACAAGTGTGATCACTGTGGGAAGAACCATCCATCCGACAAGTGCCGTAGAGCTTCTGGAGCTTGTTTCCATTGTGGAGAAACTGGTCATATCCGGAGGGATTGTCCACTATCTGGGGGAGGCGGTTCTGGTTTTGGTTCAGGATCTGGTTCTCAGGCCACCGTTTAGCAGCGGTCGCAGGGACAGCCTGCTGGGAGTTCTCATTTGAGGCCACGAGTTTTTGGCCAGGTGTTTTCCTTGAGGCATGATCAGGCAGTGGAGGAGAATGAGAAAGTCATCGCATGTACATTTCTGCTTTATGGTATACCTGCTCTTGTACTTATTGACACTGGTGCATCTCATTCCTTCATTTTTGCACGTTTTGTTAAGAGGCATAAGTTACCTGGCATTGCACTAGATGTAGTGATGTCTGTTTCTACGCCGACGGGCCAATCTGCTTTGGCTAAGCGTCTAGTGATGGGTTACCCTTTAGAGTTCGAGGGGAACATTCTGTTAGCGAATCTCATGGTTCTTGCGATGGACGACTTTGATTGCATTCTAGGAATAGATATGTTGACTACCTATCGAGTTTCAGTGGACTGCTACCAGAGATTAGTACGCTTTCATCTGGAGGGGAGTGATAGCTGGTTTTTCTATGGAGAGGGAGCGTGACCCCCGATGCCTTTGGTATCAGCTTTGAGAGCCTGTTGAGCTCTAGAGTCTGGCGGGGAAGGCTACCTTATCTATGCAGTTGATTTGTCCGCTGAGAGCATTGGGATAGAGAGTATTCCTGTCGTGGATGAATTCCCAGATGTATTTCCTGATGAGATTCTGGGTTTTCCTCCTGTTAGGGAAGTCGAGTTTGGCATAGAATTGATGCCGGGTACTTTGCCTATTTCTCGAGCACCGTATCGTATGGCTCCGTCAGAGATGCGTGAGTTGAAGAATCAGCTACAGGATCTTTTGGACAAGAGGTACATTCGTCCTAGTGTATCTCCTTGGGGAGCTCCTGTTCTCTTCGTGAAGAAGAAGGATGGGTCTATGCGGCTGTGCATTGACTATCGGCAGCTGAATCGAGTTACTGTGAAGAACAAGTATCATTTGCCTCGTATTGATGACTTGTTTGATCAGCTGCAGGGCACTTCAGTTTACTCCAAGATTTACTTGAGATCTAGGTATCATCAGTTGAGAGTCCGAGATCAGGACGTAGCCAAGACTGCATTCCGTACTCGCTATGGGCATTACGAGTTTCTAGTGATGCCATTTGGCTTGACTAATGCGCCGGTTTTATTCATGGATCTGATGAACCGTGTCTTCAGGGAGTATTTGAACAAGTTTGTCGTGGTCTTCATTGATGACATCTTGGTGTATTCGCGTAATACGGAAGAGCATGTTTCTCACTTGCGGTTGGTACTGCAGACTCTTCGGGATGAGCAGTTGTACGCCAAGCTGAGCAAGTGTGAGTTCTGGATGGATCGAGTGGTTTTTCTTGGCCATATCATATCCAGTGAGGGGATTTCTGTTGATCCAAGCAAGATTGAGGCGGTGCTTAATTGGTCACGTCCGATGACAGTTGCTGAGATCCGTAGTTTTCTGGGTCTAGCAGGGTATTATCGTCGCTTCATTCTGAACATCTCTCAGTTAGCTCGACCTTTGACGCAACTTACCTGCAAGGGTGTTGATTTCGAGTGGTCCTCCGAGTGTGAGGAGAATTTTTGTGAGCTTTGACGGCGGTTGACTTCTGCGCCAGTGTTGGCATTACCGTCAGGATCTGGAGGGTATGTGGTATACACTGATGCTTCTCTTCAGGGGTTAGGTTGTGTCTTGACTTAGAATGAGCATGTGATTGCATACGCTTCTAGACAGCTGAAGCTTCACAAGGACAACTACCCAGTCCATGATTTGGAATTGGCAGCCATTGTGTTTACTTTGAAGATCTGGCGTCATTATCTGTATGGCGAGAAATTTGAGATTTTCACCGACCATAAGAGTCTCAAGTATTTGTTCACTCAGGCGGAATTGAACATGAGGCAGAGACGTTGGATGGACTTGCTTAAGGACTATGATTGCGAGATTATGTACCATCCGGGAGCTGCTAATCTCACCGCTGATGCATTGAGTCACAAGGTGCGACTATCCGCACTTCAGACTTGTTCGATGTCTAGTGCGATCAGTGACTGTTGTACTTTAGGATATACTTTCAAGCATAATAAAGGTATGCAGGGTATCCAGATGTTTGCAATATTATCTGAGCCAGCTTTGTATTCGCGGATTCGAGATGCTCAGATATCTGATTTGAAGACCCAGCGTTTAGCTCGTCTAGCTAACGAGGGTGGCTCGTCTGGATTTCATTATCAGTCAGATGGCTTTCTGTGTTTGTCTGGTAGGCTTGTGATTCCGCAGGATGTAGAGTTGCGAGAGGAGATTTGTCTCAGGCGCATCGCACTAAGTTGAGTATTCATCCTGGGAGCAACAAGATGTACAAGGATCTACGTACTCATTTCTGGTGGAAAGGAATGAAACGCAGTGTTTATCAGTTTGTTTCGAGATGTTTGGTGTGTCAACAGGTCAAGGCAGAGCACCGACGACCTGGAGGATTGCTTCACAGTCTGCCTATTCCTGAATGGAAATGGGAGTTTATCACAATGGACTTTGTGAGCCATTTGTCGGTATCCCCGAGGAACTGTGATGCTATCTGGGTTGTGGTGGACCGACTCACCAAGTCAGCGCATTTCATTGCCTATAGCCGAAAGTACAATGTGGATCGTATGGCTCGGTTGTACATTCAGGAGATCATTTGACTTCATGGAGTGCCTGTGAGCATTGTCAGCGATCGGGATCCCAGGTTTACTTCTAGATTCTGGGGGAGTGTTCAGCGTGCAATGGGTACTACTCTCAGTTTGAGTACTGCCTATCATCCGGAGACTGATGGTCAGTCAGAGCGCACTATCCGTACTTTGGAGGATATGCTTAGAGCGTGTGTCATGGATTTTGGTTCAGCCTGGCAAGATCATTTGCCATTGATCGAGTTCGCGTACAACAACAGCTATCATACTAGTATTGAGATGACACCTTTTGAGGCGTTGTACGGGCGACGTTGTCGTACTCCACTCTTCTGGGAAGAAGTGGGGGAGAGACAGGCTGAGGGACCAGAGTTTATCCAGCAGGCGGTAGACATTGTTGATCAGATCAAGAAACGGATTAAGACTGCACAGGATCGTCAGGCCAGCTATGCTAACACCAAGCGTAGGCCTTTGCAGTTCGATGTCGGGGAGAAAGTGTTTCTGAGAGTGTCACCTTTTCGAAAAATTCTCAGATTTGGCCTTAAGGGCAAGTTGTCTCCCAGATTTATCGGTCCGTTTGAGATCTTAGAGTGCATTGGCGATTTGGCTTATCGACTAGCTTTGCAACCGCATCTTTCCAGTATTCACGACGTGTTCCACGTATCTCTATTGCGACGATATGTGGCGGATGAGTCTCATATTTTGCAGTAGTCTGAGGTTCAGGTGAGCAAGGATTTGACCTATGTTGAGAAACCTATTCGTATCCTGGATTATAAGGATAAGGTTTTGCGGAACAAAGTCATTCCTCTGGTTTTAGTTCAGTGGCAGCGCCGAGGCACTGAGGAAGCTACTTGGGAGCTTGAGGACAGGATGCGTGAAGACCATCCTTAGTTGTTTTGATTTCATTCTTAAAGTTGTATTCAGTTGCAAACTCTGTAAACGTTTGATTTGAATAAAGAATGTTTCTGATTTCTGTATTACATTCAGTACTTAAGATCTGATTTCGAGGACGAAATATCTTAAGTGGGGGAGAATGTAGTAGCCCGTATCCTAATTGAGTAATTAAAGGATTAATGCTAATTAAATAAATTGGGTATCGGACGGATCGGAAGCTCCGATCAGCGATCGGAGGCACCGATGATATTACGTCATCCAAGACGTGTGGTTGGATCGGAAGCTTCGATCAGGATCGGAAGCTCCGATCACCCCTATCCGAAGTCAACAAGTGATATTTTGACACGTGGTAGATCAGGATCTTCGGAAGCTCTGATGGCAGGATCGGAAGTTCTGATCGAGGTTTGGAAGTTCCGATCGAGGATCGGAGGCTCCGATTGTTGTCTATAAATAGAAGGCCGAGAATTCACTTTCAATTGACAATTTCGGATTTCCTCTCTACTCTAGTCGTATTCGAGTTGTTCTAGCCTTCCTAGGCTTGACCCGGGAGTCGTCGAGGCGTTCGGAAGTCATAGTAGAGTTGTGCCCAAGTTCTGGTAGCATCGACATCAAAGGGCTAACGACGGACGAAGGTATAGCTTTTGCTTCCTATAAATATTTAGGAGTATGCAATAGCTTAGTTAAGACTTTTAGAGCACTTTAATGATGGTAGTATCATTTGGCAGTATAGAGCAGACTATAGGCGTGGACCTAGAGTTGATAGAGCTTGCACTGATTTAAGGTACGAAAGTACTGTTCGAGATATCCTGACTGAGTATGATGTATTATGTGACTGCATGGTTTATATGTCATTGATTTATGCTGCATTCATTTGCATACTGAGCTATCTCCTTCGAGATGTCTGTTAGTAGGGTTTTTCCCTATCCTGTTAGTGGTTGGACTTCCATCGATTTGGGTCCGGCATATCCACTGGTATTATGGTATGGGAGCCACCTCCTGAAGCGACGGCACAGCGTGCTACATACCAGGGCCCGGTCTATCTTTGTTATCTGATCCTTGACCTCGAGTTTATAGGGAGTTCACTTTGCATGCATATATACTCATACTCTTGTACTGAGCGTTTTATGCTCACGTCTCGTACTCTGTGTTTTTGGACACCCTATTCCATGGGGCAGGTTTGCGATTGGACGAGGCGGGTGGATCCAAGAGGGGCTAGGCAGTGGTTGGCCAGCTGGAGCTTCACCTAGGTTTTATTCTGTTGTTATTGGATTGATACAACTATTCGATTGGGTTGTATTATTTTTGGATATTTACAGATTTCTTGCCTTGGGATTGTATAATATTTATGATTTTCGCAGTTTTATTCTGATATCCATTTAATTAAGTTAATTGCATGCCTATGTTCTGTTTAGTAGGTGATCCAGGTAAGGGTCGCTACAATTTTGGTCCGTTGTGTAGGTGGGATAGGGACTTGTACCGCACAATCAAATACTTGAAAATGAAAAACTTCAGGTTCTTGACCATATGCAAGTTTCAAAGGTGAGTATTGGTGGCAATTAGTTGGTCTCACACGAATCAATGATGCAGTGTGTATTATAGCATGACCCCAAGCTGCAGATGGTAGTTTTGTTTTCATGAGTAGCGGTCTAGCAATCAATTGCAATCGTTTAATAAATGATTCTGTGTATGAACATGGGCAACTGAATGCTCAACTGAAATCTCGATCGGCATACAAAATTCATCAAATGCTTATGATTTGAATTCAGCGGCATTATCAAGATGAATTGTCTTGATTGAGTGATCAGGGAACTGAGCTCATAATTTAATTATTTGCTCAAGCAATCTAGCAAAAGCTATATTTCAAGATGCTAACAAACTAACATGTGACCACCTAGTCAAGACATCAATCAATACTATGAAGTATCGAAATGGTCCACATGGTGGGTGTATAGGCCCACAAATATCCCCATGAATTTTTTCCAAGAAGGTTGGAATTTCAATATCAACCTTTGTTGGGGAAGGTTTATAATTAATTTTCCTTGTGAACAAGCCACACATGAAAAATCATCATGTAAGAGAATCTTCTAATTCTTTAAGGGATGTCCACGAGAATTATTTATTATTCTTTGTATTATTGAATTCCCAGGGTGACCAAGTCGGTCGTGTCATAATACAAAACCTTTCTTGTCAACAAACTTCTTGTTTGTGACTGTATTTGCTTTAATTGATTTTATTATTGTGTAATACATTCCAGAGGAAAGTGCACGTAATCTTTCTTTTATCTGCTTCTGGCCAGATATAATGGATGTAATGCAAAGATATTCAACATTTTTTGCATTCAATGTTTCAATATGATATCCATTTCGGCGGATATCTTTAAAGCTAAGCAAATTTCTACTTGATTTGCTGGCATAGAGTGAATTTTCAATATACAGGCTTGTCTTATTTGGTAAAATAACTTTTGCCTTCCCATGACCTTCAATAATTTTTGATGCACCCGAGATTGTTATAACATTATTTTCAGCTAATGTTAATTCCAAAAAATACATTTTGCTTTGAAAGATGGTGTGTGTTGTAACACTATCAGCTAGACATTCATCGTGATATTCCTTCATTAATCTAAAAATAAATGTATAATTTAGATAATTTATAGCTCAAAGAAATTACATCCAAGACATATATAATTAATTTAACAAAATAATATAACTTATATCATTATTTTCATGAAGGATATGAACATCTGAAAGATTAAATGATGAGTTACCAAAATAAATAAGTTAAATTTATCAAAGGTAAAGATCACGATTTGTGCAAAAAAATATATAAATAAACATGGTATCTTGTAGACTATAGAAATGTATATAAACTTGTCATGTTGCCATAGTTACTAATCAATCAAATATTTGTGTTTAACTAAAAAAAATATATTAACAACTAGTTAAATAAACAAAATTAAGAATAATAAACAAACATGTCAAAATTCTGCATGAATATTGATATATATTAGATCTCGAATCAATATTGTTTGTTAATATTGATATATATTAGATCTTATATCATTATCGTTGACAAATCTAATATCAAAATTCTTCTAGAATTTTGAAAAATCTCGAAATATTGATTCTTCATAAATATTGACAAACTCTATATATTGGATCAATATTCCATCAAGAAATATTGATAGATCTACAAAAATATGAATAGATCTTAAATCTTGAATCAATATTCTTCAAGAATATAAACAATCTTTGATTTAAACATTAAATCATAAGTTTGCCTAGTTTGTTAAAATCAAATCAATATTTTTTTTGGAATATTGATGAATATTAATATATCATGCCATCAAGTCAATATTCTTCAGGAATATTGTCAGATCTTAAATCATATATCAATATTGACATTTTTTTAAATATCTCGTATCAATATTCTTCGAAAATATTGATAAATTAAATGATGATATTGTATCCGTAGATCTATCAAATATCAATATAAAAACATGGTGTGTTGTTGGGATCGGTTCAGAGGGTAGAGGGGGGGTGAATACACTCTGAAACTTATTTTCTTTCTTTTCAAAATGATCAAGTGAAGTTTAGTTCACTTAATCTGTTTTCTCAACTTCTAAAACGGTTTGAACAACTTAAATAGTGTGGAAATAGTTCAGAGGTTTTAGTGATGCAAAGGCAAGTTATAACACGATGTATGAGCAATATATAAGATAAATATGCAATAAAGACTAAGGCACGATTTATGGAAGTTCGAAGGCTTAATCCTTCTACGTCTCCCCTTCTTCCACTTAGGAAGGAATTTACTAGAAGACTTTGGTTATTACAACGTCTTGCAATACACCCACTTCAGACTTAGGACTTATCCAATGCCTAATCCGAAACTCCTAGATTTACACAGATAAGATTCTCAGTTCTTATCAGACTGGTGGAAGCTTTCAGAGTAGCTTCAAGTCTCTTCAATAATGAATACAGTCCGGTTGAGCTTCTCAAACTGCAGAACGGTCGAGAGGCTTGGAAACCCTAGGATGATCCTTGAAGATCAGATATGTAAACTGTAGGCGAGGGTTTATTTGAGCAGCAAGTGAATGATCTTGTAAGTGTGCTCAAGTATTGCTTCAGTATATCAGATGAGGACTTCTGATAGTATTCAAGTGATTGAGTTGATTGAGATTTTTCGTGTTGCTTGTCTCCTCTTCTTGTCACTTCTTGAGAAATCTTCCCTTTATATAGGTCAATCATCAACGTCTTTATTTTGAACGTTCTGATGCTGCATTGAATGCACATTTAATGCTTCATAAATGCATTGATGATTCTGCATGAAGATCGTACACTTCTTTAAATGCAGACAACTTCCAGGGTCCAAAACTGGTATAAACGGTCGAATGCTTTATCTGTAGCCATTCTGCGTTTTTGCCATTTTAGTGCAACCTGTTGTCTCGATGCAAGAGTCAACAGATCTTCTGATACGCCGGTTCTGCTTTTGATAAAAGATCTTGCAATGAACGTCTTGTCTCAAGTATTTGTCTTGATATATCTTGATAAGCAGTTGGCATTCTACCGGTAGATAGATTTATCCTCTGCTGGTTTGAATAACCAGTCGATAGGCTTGTGACTGCAACCGGTCGAGAGACAAAGGCGGTTGACAAGCTTCCGGTAGATAACTTGAAGGGTTTAGACGGTTGCGGTAGGAGTTGTAGTAGATTCCTGAAATACAAAAGATTGGCAGCACATTCCTATACAATGAGTTGTTGTTTGTTATCACCAAAATGTCGGATTCAACAATTTCCCCCTTTTTGGTGATGACAAAACTTAAGTGCTCCGAAATCAATATGAAAGCATTAAAATGAACTTCATTGAGAGAATGAATTTCATTAATTACAATAAGCATTCTTATTACACCTACTGAAGAAAAACAAAATGAGATACAGCTGCGATAAGTAAAGAAGAGACAAGTTGTTCATCTTTTGAACCAACTGGCTCCTCCTGACCTATCGACTTCTCTTCTTCTTCTGTCGGCTTCTTCCTTTCTTCTGGATTCTTCTTCACGTCTTCTTGCCTCTGCTGCTCTTCGTTGCTCTTCTTCCCCCTTTTTGGCATCACCTTGGTTGAGTCGAAGGATGATCTCAGTGAGTTGAGTGCCAAGGCAGGCTTGCATAGTATCAATTTTTGCATCTAGTTGAGCAATTAGAGTAGCTTGCATAGTGTCCATCCGATCATTCAACTGCCTATGAAGGCAGTTTTCGGATCTGACAACTTGTTCGGAGACGGTAGAGAGCGTTTGGATTTGAGTGCGATGATGGGCAGTGATCTCTTTGTACAGATGAGCAAGGTCTCTAGACACGGTCTCAAAATGCCGAATCATCATCGTGCGTGAATTGTCAACCCATGAGGATGTGTTTGTGATGTCTTGTGAAAAGGATCGAACTGTTTGCATGAGCTCATGAAGCCTATTTATCAATGTGTGATCCAGAGCTGCTGCCATGGCTTCAATATATGAGTCATCAGTCTGAAGCATTTGACTCTGTGTGTCATTCCTTGGTGAAGCCGGGCCAGACTCAAGATGATGTGGTGCTGGTGATCTGGCTGGTGAGCTAGCTGATGTACCTTCCAATAGTGGTACAGTTGGAGATGTAGGGGTCTCGACTGCAGCCAAGATGGTTGGTGGAGTAGCAGGATCAGCACTCGGTTCATCCATTAGGAGATCTTCCACAAACTTTTCAGTAGATGGAAACGGTTGAAGTCCTGGGTCAGCATCAGTCACTGGCTGTTCTGGAGGTGCAAGTGATACAATAGTGCTTGGTATCTCTGTTGGGGGCACTACTGCTTCACTGCTGCAAGGAGCCTCTATCACAGAGGTGACAGGAATTTCTTGTTCAATCACTTCTAAAAAATCTTGTAGACGACTGGGAGAGGTGTGAGCGGTCGCCGCTGGAGATGAGTGAGCAGTCACAGCTGCTTCCGGTTGAATTACTGCTGGGACTACGGTTGAGGCGGGGTCGACCGATGAAGATGCTGCCACAATCGATCTTAGAGCGGATGACTGAAACAGGTCAGCAGTGATGAGGCCGGTCAGAATCCCATCTGAAAGAGTAATAGCAGAGACGTCTTCTTCACCCTGATCTTGGGTAAGAAAAGTCTTCATCATCACCTGTGCTTCCAGTCCATAAGCCTGTATACAAGCTGCTGAAGCTGTCGTCTTTACGTTGTTAAGAGCTTGGAAGTGCTGAAGTAGTTGAGTGATTTGACTAGACTATTCTGTAGTCCAGTAAAAATCACAAAGTCATCGGTGGTGGTAGGACTCTTGGATTTGAAGTTCTTGAGACGCTCAGTAATCAACAGAGATATCAGGCTTCCTCGAAGCTTCAAGTCGATGAGCTGTCTTCTTCCCAGAGCCTCCACGATGTCTTCAGTGTCAGCAAAAAGAAGCATCTTCTGCTCAATAACGTTCAGAGCTTTCCACTTAGGAAATATTTGAGCAAGCGTCAGGTGAGTACGGGAATGATGCCATCTGTCAAAGCGCTGTAGGTGACGCTTGACAGTGCGGAGAACGTGAGAGATGATCAAGTTGAGCTCTACAGTAGCTGCTGGTTGAGCCTTAGGTGAGTAGATCATCACACCTTTCCCTTTGTCCTTGGGATCGAGAGTGACCTTTGGAGTTGATGAGGCACCTTCCATGATTATCACACCCTTGGTAGGACGTGGAGCAGTAGTAGCAGTAGTGGTAGTAGTCTCGACCGTTGGCAGAATTGGTGTTGGAACGGTAGGAGCAAGTCGAGAAAGGGACTTTAACTTCTTGTGTTGCCTCTTCTTCTCGCCTGCAGGCGTGGATGGCACAGCTGCTTTGGAGACAGAAGGAGATGACTTGCTGAAGGCTTGAATCAGTGGAACGTTCTCACGTGATTCTTCTTCAGAGTCAGACTCTATGATAAGTTGACGCTTGGCAGATTTCTTGGTATGGGCTGGTTTGGCCGCTACCGGGACTGTTGAAAGCGGTTGAGTGACAGCAACAACACTTGCGGTTGAAGGCAGAGTGTCGACCGCAACCTCTTTCTTGTTCAGAAACTTGAAGATTGTAGACTTGTTGAGCCATTTGGTGGGATGCAAAGGCTCAGTCTTGGAGAAGTCTACTCCAAGGACGCTCAAGGTGTGGCAAATTTGCAGAGCAAATCCCTCGGATTGCCCTTTTCCCTTGATCATTTCACATAAAGTAGTGAACAATATGTCTGACCAGTTGATGTTGATTTTGGAGGCGATACAAGCCATGTATTGGAATTTCTCCATCGTCACCTTGTCGTACGATCCAGCCTTGGCAAGAAGATTCTTGGCCACGATGTTGGTCAATAGCCTGAATGGAGCTTTAAGAGATGTCTTCTGAGCCGGCAGTTTGATCGGAGCATCAGTGGTTGAGAATTCCTTCAACCAGTATGAGCAGTTACCATCGGGAAGATCCGCGCATTTTGTCAAACCCCTGGAGGGCAGATCAAATGTGCTGGCGAAGAACTTTTGATTGAAGGAGTAGGACTCTGTTCGGATCAAGCATTTGACAGTCTCATGCTCGATTTGAGCGGTTGCAAAGAACTCCTTCAAGACAGGCAGATCGCAGATGGTGCTGCTTCCCAAAAACTTCTTCAGTCCAGAGGCTTCAAGCATGGTGAAGACCTCAGTGATTCCTGCATTGTTTGCCTCAATAACGGAATCAAAGTTGATTGCAAGGCAAGTCTTCTGGATCGACATGATAGCTGTAGATAAGAACTCGAGCAGAGAGTAAGCAAAAGCTTGAGAGTAATACGATAGAACTTTTAATGCAATATGACAGCTTTAGCAACGGTGAAAGGTTGATATACGAGTGTAAAGAAGTATATATAGGAACCTATGGGCCATATGGTGATGTCATGAAAAGTATTTTTGAAATTCAAAAAGTTTTGAAGAGTATAATCACCGCGCCCAATTAATGTCATTTGGTTCAAAGCACAAAGCTGTTAGTACGGAGCCTGTCAGAGACTAGCTAAAGGCGGATGATATGCCAACATTTATGGCAATGTAACAGCTAAGCTATTAAAGTCATACTAGCAATCATTCCCCCTAAAAGCATGCATACTAACTTAGATCTACTAAGCCAAGAATATTTCGAAAATATGAAAACTTAGCGTTCGGTAAAGGCTTGGTGAATATGTC
Source organism: Henckelia pumila (assembly GCF_033568475.1). Lineage (NCBI taxonomy): Eukaryota > Viridiplantae > Streptophyta > Magnoliopsida > Lamiales > Gesneriaceae > Henckelia > Henckelia pumila. Next base: position 57,464,699 of record NC_133122.1, on the reverse strand, counting down.
TGCTGCTTGCTGATCGGTAGAGATGTATTCCAGCCTGATTTCCTTCTTTAAGACATGATCTCGGATAAAGTGATGCCTGACATCAATGTGCTTTGTCCTAGAGTGCATCACTGGATTGTGAGTGATGGCTATGGCACTTGTATTGTCACAGTAGATTGGAGCTTCACTCGACTGGATTCCATAATCATTAAGCTGCTGTTGAATCCAGAGTATTTGAGCACAACAGCTGCCAGCAGCAAGGTATTCTGCTTCGGCGGTCGAGGTAGCAATTGATGTCTGCTTCTTACTTGACCACAAAATTAGTCTATCTCCAAGAAATTGACATGTGCCACTTGTACTTTTGCGATCAATTCTACAACCTGCATAATCTGCATCTGAATAGCCAATAAGATTAAGATTTGAATCTTTGGGATACCAAAGACCCACATTAGTAGTTCCTTTAATATATTTAATTATTCGTTTGGCGGCAATTAAATGAGATTGCTTAGGTGCTGCTTGAAATCTAGCACATAAACAAACTGAATACATGATATCCGGTCGACTGGCAGTCAAATAAAGCAATGAGCCAATAAGGCCTCGATACATTGTTACCTCGACCGGGATTCCCCCTTCATCTTTATCAAGCTTGATTGATGCACTCATGGGGGTAGATGCAGTTGAGCACTGTTCCATTCCAAACTTCTTTACCAATTCCTTGGCATACTTGGATTGATTGATAAATATTTCAGTTTCAAGTTGCTTCACTTGCAATCCAAGAAAGAAATTTAGCTCGCCCATCATGCTCATTTCAAATTTCTCCTGCATCATCTTAGAGAACTTTGAGCACAACTTGGGGTTAGTTGACCCAAATATAATGTCATCAACATAAATTTGTACTAGTAACACATGATCACCTTTTACAAATTTAAACAAGGTCTTATCGACCGTTCCAATTTGGAAATCATGTTCCAGTAAAAATTTTAGTAATGTATCATACCATGCACGCGGTGCTTGTTTTAATCCATAGAGGGCTTTATCAAGTTTATAGATATATTGAGGATGAGTAGGATTGACAAAACCTGGTGGTTGTTCAACGTACACCTCTTCTTGAAGTAGACCATTGAGGAATGCAGACTTGACATCCATTTGATAAACTTTAAAGTCCTTGAAAGCTGCATAGGCAATAAAGATGCGGATTGCTTCTAGTCTTGCAACTGGCGCGAAGGATTCCTCAAAGTCTATGCCTTCTTCTTGTCTGAATCCTTGTGCAACAAGCCGAGCTTTGTTACGCACAACAGTGCCATGTTCATCGAGCTTGTTACGAAACACCCATCTAGTTCCAATCACATTTTGATTTTCCGGTCGAGGAACTAGATGCCAAACATTGTTGCGGGTGAATTGATTCAACTCTTCTTGCATAGCTTCAATCCAGCTGGCATCTGATAGAGCTTCATCTATCTTCTTGGGCTCTACCTGAGATATGAAAGCTGCATGCAAGAATTCATTAATCATTTGATCACGTGTTTTTCGAGGAGCAGAAGGGTCACCTATGACCAACCCAGGTGGAAGATCTTTGTTCCACCTAAAATAATTCCCTAAAGGGTTGTCATCAATTGGTTGACGAACGTCCTCGTTTACTGGATCATCATTGGCAGGAGGATCGTTATCAACCGATGGATCCTCTTCTAGCCTCGTTTGATCACACACGGTAGAGGGAACTGGATCATCCTTCTTTGGAGGATATGGATCACTGTCACTCTCTTCCTGTAGATTTGTGTTTTCCAGTCTATGACTCAGATCATTTATGCTCCCTTGAGTTTGTTCTGTACAAAGAGTAGATTCATCAAAAACAACATGAATGGTTTCCTCGACCGTTAGTGATCTTTGATTGAACACTCGATAAGCTCTGCTAACGGCTGAGTAACCAATAAAAGTTCCTTCGTCTGCTTTGGCATCGAAGGCTGTCAAATGATTTTTGCCATTGTTGTGGATAAAGCATTTGCACCCAAAAATTTTGAAGTATGAAATATCAGGTTTTGTGCCATTCCAGATCTCATATGGAGTTTTGTTAAATCGTTTATTAATCATAGATCTGTTTTGAGTATAGCAAGCTGTGTTAACTGCTTCTGCCCAAAGTCTTTGAGAAACATTTGAATCAGCAATCATAGTTCTGGCTGCTTCTTTTAAAGTACGGTTCCTTCTTTCAGCCACCCCATTTTGCTGTGGGGATCTAGCAGCTGACAACTCATGCTTGATTCCCTGATCATCTAGATAAGTCATAAGAGTGGTGTTTAAAAATTCAGTCCCTCTATCACTCCTGATTCTATCTATCACAGTAGATTGTTCATTTTGCAAGCGTTTAAAAAGCTTAATCAGGTGAGGTGCAGTTTGAACTTTTGAAGAGAGAAAGATGACCCAAGTAAATCGAGAAAATTTATCTATAACAACAAGAGCATATCTCATTCCCCCTATGCTTCTTACTGGTATAGGACCAAATAGGTCCATGTGAAGTAAATCTAAGCATTTGGAAGAAGACATACACCCTTTATTTTTAAAGGTTGCTCTCACCTGCTTTCCTAGTTGACAAGCAGGACAAACTTTGTCTTTTATAAAATCTCCTTCAGGCAGACCAGAAACCAAATCATGCTTCCTCAAGTTAGAGATGGACTTAAAATTTAGATGATTTAACCGCTTATGCCACAACCAATGTTTATCATGATGAGCAGTAAGACAAGTAGGTGAAGAAATATGTGAGCAAGACCAGTTTACCTTGTAGGTGTTTAGGTCTCTTACACCGGTCATAAGAGTCTCACCTTTGTCATTTTTGATGATGCAAGTGTGTTTGTGAAACTCGACCGAATGATCATTGTCACATAGTTGACTAATACTTATCAAATTATAGCACAGTTTGTCAACAAGCAACACATCTTTAATAATGATGTTACCATGGATAATCTTACCCTTACCCACGGTTTTACCTTTGGAGTTGTCTCCAAAGCTGATCTTTGGTCCTTTGCACAGCACAACTTCTGTTAGAAGTTCTGGATTCCCTGTCATGTGCCGTGAGCAACCACTATCTAAGTACCAGGTAGTGTCCTTGATAGAAGTGGTCTTCTCGCCCGTTTGGACTTTTAGTACCTGCAAAAGTGAAGAACTTTTGGTACCCATATCTAGTAGGGTCCAGGTCGGATTAGCCCTTTCGGGACCCACACCTGGAACACCCTTACAAGTTTGCCCGTGTGTGTGTCCAGAAATCTGTGCGGTCGATAAGCAGTAAATGTGTGTGCTTGTGAGGTTGCTGTGTGCTGCTTGCCTTTTTGATCTTTATCAGTTAGCCTGTACCTCTTTTGAACTGGCCTGCAATTAAAGTACTGGTAAGGCTTCTCCTTTGACCATCTTCTCTTAGAGTAGTTAGACTCATTCCATGGCCTTTTGAAATTAGATTGGTTTCCCTTTCTTCTTTCATTAGGTTTTGGTTTAATCCAAGTTCCTCTTTGATTAGAGATCTGGGGATCCACATATCCCAGCCCTCTATGCTTAGAGCTTCGTTCGTTAGATACTTTCTGATTTTTGTCAAAGCTGCACTCATCATGTTCATATATCGTACTAGACCTGACAAATCTTATTTTGTTAAGATTGCCTTTGTCCAGGCTTGACTGAATACAAGATTCCATAGACTGTTCATTTGTTCCAAACCCTAGACCGGTTTTGTCATGTGCCGGTCTTTGGATTTCTTGAATCTTGTCAATGGTTACAGAAGATTTATTCCAAGCCTTAATTGTTTCAAGTAGTTTTTTGTTCTCAGTCAAGGTTGCTTGGAACACTCTTTTCAAGGTGTCATTCTCAGTAGCCAGCAGACTTAGCTTGACCTTAAGACCATCAAGCTCTTTTCGCTGCATGCAGCTTGATTCGCTTGACTTATCTTTTAGGTCAGCTCTTTCTGCCTTTACCTCCTCGAATTCCTTGGATAATGCTTTGTATTCATTAGCCATTTCGTGTAAAGCAGTAACTAGATTGGGGTTGTCAGAGTCAGACTCAGCCCACTTTGCTTTTGCTTTCGTCTGCTACTAGAACCCTTTGGTCTCTTCCTTTTCTAAACGTCCTCTTGTCCTCCTTGCCCCTTCTTCTTTCGAAGAATTGCTTCTGATCATTGCTCTTAGGCTTGGTGCAATCTGCAATGAAGTGGCCTGGCTTGCCACAGTTAAAACAAGTAGGACCATCGTCTGTATGGTCCGATTTATGATAATTTTTAAATTTAGAATTGTTTTTACGCATAAATCTACCAAATTTCTTGACAAAGAGTGTCATGGCTTCGTTGCTGATTTGCTCAGCTGATCTCTGTGGAGCTTCCTCGACCGGTGGACGCATCACCGTTGAGGTTAAGGCCTTGGTTGGTTGAGAGGTAGATGGTTCATCTTCTGTCCTCATGTTGAGCTCGAACTCGTAGGCTTTGAGATCTGCAAAGAGGTCATGCAGTTCAACCTTGCTTAAGTCTTTTGACTCCCTCATGGCCACTGTCTTGATCTCCCATTCTTTGGGCAAAGCTCTCATAACCTTCACAGCAATTTCACGGTTAGTATAAGTTTTTCCTAAAGCAATAAGATCACAAATGATACTACTGAACCGTTCATCAAATTCAGCCATGGTTTCCCCTGGCTTCATTTTGGCATTGTCATATTTTTGAATGGCCATGGTGAGCTTGTTTTCCTTGGTCTGGTCATTTCCTTCACACAGCTGAGTGAGCTTCTCCCAAATCTCCTTTGCTGTGGAGCATGACTTGATTTTGCTGAACATGTTCTTGTCCAGTGTTTTGTATAGGATGTCCCGGGCCACATTGTCAAGATTGGCCTTCTTTTTGTCCTCAGTAGTCCACTCAGCTCTTGGTTTCTCAATCATTTGTCCTGCACCATCGGTTAGAGCTGGGTTGACCTTCATGATTTTGATAGGACCGTCTGTTATGACATATAGCATGTCATCGTCCTGTGCTGCAAGATGTGCCTGCATGCGAATTTTCTAGTCATCATAATCTTCTTTAGAAAACATAGGAATTTAGTTGAAAGAAGTCATGATTTTAAAACTTTAGATCAGCAGTTGAGAAAGGAACCCTCTCTGATACCACTTGTTGGGATCGGTTCAGAGGGTATAGGGGGGGTGAATACACTCTGAAACTTATTTTCTTTCTTTTCAAAATGATCAAGTGAAGTTTAGTTCACTTAATCTGTTTTCTCAACTTCTAAAACGGTTTGAACAACTTAAATAGTGTGGAAATAGTTCAGAGGTTTTAGTGATGCAAAGGCAAGTTATAACATGATGTATGAGCAATATATAAGATAAATATGCAATAAAGACTAAGGCACGATTTATGGAAGTTCGAAGGCTTAATCCTTCTACGTCTCCCCTTCTTCCACTTAGGAAGGAATTTACTAGAAGACTTTGGTTATTACAACGTCTTGCAATACACCCACTTCAGACTTAGGACTTATCCAATGCCTAATCCGAAACTCCTAGATTTACACAGATAAGATTCTCAGTTCTTATCAGACTGGTGGAAGCTTTCAGAGTAGCTTCAAGTCTCTTCAATAATGAATACAGTCCGGTTGAGCTTCTCAAACTGCAGAGCGGTCGAGAGGCTTGGAAACCCTAGGATGATCCTTGAAGATCAGATATGTAAACTGTAGGCGAGGGTTTATTTGAGCAGCAAGTGAATGATCTTGTAAGTGTGCTCAAGTATTGCTTCAGTATATCAGATGAGGACTTCTGATAGTATTCAAGTGATTGAGTTGATTGAGATTTTTTGTGTTGCTTGTCTCCTCTTCTTGTCACTTCTTGAGCAATCTTCCCTTTATATAGGTCAATCATCAACGTCTTTATTTTGAACGTTCTGATGCTGCATTGAATACACATTTAATGCTTCATAAATGCATTGATGATTCTGCATGAAGATCGTACACTTCTTTAAATGCAGACAACTTCCAGGGTCCAAAACTGGTATAAACGGTCGAATGCTTTATCTGTAGCCATTCTGCATTTTTGCCATTTTAGTGCAACCTGTTGTCTCGATGCAAGAGTCAACAAATCTTCTGATACGCCGGTTCTGCTTTTGATAAAAGATCTTGCAATGAACGTCTTGTCTCAAGTATTTGTCTTGATATATCTTGATAAGCAGTTGGCATTCTACCGGTAGATAGATTTATCCTCTGCTGGTTTGAATAACCAGTCGATAGGCTTGTGACTGCAACCGGTCGAGAGACAAAGGCGGTTGACAAGCTTCCGGTAGATAACTTGAAGGGTTTAGACGGTTGCGGTAGGAGTTGTAGTAGATTCCTGAAATACAAAAGATTGGCAGCACATTCCTATACAATGAGTTGTTGTTTGTTATCACCAAAATGTCGGATTCAACATGTGTTATAGCAAGAATATCAACATAAAATTAAATGTTGTGCTTCTTCAGAAGCATCAATGATTAACTAGAAGTATGAACATAAAAATAAAATCTATGTGATTTCGAAAATCATCAATATAAGATCGAAATATTGTGCTTCTTCGAGAGCATTCATACAAAGATGATAATAATATTTTTTTTCTACCTTGAAGAGCACTCGTGCTGATAACATGTTATAAATTTAGTGGAGAAAAAAGAGGAGGAGAATGAAAGAGTATAGAAATATAAATATAATAGAGAAAGATAAGTGTACAATATATAAACTAAACACCTCTATTTAGATGATAGAGAGATTAGTATAAACAATGGAAAATCTCAATCAAATCAATCAACTACAAATCATCTATATATAATATTCCCAAAGTTTTCAATATCCAAGATTTGTTTGTTGTATTTATTTATGGAAATATCTATTTAAGATATTGAAAAATAAAAAATGGAAACATTTGGGTTAAATAATTAAACAGATTTGAAGCGCCTTTTTATGGATAATAAAACTACTTTTATTTGGGTGATGTTATACACTATATTTATAATTTAATGCTACACATACTCCATTTTATGAATAGCTTTGGCCTTTGAACACGAAGTGGAGTATATACCACTTAAAATAAAGTGAAACATTTTAAATTTATTTGTTGTTATTAAAAAACCGAAAACATCTTCTAAAAATCACATTTTTTTACCCCTATATACTTTATTATTTTTTATAAAAAAAATCTTACTATATACTTTAAAATTGGTACCCGATACTAATTAATTTTAAATTAATTTAGTGAAATTTAAATGAAAATTACAATCATATTATCGCCGGTACATTATTGACAATGTTAAAGAATTAAAATAGAGTAATTATCTATTGGGTGCAATAATTACACTGAGTATAGAGATCGAGCAATGACGTTTGGACTTTTGTGTGGTTTAAAATATTTCAGTTGCATCGTTATCACTAATTATATTTTTTGGCAAGTGTTCGATCCTGCAATTGGTATCAGAAACAAAATCATGAGTTGGATTTTTATTGATTCCAAGAGTGCATTATTGGAAGAGAGATTAATGTTAAGTGCAATAATTATCCCTGCGGCATAAAATCATCGAACTATGACATTTGAATCGCGGTGCGATTTAAAAGATTTGAGGTTGTTGGAGAGCACTTCAGTCTTGCCCCTAGGGTAGCTCCGGTGGTTACCTGAATGATCGTTCATCACCCGTTAAGGATTCCTCAAGAGTCGAGAAAAGACAGGTGCCACATTCATGGAGGACGAAATATGAGGAAAAGCACGGAGGGATCTATAAAATTGAGTATTCTAGTTGAAGTCCTTAACTACCTTGCAATCAATATATCGTCACCCGCACTCCAATAAATACAATAGATACGAGTTGCCGTAAGTCTTGTTGAACGAGTATTGTCTCAAGCACACTACCATGTACAACAAAAATAAAGGAACTGATCAAAAAATATAAAACATTGCTTCTTTTTCTAACGTCTTCTTTCCGTCTTAAAATAAATCAAGAAACTAAACTCGATTTATCTTCTATTATTCAAGAATCAGCAAGTAAGAAAAGGAGATAACAATTAGACCGAAGTCTGTACAAAGTACAGTTTTCTTAAAATAGATTCGTCCCTTCCGGTGTGGTTCGAGGATCACAACGGATGACTGTTTCTCAAGATACAACGGCAGAACCTTGCAGTCACCTAGCACAAAAGTACTACATCAGCAAACTAATCACGTATCTGAACGGTATCACGTAGAAGCTCAGAAATCGAAACGGAGAAAGAGCGCACAATGCTTATGTTAGAAATTGACTTGGACCTAACTCACCTCAAAAGGTAAGGATTGCCCTTATCTATATTAAGGGATCCCAGGATATTTACTCAATCGATGTGTGACACAATTAATACACCAACACACCCCTCTCACGTCCAGGAATGAAACGACTGGAGCGTGGAGATATTAACGGGTGGCCAACTATGGGACGGGTGAGGCCAACTATGGGTCGTCCAACAACATAACGGTGGAATTCGGGCTCTGATACAATGTTAGAAATTGACTTGGACCTAACTCACCTCAAAAGCTAGCTCAAGAGGTGAGGATTGCCCTTGTCTATATTAAGGGATCCCAGGATATTTACTCAACCGATGTGGGATACAATTAATACACCAACAGCTTAGCAGCGAGAGAACGGAGCTCAGATACAAGCATACGAAGAAAATCTTAAGCTCAGGAGAAGAAGACGTAGAAGCTCAGAGCTTGTGTAAGAAAAATTTCGAGAGAGGTTGTATATCTATTTAAGAAGGACCAGACATCCATCATATATGCATGCATTTGGGAACAATCCTACGGCGACATCTTTGTGGGGTGAAATCCGGTTGAGTTGTTTTATTAACACTAGGCAATTAATATAAGTAGTCAATCCTACGCGTTATCTTATTTGAAATTTATCTATAATTATCACATCTTATCATTTGCTATTAAAGTTTTTTAAATTAGTAGATATTCTTTTATCTAAATATAAAATTTTGCATATTTAATTCAACAATGTCTCAGACTTGAAAATAAATAAAATTAATACATATAAGAAATAATTAATTTATATGCATGCATCGTATATAAAACGTGCTAGTTTCTTTGATTTAAAAGTCTCACATGCACACAAGCATGCGAAACTATGATACAAATTACAATGTTCGCGGATTTGCGAAAGTATAATACAAATTACAAATGCGCGCGGATCCAACAGTAAAATACAGAATATGAATGAAAAATCTTCAAAACCCAAAATTAATTTGGTAATTGATTTGTATGAATATAACAGTAACAACCGGAAGGATATGCTGAGATGGGACTTCGTGTGGAGGCACCCTCCGCCCTTTTTAAATCCATTCTTCAGACAATATTTGTTGCAGTCTTGGGCCCTACCAGAGTACTTACCTACATTTATTATCCCTGTGTGTTACACAAATTCAACACAAAAATGTCAATATATAATCTTTTCTAAATTAATTAGTGAAATAAAATAACAGAGTGATTTTTGTTTTTTATTAGATACCGTCACCCAAGTTATTGTTTTCAATATTCTGAGTATTAGATTGACATCGACAGCGTCGTCTTTGCAAAGAAAAGAAGAAACCCAATCACGATGATGAGAGAGTTTTTGAAGTACTGATGATTCATTTCAAAGACGGACCCAAAAATTCTGTTCAGGGGGTGTTAGGAAGTAAAGGCTTGTTCGAGGCAGCCAACCTTCAGAAAATAGCAGAGAAGTTGAGAGGAATAGAACCAGAGAGAAAAGAGAAGATAGCAGAGAGACTCGAGAGAGGGAGAAGAAGTTGCGTTCATATTCATATCTCCAATGGGTTACATGATATGTTGTATTTATACATTTTTTCTACTCACTTTACTAACTACTAAACTAACTACTAACTTCATCTAATTTCTTTCTAACTTCCACACATACATTCCATTTCTTATCGTATCATTACCCACCCCGTCAAGAAACACCTTGTCCTCAAGGTGGAAGTTGGAGGAAGCATGCCAAAAGTTGCAAGCTCAACCCAATAAGTTTCTTCCACCTGCAACCCGTACCGCTGGACCAATATTTGAGCAATCTACCTCTCTCCCTTGTGTGTATTTGCCGAAAGGTAAAATTGGAGGAACAAGTGAACATTGGTTGATTTGAAATTGTAGCCTCTGAAAATGAGAGTATTGGAACATGTTGTTGACCTTTAAATTCAGCAGTATCATCTAGAACAAGACAATCGTGTCCCAGTAAGAGTACGACACAACCAAACTCTGGAAATGCACTAGGAATATCACGGTTGTTGAACTGGTTGAGTGCTTCCTGAGTAGTGTCATTCGCATCGTCGACAACCATTTCAGCAGCCACAAGTGTCTCCATATTTGCAGAACTCTGTGCAACAAGATGAGAAAAAGATGCAGGCAACAAAAGTAAAAGAGAGAACATGCTTGAATTTTTCGGCGCTTCGTCATCCCCCTTTGATGGTTCACTAGTATCTTTGACACTTGTGACATGCTTTTCCTCGTGGGTGGTGTTTACTCGCCCGACATTCTTCACACTATATTGTCCAAAGTTCATTTCATATGGGAGCACGACATCTCTGGGATTCACGTTATTGTGACCCTTGTTGCCCTCGATCTTGGTCATCAAAAGTCTGGATGAGGCTACCCAATTTGGCTTTTCAACAATATGCACGTTCTTGTTGGATTCTATCTCAATAACCTTGTCATTCTGAATTATTTTCATCTCCTCACTAGACAAGAAACCTTGTCTCGCATCCCCATTAAAATTTTCTTGTTTACTAATAAGACTCCCAACTGTAGGCTCATGCTCACCAATATTCCTTTGAAACAATTGATCGAATAGGTGGGGATGGTCAAATCTTCTTATCGACAGGAGATTAGTTTCTTTACCAATCGAATCCTCATTCTCCTTCTCTTCCCAGCCATAACTAAGATAACCTTGGACTTTTGTTGCTATACTCGTCTCCATCTTTTTCTCATCTTCAGAATTTTTGCTTAAATTTTCAACAGAAACCTCAAACTCACATACACCAAATTGGTTTTCCAATGCCAGCAAGAATCTCGTCCAATTGGTAATTAACTGGTTTCGATTCATCAATTCATACCAATCCAAAGCAACACCGTCCAAATGAAAATAAGCAATCTCTAAGCGACGTGAATCTGCAATATTATAAAAATCAAAATACCTTTGAATAGACGAAATCCAAGTAAGTGAATTCGCCCCCGAGAATCGTGGCGCCGTCAACCACATCGATTTGGGTTTATTTGAACAAACTGAAGGACAATGATTCCACGGTGGTTGGGATTTAGAGCTAGCAAGTGAAGAAGATTGATGGTCATTCTCCGCTGCCACATTTGGATTATTAGCGATGCATGCTTCAACAATCGCATCCAATTTCTGCCGCCGATCGAATGTGAGAAGTTGAGAGGAATAGAACCAGAGAGAAAAGAGAAGATAGCAGAGAGACTCGAGAGAGGGAGAAGAAGTTGCGTTCATATTCATATCTGCAATGGGTTACATGATATGTTGTATTTATACATTTTTTCTACTCACTTTACTAACTACTAAACTAACTACTAAACTAACTACTAACTTCATCTAATTTCATTCTAACTTTCACACATACATTCCATTTCTTATCGTATCAGGAGGCAAAATCAAGGGTGGACTGTGGAGCCATTCGTTTCTCCGCCCGAGCCGTAGCTCGGGTGATCCATTTTTTTTCTATTTTTTATATATTTAATTTAGTTTAATTTTTCAATAGCTCGGTGACCCAATTTTTTTCTTATTTTTTATACATTCAATTTAGTCCATTTTTTTTCTTATTTTTTATACATTCAACCTAGTATGCATTACTTATATTTTAATAAAGTTTTTGGGTTTGGAAGCTATTTATTTTTTTGTACGTTCATTGATTGCCATTTGCAGATTTTTTTTTGAGAATATGGATTCCAGATTTTGTTTCTTGTATTACGCAACTCTTCTTTTAAGAATAACTAGTATTCCCACCTGTGCGATGCACATAATGTTATTTTTATGGCGACGGTTGCCGATCATTATGAATCTCATAATTTGGAATGCTAGGGGGCTTGGGAACCCTCGAGCATTCAGAGAATTGGGGCGTCTTGTCACCGATAAGTGTCCCACTCTCTTGTTTTTGAGTGAGACAAAAATGAGAGAGTTTAATTGTCGTAGCTGGAAATTTCGTTTGGGTTTTTCTGGGAGTTTTATGTGGATTGTAAGGGCAAGAGCGGAGGTCTCGCCTTGTTTTGGAAAGAGCCAGCCAAGATATCTATTAAATCTTTTTCTAATGGCCATATTGATTGTATTATTCAGGAAGACGCTACTGTTTGGAGGTTCACAGGATTCTATGGTCACCCTGAGTCTGCATGTCGTCATTTTTCTTGGGATCTATTATACAAGTTGAAAACTATCTCTGAATTACGGGACATTCCTTGGTTAGTAAGAGGTGACTTCAATGAAATCTGTTATGATAGTGAGAAGCTTGGTGGTAATAGGAAGGCTCCTTCTCAGCTAAAAGCTTTCAAGGATACTCTTGAGGTTTGTGAGCTCCCAGACATTTGCTGTAGAGGTGAGTTTTTCACCTGGGCTAATAGAAGAAAATCAAATCTTGCAATTTTTGAGAGGCTAGACAGGTTTGTGGGAACATTGGAGTGACGGTTGTTGTTCCCTACAGCAATGGCTATCTCTTTGGAGTTCTATCATTCAGATCATAGACCTATTTGGCTGAAGTTATGTGGTGATCAGAAAAATCACCGAATGAGCCTAGGTAGTTTTAACTCGTTGTTCCGTTTTGAACGTTGCTGGTTAATGGAGGTTGATTGTCATGAGGTGGTTAGATTTGGTTGGCGATCTAACGAATCTTCCTTGTCACTCATGGAACGTATTACTTCTTGTAAAGTGGAACTATCTAAGTGGCATATCTCAAAGTTCAGAAGTATTCCTCATCAGCTAAAGTCTAAGAGAAGCTAGCTCAATCATCTAAAGACCAGTTCTTTATGGCCGAGTAATGGAGAGCAAGTCAATATACTGGAGAGGGAGGTTGAAAACTTGGCTTCTAAAGAAGAATTATATTGGCATCAAAGGAGTAGAGCTTCTTGGCTCAAAGATGGTGATCGCAATACTCGCTTCTTTCATGCTAAAGCTTCTATGAAAAAATCTCAGAATACTTTACAGGGGCTGGTTTCTAATCATGGTGACTCGTGTTCGGATAATCAAGGTATGGCATCTATTGTGTTGGACTATTATGGATCTCTTTTCTCTTTGGCTAACCCTACTGCAGCTGATATGTCTCGGATTTTGGAGATTATTGTCCCTTCGGTTCACCCCCATATGAATCGTTATCTTTGTCTTCCTTTCACTGCCACGGAGGTCCGTCAGGCTCTGTTTGATATGCATCCAGATAAGGCTCCTGGGCCAGATGGTATGTCTTCTCTCTTTTTATCAGAAATTTTGGAATGTTATAGGCACTGAAGTTACAAATGCAGTGTTGGGGATCCTTAATGATGGGAATTCACTTGAAGGATGGAACGAAACTCTTGTTACCTTGATCCCCAAAATAAAAGATCCAGTGATCCTCAAAGACTACAGGCCCATCAGTCTCTGTAATGTCTGCTACAAAATTGTGGCCCGTACTCTTACCAACCGTCTCATAGAGGAAAACTAGAGTGCATTTATCCCGGGAAGAATGATTACTGATAACATAATGGTGGGATTTGAGGTTTTGCACTGGATGAGGAGTAGAAAATCTGGTAGAACTGGTTATGCTGCATTGAAGCTAGATATGTCCAAAGCATATGATCGTGTGGAATGGCAATTCCTTCAAGCTCTTATGGACAGATTGGGTTTTGATCCCATGTGGATTCAGAAAATAATGAACTGTGTCAAATCGGTCTCCTACTCTTTCAAGGTCAATGATCTTATTGCAGGGCCTATTCTTCCGACTAGGGGATTGCGTCAGGGAGATCCTTTGTCCCCTTTCCTCTTTGTCTTGTGTGCTCAAGGTTTATCGGCTTTACTCAATTCCTTTGAGAACATGGGTTTGTTTAAAGGAGTCAAGATTGCTGCCACTTGCCCATCTATTTCTCATCTCTTTTTCGCTGATGATAGTTTGATGTTTTTCAGAGCTACTTTGGAGTATGGTACTCGGGTGAAAGAGTGTATCAGCTGTTATGATAAAGCTTCGGGTCAAATAATCAACTGTGATAAATCAGCCTTGTCTTTTAGCCCTAACACCAATCCTTTTGGTAATGGATACTTTGAAAGTTATCTTCACCATACCGGTGGTGCAACGTCATGACATATATCTAGGTTTACCAACGGTTTCAATGAGAAGTAAACGTCTTCAGTTCAAATATCTGGAAGAACGAGTAATCAAGAGAATCCAAGGGTGGGGTAATAAATGCTTTTCTGACGGGGGAAAAGAAGTTATGATCAAGTCAATACTTCAAGCTATTCCTACCTATGCTATGTCTTGTTTTAGGATCCCTACTCTTGTCTGTCAAGATATTGAATGTGAATTGGCGAATTTTTGGTGGGGTGTGGAGAATGGAAGACGTAAAATGCATTGAAAATCTTGTAGTTCTTTGTGCACTTCGAAACTCCGAGGGGGTTTGGGATTCATGAATTTAGTACAATTCAATCGTTCGCTCTTGGCTAAGCAGTTATGGCGTCTCTGTCGATCCCCTGATTCTTTGTTGGGCCGAGTTCTAAAAGGTAGATATTTTCGCCATGGCTCTTTATAGGACGCGGGACTGGGTAGCAATCCATCTTATATATGGCGGTCCCCTCTTTGGAGTAAAGAACTCTTAGTAAGTGGGTTGCTTTGGCGGGTTGGAGATGGGAAGTCTATTCACATTTACAAGGACAGATGGATTCCTAGCATGCAATCAGAGTTGGGGTTTTCTGTTGGGCCATGGATCGGGGAAGTTACAGTAAATTCATTAATTAAGGATGGCTCCTGGGATGCAGATTCTATCTGGAATCGTTTTAATTCTTATGTCGCCAGAGAAATTCTTAGGATTCCACTTCCTCAACGACATAGGAATGATGCATTATTTTGGCGTTATGATTCAAAGGGTAAGTACTATGTCAAAGATGGTTGTCGTCTTCAAAGTGATCTATTCGCTGCCCCAATAAATCAACATTCTTACCCTAATGAAAATTGGTGGTCTTTTCTATGGAGCCTTTCGATTCCACCAAAAGTACGAGTGTTTTGGTGGAGAGTTTCCCATGACTGTATCGCTTCAAAACAGAACATAGCCAGACATCATGTTCCGGTAAATGCTTCATGTGAACTATGCAATTTTCCATACGATTCAACATGTCGTGCTCTCTTTCATTGTAGTGCTATTAAACATCTATGGAAGGCTACTCAATTTGCATCTTTAATTCGTAAGGGGCAGGGAGCCAATACATTAGTTTTCTGTTTGTGGATGATGGAGAATCTAAGTAAAGTTGATTTTGAGCGTTTTGCAATGTACTCTTGGGCCATCTGGAAATTGAAACAAACCTACCTACATGGTGACCGAAAGGTGTCTTTTAATGCTGATTTGGAATGGAGTTCAGCACTTCTATCAGATTTTCATAAAGTTCAAGATCTTGGTAATACTGATTTTATGCATGAGAGAGAACGTGGGGTGTGTGTTTGGGTTGCGCCGATCATGAATAGCTTCAAACTCAATACAGATGCCGCAATCAATTTTAATCTTAATAAATTCAGTATTAGGGGTGTGGTGCGGGATAGCCAGGGCCGTTTACTGCAGGCCTTTGGTAAGCAAATCAATATGCCTCTTCTTCTGTTGTGCATGGGGAACTTCTGGCGATTCGAGAAGGGGTAAGGCTTCTTTATGTAAAGGATTTTGTAAATATGCAGATTGAATCAGATTCCTTATTGGCAGTGCAAGCAGTCACTACCAATCAGGAACATCTTGATTATGTTGGTGGTTGCGCAGAGGAAATATCATCAATGCTTAAGGCTCCTGTCGTTTCAAGGGTTGGGCATATTCGTAGACAAGCTAATAGTGTAGCCCATAAATTAGCTATTTTCGCTCTTTCTTCCCAATTACCTTTTATATATTAAATTCCTGTATAATATTTTGTGTTATAAAATTTGGTGTACAAATTTCATTTTATTGGGCAAAACAACCAACGCTAAAAGCAAAAATTAAATTTTGTTTGATCAAGATAAAATATATTTTAATTTTTTTAAATTAAATTGTATTTTTATCTATATTTTAAAATTTTTAGATCAAATATTTTATCATTTATAATATCATCTTATTTTTTGAATATTCAATATTTTCTCTATCTATAATTTTAAATTAAATAATATATTATTTTTATTTTTTAATTTTATGATATCTTTATTATTTTTGAAAATATCTTTTGGACGTGAAATTATTTTTTATTTCTATTTATGTGACTTTTTTGTTTATATATATATATATACACACAAAACAACCAGATTATTAAAAACAAAAATTAAATTTTGTTTGATCACTATAAATAGTAATTTAATTTTTTTAAATTAAATCAGATTTTTATATATTTTTTAAAATTTTTAAATCAAATATTTTATCTCTCATAATATTATTTTTTTTAATCTTCAATATTATTTCTATCTATACTTTTAAATTTAACCATATTTTATTTTCAAATTCAATAATTAATGATAATGTTTTTACTATTTTTATAAATTACTTTTGGACGAGAAACTATTTTTAGCAGACTTTTCTGCTTTTATATAGATATAGCTTAATAATATTATTTTTTTAATCTTTGTTGTGTTTATCATAATTGCTAATCAAAACACCAGATATTAGAAAAAATTTCAATTTTGTTGAATCAAGAAAAATAATATTTTAATTTTTTTAAAAAAATCACTCGTATATTAACTATATTTTAAAATTTTTGAATAACATATTTTATCACTTATAATATAATATTTTTTTATTTTGAATATTATCTTTACCTAGTTTAAATTTAACAATATCTTTATTTTTATCTATCCAATATTTTTACTAATTTTAGAATAAACTTTAGGCGGAAAAATGCTTGTTTTTATTTTTTTAGCATACTTTCCTATTTTTATATATACTAGTATTCCACCTGTGCGATGCACGGAGTGTTATTTTTATGTAATTATTGGAAAAATTATTATATATGAGTGTTTGAATAAATTATTAAAATACAAATAAATTAAGGTTGAATTAGATTAAATGATTTGAAATCTGTGGATATAAATGTATCTTCATTGTTTAGATAACTTTAAATAATAAAATAAAATTTATCTTGTTATTTATTACACTACAATTGAGGTCATCACAACATATTTCAAATCCTTAGAGTATTAGAATCAATTTAAATTCATTGTAGTTGGAAGAGACAGAGTTTATAAGTTTTGTAATTTTTTTTGGAAAACCATTAGAAAACAGTTTTAAATGGTTGAAATAACCTTTTTGAAATCTTCTAAGAGGGACAATTCCTAAATATATCTCTGTATATTTTCCATTTTCTATATTATATCTCTTTCACTTTTCATTTCCAAATATATCCCTTATTCATTAAATAGTTTCTTGAATTTGTCCTTAAAACTAAATAATGTCCATTCTACCTTTTATTTCCCTATTTAAAATTTAAAGGTTTAATCCCATCATGCTTCCGTCAGTAAATTAAAGCAGAATACCTCTTTGACCACACTGTTGTCGGGTTATGTCCACCGGGTTTTACAGGTTGTTCCTCACAACCAAACCACGCGATCGCAACCGATGGTTCCTGACACAGACTCCTTCAGCAGCAGTTAGCACATCCCTATTTCGTTTCCTACCTTAGGGCGTATAGTAAAAGCTTAATTTTTTTAAATAAAATAACATGATAGAGAAGAGCTTCGGAAATTTATTCAGACAACATATTATTACATAAATCAATCTCCTTTGAAGAGGAGGAGATAACTTGTTTAGCTACTCATAGTAGCCTTGTTCTTGAAATACATAAAAGTAAAACTTAATACAATAGAAAGAGAAATATTACAATGTTTTATTTGTAAGAAAACTGAAGGAAATGATCGATGTCTTCAGCTTCCTTAAAATCCTGTATTTATAGCCGAAGTTCCACTCGTTTCACCGAGAAACTTCAGGGAATCTTACAGCTGTCTTGAATTCTTTATGCCATTATTGTTGGCATCTTTTGCTAGTGGGAGTCACATGCTCGATGACATCTTTTACTAGTGGAGGAGTCACATGCTTGACTTTTTCTTTTGAATTTATTCTCCTCACATGCCTTCTTTATTGTTGTTGAGGCATATTTTGCTTTTGCAGTGGGCCCCTGGGAAAACGCGATTTTGGTGGTCCCTGCCCACCTTTACTTGTCTCGAAAAAATCTTTTCGATCCGTTTGGGGTTTGAAGATTTTTCGGAATTCTGGCTCCTTCTGGTTTGGACATTCTGGGCAGATATTCTCTGACCATCTTCCGATATGAGCCATGTTACAAAATTTTCGACGAGTTTCTTTACTCCCCGTCAGCTTGTTGTTCCACAAAAAGTTCATCTTTTTTTCGAAGAGTTCTTCCGCAAAAGCCGTAGTTTTTTCTGTCATTGTGTTTAACAGGAATGATCCGTTCACAGAATTTTGATAAAATTTGAACGGAAACTTGACTTTATCCATCTCGGTGAGACAAACCCAAATACCCCATGCCCTTCTAGTTGAAATTTCATTTTCTCCAAAGGTGGACACCAATGGTATTTCTTCAGATATAGGATCCTTGATAAATCTTTGATTATTCATGTCAGGTCTCCTTAGCTTGATGAAATGAAAGGGCTCGTGTGATCCTTTCCCTGTTGGTTCTGGAGCAGCACTAAAGAAGTATAACTCGAGCACATCTCCTCTGGACAAATGATCATTATTTGCCCATGTTTCTTGGACTGATTCCTGAATCCATTTTGGTAGTTGTGATATTTCTTGGAATCCTGGTAAAGTTGTATAAACTGAGGCTAGAGCCCCAAATTCATACCATAGCTTTACATCCTTAGGATTGACATTGTTTTTTAGACAAACCCTTGGATATATTCCTGCAACATCAACCCTGCAAGTGATCGGGTTGATTTCACTTCTTGTACTTAATTTTTCCCATCTTTGTTGATAAACCTGAAATAGAGAAATTACAGCTGGATTAGTATCAATCTTAGATTTGCCCTTGTCAGTGTGGGGCCTAAGATTGATCTCTTCCTCTTTTACCCCAGAGGCGGAGGGTTGACTTGATGAGTTATCCTCATCAATTGTTGCTTTATCTAGATCATCAAAAGCTGATGATAGATTAGCGCTTGTTTCTTGAGTATTAGAATCCTCAACATATTGTTTTACAACCAGTGGTTGTATTTCTTGTTTTTGAGAAACCAGTGGTTTTTTCTATGGCACGCATAATTGGCCCTTGAATAGCAGCCCATAGTTGAGTTTGAGCTTGCATACATCCTGTGATTCGATTGGATACTTTGATCCGATCAGCTTGTTGTAACCTGCCCGCCATATCGGCACTTATGACAAGCTGGTTGAACTCGGTTTGAAGCAACCCAAGGTGTTCCCTGAGATGCCTCTGCATTTCCATGATGGAATCTACGTCACTGCCTTTCATCTCTTGTTAAGAAATCTGCAAGAATATTTTCATGAGATTTAATAATAACAATATCAAAAATATAATTTTGACATAAAGCTTGCTATCTTAATAACCTGACCTTCTCAAGTTTAGATTCAATCTTATTCCTTATGAAAGCTTTTATCTGAGTGTTATCAACCTTCAAAGTGAATTTTTTAGCAAGTAAAAATAATGGCCATTTTTCAAAAGCCCTTTTAACTGCATAAAATTCCTTTTCGTTGATATGCCATCTGATAGCCTCAGATTTTGAAAAAAGACCGCTACAGTATCTGCATGGTATTTCTCCATCCGGAGTGATCTTAGTAAGAACTGCTGCCCACCATTCGTCACTGGCATTTGTAAATAACACCAGATCATCTTCATCCACGGGTATAGCCATTTTTGGGAGATTCTTACATATCTTCTTTAATTGGTTCACCCCTTTAGTATATTCATCGGTCCATATAAACCTTGCATTCTTTTTTAACAAAGGACTAAACACCTTTCTATACATTGCCAGATTGTTTATGAACATCCCTGCAAAATTAACTACTCCTAGAAAACTTTGGAGTTGTTTTACATCTTTGAGTTTATCTGGAAAATTCTTTACCTTTTCCACAATATAAGGTTGTAGAATTATTCCAGTTTCATCAATCTCAATTCCAAGGAATTCAATTTTCCTTGTTGCTATGACTGCTTTCTTTTCAAATAAAACCAGTCCTTCTTGTGTACAAATTTTATAGAAAATCTCTAAATGTTTAATATGTTCATCTATGTTTTTTGATGCTATAAGAATATCATCAATATAAACAAACATGAATTTGAAATAATCTTTAAAAAGATTATCCATCTTTCTTTGAAATATTTGGGGTGCATTAGCCAATCCCATAGGCATAACTTCCCAGATATAATGTCCTTGTGGTGTAGAGAAGGCTGTGAATTTCTTACTGCCTTCTTCCATTCGAATCTGGTAAAATCCAAACTTACAATCAAATTTTGAGAACACTCTAGCATTTCGTACACAGCTAATTAAATGTTCTCTACTGGGTATGAAGTACCCATCAAATTCCAGGATTTTATTAATACCTTGGTAGTTAATAACTAACTTGGGTTTTCCTCTTTTTATTTCACCATAATTTCTGACCAGAAAACCTAGGCTGCTATATGGTGAAACTCCTTCTTTGATTAGACCAAGGTCCAAATGTTCCTTGATAATCATTCTCATATCCCTTTGATCTGTTATGTACATTGGGATAGACTTATATCTGATGATTCATACTCTTTGCCTTCCTTTAGAGTAAGACTGGCTTTGAGTTGATTTCTATCCCACCATGTCAAAGGATGCTCGTTGTAACTTTCTTTGAGCCTGTTTTTGACATCTTCAAGGGATACTTTATTTTCTAACTCTATATCTCTGTGATTTAGAGTTACTTTGAGAAGCTCCATATCCTCTGTTTGGAGTTCTTGTTCTGTTGTTATTTTCAACATGGTTTCTCCAAACCTTCTTGGATCTTTCATTTTTGGGTGAAAAAGTTGTCCTTTATCACCACGCTCGCTGCGAAATATTATCGGTATTTGTCGATAAAAAGCAACCTTGAGTCGTTGAACGATAATTTTATGATCACAAATTGTAGAACATAAGTCTTCTTGACTCATTGTCTTGTGTGTACTTTTTAAACATTTGTAAGAAGTTATTTCCTAACAGGATATTAGCTCCTATATCATGGAAATAGATTGGTGGTGTCTTTACCTTGTACCAAGGTGTTTGACCTGCTCCTTCTATAAGGATCTCTGCTTGTTTTATTCTTTTGCAAAGAATTAAAATTCTTCGAGAGAAATCTCGTCCAGCAATTTTTGGCAATTCTTCTTCACATTTTTCAGGGAAGACTCCTCTTTTTGCTGTACAAATTCCTGCTCCCGAGTCAATATAAGCTGCAAAATATTCAGCCTTATATTGTTCATACAACATCCCTATTGGAATGTATATGGAGAAAGGACTTGTTGTCATTTTTTAAAGGGATTACTAAATGGCCCCGCCATTTTTAACAGACTGTGTTGTAACTTAGTAATCCGATTAAGACTATTTACCTTTAGTTTTCCTAAGGCCTCAGAAGGTAGAGTATGGTTACTCATTTCTACTTCTTCAATGCGTTCTAGTAAATCATGTTTATGACTTACTAATTTCAACAATTGCTTCTTCCTCTGTTTGTAAACAGAGTTTTCAAATCTGATTAAGGGATTGTTCCTTATCCAATTCTCTTGGTTTTCCACCTCGTAGAATTCTTATTGAATCCTCCAAGTCTTTTCTTTTGCCATAAACTCTATTCCTTTTTCAAGGCGTTTCCATGGTTTATGGTCCTCCAGAAACTCTAGGCCAAGAATGAGCTGATCCACTTCTTTTCCTGGAATTCCACAGATTTTTGAAAGAGTGGGTGCCCGGTGAGCCAACTTGTGGCTAAGGGCTTTGATGACTCTATGTATAAACAATCTTTTGTTTAATATAATTTACACTTTTATAATGGCGTTTACTTTATATTTTATCATATTATTATGTTGTGACATACTATAAGATGTTTAGATGAAGACCTTGAATATACTATAGTGTATGTAAGATGTGGTGGCACATGGGGATGGCTATAATGAAACACATCTTATAGTCACTGTATATTCTAAACAGTTCCTAGTCGATTGAGCCATCCGTTAATAAGGATAAGGATCGCTCGAGATTGAGACTAGCATTTGCGATGCCGAGTACCACGTTTCATTGGTATGGAACATAGAGATGTTCAAAGCATGCAAATGGATATTCATACGATGAATGATCGAACTACCCTATCCGGACTTTCCAAGTGGTTATCACTTATCGAGTGGATAAAGTCCGCGGTTTTGGTTGTACACCATTAGTCCTTACTACTTGAAACATCATTGAGACTCTATATGCTAGTACTGTGCTTTGACTCGTTTACCGACTCTATTGGGGTCGTCAGGTGTCGGGATTGGGTACAGTTACGACACATATAGGAGTCGATGCTTTGTTGTCAAGGATTCACCACATACTTGATAGTGTGGATATCCTATGCAATCTGAGGAGATATTAGTGTGACGAATCTCTGGCCAGAGTACATGATGTGTTTTAAGAAATGGTTTCTTAGTAGCACATGCGATGTCACTATTTGATCTTCAAGATGTATTGCATAGTTATCGAATCTCGAACGACTCTCGATTTACCAATGGTTGTTGATTCGATCGGGATATATGGATGAAGGGACCGTACTGTACGCTAACCAAAATCTATTGGTTCTTGCAGGCACTATCAGTGATACCTAGGGAATCATGGGGCGATGTTGCTAGGCGCTCTTACCATGATTCGATGGGCAAGTCGGAAATTGTTGTTCCGAGTCACAAGGAGTTGTGAGCCCACGGCTAGCTGTATCCCTGAACCATTGAGGGTCACACAAGTAATGGATTTTTAATCCCCGTTGAGATAATTAAATTTAAAGAGTTAAATTTAGTGAATAAAGAAGTGGAACTTCCTATATCAGAGTAGAAGAGTAAGATTTCCTAAAATGACATAGGGATGGGCATTTTTGGAAATCACTGAATTCGGATTCAGAAAATTTATCTTGACTCTAAAAGATGCAGAAATGGTTTCTGTGCACATTGGTGAAATTGGTTTATCAATCTGAGTCACGATGAATTTTATATTAATTTCTGAACATGCGGGCTTTGTTTGTCAGGCTTGAACTTATGACTAATGGGCCCTAAGCTGTTAGCAGCCCACATTATAAATAAGTTATTGTAGTACAGAAATTAGACAACAGAGGCATAATTTTCGAAATTAACTAGGGTTTTGAGACCTAGTGGCCGCCGCCCCTCTCCCCTCTCTGCTCGAAAAATTCCAGCCTGTGAATTTTGAATTTGCAGTCTGGTTTAACGGATCAAATTCGTTAATTCTCTTCGTAGAAACTTCTGATAGATTTTCTAGTGCAATCTATCAGAGGGATTAAACTTCTGTTCGTGGACCTGATTGAAAAATTGTTCGTCCATCAGTTCCTGGGATATACAACAAGAGTAGAGTAATCTGTTGGTGTCCATAATCTCGTTTCGAGATTCAAGGTAAAAATTTAATTGTTATTTAATTTTTACACGCACAATTTAATCGTAAAGTTTTGATACTCATGATATGGAATCGTTCCATATAAAATTTTTAAACTTCCGCTGCACCGGGTATCAATTCTGATTGATCTGATCACCGTTTTCCAACAGTGGTATCAGAGCCAGGTTGCTCAGATCAAGCGATTAAATTAATCAATTGTACAAAATTTTTAAGCCTCGGTTTTTGAAACAAAATAAAAATTAAAATTTTTTGACGGGCAAAAACACGGGCAGCGATTGGATCGCTGCCCGGGGCAGCGATGGTCACTGCCCAGGGCAGCGCCGGGCAGCGATCGTCGCTACCCAAGGGGCAGCGACGGGCTGCCCGGCCCGAGCCCCTTTTGGGGCGCGGGCTGCCCGGGATCGTCCCGGGTGGCCCGGGAAAATTTATTTTTAATTTTTTAATTAAAATTTTAATATGTTAAAATTCTATTTTTGGTCCGATCGAAAATTGTTTTTGATTGGTCCACGAGGCGTCGGATCGAATTGTTCGAGTCCGAAAATTTTAAAATTGATTTTTGGATAAATTTGAATTTTTGGAAAATTTATAGATTTTATCCGTTAAATCAGATTTTATGAAATTAATTATTTTTGGTACAATTGATGATAAGATATGATCTTATGAAAATATTGAGTAAAATATGATTTTATGTATAAAATTGGATTTTATATGTAAAATATGATTTTATTTGATAAAAAGATAAAATATGATTTTGTATGTAAAATAAGATTTTATATATGGAATATGATTTTATCCTTTTTAAATTTAATTGTCATTGCATGTTATCCAATAAATTAATTTTGAATTAAATATTATTGGATAAGGATGATCGATTGCCATGACCAATTTTGTAGGTGTATGTTAGGGAATTTACATTTGTTTTTATTGTTGTTGGATTTATTAATGGGCCTGGTTTATGGCTCAATATGAATTGTCATATGTAATAAAAGTGGGTCTGGTTTATGGCCCGTTCCCACCCCTTAAAATGTATCCCCTACTTGTCATAGTTATTTATTGTAAATACATTAGACTTAGTGGGAGATGAAGATTTGAAGACGGAGGTGGGCCCAGCAGACAATAAAGACTGAAGAAATATAAATTGGAAGCACAATGTAATAGGATTGCATTGCATACTTGCATATTACCTAGGATTGGACTTAGACTCGTGATTGGCAACCACGGGTCGATTAGAAATGGAATCGATCATCCTATATAATATATGATATTATCGTTGTATGCATGTTTTAGACTAAATTGTATGAATCCCGCAAGCATACAAATTTTAAATGATGAGACAAATTTTCTAAATTAAAATCCCTCATTTTAAATATGATTTAAAATTGATATCAAGATTAAAAGGAAATTTAAATATTGTTTAAATGTTTCTACCTTCCATCAACGATCAATGTATGAGATGCTACCTGCGGATACGGTCCGGCTCATATTATTGGGGGGGCCCGTTCGTCGAAAAGCTGTACATTGGATCGACACATGTTGTAAGTTGGGTGGAACTCCCATGGGATCGGCTCATATTATTGGGGGATCCACATGGCTACCGTCCATCACAACTTAATATTGATGGGTCATCTTGACGTGTCACAATAAACGGCGTCATATTATTGGGCCCTTATTGGACATGAGGTAAAAACGTGGAGGTTGCTTTGGAAGCAATTGGGCTCTACCTTTTGAAAATTATGGTTGGCTGATATTATTCGGGACCATAGTTTGTCAATTGGACTCCATGTTCCCACTAAGGAAAACAGTTTTCCGTTTTCACTAGAGGGTAGTGAAATCGTTAAAATAGTGGGAGTGAGATTCATAAAATAAATTTTGCCTATTTTATGTCTTAGTAAATTAATTAAACAATCACTGATTATTGTCTGTTTCTTTTCAGTATTTCATTAAGATGAATTCGCGCAATCCACTATTCTCTATTCTCGAACAAAATAAACTGACTGGCGCAAACTATACGGAATGGTTCCGTAAGTTGAAGATTGTCTTGACCTCGGAGAAGATGCTCTACGTGTTAGAAAAATCTCCTCCGAAGGAAGCACCAGCTGATATAAGTCCGGAAGAGTTGGCCAAACTTGATAAATAGTGGGACCATGATATCAAGGCCAAATGCTATATGCAAGCTTCGATGTCTGATGAACTCCAGAGGCGATTTGAGGATACCGTGAATGCTGCTGACATTCACGTACAACTCAAGGAACTTTTTGGGGCTCAATCGAGAGCTGAAAGGTTCGCTACTGTAAAAGAGCTAATGACGTGTCGCATGCGTGAAGGGACTTCGGTCCGTGATCATGGGGTACGAGTGATTTGGCTCATACAGAAGTTGGTAACGCTTGATTTGGTATTGGAGTATGAACTCAATGTGGACTTATTACTTCTCTCTCTTCCTTCATCGTTTGACGGTTTTGTGGTGAATTTCAATATGAACAAGATAGAGGCCTCCCTTGAAGAGATGGTCAATATGCTTGTAACATATGAAGCCACTTTAAAGAAGGATAAACCAGTTCTCTTGGTGGGCTCCTCTTCTTCTGCTAAGAAGGGGCCAAGTACAAAGGGTAAGAAACGTTCTGCCCCATCCAAGAAAATCGGACCCGAGAAGAAGAACAAGACAAAGGCTTCAAACATGGAAAAGTCCAAGGATGTTTGCCATCACTGCAAGAAACCCGGTCATTGGAAACGTAACTGCAAGGAATATCTAGAGCAGTTGCGAACTGCGAAGGGTATGTTCTATATTGAAATAAATGTTTCACTTAATACTACTTCTTGGGTATTGGATACCGGATGTGGATCTCACATTTGCAATGATTTGCAGGTGATGACAAGAAGTCGCAAGCTTAGAATGGGTGAGACCCAGCTGAGGCTCGGAAATGGTTCTAGAGTTGAAGCCAAAGCTGTGGGAGATGTTTATTTAATTTTGCAGAACGATTTTAAGTTACTTTTGAGATATGTTTTATTTGTTCCAGATTTGATTAAAAACATTATTTCTGTTTCTATGCTTGATAGAGATGGTTTTTCTTGCAATTTTGTGAATGGGATTTGCAATATTTACAAGAATGAATGTTTGATTGGAAATGGACAACTTGAAAACAATCTATATAACTTAAAATTAAAAGACGTTCCAATAAATTATGTTGATAAACCGGTAACAACAAACAAAAGGAAAATCGATAGTCAAAACCCGGCAAACCTTTGGCATGCTAGGTTAGGTCATATTTCCTCAAGGAGGATGAACAAGCTAGTGGGAGAGGGCATGTTTGATATGTCTGATATTAACTCTCCACCTATTTGTGAGTCCTGCCTGAAAGAAAAAATGACTAAATCTCCTTTTAAGGGGAAACCTGAGCGTAGTCAAAATCTGTTGGATTTGAACCATACAGATGTTTGTGGTCCATTTAGAATTGGTAATCAATTTGGCCACACCTACTTCATTACCTTTATTGATGATTATTCTAGGTATGGGTATTTATATTTAATGAAATATAAGTCTGAAGCATTTGAAAAGTTCAAAGAATTCAAGGCTGAAGTAGAAAACAAGCTAGGTAAAAGTATTAAAGCACTTCGATCGGATCGAGGTGGAGAATACTTAAGTACCGAGTTTTTGGACTATCTGAAAGAGAATGGGATTCTCTCTCAGTGGACTCCTCCTATGACACCTCAGCTGAATGGTGTACAAATTAACGATCCTACACCTCAGGAACCATTGATGGACACGCCTATACCTAGAAGATCCGAGAGGACTTCTAGACCTCCTATTCGATATGGTCTTCTTCTTCAAGGGGATCAAGATGAACCCGACGTTGGATGTGATCCAAGAAACTTCAAGGAAGCAATTTTTGATGCGGATTCAAATTTATGGCTTGAAGCTATGCAGTCGGAAATAGATTCGATGCATACAAACCAAGTTTGGTCTTTTGTAGATCCTCCCAATGGAATTGTTCCAATAGGGTGTAAATGGATCTACAAGAGAAAGCTTGGGCCTGATGGTAAGGTATTGACCTACAAGGCACGATTGGTGGCGAAAGGTTATACTCAAAGACAAGGAGTTGACTATGATGAAACCTTTTCACCAGTTGCAATGTTCAAGTCCATAAGAATCCTTATTGCCATAGCTGCTTGGTATGACTATGAGATATGGCAAATGGATGTGAAGACTGCATTTCTTAATGGAAACATTAAGGAAGAGATCTATATGACGCAGCCTGAGGGATACACATCCATGGGAAGCGAGCATAAGGTATGCAAGCTTCAGAGATCAATCTATGGTCTCAAACAAGCATCAAGAAGTTGGAACCAGAAATTTGATGAAACAATAAAGGATTTTGGTTTCATCAAGAACCCGGAGGAACCGTGCGTGTACAAGAAAGTAGTTAAGGATGCTGTGACATTCTTAGTACTTTATGTTGATGACATCCTACTCATTGGGAATGACGTAGGGATGTTGCAGTCAACAAAGATATGGTTATCAGGTAGATTCTCGATGAAGGATTTGGGTGAGGCATCCTATATTCTAGGGATACAGATCTATAGAGATAGATCTAAGAGAATGATAGGACTCACTCAATCAACTTACATCGAAACCATATTGAAAAGGTTTTCAATGGATGGGTCCAAGAGAGGACATCTACCTATGTGTCATGGAGTTTCTCTATCCAAGTCCATGTGTCCCAAGACTGATGAAGAGATAGAGAAAATGACACATGTACCATATGCGTCAGCCATAGGTAGTATCATGTATGGGATGATATCTACCAGACCGGATGTAGCATTTGCTCTGAGTGTCACGAGCAGATATCAAGCTAATCCCGGTCAAATGCATTGGAAAGCCGTGAAGGAAATTCTTTAGTACTTACGAAGGACTAAGAATATGTTCATGGTATATGGAGGAAGAGAACTGAAATTGGAAGACTATACCGACTCTAGCTTCCAAATTGACGTGGATGACTCGAAGTCAACCTCTGGATTTGTGTTCATGCTCAATGGCGGTGCTGTCTCTTGGAAGAGTTCCAAGCAGTATACCACAGCGGATTCCACCACTGAGGCAGAATACATTGCGGCATCAGCTGCTGCTAAAGAGGCCGTTTGGATGAGGAATTTCGTCCAAGAGTTGGGCATCATTCCTGAAGTTGTTGGTCCAGTCCCGGTGTACTGTGACAACACGGGTGCTGTTGCTCAGGCAAAGGAACCAAGGTCTCATCAAAGATCCAAACACGTACTGAGGAAATACCACATCATCCGGGAGATCGTGGAAAGAGGAGACATCACTGTCGAGAGAGTGGCCTCTGCAGACAATATCGCTGATCCACTTACTAAGCCCTTTCCACGACCATTATTTGACAAACATCGCGAAGAAATGGGACTGCATAGTATGACTAGTTGGCTTTAGGGCAAGTGGGAGATTGAAAGAGTGGGTGCCCGGTGAGCCAACTTGTGGCTAAGGGCTTTGATGACTCTATGTATAAACAATCTTTTGTTTAATATAATTTACACTTTTATAATGGTGTTTACTTTATCTTTTATCATATTATTATGTTGTGACATACTATAAGATGTTTAGATGAAGACCTTGAATATACTATAGTGTATGTAAGATGTGGTGGCACATGGGGATGGCTATCATGAAACACATCTTATAGTCACTGTATATTCTAAACAGTTCCTAGTCGATTGAGCCGTTCGTTAATAGGGATAAGGATCGCTCGAGATTGAGACTAGCATTTGCGATACCGAGTACCACGTTTCATTGGTATGGAACATAGAGATGTTCAAAGCATGCAAATGGATATTCATACGATGAATGATCGAACTACCCTATCCGGACTTTCCAAGTGGTTATCACTTATCGAGTGGATAAAGTCCGCGGTTTTGGTTGTACACCATTAGTCCTTACTACTTGAAACATCATTGAGACTCTATATGCTAGTACTGTGCTTTGACTCGTTTACCGACTCTATTGGGGTCATCAGGTATCGGGATTGGGTACAGTTACGACACATATAGGAGTCGATGCTTTGTTGTCAAGGATTCACCACATACTTGATAGTGTGGATATCCTATGCAATCTGAGGAGATATTAGTGTGACGAATCTCTGGCCAGAGTACATGATGTGTTTTAAGAAATGGTTTCTTAGTATCACATGCGATGTCACTATTTGATCTTCAAGATGTATTGCATAGTTATCGAATCTCGAACGACTCTCGATTTACCAATGGTTGTTGATTCGATCGGGATATATGGATGAAGGGACCGTACTGTACGCTAACCAAAATCTATTGGTTCTTGCAGGCACTATCAGTGATACCTAGGGAATCATGGGGCGATGTTGCTAGGCGCTCTTACCATGATTCGATGGGCAAGTCGGAAATTGTTGTTCCGAGTCACAAGGAGTTGTGAGCCCACGGCTAGCTGTATCCCTGAACCATTGAGGGTCACACAAGTAATGGATTTTTAATCCCCGTTGAGATAATTAAATTTAAAGAGTTAAATTTAGTGAATAAAGAAGTGTAACTTCTTATATCAGAGTAGAAGAGTAAGATTTCCTAAAATGACATAGGGATGGGAATTTTTGGAAATCACTGAATTCGGATTCAGAAAATTTATCTTGACTCTAAAAGATGCAGAAATGGTTTCTGTGCACATTGGTGAAATTGGTTTATCAATCTGAGTCACGATGAATTTTATATTAATTTCTGAACATTCGGGCTTTGTTTGTCAGGCTTGAACTTATGACTAATGGGCCCTAAGCTGTTAGCAGCCCACATTATAAATAAGTTATTGCAGTACAAAAATTAGACAACAGAGGCATAATTTTCGAAATTAACTAGGGTTTTGAGACCTAGTGGCCGCCGCCCCCTCTCCCCTCTCTGCTCGAAAAATTCCAACCTGTGAATTTTGAATTTGCAGTCTGGTTTAACGGATCAAATTCGTTAATTCTCTTCGTAGAAACTTCTGATAGATTTTCTAGTGCAATCTATCAGAGGGATTAAACTTCTGTTCGTGGACCTGATTGAAGAATTGTTCGTCCATCAGTTCCTGGGATATACAACAAGAGCAGAGTAATCTGTTGGTGTCCATAATCTCGTTTCGAGATTCAAGGTAAAAATTTAATTGTTATTTAATTTTTACACGCATAATTTAATCGTAAAGTTTTGATACCCATAATATGGAATCGTTCCATATAAAATTTTTAAACTTCCGCTGCATCGGGTATCAATTCTGATTGATATGATCACCGTTTTCCAACAATTTGAACTTCCAATTCTCCAATATTTATTAATCCTTGGTAAGTTCCTGTTACCTGCTGCTCTAAATAGTAAATTGAGTTACAAGGAAATTGGTTCCTGTGACTTGTAATTTCGAATACTATTTTGACTTCTTTCCATCCTTCTAGAGATCTAAGTTTTCCTATTATTGAAAACTCCTTTTCTTCTGGTGGAATTTCCTGAATAGGAGATTTTTCCCACCTTCGACTTGTCATTCGGTCACCTTGGAAAGATAACCTTCGGGGTTCTATTTTTAGATTTCTGTATAGAACCAGTTTATCTTGTATTTGAATGTCTGTTTCCTGAATTGAAGGAAACTCGATTCTTTCCGGTTATATTGCTTGAGCAACTTTTCCAAAGATTTCTGGAATTTCAATAAACTCATTTCTAATAAATAATTCAGAATGTTGCGTATTAGAAAGAGCATATGAAATTTGATAAGTAATAGAATATGGTCTATTACCTTCCTTCATTAATCTTTTTTCCTTGAAGTTTTGATGCAACGTCAAGGCTCGACTAAAGTCTCTGTCAGCTAAATTGTAGGATATTCTTGGATAAATAACTCCTACAATTTTTCCTGCACATAGATTTCCTGAGATCGTACCCAGAACAATATCTTGGATATTCCCCATTTTTTTATCACATACTACGATATCTATGGGTGAATCTATTCCTTCTTTAAAAGTTTCCTTGATCATTATTTGGATTGCTCCAATATGAATCCAAGACATTGTTCTTGCTACCTCACTTTTTAGCTTTTGCGATTCCTCTCTTACTTCTTCAAAAGGAATTAACTGCATCTCTATTTGATTACTTGTTAACTCCATCGAGATTGCCATTTCCCTTCTGGATACTTTGTAAATCAAATGATGTCTTCTTTGTCTTTGCCCTAGGTTGCCTAAGACTCTCTCTACTTGACCTGCTGAAAATCCTTGGTACTTCTGTAATGTTGGATTTTTTCTCATAATCCTTTGGACCATATTATGAGATATCGTGGTTTGACTAAAAAATCCAGCCAAACTCTCTTGTGTTTCGTGTCGAAACACTTCTTCTTTATTCTGATTCTGATTCATCTTCAGATTCATCTTGGCTAAACAATATCTCTTATTCGTATATACTTTCATCTGAGGGGATATCTTCAAAATGATATACTTGGACTAGATCTTGAAAGAATACCGCATCATCCATATCTGGTGTTGCTTCAAAGAGTTTAACTCTTTTTTTCTCATTTTCTGGACAGTTTGTAGATATATGTCCTCTTGCTCCACATGTCCAGCAGTTGCAATCCTTGAAACTTTCACTTGCTCTCGTATGAGTTCTTCTGAAAGTTCTTCTAGATGGTGTTCTTCCCCTGCCTTGTGATGAGTTTGTTGTTGGGGATGTTCTTGTAGGTCCACTTATTCTACCTGATCTATAAGATCTGGCCTTTTGTTTGGACCAAAATGTTCTTGGTTTCCAAGAAATTTTCATTTTTTTATTGTAGGGATTATTTCTGAATTTATTCCTTTTAAATCCCTGTGATTTATTCCCTATAATCGTAGGGAGATCATTTTCTCTACAACATAGAGGAGTATGCTTGTTAATACCCCTTATTTTCTTGTAGTTCTTCTGTAATGCGGCCATATGACACCATTCCGCCAATTTTCCTTTCAAAAAATAGGCGTGTTTTGCCAAAGTATCAAGATTACCTGAAACGTATTTTTTTATCAGCATTTCTCTCCAGGGGCTTGGCATTTTTGCAAAAAATAGCTGAATGGCTACATTTTCTTCAACTCCCGAATTCCATCTGTATCTGGTGAATAACATAATATATTCATCAACTAAGCAGATATCATGTAACTCGAGGCTGTACAGAGCTTGAGTATATCTTCTCTTTTTCTCTGTATCTTGATTATTGAAATAGTCTACTCCTATGAATTGTGCTTTAAAAAGGGTGGTCATTCTTCCTCCAATCTCGCTAAGTGATTCTCCTGCTAAGATTGATTCCTTGGCTTCTGGCATGGTCATTTCCCAAGCTATCTTGACAGATCCCATTAGACTTATTTCCAAAAGTTTGATAAATCCTTCTTTATTGAGATATAACATTCTTGCTGCTATTCTCATGGCTGATGTCCAATCATCTATAAGATCTTCTCTATTTTTGAAGTCCAGAACATCCAGGTTTAACATAACCCCATAAGTATGTATCTTGTCTAAAACGGTTTTTCCATAAGGAGTTTGATGTATTGGTATATTACTTCTTCTTGATCTGGTTCCTGCTGGATGTGAATTTTCTCCAACATGGAACTCACTATGTGGTTCTTCTGTTTTAACCACATATCTCGGGGGATTCCCTATGGGTTGTTCACCCTCAGGAGAATTCATTTTTAGATTTAATACTTTAAGATTCGAAAAAGAATTCGCAAGATCTTGTAGATCCTCGAGATTTAATCTTTCTAAAGTAGTCATCAGATAATGTTTTTCTCTGATACTGTCTTTATAAAATTAATCATCAATTCATCATCAGTTAAAGGTTTTTGAACCATTTTGGTTTTACCTTTCTGATGTAACAGAGGTTCGGTACCAAACGAGAGTGGTAACCTTCCTCCTGTATTTTTCTTTCTAGAACCAGAAGTATGTTCTAGATTTATAATTTTAGTTTGAAGATCCTTTAAAGTTACAAGAATTTCTTCTTATTTTTTAAGGATTTCTCCAATCTGCCGAGGTATTTCATACAGCTGATTACTGTAATATTGTACCGTCTTTTGAATTTCTCTAAGATCTCCGGAGAGTTTAGAGGAATCTGGTGTGATCTCTAAAAATTGAGAATTAGAAATCATATTTCTTAATCTCTTCAGAGAGTATAAAAGACCTAAGTCTCTTTAAGTTCTGTTGTAAAGAATCTATTTTAAATAGATTCACTTGTTTATGGGATTTCATATAAATGAAATCCTTCTGGTTCAAAGTCTCGTTTGAATCCATGGTTTGTTGAAAATCTCTTCCTCAACAAAGAAAAGTATGATTTAATGAATAATATAAAGTCTGAATAAAATTACCTAGGCTCTGATACCATTTTTTGAGCCCAGAGGAAATATTAATTATAATTGTTAGAATAAGGGTATTATAGGCAATTTTTAGTTTGAGGTACATATTAAGGAAACTATTTGTTAAATAAGGGGCATAATTAAAAACGAATAAAGTGTTAGTATATTTTTGGGAAATTTAGAAAACTTTAAGGACGTATTTGGATTTTATCCCCTTTTAAGATGTTATATATATATATATATATATATATATATATATATATATATATGTGTGTGTGTGTGTGTGTGTGTGTGTGTTTAACCCGTATTGTTTTTTGAAATGTCTTATTTTAATATTTTACTTCTTTATATTATATTTTTATATTTAATTTTTTTTTATTTCCTAAAGGATTTATTTATCCATTAATTATAAATTTGATTCATGCAATATTTGTATTTTATACAAAAAAAACAAAATAGAAATTTTTAAAGTTTAAAATAAATTTTAAAATTTTTTAAGTTGAAATAGCAGAATAGAAAAAATAAAAAATATAATAAAAATATAGATAAATAATATTTTGCTAAGATAAGTTACAATAAACTCGGTAAAATTAGTATTAAATGTTTTTTATATTAACAAAAATTAATACATAAAGTATATAAAGTTAAATAAACAAAACAATTATAAGTATGATAATGAATAAAATATTAAAAATTAAATAGTATATTTATCTATATTTTAAAAAAATTTAGATAAAAAAATATATCACTCAAATCATAATATTATATTTTCTTGAATATCCTATATTATCTCTGTCTATAGTTTTGAATTCAATCATATCTTATTTGAATTTTTAAATTTGATGATAATGTCTTCACTATTTTCGTAAATAATTTTTCGGTTGAAAAATACTATATTTTCTATTTTAGCAGTATTTTTAGTTTATATTATTATTATTTTATATATATATATATATATAATTTTTTAGATTGACTAATATTATCTTTTGTTGAATATTCAATATTATATCTATTCATAATTTAAATTAGATCACATATTATTGTATTTTTAAATTTAATTATAATTTTTACTATTTGTGGATTTTTTATTTTGTTTTGATTTGTTGAGAAAAAATATTCAAATATTCTTTCAA
This sequence comes from Henckelia pumila, assembly GCF_033568475.1. Classification (NCBI taxonomy): domain Eukaryota; kingdom Viridiplantae; phylum Streptophyta; class Magnoliopsida; order Lamiales; family Gesneriaceae; genus Henckelia; species Henckelia pumila. The sequence continues at coordinate 57,429,503 of NC_133122.1, read as the reverse complement.
ATATTATAAATTTAAACTTTTTTATTTTCGTAAAAGATTTATTTATCAAATAATTATATTTAAACGCTTGTATTATATAAAAATTTATAAGAGTTTATATATCTAATATTAATAAAATACTCGTATTTTATATATAAAAAAAATTGAAAAGAGAAAGATGTTAATTGTTAAAATAAAATTTGTTAACTTTTAAAATTAAAATAAAAAGATAGAAAAATAAAATATAAACAATTACTAATAATATAGATCACATAATAGTTTGATAAGATAAATGACAATAAAATCCATAAAGCTAATATAAAATGCTATTTATATTAAATTTAATAGAAATTAATATGAAAATATAAATTCAAATAAACAAAACAATATATTATGATAATGACAAACAATTATTATCTACTTTTGGTCAGGAAAATGTTATGTTTTTATTTATAGCAGACTTTTGTTTATATATATATATATATATAAATATATAGATAATGCTAAAATTTAAAAAAATATCTTGTGCAAAGATATTTACGACAACAATATTTTTAAATTTTCCTATTTTATCGCGAGATTTTATATTTAATTTATCGCGAGATTTTGATACATTAAATTCTTATATTGAATTTTATGTGTTATAAAAGTTGATACACAAATTTCATTGTACATGTAGCATCACTCATTTTGAAATGCATAGATAGACAAATAACCAATGTTCAAAACAATAATTAAATTTTATTTGATCACGATAAAATATACTGTTGAATCCGACATTTTGGTGATAACAAACAACAACTCATTGTATAGGAATGTGCTGCCAATCTTTTGTATTTCAGAAATCTACTACAACTCCTACCGCAACCGTCTAAACCCTTCAAGTTATCTACCGGAAGCTTGTCAACCGCCTTTGTCTCTCGACCGGTTGCAGTCACAAGCCTATCGACTGGTTATTCAAACCAGCAGAGGATAAATCCATCTACCGGTAGAATGCCAACTGCTTTTCAAGATATCTCAAGACAAATACTTGAGACAAGACGTTCATTGCAAGATCTTTTATCAAAAGCAGAGATAAACCGGCGTATCAGAAGATCTGTTGACTCTTGCATCGAGACAACAGGTTGCACTAAAATGGCAAAAATGCAGAATGGCTACAGATAAAGCATTCGACCGTTTATACCAGGTTTGGACCCTGGAAGTTGTCTGCATTTAAATAAGTGTACGATCTTCATGCAGAATCATCAATGCATTTATGAAGCATTAAATGTGCATTCAATGCAGCATCAGAACGTTCAAAATAAAGACGTTGATGATTGACCTATATAAAGGGAAGATTGCTCAAGAAGTGAAGAAAAAAAAGACAAGCAACACGAAAAATCTCAATCAACTCAATCACTTGAATACTATCAGAAGTCCTCATCTGATATACTGAAGCAATACTTGAGCACACTTACAAGATCATTCACTTGCTGCTCAAATAAACCCTTGCCTACAGTTTACATATCTGATCTTCAAGGATCATCCTAGGGTTTCCAAGCCTCTCGACCGCTCTGCAGTTTGAGAAGCTCAACTGGACTGTATTCATTATTGAAGAGACTTGAAGCTACTCTGAAAACTTCCACCAGTCTGATAAGAACTGAGAATCTTATCTGTGTAAATCTAGGAGTTTCGGATTAGGCATTGGATAAGTCCTAAGTCTGAAGTGGGTGTATTGCAAGACGTTGTAATAACCAAAGTCTTCTAGTGAATTCCTTCCTAAGTGGAAGAAGGGGAGACGTAGAAGGATTAAGCCTTCGAACTTCCATAAATCGTGCCTTAGTCTTTACTGCATATTTATCTTATATATTGCTCATACATCGTGTTATAACTTGCCTTTGCATCACTAAAACCTCTGAACTATTTCCGCACTATTTAAGTTGTTCAAACCGTTTTAGAAGTTGAGAAAACAGATTAAGTGAACTAAACTTCACTTGATCATTTTGAAAAGAAAGAAAATAAGTTTCAGAGTGTATTCACCCCCCTCTACCCTCTGAACCGATCCCAACATATACTTTATATTTTTAAAAAATTAAAGCGTATTTCTATCTATATTCTAAATTTTTTAGATGAAATAGTTTATCAGTTATAATATCATCTTAGTTTCTGAATATTCAATATCATCTCTATCTAATATCTATAACTTTAAATTGAATATTATCTTATTTGTTTTTTTTTTATTTTTAAGATATCTTTTTTATTTTTGGAAATATATTTGTGCGGAAAAACTCTTTGTTGAATCCGATATTTTGGTGATAACAAACAACAACTCATTGTATAGGAATGTGCTGCCAACCATTGTATTTCAGGAATCTACTACAACTTCTACCGGAAGCTTGTCAACAGCCTTTGCTCTCGACCGGCTGAAGTCACAAGCCTATCGACTGGCTATCAAAACCAGAAGAGGATAAATCTATCTACCGGAGGCTTGTCAACCGCCTTTGTCTCTCGACCGGTTGAAGTCACAAGCTTATCGACTGGTTATTCAAACCAGTAGAGGACAAATATCTCTACAGGTAGAATGCCAACTGCCTATCAGGATATCTCAAGACAAGTACCTGTGACAAGATGTTCTTTGCAAGATCTTTTATTAAAAGCAGAACCGGCGTGTCAGAAGATATGTTGACTCCTGCAATCGAGACAACAGGTTGCACCAAAATGGCAAAAACACAGAATGACTACAGATAAAGCATTCGACCGTTTATTCCAGTTTTGGACCCTGAAAGTTGTCTGCAGTGTACGATCTTCATGCAGAATCATCAATGCATTTATGAGCATTAAATGTGAATTCAATGCAGCATCAGAACGTTCAAAATAAAGACGTTGATGATTGACCTATATAAAGGGAAGATTGCTCAAAAAAGGGTAGTAGACAAAAAAAAAAGAGACAAGCAATTCAGAAAAATCTCAATCAACTCAATCACTTGAATAATATCAGAAGTCCTCATCTGATATACTTGAGCACACTTACAAGATCATTCATTTTTGCTGCTCAAATAAACCCTCGCCTACAGTTCACATATCTGATCGTCAAGGATCATCCTAGGGTTTTCAAGCCTCTCGACCGCTCTGTAGTTTGAGAAGCTCAACTCAACTATACTCATTGTTGAAGAGAATTGAAGCTACTCTGAAAGCTTCCACCAGTCTGATAAGAACTGAGAATCTTATCTGTGTAAATCTAGGAGTTTCGGATTAGGCATTGGATAAGTCCTAAGTCTGAAGTGGGTGTATTACAAGACGTTGTAATAACCAAAGTCTTCTAGTGAATTCCTTCCTAAGTGGAAGAAGGGGAGACGTAGAAGGATTAAGCCTTCGAACTTCCATAAATCGTGCCTTAGTCTTTACTGCTATTTATCTTACATTCTGCTCATACATTGCATTATAAACTTTGCATCACTAAAACCTCTGAACTATTTCCGCACTATTTAAGTTGTTCAAACCGTTTTAGAAGTTGAGAAAACAGATTAAGTGAACTAAACCTCACTTGATCATTTTAAAGAAGAAGAAGAAAAGTTTCAGAGTGTATTCACCCCCCCTCTACCCTCTGAACCGATCCCAACAAGTGGTATCAGAGCGGGTTCCTTTCTCAACTGCTGATCTGAAGTTTTAAAATCATGACTTCTTTCAACAGAATTCCTATGTTTTCTAAAGAAGAGTATGATGATTGGAAAATTCGCATGCAGGCACATCTTGCAGCACAGGATGATGACATGCTATATGTCATAACAGACGGTCCTATCAAAATTATGAAGGTCAACCCAGCTCTAGCCGATGGTGCAGGACAAATGATTGAGAAACCAAGAGCTGAGTGGACCACTGAGGACAAAAAGAAGGCCAATCTTGACAATGTGGCCCGGGACATCCTATACAAAACACTGGATAAGAATATGTTCAGCAAAATCAAGTCATGTTCCACAGCAAAGGAGATTTGGGAGAAGCTCACTCAGCTATGTGAAGGGAATGACCAGACAAAGGAAAACAAGCTCACTTTGGCCATTCAAAAATATGACAACGCCAAAATGAAGCCAGGGGAAACCATGGCTGAATTTGATGAACGGTTCAGTAGTATCATCTGTGATCTTATTGCTTTAGGTAAAACTTATACTAACCGTGAAATTGCTGTGAAGGTTATGAGAGCTTTACCCAAAGAATGGGAGATCAAGACAGTGGCCATGAGAGAGTCAAAAGACTTAAGCAAGGTTGAACTGCATGATCTCTTTGCAGATCTCAAAGCCTACGAGTTCGAGCTCAACATGAGAACAGAAGATGAACCATCTACTTCTCAACCAACCAAGGCCTTAACCTCAACCGTGATATGTCCACCGGTCGAGGAAGCTCCAAAGAGATCAGCTGAGCAAATCAGCAATGAAGCCATGACACTCTTTGTCAAGAAATTTGGTAGATTTATGCGTAAAAACAATTCTAAATTTAAAAATTATCATAAATCGGACCATACAAAGGATGGTCCTACTTGTTTTAACTGTGGCAAGTCAGGCCACTTCATTGCAGACTGCACCAAGCCTAAGAACAATGATCAGAAGCAATTCTCCGAAAGAAGAAGGGGTAAGGAGGATAAAAGGACGTTTAGAAAAGGAAGAGACCAAAGGGTTCTAGTAGCAGACGAAAGCAAAAGCAAGTGGGCTGAGTCTGACTCTGACAACTCCAATACCGGAAGCTCTTCAGATGACAGCGATGATGAAAAAGTGGAATGCCTTATGGCCGACATCGAAGAAGAAGCTGAGGAGGTATTTGACTTTGGCTCACCTGAATTTACTCACAGTGATTTAGTTACTGCTTTACACGAAATGGCTAATGAATACAAAGCATTATCCAAGGAGTTCGAGGAAGTAAAGGCAGAAAGAGCTGACCTAAAAGATAAGTCGAGCAAATCAAGCTGCATGCAGCAAAAAGAGCTTGATGGTCTTAAGGTCAAGCTAAGTCTGCTGGCTACTGAGAACGACACCTTGAAAAGAGTATTCCAAGCTACCTTGATTGAGAATAAAAAACTACTTGAAACCATTAAGGCTTGGAATAAATCTTCTGTAACCATTGACAAGATTCAAGAAATCCAAAGACCGGTACATGATAAAACCGGTCTAGGGTTTGGAACAAATGAACAGTCTATGAAATCCTGTATTCAGTCAAGCCTGGACAAAGGCAATCTTAACAAAATAAGATTTGTCAGGTCCAGCACGATATATGAACACGATAAGTGCAGCTTTGACAAAAATCAGAAAATATCTAACGATCGAAGCTCTAAGCATAGAGGGCTGGGATATGTGGATCCCCAGACCTCTAATCAAAGAGGAACTTGGATCAAACCAAAACCTAATGAAAGAAGAAAGGGAAACCAATCTAATTTCAAAAGGCAATGGAATGAGTCTAACTACTCTAAGAAAAGATGGTCAAAGGAGAAGCCTTACCAGTACTTTAATTGCAGGCCAGTTCAAAAGAGGTACAGGCTAACTGATGAAAATCAAAAAGGCAAGCAGCACACAGCAACCTCACAAGCACACACATTTACGGCCTATCGACCGCACAGATTTCTGGACACACACACGGGCAAACCTGTAAGGGTGTTCCAGGTGTGGGTCCCGAAAGGGCTAATCCGACCTGGACCCTACTAGATATGGGTACCAAAAGTTCTTCACTCTTTGCAGGTACTAAAAGTCCAAACGGGCGAGAAAACCACTTCTATCAAGGACACTACCTGGTATTTAGATAGCGGTTGCTCACGACACATGACAGGGAATCCAGAACTTCTAACAGAAGTGGTGTTGTGCAAAGGACCAAAGATCAGCTTTGGAGACAACTCCAAAGGTAAAACCGTGGGTAAGGGTAAGATTATCCATGGTAACATCATTATTAAAGATGTGTTACTTGTTGACAAACTATGCTATAATTTGATAAGTATTAGTCAACTATGTGACAATGATCATTCGGTCGAGTTTCACAAACACTCTTGCCTCATAAAAAATGACAAAGGTGAGACTCTTATGACCGGTGTACGAGACCTAAACACCTACAAGGTAAACTGGTCTTGCTCACATATTTCTTCACCTACTTGCCTTACTGCTCATCATGATAAACATTGGTTGTGGCATAAGCGGTTAAATCATCTAAATTTTAAGTCCATTTTTAACTTGAGGAAGCATGATTTGGTTTCTGGTCTGCCCGAAGGAGATTTTATAAAAGACAAAGTTTGTCCTGCTTGTCAACTAGGAAAGCAGGTGAGAGCAACCTTTAAAAATAAAGGGTGTATGTCTTCTTCCAAATGTTTAGACTTACTTCACATGGACCTATTTGGTCCTATACCAGTAAGAAGCATAGGGGGAATGAGATATGCTCTTGTTGTTATTGATGACTTCTCTCGATTTACTTGGGTCATCTTTCTCTCTTCAAAAGATCAAACTGCACCTCACCTGATTAAGCTTTTTAAACGCTTGCAAAATGAACAATCTACTGTGATAGATAGAATCAGGAGTGATAGAGGGACTGAATTTTTAAACACCACTCTTATGACTTATCTAAATGATCAGGGAATCAAGCATGAGTTGTCAGCTGCTAGATCCCCACAGCAAAATGGGGTGGCTGAAAGAAGGAACCGTACTTTAAAAGAAGCAGCCAGAACTATGATTGCTGATTCAAATGTTTCTCAAAGGCTTTGGGCAGAAGCAGTTAACACAGCTTGCTATACTCAAAACAGATCTATGATTAATAAACGATTTAACAAAACTCCATATGAGATCTGGAATGGCACAAAACCTGATATTTCATACTTCAAAATTTTTGGGTGCAAATGCTTTATCCACAACAATGGCAAAAACCATTTGACAGCCTTCGATGCCAAAGCAGACGAAGGAACTTTTATTGGTTACTCAGCCGTTAGCAGAGCTTATCGAGTGTTCAATCAAAGATCACTAACGGTCGAGGAAACCATTCATGTTGTTTTTGATGAATCTACTCTTTGTACAGAACAAACTCAAGGGAGCATAAATGATCTGAGTCATAGACTGGAAAACACAAATCTACAGGAAGAGAGTGACAGTGATCCATATCCTCAAAAGAAGGATGATCCAGTTCCCTCTACCATGTGTGATCAAACAAGGCCAGAAGAGGATCCACCGGTTGATAACGATCCTCCTGCCAATAATGATCCAGTAAACGAGGACGTTCGTCAACCAATTGATGACAACCCTTTAGGGAATTATTTTAGGTGGAACAAAGATCATCCACCTGGGTTGGTCATAGGTGACCCTTCTGCTCCTCGAAAAACACGTGGTCAAATGATTAATGAATTCTTGCATGCAGCTTTCATATCTCAGGTAGAGCCCAAAAAGATAGATGAAGCTCTATCAGATGCCAGCTGGATTGAAGCTATGCAAGAAGAGTTGAATCAATTCACCCGCAACAATGTTTGGCATCTAGTTCCTCGACCGGAAAATCAAAATGTGATTGGAACTAGATGGGTGTTTCGTAACAAGCTCGATGAACATGGCACTGTTGTGCGTAACAAAGCTCGACTTGTTGCCCAAGGATTTAGACAAGAAGAAGGCATAGACTTTGAGGAATCCTTCGCGCCAGTTGCAAGACTAGAAGCAATCCGCATCTTTCTTGCTTATGCAGCCTTCAAGAATTTTAAAGTTTATCAAATGGATGTGAAGTCTGCATTCCTCAATGGTCTACTTCAAGAAGAGGTGTACGTTGAACAACCACCAGGTTTTGTCAATCCTACTCATCCTCAATATATCTATAAACTTGACAAAGCTCTCTATGGATTAAAACAAGCACCGCGTGCTTGGTATGACACATTACTAAAATTTTTACTGGAACATGATTTCCAAATTGGAACGGTCGATAAGACCCTGTTTAAATTTGTAAAAGGTGATCATGTGTTACTAGTACAAATTTATGTTGATGACATTATATTTGGGTCAACTAACCCCAAGTTGTGCTCAAAGTTCTCTAAACTGATGAAGGAGAAGTTTGAAATGAGCATGATGGGCGAGCTAAACTTCTTTCTTGGACTTCAAGTGAAGCAACTTGAAACTGGAATATTCATCAATCAGTCCAAGTATGCCAAGGAATTGGTAAAGAAGTTTGGAATGGAACAATGCTCAACTGTATCTACCCCCATGAGTACATCAATTAAGCTTGATAAAGATGAAGGGGGAATTCCGGTCGAGGTAACCATGTATCGAGGCCTTATTGGTTCACTGCTCTATTTGACTGCCAGTCGACCGGATATCATGTATTCAGTTTGTTTATGTGCTAGATTTCAAGCTGCACCTAAGCAATCTCATTTCATTGCTACCAAACGAATACTTAAATATATTAAAGGAACTACTAATGTGGGTCTTTGGTATCCCAAAGATTCAAATCTCAATCTTATTGGCTATTCAGATGCAGATTATGCAGGTTGTAGAATTGATCGCAAAAGTACAAGTGGCACATGTCAATTCCTTGGAGATAGACTAATTTCGTGGTCAAGTAAGAAGCAGACATCAATTGCTACCTCGACCGCCGAAGCAGAATACCTCGCTGCTGGCAGCTGTTGTGCTCAAATACTCTGGATTCAACAGCAGCTTAATGATTATGGAATCCGGTCGAGTGAAGCTCCAATCTACTGTGACAATACAAGTGCCATAGCCATCACTCACAATCCAGTGATGCACTCTAGGACAAAGCACATTGATGTCAGGCATCACTTTATCCGAGATCATGTCTTAAAGAAGGAAATCAGGCTGGAATAAATCTCTACCGATCAGCAAGCAGCAGACATATTCACCAAGCCTCTACCGGACGCTAAGTTTTCATATTTTCGAAATATTCTTGGCTTAGTAGATTTAAGTTAGTATGCATGTGTTTAGGGGGAATGATTGTCAATATGACATTAATAGATTAGCTGTTACGTTGCCATAAATATTGGCATATCATCCGCCTTTAACTAGTCTCTGACAGGCTTCGTACTAGCAGCTTGGTGCTTTGAACCAAATGACATTAATTGGGCGCCGTGATTATGCTCTTCAAAACTTTTTGAATTTCAAAAATACTTTTCATGACATCACCCTATGGCCCATAGGTTCCTATATATACTTCTTTACATTCGTATATCAATCTTTCACCTTTGCTAAAAGCTTTCATATTGTATTAAACACATCATCGAATTACTCTCTAGATTTTGCTTACTCTCTGCTCGAGTTCTTATCTACAGCTATCATGTCGATCCAGAAGACTTGCCTCGCAATCAACTTTGAATCCGTTGTTAAGGCAAACAACGCAGGAATATCTGAGGTATTCACCATGCTTGAAGCCTCTGGACTGAAAAAATTTCTGGAATGCAGCGCCATCTGCGATTTGCCTGTTTTGAAGGAGTTCTTCGCAACCGCTCAAATCGAGCATGGGACTATCAAATGCTTGATCAAGACAGAGGTCTACTCCTTCAATCAGAAGTTCTTCGCCAGCACATTTGATCTGCCCTCCAGGGGTTTGACAAAATGCACGGATCTTCCAGATGGTAACTGCTCTTATTGGTTGAAGGAGTTCTCAACTACTGATGCTCCGATCAAACTGCCGGCCCAGAAGACATCTCTCAAAGCTCCATTCAGGATACTGACTAATATCGTGGCCAAGAATCTTCTGGCCAAGGCTGGATCTTACGACAAGGTGACGCTGGAGAAATTTCAATACATGGCTTGTATTGCCTCCAAGATCAACATAAACTGGTCAGACATTCTGTTCAATATTCTATGTGAAATGATCAGGGGCAAAGGGCAATCCGAGGGATTTTCTTTGCAAATCTGCCACATCTTGGGCGTCCTTGGAGTGGACTTTTCCAAGACTGAGCCTCTGCATCCCACCAAATGGCTCAACAAGTCTACGATTCTCAAATTCCTGAACAAGAAAGAGACTGCGGTCGACACCTTGCCCTCAACCGCAAAGGTTATTGCTATCCCTCAACCGCTTTCAACGGTTCCGGTCGTGGCCAAACCAGTCCATACCAAAAAGTCTGCCAAGCGTCAACTGATCATCGAATCTGACTCTGAAGATGAATCACGTGAGAATGTTCCACTGATTCAAGCTTTCAGCAAGTCATCCCCTTCGGTCTCCAAAGCAGCTGTGTCATCCACGCCTGCAGGCGAGAAGAAGAGGCAGCACAAGAAGCTAAAGTCTCTTTCTGGACTTGCTCCTACCCTGCCAACGGTCGAGACTACTACCGTTGTTGCTTCTACTGCTCCTCGTCCTACAAAGGGTGTGATAATCCGGGAAGGTGCCTCATCAGCTCCTGAGGTCACTCTAGCTGATCCCAAAGACAAAGGGAAAGGTGTGATGATCTACACACCCAAGGCTCAACCAGCAGCTACGATAGAACTCAATATGATCATCTCTCACGTGCTCCGTACTGTCAAGCGTCATCTACAACGTTTTGACAGATGGCATCACTCCCGCACTCACTTGACACTCGCTCAAATATTTCCTAAATGGAAATCTCTAAACGTCATTGAGCAGAAGATGCTTCTATTTGCTAATACTGAAGACATCGTGGAGGCTCTGGGAAGAAGACATCTCATAGACTTGAAGCTTCGAGGAAGCCTGCTATCTCTGCTAATTAATGAGCGTGTCAAGAATTTCAAATCCAAGAGTCCTACCACTGCCGATGACTTTGTGATTTTGACTGGACTACAGGATAGTCTACGTCAAATCACTCAACTACTTCAGCACTTCCAAGCTCTCAACAATGTCAAAACACCGGCTTCAGCAGCCTGTTTACAAGCTTATGTGCTGGAAGCACAAGTGATGATGAAAACCTTTCTCACTCAAGATCAGGGTGAAGAAGACGTCTATGCTCTCCCTTCTTCAGATGGGATTCTGACTGATCTCATCACTGCTGACCTCTTTCAATCATCTGCTCTAAGATCGAATGTGGCAGCATCTTCATCGGTCGACCCCTCCTCAACCGCAGTCCAAGCAGTTACTCAACCGGAAGCAGTTGTGATTGCTCACTCCTCTCCAGTGACGACCGCTCACACTTCTCCCGGTCATTCACAAGATGTTTTAGAAGTGGTTGCACAAGAGATACCTGTCACCTCTGTGACAGAGGCTCCTTGCAGTAGTGAAGCAACAGTGCCCCCAACGGAGATATCAAGCACTATTGTATCACCTGCATCTCCAGAACAGCAAGTGACTGATGCTGTTCCAGCACTTCAACCGTCTCCATCTACTGAAAAGTTTATGAAAGATCTCATTATGGATGAACCAAGTGCTGATCCTGGTACTCCACCAACCATATTGGCTGCAGTCGAAACTATTACATCTCCAACTGTACCATTATTGGAAGGTCCATCGGGTAGCTCTCCAGCCAGTTCACCCGCACCACATCATCGTGAGTCTAGCCCGGTTTCACCAAGAAATGACCCAGAAGGGCAAATGCTTCAGACTGATGATTCTTTAATTGAAGCCATGGCCGCAGCTCTAGATCATACCTTGATAAATCGGCTTCATGAGCTCATGCAAACGGTTAGGTCCTTCTCTCAAGACATAACAAACTCATCCTTATCGGTCGATAATTCACGCCAGACGATGATTCGGCATTTCGAGACCGTGTCTCGAGATCTTGCTCGTCTGTCCACAGAGATCACTAATCATCATCGGACTCAAATCAACACGCTCTCTACCGTCTCCGAACAAGTTATCCGATCCGAAAACCGCCTTCATAAGCAGTTGAATGATCGGATGGACACTATGCAAGCCACTCTACTTGCTCAAATCGATGCAAAAATAGACACTATGCAAGCCTGCCTTGGCACTCAACTCACTGAGGTCATCCTTCGACTCAACCAAGGTGATGCCAAAAAGGGGGAAGAAGAGCAACGTAAAGCAGCAGAGGCAAGAAGACGTGAAGAAGAGTCCAGAAGAAAAGAAGAAGCCGACAGAAGAAGAAGAGAAGACGATAGGTCAGGAGGAGCCAGTTGGTTCAAAAGATGAACAACTTATTTGGTTCAAAAGATGAACAACTTATCTCTTCTTTACTTATCGCAGCTGCATCTTATTTTTTCTGTAGGTGTAATAAAAATGCTTATTGTACTTAATGAAATTCATTCTCTCAATGAAGTTCATTTTAATGCTTTCATATTGTTCTTGGAGCACTTAAGTTTTGTCATCACCAAAAAGGGGGAAATTGTTGAATCCGATATTTTGGTGATAACAAATAACAACTCATTGTATAGGAATGTGCTGCCAACCATTGTATTTCAGGAATCTACTACAACTTCTACCGAAAGCTTGTCAACAGCCTTTGCTCTCGACCGGCTGAAGTCACAAGCCTATCGACTGGCTATCAAAACCAGCAGAGGATAAATCTATCTACCGGAGGCTTGTCAACCGCCTTTGTCTCTCGACCGGTTGAAGTCACAAGCTTATCGACTGGTTATTCAAACCAGCAGAGGACAAATATCTCTACAGGTAGAATGCCAACTGCCTATCAGGATATCTCAAGACAAGTACCTGTGACAAGATGTTCTTTGCAAGATCTTTTATTAAAAGCAGAACCGGCGTGTCAGAAGATATGTTGACTCCTGCAATCGAGACAACAGGTTGCACCAAAATGGCAAAAACACAGAATGACTACAGATAAAGCATTCGACCGTTTATTCCAGTTTTGGACCCTGGAAGTTGTCTGCAGTGTACGATCTTCATGCAGAATCATCAATGCATTTATGAGCATTAAATGTGCATTCAATGCAACATCAGAACGTTCAAAATAAAGACGTTGATGATTGACCTATATAAAGGGAAGATTGCTCAAAAAAGGGTAGTAGACAAAAAAAAAAGAGACAAGCAATTCAGAAAAATCTCAATCAACTCAATCACTTGAATAATATCAGAAGTCCTCATTTGATATACTTGAGCACACTTACAAGATCATTCATTTTTGCTGCTCAAATAAACCCTCGCCTACAGTTCACATATCTGATCGTCAAGGATCATCCTAGGGTTTTCAAGCCTCTCGACCGCTCTGCAGTTTGAGAAGCTCAACTCAACTATACTCATTGTTGAAGAGAATTGAAGCTACTCTGAAAGCTTCCACCAGTCTGATAAGAACTGAGAATCTTATCTGTGTAAATCTAGGAGTTTCGGATTAGGCATTGGATAAGTCCTAAGTCTGAAGTGGGTGTATTACAAGACGTTGTAATAACCAAAGTCTTCTAGTGAATTCCTTCCTAAGTGGAAGAAGGGGAGACGTAGAAGGATTAAGCCTTCGAACTTCCATAAATCGTGTCTTAGTCTTTACTGCTATTTATCTTACATTCTGCTCATACATTGCATTATAAACTTTGCATCACTAAAACCTCTGAACTATTTCCGCACTATTTAAGTTGTTCAAACCGTTTTAGAAGTTGAGAAAACAGATTAAGTGAACTAAACCTCACTTGATCATTTTAAAGAAGAAGAAGAAAAGTTTCAGAGTGTATTCACCCCCCCTCTACCCTCTGAACCGATCCCAACACTCTTTTATTTCTATTTCTGATGACTTTTTTGTTTTTATATATAGATAGATATAGATATTGAAAAATTAAAAATTGAGTTATCAATATTACGTGCAATTTGAATAAAGATATTCTATTCTTTATTAAAGTGTTGAAATATGATTAAAAATTATTTTTTGAAAACTTGTGCTCTATATATTTTTTAATTTTATTTCATAAAATTTAACATTTGATCATATAATATTCTTGGCAGATCACAAAACTCATATGAGACGGTCTCTCAGGTCAATTTCGTAAAACGTATATCTTATTTGGTCACTCTAAAAAAATATTATTATTTAATTTTATGAAAAAAATATTATTTTCAGTATAAATATGACATAATTTTCCCGTTTCATGGATCGATATTCGACTTACAAAAGACTTACTCTTGATAAATATATGTGTATTGAGTAGGTGGGAATTTATTCCAATAATTGATCAATATAGAAATCAAGACCTTAATTACCACGTTTCATAATTTTGATGTGGAATGAGTTATGTCATATATAAATGATACTCTAATTTGCATAAATGAGAGAGAACTTTGCATTTAAAAATGGGCCAAGACTAAGATATACATGAATCATGATGAGTTATTTTTATCATCGTGTTGTTGAATACCAATGCACGTCCCAAAGTTTTCAACATGTCTAGTCATTAATTAATTCACTCATTCACGGGTATTAGATTGTTCAAATTATGTAAGATATCTTCCAATTTTTTATTGAAATTTTCTGGTCTATTTGTTTATTGCGATCGCTGTTTCATTTTTAATGTTTTTATTTGACAAGTGATTTGTACTCAAATTGATCATAATTATTTTTTTTTTCATACATTTGTATTTAGATTATGATTATTAATTGTTTTATGATAAAATTACATTATTTAGACTTTGTTAGTTTGATGATTCATATACTTTTCGTATTATGTATTAATACATATCTGACTCGTGAGATAAGAGAGTTTGCATTCTTTTTTAGTTTAAATTTGTTTTCTTTTTCAATGGCATCGTTTATGCCTTCATTTTTAGTTGAAAGTATTTCAAATTTTGATTATTTGATCAAATGATCATATCAATATTTAATAAAAAAAATTTGTTTATGACATTCTCCAAAAAAAAATTAGCCTAAGACCTTCCATTTTTCGGATACGGTCCCACTCATACGTCTAACATACACTGCAATATCAATTAGTAGAATAGTTATAGAGCTCATTGTAAAGATGAATACAAGATATAGAGTAAATATTTTCATCATTAATTTCACACCAACTCCATTATCAAATAATACATTATATTATTATTTATCTTGAAATATTTTATTTAATCGATAATTGTTTGGATACAAACTATATCGTATTTTTCCAATTAAAGCAACAACACTGACTGAGAGGATTTCTACGGATAAAACAGCAATAGCCTGCGTCGTACTCCAGGTTTTTGCAACGTCCATTACAATTTTCATACAAACTACAGGGCCCCACAGGGACTATCTCAACTTTTCGCCCACCTGCGCATTTATGCAATGTTATCACCCTTTGATCAGTATGCACACAGCAACAACAGAATATAGCGAGTCGGGAGTTTAATTCTCTATCTTTAAGACAATTTTGCCCGCCTAGGTGCTTACGGGTTGATCAAAATGTCTCTCAAGATAGAACGCTAATCACCAACTTCGGTTAGTAGCACTACAAAAACCGAAGAATCTTTTAAACACTCAAAGTGCTTAAGAAACTCAGATAAAACTCAGAAATATGAGTATGCAAGAAGAAGAGAAGAATGAAATGAGCGAGTATGAATGATCACAGACGGGGTTTATTTATAGATGTTGGAAGGATGCCTCGGACAGTCGCACCACTTCGATGCATGTATGGCCGAAAAGTTGCAATGGTTAGGACCGAAAGGACGCACTCTTTTAGTCGAAAAGACGCACTGGTTCGTACTGGCGGCGGCGCGCGTGTGGCTAATGGTTCGAACCTAGCCTAGATCGGGTCGTCACAAATTTATTGATTCGAAACTTACCTCAAATTTATACAGAAACATTTTTTCACCGTTTGGGAATATTTTAATTTGTTAATGGAAGATAAACATTTGCAAAATATTTTTACTATATTAGCACAATTTCTAGATCTGATAGAAATTTTTCAGTCAATAATTACATATATTTTATTTTTACTCTAATAATTCATAAACAATAATTTGATGTCTTTAAAATATTCTCAAAGTTCACTATTATTATTATTATTATTATTATTATTATATATATATATATATATATAATTAAGTATTGACTTTATAATGCATAAAATGTTATAAGGACTCAAAATTCTATTCTTTATTAAAGTGTTGAAATATGATTAAAAATTATTTTTTGAAAACTTGTGCTCTATATTTTTTAATTTTATTTCATAAAATTTAACATTTGATCATATAATATTCTTGGCAGATCACAAAACTCATATGAGACGGTCTCTCAGGTCAATTTCGTAAAATGTATATCTTATTTGGTCACTCCAAAAAAATATTATTATTTAATTTTATGAAAAAAATATCATTTTTATATAAATATGACAGAATTTTCTCGTTTCATGGATCAAAAGACTTACTCTTGATAAATATATGTGTATTGAGTAGGTGGGAATTTAACAATAATTGAATATAGAAATCAAGACCTTAATTACCACGTTTCACATGTGGAATGAGTTATGTCATATATAAATGATATATAATTTGCATACTAAATGAGAGAGAACTTTGAATTTAAAAATGGGCCAAGACTAAGATATACATGATGAGTTATTTTTATCATTGTGTTGTTGAATACCAATGCACGTCCCAAAGTTTTCAACATGTCTAATCATTAATTAATTCACTCATTCACGGGTATTAGATTGTTCAAATTATGTAAGATATCTTCCATTTTTTATTGAAATTTTCTAGTCTGTTTGTTTATTGCTATCGCTGTTTCATTTTTAATTTTTTTATTTGACAGTTGGAGTGATTTGTACTCAAATCGATCATAATTTTTTTTTTTCATACAATAGTATTTAGATTATGATTATTAATTTTTTTATGATAAAAATACATTATTTAGACTTCGTTAGTATGATGATTCACATTCTTTTCGTATTATGTATTAATTAATACATATCTGACTAGCTCGTGAGATCAAAGAGTTTGCATTCTTTTTTAGTTTAAATTTGTAAGGGCAAATTGCATATATCACCCTTGTGAAATTCCGTGTTAGATAATAACCCTTTGTGAAAATTTTTTAAGCTAATAACCCCCTGTGATTCTAGATTTGTAGCATACACACCATTTTCAGCTAAAAAATGACGAAAATACCCCTATATAAAATAAATGATAAATTAAATAGTTCATAAAAGTCGATGGCATTTTCGTCATTTTTTAGCCAGCAGGGGTGTGTATGCTACAAATCTAGAATCACAGGGGGTTATTAGCTTAAAAAATTTTCACAGGGGGTTATTAGCCAGCACGGGATTTCACAAGGGTGATATATGCAATTTCCCCAATTTGTTTTCTCTTTCAATGGCATCGTTTATGCCTTCATTTTTAGTTGAAATTATTTCAAATTTTGATTATTTGATCAAGTGATCGTATCGATATTTAATAAAAACAAATTTGTTTATGACATTCTCCAAAAAAATTAGCCCAAGACCTTCCATTTTTGGGAGACGGTCCCACTCATACGTCTAACATACACTGCAATATCAATTAGTAGAATAGTTATTGAGCTCATTGTAAAGATGAATACAAGATATAGAGTAAATATTTTCGTCATTAATTTCACACCAACTCCATATCAAATAATACATTATATTATTATTTATCTTGAAATATTTTATTTAATCGATAATTGTTTGGATACAAACTATATCGTATTTTGCCAATTAAAGCAACAACACTGACTGAGAGGATTTCTACGGATAAAACAGCAATAGCCTGCATCGTACTCCAGGTTCTTGCAACGTCCATTACAATTTTCATACAAACTACAGGGCCCTATAAGGACTATCTCAACTTTTCGCCCACCTGCACATTTATGCAAATCAAAATTCAAAGTACTAGAAATAGATTAGTAGTAAAATTATATATACCAAAACTCTTATTAGACGGTTTTACGGATCAATTTTTGCGAATTAGATCTTTTATTTGACTCGCAATAATTATTACTTTTACACAAAATAATATTTTATTATGAATGGATAAGGGCGAGTCGATCTCAATAATTAATTAGATCTCTGTGATCGTCTAACAAGAGTTTTGTGGATAGTATTAAAAATGTAATCAATTTAATTATTTTATCAATTAATCAAGGATTTTTCTAAACATTTACCAAGATCATCACTTCCAATATTCGAGCTCGAGATTGCCATTGATACCGTCGCCAAGCAAAAAAAGATGCCTAGAAAATGAGACCTTCTGCAGTAGTAAGCCATTTTTTTTCTCTCGATAATATTTTTGGAATCAATTGAATACGTAGTTAATTTATTGATTCGAAACTTACCTCAAATTTATACAGAAACATTTTTTTAACCGTTTGGGAAAATTTTAATTTTCTAATGGAAGATAAAGTGATAAACATTTGGAAAATATTGTTACTATATTAGCATAATTTCTAGATCAGATAGAAATTTTTCAGTCAATAATTACATATATTTTATCTTTACTCTAATAATTCATAAACAATAATTTCATGTCTTTAAAATATTCTCAAAGTTCACTATTATTATATATATGTAATTAAGTACAGACTTTACAATGCATAAAATATTACAAGGATGTTCTTTTCCAAAAAAATCAATTATAAATATGTTATTCTTCACTCTAAAAATTAGTTCACACTAAATTTTTATTATTTACTATCACACTTATTTAAAAGAACTTAAAAACTCTTAAATCTTGCAACATGTTTTGGGAGTTTATATGTTATCAGATCTTCTGTTAACCTATTGTTGGTGGTGATGCAACTAAAATATTTTAACCGTATGCAAGCGCTATATTTTGATTGTCTAGTTTTAAAAATAACAAAAAAAATTAACAAGAAAATAAAATCTTAATTAAAATAGAAAATATACAATCAATAATTACATGTGCTTTTTTTTAATATAAAAAACACTATTGTTATAAAATTATTTTTATTAACTACTCGGTGTATTATTTTTTTACCAAATAATTCAAATTAAATACTTTAAATAATATTTTTATTACGTACAATAGATCGATGCTCTAATTTTAGGACAGAGGTCAAAAGAACAAACATAGATCGATGTTCTATTTTTTATTTTTTTTTTGAACTAACGATCGATGTTCTAATTTTTCAAGCTTCTATGTTTGTTCTTTTGGTGATTTTAGTCCATTACAAAATTCAATTTTAATTTTAGGGAGTGTTTGATAGAACTTTTAATGCTTCTTAGCTTCTAGCTGATAGAAGTGTTTTTGATTGTTTGTGAATGTTAAATTTTGCTTGAGCTTAAGCTTTTACAACTTTTACAAGCTAAAATTTGATGCATTTCTTAGATTTTGATTTTTTGTTTAAGGTATAAAATTACAATTTGACATATATATTCTTAATAAACTTCTCATATTACGAGAGTGTTTGGAGAGCTTTTACTTATTTAAAAGTGATTCTAGAAGAGATTATTTTGAAATTGGTAAGAAGCTAAAGTATCACGTGTTTGAAAATAGAAGTTGAAAGCTAATACAAGCTAAAGTTTAGTGTTTGGAAAATAATTATTTTCAAGCTTAATTTTTTAACTAAATTACAACCATATATACCTTTATTTGATTATTTAATTTTTGATATTCACATTATAAAAAATGAGTTTATATATTATTTTACATTATGAATTTTACATCAAAAATATTTTATTTTTATAAGATGAATACTTTAAACAATATATAAGATTAATAAAATAAAAATATTAAAATTAAAAAATTTGTAAAAATATACAAGATATGTACAAAAATGTATGAATATACAATATATATATATATATATATTTAAATAAATGCTTGTAATAATAATGCAAAATTTTTTAAAATATTTTTTAAAAAAATACTTGTAATAATAATGTAAAATTAAAAAAAATTAAAAAAACTTGTAATAATAATGTAAAATATTAAAAAAATAATAAAAACATATGTAATATGATAAGTTTATTAAAATTAGGGGACATTGCATATATCACCTGTGACGCCCGGGGCTGAGGAGGCAGGGAGTGATCGCCGGTGCCAAGAGGTTGCACGGACAATGAGCGGCTCCTGGTAGGCTTCTAGGCGGAGGGAGACATGAATGAACCGATCCCGTGCCGGAATGAGAGGGGATTCTGAGACTGTGTAGGTATGGGACTACATAGTTGAGAAGGGCTTAAAAGATTTCATATGTACTATTCATATCAAAAAGGTGCATCTTCTTTTCGGAAGCTCATCACATAAGAACTCCAAAGTTAAGCGTGCTTGACTTGGGGAAATTATAGGATGGGTGACCCCCTTGAAAGTTTCTCAGGGTGCGTGTGAGTGAGGACAAAAGCACGCTGAAAAGACCCGTTTTGATACAGTGGGTCGTTACATCACCCCTGTGAAATCCCGTGTTTGCTGATACCCCTTGTAAAATTTTTTTGAGCTAAAAACCCCCTGTGTTTTCGGATCTGTAGCACGCGCACCCCTCCTGCTGTGTTTTGTGGCTCACGCGCCGATAGATGCGAAAATGCAAGGGTTTTTTATAAATTTGATCCAAAATACCCTTAAATCATACCCATTCAGTTCGGCCATTGAACTTGTCACCTTCATCTTCTTCGATCACGACTCCGGTAGGATGCATTTCCGACATTCCTTGCTTGCTTTAGACTCCTCTTCACCTCCCCTAAAAGCGTCGACATTTTTATCTTCATTTTTTTCCCTCAATATGTCGAGCTACAGCTCCAATCTTACGTTGGTACTCACCACGAAGCCGATTAGTTTTCCTTAATTTCCGACCAACTCCGACCACCAATCTTCCAAAGAAACCCCGATCTGTGACCCTCTTTTCCATACGAACAAAACACACACATCAATTTCCCCGATTCGTACTTCCTTTGGGAAGATAAGATATGGGCAATTTCGTCATTTTTATGGTAAAATTCTGAATGGTATGCGTGTGCTACATATCCAGAAACACAGGGGGTTTTTAGCGCGCTCAAAAATATTACACAAGGGGTTATCAGCGTACCCGGGATATCACAGGGGTGATATATGCAATTTTTTCTTAAAAATATATATGTTAACTTGTAATTTTATACCTTAAACAAAAAAACAAAAGCTAAAAAAACATCAAATTTTAGTTTCTTGCTTTTGGGTAAAAGTTGTAGAAGGTAAAAAAGAATTTAACATTCTCAAACACTCAAAAACACTTCTATGCAGCTAGAAGCTAAAAAATACTTTGTAAAAGTTCTACCAAACACTCCTTACATATGATTTTATTATTTTTTAAAAAATATTTTTTAATGTTACATTATTATTACAAGTATTTTTTATTTTTTTTTATTTTACATTATTATTACAAGCATTTTTATAAAAAAAAAATGTTTTTTAAAATTTTACATTGTTATTACAAACATTTATTTAAATAAATATATATATATATATTGCATTTTCATATATTTTTGTACATATATCTTGTATATTTATACAAATATTTTCATTTTTAATATTTTTATTAATCTTATATATTTTTTCAAGTATTCATTTTTTAAAAAATAAAATTTTTTTGATAAAAAATTCATAATTTAAAATAATATATAAACTCATTTTTTGTCCTATAATTTGCACATTTTCCATTTTTGGTCATGTTAAAAGTAAATTTAAAATTTTTGTCATTTAACTTGCATTTTTTTTTTCGTTTTTTGGTCTTATTAACATTGAATTCGCATTTTTAGTTCTTTAACTTACATGAGTTTTTCATTTTAAATCTTGTTAACACTGAATATATATTTTTAGTCCTATAACTTGCGTTTTTTTTTTTAATTTTTAGTCATGTTAACACTTATTTTTTTATTTTTTCTAAAACCCACGCATGCACGATACAAATTTGGATTTAACAGCATGCTTAAAATACAAAATATGAATGAAAAATGTATTATTAATATTAATTAATTAATGTAGCAGTAACAACCCGGTGGATATTGAGGGCCCGGAGTTTTGTGGATACAAAGTCCGCCCTAATATTAATTAATTAACGTAGCAATAACAGCCCGTTGGATATATAGGATCCGGAGTTTTGTGGATACAAAGTCCGCCCAGTGGAAAGCCAACATCCACACAAGTTTGATTGCAAATCAGGGGTGTAACACACGCACCTATATATCTTGCCAGATGTTTTACCCCACCTATATATATATATATATATATATATATATATATGTTCACACAAATCCAACATAAAAAATGTCAATAATATATATATTTTTTAATAATGATTTGTGAAATAAAATAACAAATATCGACATATAGTTGTTTTATATTACTTACTCAAGTCCTCTATTTCAATATTCGAGTTCGAGTTTGAGGTTGATATCGTCGTCTTTGCGAAGCAAAAGAGGAACCCTACTATCATGATGTTAAGAGAGTGTGTGAATTCATGAGCCATTTTTTCCGTGTGTTTTTGTTTGATTGTTAAATGTGGATGCAGCAGCTTAATTAATTAATCTATTCTTCTCAACATGCATTATTTATACTAAAGTTTTGTGTTCGAAAGCTATTCATTTTTCTGGATTGCCCTTTGTCAGATTTCTCTTTTGATAATATCAATTACGGATTTTGTAAGTTGTATTGGGAAATTTTATTTAATATAGCAAATCTTACTTTAAGATTATTGAAAATTAAAAATTTGTGGGTTTTATAACAGATTTGGAGCATAATAACACTTTTTTTTAAAATGGCGTTCGTCTTTTTAAAAAAAAAAAAAATTTGTTGAGAAAAATTATTCGCTATCTATCCAATATAAACATATATTTTAATTAAGGTGAACATTTTGAAAATATTTTTATTATATTTGCACACAATTTCTAAATCATATATAATTTTTTTGTCAATGATTACATGTACATGTTTTTATTATACTAGTAAAAGTCACGTGCGTTGCACGTGGGAACAACTTTTTATTATAGATAAATGTTGTTAAATAAATGAGTTGAGATAAGAAGAGATAAACACACAATTAGTTAATAATCTTCATGATATTTTAGTAAGTATTAAATTCAATCTAATATGATCTTTACAACATTTTTTATAAAATGAGTATGAATAATCTTTGTTTAAATATTTTATATGTTAAAAGTTTAATTGAATTTATAGACGTTATTGCAAATAATGGTTGTAACAAATACTATAATTTTGTATAAATTAGACATTGAAAAAAATATATAATTTGATGTAATGAAATATTTAATAAATAAAATTTAAGAAAAAATATAATAAATAATACATAGTGTTGAAAAATTATTTTACCACTACTAATTTTGAGAAAATAATAATAATAAAGATAATGCATTCTAAACTCTAAATTAAATTACAGCATCTTTTCTTTCTTTACATAACCAATTTTCTTCTTTCACGATTTTTTTGTTTGTCATCCATTATTTATTCTTAAAAAAATTAATTTTCTCATCATATTCGATAATAATTCTTGTGATTTTTTCTCTATCAATTATTTTTATTTTTATATATTTATTCTTTGATTCTTTTGTTAGATCATGCTGAAATAATTTTTTGCAAGAGTATAAATAATTTCATTGTCTCCAATCTCCATTCTTGTGTTATTATCTTCTATTACTTATAAGTCAATATCGTTAATAATCAATGTGTTATTGGACGTTTTTCTATTTTAATTTCATGCTAATTTGTTCGAAATCTACTATTGCAATAATTTTTGTTGCTAAATTTTTGCTCGAAGTTTGAATGCTTTTGATTAAAAATGTTAACATTTTGTCTTGTATTTCAACCGTCTTATCCATTTTGAGAATAAATGTATATATTTTTTATTTTGTGTCTCTAAAATCTTGTAGTATATTGAAGTGATGTTGTCCTATAAATAAAGAAGATTTTTATTAATAATTTGTAACAATATATAGGACCGATCGCTTGCTGCTTTATCAAAAGCTATAACTGACGGTAATAGTGCAACTCAAATCTTTTAAACCGCATAACAGCCAAGCGTCATGGTTCGATTGTTTTACCCAAGGACAACTATTGCATTCAAAAATCTTCATTGCACTCCTTGTAATCAATGAGAATCGAACTCATGATCTTAGCTCTGATATCAATTGTAGGACCGATCGCTTGTCACTTTACCAAAAACTTACAGTTTCAATGTTCATCATCTACAGTCATCCCTATTCTATAGCTATATATATTAACAGTTTAAAATAATACATTATCAATAACTCATATTACCCTATAGATATAATATTTAATATCTTTTTATTTTGGCACAATATTGATTTTGATTCTATGCAATTATTAACTCGAGTTTTCATCATTTGATTGATTAATATTGAGCAAGTATTACATGTTTGGTACCATGCATTTGTTTTATTTTCTTTCTTATGTATGTATGCTCTGAATCAATATGATTTATTATGTATTTGATAATAAGTGAGATATGTTAATCAAATTAAATAAAATATTTATTTTGTAATGTTCTAATTTAATGTGTTAATTACTTGTTTTACAAGTATTGATTTATGTAATAATAATAATAATAATAATAATAATAATAATAATAATAATAATAATAACAACAACAATAAAAATAATAATAATAACATATATAATGCATTCTAAACCTTAATTTAAATTATTAATAAATATTTTTTACACCACATGTTGAATTTTTATCTCTTTCACGATTTTTTTCTATTTATCATGCATTATTTTTTCTCTATGAAAAAGTCAATATTTTTATCATCTTTATTAATAGCAATTTATATAGTGGGTTGGCCAAACGCGAAGACCCACCCGAACCTGTTTGTGAACACGTTTGGGCGAGTCTAAACTCGTCTTTCCGGGGCAGGTTTAATACAAGGCTAAGTTTAGACCCGGTTCATTATCATCTTTTTTATTGAAGTGTTGTCGTTCTTTAAATAAAATATATTTTATAATAATTTGTAATATATATACTATTTGAAAGAAAAACTATTACATGTTTAGTTTTGGAATCAATATAATATTTAACATTGCAACTAATAAAAAAAATTTGCAATATTTTCGAAACCCTCGAGTTTCAATATTTTTTATCATTTATGGTCATCATTATTTTATATCTACATTAACAGTTTAGAATAAGACATTATCAATAACTCATGTAAGTTTATAAATATAGTATTTAATGTAGTTTACCTTGTCACAATATTGATATTGAAACATATGCAATCATTACAGCTAGTGTTTTCTATTTTTTTTTATTCTTGTGCAATTATGGTCTGTTTCCTATCATGAATTCTTCTTATTTTCTAACTCATGTATGTATGCTTTCAAACAATATTATTTATTCTGTATTTGTTAATAAGTGAGATAAGTTAATTAAATTAAATATTTATTTTGTAATTTCTTATCTTTAGTGTTGATTATTTATTTTGTGACTATTTATTTATGAAAAACAAATGTAATATAGATAATGCATTCTAAATTATCTTAATTTAAATTATTGCGCATTTATTTTTCATTTTATGTTTTGAATTTTTCTCTCTCAGTTTTTTTTCATTTACCATCCGTTTTTTATTTTTCTTTGAAAGAATCAATTATTTACTCGAGTTCCCATCATTTGGTTGATTAATATTGAGCAAGTATGATATGTTTGGTACCATGCATTTGTTTTATTTAGTTTTATATGTATGTATGCTCTGAATCGATATGATTTATTATGTATTTGCTAATAAGTGAGATATGTTAATCAAATTAAATAAAATATTTATTTTGTAATGTTTTAATTTATGTGTTAATTACTATTTTTACTAGTATTGATTTATGTAATAATAATAATAATAATAATAATAATAATAATAATAAGAACAACAACAACAACAACAACAATAATATATATAATGCATTCTAAACCTTAATTTAAATTATTAATAAATATTTTTCCTCTATATGTTGAATTTTTATCTTTTTCACGATTTTTTTTCATGTATCATGCATTATTTTTTCTCTATGAAAAAATCAATATTCTTATCATATTTATTAATAGCAATTTCTATGATGGGTCTGGTCAAACGCGAAGATCCACGCGAACCTGTTTGTGAACACGTTTGGGCGAGTATAAACTTGTCTCTCTTTTGCAGGTTTAATACAAGGTTAAGTTTAAAATCGGTCCATTATCATCCCTTATTGAAGTGTTGTCGTTCTTTAAATAAAGTATATTTTATAATAATTAGTAATATATATACTATTTGAAAGAAAAACTATTACATGTGTTAGTTATGAAATCAATATAATTTTTAACACTGCAACTAATAAAAAAATTTACAATATTTTCGAACAATGTAACCCCCGAGTTTCAATAATTTTTTCATTTATGGTCATCATTATTTTATATCTACATTAACAGTTTAGAATAAGACATATCAATAACTCATGTAAGATTATAAATATAGTATTTAATGTAGTTTACCTTGTCACAATATTGATATTGAAATCTATGCATTCATTACAGCTAGTGTTTTTTATTTTTTTTATTCTTGTGCAATTATGGTCTGTTTCCTATCTTGAATTCGTCTTATTTTCTAACTCATGTATGTATGTTTTCAAGCAATATTATTTATTCTGTATTTGTTAATAGTGAGATAAGTTAATTAAATTAAATATTTATTTTGTAATTTTTTATCTTATGTGTTGATTATTTATTTTGTGACTATTGATTTATGGAAAACAAATGTAATATAGATAATGCATTCTAAACCTTAATTTAAATTATTGTGCAATTATTTTTTCCTTTTATATTTTGAAATTTTCTCTCTCACTTTTTTTTTTTTTTCCATTTACCATCCGTTTTTTATTTCTCTATGAAAGAATCAATATACACATCATCTTAATAGAACTTTTGTGATGATGTCTTTTTCTATCAATCATTTTACATTTTACTATCGTTATTATTTTATTTTTTCGTTGGACACACTTTTTTTATTACTAAAAATTTTTAGTTACAAGAATAACAATAATTTCATCGTTCCCAACTACATTCTGATATGTATCGTCTTCTATTTACTTGTATGTCTATATCGTTAATGATTGATGTAATTGTTGGACATCCTATTTTCTTTTTAATTTATTGTTTTTCAAAATCTAATTATATCCTTTTGCTTATAATGTTTTCATTGCCAAAATTTTTGATTGAATTTTCAATGTCATTAGTTAAAAACGTTTATATTTCATCTTTTATTTCAACTTTTTTTTCTATTTTGAGAGTAAATGCATATTCTTATTTATTTTGATGTATTTAATATTCATTCATTAATTGTAAGACTATCTCATAATTTTTTTAATGGTTATAGTTTTTATGAGGAGGAAAATTAGTTAACTTTTTTTAATTTCAACTTTTGTATATATGATATGTGTGTGTTGGTGTATATATATATATATATATATATATATATATATATGGGACTTGATCCTAGGGTGCGGGAAATCTGTGCACACCCATGCTCAAAATAATTTCGATTGACTTAAAATTTTTACGGTACGATTGTTTTAAAAATACGAATCCAAAGATATATTATATGCTACAAATTTCAATATTGAGGCCGGAATCGTGAAGATGGCCGGAAATAGGGTTAAATGTGCAATTTTTGGTCATTTTTATGATTCCGGCCATCGAGATTGAAATTTGTAGAATATGATATATATTTGGATTTGTATTTTTAAAACGATCCTACCGTAAAAATTTCAAGTCAATCGAAATTATTTTGAGCATGGGTGTGCACGGATTCCCCTCACCCTAGGGTGCGGGGATCAAGTCTCATATATATATATATATATATATATATATATATATATATATATATATTAAGAACTTTAAAAATCTAATATTTTTTATATTTAAATATGAACTCATGATATAATTATCTATTTCAATAGGTCCTTACATAAATTAAAATATATAAATGTTTTTTTAAAAAATACGTTTATCTTGTCTACAAACAAATAAAAATCAAATAGCTAGTGTTTCAATCTCTTAGTATTTAATTAAGATTTTTGTTGAATTTTTTTAAAAATATTTGTGTAAAAATATTTTCACTTTATCTACAAGAAATAAAAAAATAAATTATTTTGCTATTTTAATTTTTTTGAAAACTGAATCCTTATTATCCAATGTATACACACTTTGTCAATTTTGATTTTATTATTTATCTACAAGAAAAATAGAAAATAAAGTAGTTTGGTATTTCAATTTTTTTGGAAACTGAATCCTTATCTAATATACACACACTTTGTCAATTTTAACCTTATTATAATAATCAATTTTACATATAATATAAATATTCATTTACGTTTATGCCCTAACTAAAATGTTGTTTTTACTTTCATAACCCTATATATTTTTATATGATTTTTGCTTATAATGTAAATAAAAGGACAAAGTTGTTATTTCACAATTGTAAAACTTTTACCTTTTATTCATACTTTTAAATAGGTATATAGAGATATAGATATAGATTAGCACACAATTTCTAAATCCAATTGAAATATTTATTATGCTAGCAAACAATTTCTAAAGATTAAATCGATTAAATAAATTTTGTAACATAATTGATTTTTATTAGTTATATTTAATTTGATTCTATACACAGTTCGTAACTAATAAACGAATTAAAAATCTTATCTCATCTTTTTCTTTTTCTTTTTCTTTTTTCCATTCTTTGAAATTATAAATCTTATCATCTATTAGTCATGACCTCAATTCTTCCATGTCTTTCCTATATTATGTGCAATTTGAATAAAAATATTCTATTATTTATTAAAGTGTTGACATATGATTTTTTTTAAAACTTTTGGTCTAAATATTTTTGTATTTTATTTCATAAAGATTTAATATTTGATTAGTACAATATAATTAATCGCCAGAGGTATTTTTATTGAATTGGGTGCGAGTTTATTACAATTAAACTTGGAATCAAGACCTCGCCTCGATCGTTTCATATTTTATTATCTTGATGTCGAATGAGTTATAAATAATTGAAGATATAATTTATTACATGTTTTTTCAAGTTTAATTTATTATTATTTTTATTATTACATGTTTTTTTAAAAAAACAAACATAATATTAATAATATCAAAACATGAGAGAAAAGTTTGCATTTATAAATGGGTCAAGACTGAAATAAATTACTTCTCTAGGTGCAGCCCATACGTTATGGCCATAACTGACCTGGGTCCCCAAATGTAACCGAGATATATTAGGGCATCCACAATAGTAAAAAGCTTCCGAGAGTTTTTTCGTGCTTCTTACTTCGCCACATCAACGCCAACTGTAACGACTGAAATTATTTAATTTTAATCCGAGAATATTTAATTTGAGAATATTTAGAGTTTTGATTTAAATTCTAATATTCTTAAATTATTTAGGATTGAAATTGAATGAAATGAGAGGCTGAGGATTAAATTGCAATTATTGAAGATTTGAGGGACCAAAATGCAATTTTCAGATTGTACTTGGACACTTGTCTTGCATATGAGTTTAAACGTGTATGCTACTATTGTCCATCAGAAAAATCAGAGAAGGAACCGAGAGTGCAAAGAAAGGAACCCCAAGCTTCTTCTTCATCTTCCAATTGCTATATTTTGAGTTTCGGTTATCCGATTTCGATTCCGAAAAGTGTTTTGGAATCCTCAGGAGAAGGGCTATCAATTGATGTAAGTATTCTCTTGATTTAGATGATTTCGAAATTGATATATGGGGCATCCATCAGATTTCTTATGAATTGATGTAGTTGAGTTTTATGCATTGTTATATCGAAGACGGTTCAGAGAACGGATGTTGTATCAGTTTGTTATGAATTTTCAGCAATTAATTCGAAATGTTTAGCATTTGATATGCTGGGTTTTAGTGATATACAGCTGATATATGTTGTATTTGTTTGTGAGCTTTGATATAGTTGAGTTTCGGGTTGCCGAATTTAGCCGTTACGCCGCCGAACTTATGATTTGAAGTTGTTTTGCTATTGTATATTGGACTGAGATATTGCTGAATTTTAGCTGATGTTTCCTTGGTAAATATGCTATGATTTCAGTTCATAAACAGGGGACGTCAACTCGAGAATCCCGATTTCGAACCGATAGAGATAGAAGCAAGGTTGAAGCTATTTTATAATAGAGTTGTATGGTACTTGAATGCAGATTTTGATATAGGTTTGGTGGTTGTGTTGTTCAAAGTTGGATGGCTTGGAATCACCTTGGAATAACATTTGAAAGGTAAAAGTGGACTTCTATTTGAACGGGATTAAAACTCGAGATGGTTTGTATCGAGTTTCCTAAATCACATACGTATTTGATTATTTGCTTTTATGTGTTTTATGTGAATTGGTGAATGAATATAAGATGTTAATGAATGCTATATTGATGTTATACATTACATTCATTTTGTGAGACCAATTTCTTGATTTTGAAATGAACGGAAGCGTTCGATTAGACGATTTGAGGAACTATATATGTATGGCCTGAGTGGTTGAGTTAGCCTAGCGTCTGATTTGCATGTATGGTGGCTTCAAAGTCTAGAGAAGTAAGATAAGTAGCCCCATCTCGATCGGGAGTGTCGGTGGATTAGCTATGATATCTTCTTCTCGGGATCCCAACCGATGAAATGAGAGATACGTGGAGAGTAACATGTTTTAAGACATGCATTGTATTTTATTTTCTATCATGAGTTTGATATTTATAATTTGCTATGCATATTAGTTGCTTTTACTGGGAAATATATTTCTCACCGGAGTTATCCGGCTGTTGTCGTGTTTGTATGTGTGCATGGAAACAGGTGGTTCAGGATCAGGGCAAAGACGGGCTTGACGAATCG
The DNA here is from genome assembly GCF_033568475.1 of Henckelia pumila. Classification (NCBI taxonomy): domain Eukaryota; kingdom Viridiplantae; phylum Streptophyta; class Magnoliopsida; order Lamiales; family Gesneriaceae; genus Henckelia; species Henckelia pumila. The sequence goes on along the minus strand of NC_133122.1, from coordinate 57,398,892 downwards.
AGATTTGAGAGATTAGCGTGATGATCCGGTGTAGATTTGAAGTTGCTGTCTTATTATGTTAGTTTCAAGGACTAGGCTTGTGTAGAACTTAGACTTGAACTTTAGTTTAGAGTGTTGCTACTTGATCTTGTAATTATACTTGAATTAGTTGTGTTACTCTTACCTTGAGATGTGGATATGATCTTGTGAATAGCTTCACTCACCTTTGTTAATGAATCTTGGAACTTGTATGATGCTTCTTGTCTTTAGTTGAGCAGATATAATGAAGCAAGGACATCATTTGACAGCAGCTGTGTGTGCAGCAGATTTCTGGCCATTTGGCCTGCGCACGAGCGAGCCCTTGCTCGCGCGCGCGCAGGCCGAGCCATGGGGTTCTGCCTCATTGAGCTGCGCACGTGCGAGGGGTGACCCCGCGCGCGCAGGTCATTTAATAAAAAAAAAAAATTAGCTTGATTTCTTTAGCTTTAATTCGTGAACATTTATTTAATATTTTGATTGAGAGATTAAGAACCGGGTCGTCACACCAACTCAAAAACATAAAACCTCATTCAATTCTTCACTATAACAAAAAACTCAAACAACGTTTTTATGGACCCACACTCTTCAAATATCTCAAATATCAATTTATTTTATATATTTATATATACATAATTTATATAAATAGTTTATTTTATAAAAATTAAATGCCATGCAATCTTCAATATATATATGTCATCATCTGAGCCCATTAACGCAACAACACCAAAAGAGTGGACTTGTGTGGATAGTACAGCAATAGCCGAAGTTGAACTTAAATGCCATGCAATCTTCATTACAAAGTGGATGAGAACTACAGAGCCCTATAGGGAGTAGTTCCATTTCTCGCCTACCTGCACATTTTATTTTATTTATTTATACAAATAAAAAATTGAATAAAATTTGATCTCTATTTATAATATATTATTATCAATGAGTTTGATTTTGTTTATTAATAAATCAAGGATTTTTCTAAAAAACTTTACCAGGATGGTCAGTATTTTTTATATTCGAACTCGAGATTGCAAGTGATACCATGGCTAAGCAAAGAAGGATCCCAAGAAAAAGAGATTTTTTGCAGTAGTAAGCCATTATTATTATTATTTTGGTCAGTTATTTGATCAAAACTTACCTTACATTTATACTGAAATATTTTTTTTACTGTGTGGATTTAATCTTTGAATAGCTGTACGTTGATCTTGAACTTTATTAATCTTCATAAGCTTTAGCTATACAGGGTTGATTTATTTCTTATTAATGGAAAATCTAACTTATTAAAAAAATAAATAAATAAAGAAAAGAAAAGAAAGGATCCCATCTAATTTCGAAGCACCTCTAAATTTGCAAACTTCATATTACGTCGATTAAAAAAATTAAATAAATTTCTCCACTTAAGATGGTTAATTAAATAAATTTTTACCTAATTTATAATTTTATGTCAAAAAATTTAAATGTTCAAAATATCAGATTTTTCTCTCCTATCAATGTATTATGTACGTAGTTTTACTTAAAAAATAAATTATTTGGTTGAGAAAAATTCTTCTATATCTGTTCAATTACAAAGTTTTTTTTTTCTTTTTCTCAAGATAAACATTTTGAATTTATTATATAAACACAATTTCAAAATAGTCCTTTTATTGTCTTACTCACATAGAATTGATAAAAATATATATAATAATAAAACTGAAATTTGATAAAATAAAGGACAAAAATTGTAAAATGACAAATTTATAGGGCCAAATATACAGTTTTACGCAAAAAAATTGTGTGCTAGAATTAAAGAAATGAGCTGGATGTCGGTGTGTGAGAGATGAAATTTAGAGGGTGTTTGGGGGAGCTTATAAGCTCTTGAAAACATCTTATAAGTTGTTTCAGAGTTTATAAGCTCTTTAAGTTTGTTTGACAAATTTTTTGTCAAACAACTTAAAAGCTGTCAAAATAAGTTGTTTGACAGCATATAAGTAGGGATGACAATGGGGCGGGTCTAAACCCGCCCCCGCATCAAACCCGCCCCAATGGGGCGGGTCTAAACCCGCCTAAGCGGGTCCACAAGAGGGTCCGGGGCGGGTCTCGGGTTTGGCCAAACCCGCCCCGCCAAAGTATTATATATATATATATATATATATATATATATATATATATATATATATATTTAAATATTCATGTATATATATAAATATAAAATATATATGTAATATTAATAATATATAATTATATTATTATACTAAATAATTAATATTTTATCCATAATTTGAATGTGTAATATTATTGGATTGAAATGAATTTATTTTATTATGATATGTTTAGTATAAAAATAAATCATTATAATGTTTTTTAGCTAATAAATATTAATTAATTGCAAGTTATTAAATTTAAACTTGTGAGAATAATTTTTTTTTTGTCTTAAATATTATAAATCTATATTTGAAATTAAATTTAATGATATTTGTAAATTTTTAAATTTTTTATTTTTTTATTTTAATAATTTTAAAATTATTTAATTTATGGCGGATCCAACGGGTCTAACCAGGATTGGACCCTCCGGGTTCGCGGGGCGGGGCGGGTCCCGAGTTTAGCCAAAGCCGCCCCAGACCCGCGCCCTTGCCATCCCTACATATAAGCTGTTTTTAAAAAAAGCAAGGGGATGATACTTTTTTAAAAAAGATCTTATTTTGATATTTTACTTCACCATATTATCTTTATATATTTTATTAAATTCTCACAACGCCCTCTGTTCATTTTTTATACATAATTTATCAATTTTTTTATAAATTAAAATTAAAAATAGTTTTATTTTTTTAATATATGTTTAATATTTTTAAAAAAATTAAAACTATTTTTAAATGTATGTTACTATTTAAATTATTTTTATAGTGTGTTACCCTTTTTTGTAATTTCAACAATAAAAGAATCTTATAATATCAAACACATCAACATCTTTAAGTTGTTTAAAATAAGTTCATCCAAACATATTAACAACTTATTTTTAAAATAAGATCTGACAGTTTATAAGATCCCAAAACAACTTATAAGCTCCTAAAGCTTATAAGCTATTTTTAATAAGTTTAGTCAAACACCCTCTTATGGATTAAGTATAATTCATACATGTAATAAAAAAATTGGGATGGATTTTGCTATTATATAACATGATTTTATATTTAATGTATCATGAGATTTTTATAAATAGAATATTTGTATTGGATTTTTGTAATGTAAGAATTAATTTGCAAATATTGATGTGATATATAGCATTACTCTTTAAAAAAAAAATCGTTATCCGCCACATTCATCCCTTAGGCACAAAATATACCAACTATTCTCCTCTATACAAAATCTGATGTTAGAAAGTCTGGTTCTTGAAAATTCCATGCATCGGAATTCTATGAAAGAGTCTCGGTTTTAACATATTAATTATTAGTAGCAAATTACAAATGTGATCGAGTGTCAAATACATGGATTAATATGATATTCTTCCCCTCCCGCAAACACAAAGTACGCAACTATGTAATTAGTATATAAATTAATATTTTGTATTCCACAGCTGGCACTCAAACGTTTAATGAATTACAAGTACACAATTTTTAATTTCAGCAGTATTATTAATTATATTATATTATATTATATGAAACCAAATAAATTAACAAAATATTTGGTATAAGCTAGTTTTGGTAGCAGTAGCAACCGGGAGGATTAAAGGGTTGGGGAGGATTGAGGATACAGGAGCCGCCCTTTTTGTATCCAACATTGATGCAATATTGATTGCAGTGGTGGATTTTAACACACGGACCCATATATATTCGCCCTTCAATGTCTTTTGACCCACCTGTCACACAAATTTAATTTAATCCAATAAATAAATAATCATATTGTTTTGAAATAATTGATCAAGGGATCATATATGATGTTTTATTCGTTACGTACCTAAATCATCATGTTCGATATTCGAGCTCGAGATCGAAACAGACGTTGTTGCGAAAAGCATGATCAGAAGCCCAAAGATCAGAGATTTTCTTACATGATGAGCCATTTTGATAAAAAAAAATTTAAAATTTTTAAACTTTCAAATTGTTGATGCTTAATAAGTCATTCACCAAGTTTTCCGCTTACCCTATTTATACTAAATTATTTTTAGGTTTTGTGTTCGATGGCTATTGATTTTGACCTTGATTGCCGCAATTTATGGTTGTAATATTGAGTAAATATTATTCATGGGACTATCTTTATTCATTTTATTGTGGGCGATTTTCAATAAAAATAATAATAAGATTTATTATTTTGGATTTACTTTTTTAGACAAAATTATAAATGTAGACAATCCGAAATTTATATTGCCCCAGATTCATAATATTTTATTTTTAAAAGTTATATGTTTTCACTTCAAAATTTAAATTTATGTTAATTATTATTATTATTATTATTATTATTATTATTATTATTATTATTATTATTTAAAACCATTACTTTCAACATGCCCAATTATGCACCTACAAAATAATTTTATTTATTTATGTATTCCTAGATATTGGAGTAAATATACGTATTAAGATGTGAATTTGAATGGTACACGGTACACACATGTAGCAACGTGGATTTCGGATTATTAAAATTTTCAATCATTACTCTACTATTTATATTTAGATGGTTGTTTTTTGGGCAAATTATTTTAAACTCCCCACTACCAAACTTTTCTTTAACTTAACTTTCTACCCATACCTTTTTTTATTTTCACTCCTTAGTGGTTCCAATATTTGAAATAAAATATAATTAAAACTAATCATTTGTACGTGGCTTTGTTATACCTATCGAACCAGTCCCGGCCATGCAAGACTATTAGTTACGCAATGTTTCCAGCCGATATACTCCAGATTAGGGTCCAACATGCTTTCGTAAGATGAATTAAATTTAAATACCTTTTTGACCATAAAGTCGTAGGGTCATACCTGCCGAGTTTTACGAAGTGCTCCTCACACTCCAACCACGCAGTCGCAACAAATGGTTTTTGCACAAGCTCCTTCAACGACACTCAGCACAGCCTTAATTCGTTTTCTACCTTAAGGCGCATGTTATATAAATTTAATTATAAAATATGAACATAAAAGAACGAAAGATTTAGGAAATTTATTCAGACATAATATTATTACATAAATCAACTCATTTGAAGAGGAGAAGACAACTTGTTTAGCTACTCATAGAAGCCTTGTTCTTGAAATACATTAAAGAAAACTTAATACAAAGAAAGAGAAATATTACAACAATTTATTTGTAAGAAAACTGAAGTGAATGATCGATATCTTCAGCTTCCTCAAATGCTTGTATTTATAGCTGTAGTTCCACTCGTTTCACCGAGAAACTTCAGAGAATCTCACAGCTGTCTTGTATTTCTTTATGCCATTATTGATGGCATCTTTTACTAGTGGAGGAGGCAGCTGTCTTGAATTTTTTATGCCATTATTGATGACATCTTTTACTAGTGAAGGAATCACATGTCTGCCACTTTTTTTTGGCTTTATTCTTCTCACATGCCTGCTTTATTGTTGTCGGGGCATCTTTTGCTTTTGAAGTAGGCCCCTGTGAAAACGCATCTTTGGTGGTCCTTGTCCACCTTTGCTTGTCTCGGAAAAATCCTTTCGATCCGTTCGGGGTCTAAAGATTTTTCCAAATTCTGGCTCCTTCTGATTTGGGCATTCTGGGTAGATATTCTCTGACCATCGTCCAATATGAGCCATGTTACAGAATTTTTGGCGAGTTTCTTTACTCCCCGGCAGCTTGTTGTTCCACAAAAGATTTTTCTTCTTTTCGAAGAGTTCTTCCGCAAATGCTGTAGTTTTTTCTGTCATTGTGATTAACAGGAACGATCCATTCACAGAATTCTGATAAAATTTGAATGAAAACTTGACTTTATCCATCTCAGTAAGACAGACCCAAATACTCCATGCCCTTCTGGTTGAGATCTCATTTTTTCCGAAAGTGGACACCAAGGGTATTTCTTCAGTTTTAGAATCTTTGATAAATTTATGACTGTTTATATCAGGTCTCCTCAGCTTGATAAAATGAAAGGGTTCGTGTGATCCTTTCACTGTTGGTTCTGGAGCTGCACTGAAAAAGTATAACTCAAGCACATCTCCTCTGGCCAAATGATCATTATTTGCCCATGTTTCTTGAACTGCTTCCTGGATCCATTTTGGTAACTGTGATATCTCCGGAAAGCTTGGTGATGTTGTATAAACTGAGGCCAAAGCCCCAAATTCATACCAGAGTTTTACATCTTTAGGATTGACATTGTTTTTTAGCCAAACCCTTGGATATATTCCTGCAACATCAACCCTGCAAGTGTTCGGGTTGATTTCACTCCTTGTATTCAATTTCTCCCACCTTTGTTGATAAACCTGGAATGGAGAAATAATAGATGGATTAGTATCAATCTTAGATTTGCCCTTGCCAGTGTTGGGCCTAAGATTGATCTTTTTCTCTTTTACCCCAGAGGCGGAGGGTTGACTTGATGAGTTATCCTCATCAATTGTTGCTTCATCCAGATCATCAAAGGCTGATGATAGATTAGCACTTGTTTCTTGAGTTTTAGATTCCTCAACATCTTGTTTCACAACCGGTGGTTGTATTTTTTGTTCTTGTAAAAGCAATGGTTTTAGCATATATTGTTTATGAGAAACCAATGGTTTCTCTATAGCCTTCATAATTGGCCCTTGAATAGCAGCCCATAGTTGTGTTTGAGCTTGCATACATCCTGTAATTCGATTAGATACTTTGATCCGATCAGCTTGTTGTAACCTGCCGGCCATTTCAGTATTAATGGCTAACTGGTTGAACTCGTTTTGAAGAAACCCAAGGTGTTCCCTAAGATGCCTCTGCATTTTCATGATGGAATCCACGTCACTGCCTTCCATATCTTGTTAAGAAATCTGCAAGAATATTTTCATGAGATTTAATAATAACAATATCATAAATATAATTTTGACATAATGTTTGCCATCTTAATAACCTAGCTTTCTCAGGTTTATATTCAATCTTATTTTTTAGAAAAGCTTTTACCTGGGTGTTATCAACCTTCAGAATGAATTTTTTAGCAATTAAAAATAATGGCCATTTTTCAAAAGCCCTTTTAACTGCATAAAATTCCTTCTCGTTGATATGCCATCTAATGACCTCAGATTCTAAAAAAAAGACCGCTACAATATCTGCATGGTATTTCCCCATCTGTAGTGATCTTGGTAAGGACTGCTGCCCCCCAATCGTCACTGGCATCCGTAAATAATACCAGATCATCTGTAGTAGCCCGTGCCCTAATTGAGTAATTAAAGGATTAATGCTAATTAATTGAATTAGGCATCGGACGGATCGGAAGCTCCGAAGGCACGATCGGAAGCTCCGAACAGGATCGGAAGCTCCGATGAGCGATCGGAGGCACCGATGTTATTACGTCAGGCATGACGTGTGGTTGGATCGGAAGCTCCGATCAGGACCGGAAGCTCCGATCACCCCTATCCGGAGTCAACAAGTGATATTTTGACACGTGGCAGATCAGGATCTTCGGAAGCTCCGATGGCAGGATCGGACGTTCCGATCGAGGTTCGGACGTTCCGATCAAGGATCGGAAGTTCCGATCGTTGTCTATAAATAGAAGGCCGAGGCTTCACTTTCATTTGCCAATTCCGAGTTCTCCTTTCCTTTCTAGTCCTTTTGGAGCTGTTCTAGTCTTCTTAGGCTTGGTCCGGAGGTCGGAGAGGCGTTCGGTAGTTGTAGCGGAGTCGTGCCCAAGTTTTGGAGGCATCGACATCAAAGGGCTAACGACGGACGAAGGTATAGCTTTTGCTTCCTATAAATATTTAGGAGTATGCAATAGCTTAGTTAAGGCTTTTAGAGCACTTTAATGATAGTAGTATCATTTGGCAGTGTAGAGCAGACTATAGGCGTGGACCTAGAGTTGGTAGAGCTTGCACTGTTTTGAGGTACGAAAGTACTGTTCGAGATATCCTGACTGAGTATGCATGTATTATATGACTGCATGATTTATATGCCATGATATTATGCTTCATTCATTTGCATCTTGTTGTATCTCCTTCGAGATGTCTGTAGTAGGGTTGTACCCTATCCTGTTAGTGGATGGACTTCCATCGATTTGGGTCCGGCGTATCCACGGTTATCTCGGTATGGGAGCCACCTCCTGAAGCGACGGCACAGCGTGCTACATACCAGGGCCCGATCTGTCTCTGTTATCTGATCCTTGACCTCGAGTCTATAGGGAGTTCACTTTGCATGCATGTATACTCATACTCTCGCACTGAGCATTTTATGCTCACGTCTCGTACTCTGTATTTTTTGGACACCCTATTCCATGAGGCAGGTTTGCGATTGGACGAGGAGGGTGGGTCCAGGAGGGGCTAGTCAGTGGTTGGCCAGCTGGAGCTTCGTCTAGGTTTTATTACTGTTGTTTGGGTTTATACAGCTATTCGATTTGGTTGTATATTATTGGATAAATTACAGATTCCTTTACTTGGGATTGTATAATGTTTATGGTTTCCGCAGTTTTATTCTGATATCTGTTTAATTAATTTAATTGCATGCATAAGTTCTGTTTAGTAGGTGATCCGGGTAAGGGTCGCTACATTTATGGTATCAGAGCATGCAAAAGAATTCTTGGGATTTAGTCTCATCTTGAGGTATTTTTGTAGATGTCAAATCGTGACGACCAAAGTTCTCATGGCAGTGTTGGTGGGCGTTGGGGTGATGCCGACCGGGAGCCTCGTCGAGAACGGCGTCATCGTCATCACGACGACGAGCGTTTCACTGTGCGTCGATTCTTAGCTATGGGTCCCAAGCCCTTAGTTGGAGGTGAGTCTCCGGAGGATGCGGAGAACTGGTTAGACCGCATGGAGACGACTTTTCAGACTTTCCAATGCACCGATGAGCAGAAGGTGGAGACCCTTGGCTATCTTCTGGATGGGCGTGCGCGCAGGTGGTGGAGGTTTACTTCTGCACCTTTTGTTGCGGCGAGAGGAGTGGCCACCTGGGCCGAGTTTCGCACAGCTTTCCAAAAGAGGTATTTTCCTCCGGCACTCCGTCAGTCGAAGGCAGGCGAGCTACTGAGTCTGCGACAGGGAGCCATGTCTATCGATGAGTATCAGCAGAGGTTCTTTGATCTGCTATCCTATTGCCCCGAGATTGCTGATAGCTCAGAGATGAAGTATAATCTGTTCCTTCAGGGCCTTAACCCTGAGATCCATGACCGTGTGGCAGTTGGTGACGACATGTCCTACGAGGGTTTGGTGAGCCGTTGTCACCAGGCGGAGGATAGCATTCGGCGGAACAGGTCTTTTCCTCAGTCGAGGCCTGCTAGTTCTTTGGGTCCCCGTGCCCAAACTTTCAAGAAGTCTGGATCTTCTTCTTCCTCTGGTTCTGGAGGTATTGTCCGTTATGGTAAGAAGGACAAGTGTGATCACTATGGAAAGAACCATCCATCCGACAAGTGCCGTAGAGCTTCTGGAGCTTGTTTCCGTTGTGGAGAGACTGGTCATATCCGGAGGGATTGTCCACTGTTTGGGGGAGGCGGTTCTGGTTCTGGTTCAGGATCGGGTTCTCAGGCCACCGTTCAGCAGAGGTCGCAGGGACAGTCTGCTGGGAGTTCTCATATGAGGCCATGAGCTTCTGGCCAGGTGTTTGCCCTGAGACATGATCAGGCTGTGGAGGAGAATGAGAAAGTCATCGCAGGTACATTTATGCTTTATGGTATACCTGCTCTTGTACTTATTGACACTGGTGCATCTCATTCCTTCATTTCTGCACGTTTTGTTAAGAGGCATAAGTTACCATGCATTGCACTAGACGTAGTGATGTCTGTTTCTACTCCGACGGGCCAATCTGCTTTGGCTAAGCGTCTAGTGATGGGTTGCCCTTTAGAGTTCGAAGGGAACGCTCTGTTAGCGAATCTCATGGTCCTGGCGATGGACGACTTTGATTGCATTCTGGGAATAGATGTGCTGACTACCTATCGAGCTTCAGTGGACTGCTATCAGATATTAGTACGCTTTCATCCGGAAGGGAGTGAGAGTTGGTTTTTCTATGGTGAGGGAGCGCGACCCCCGATGCCTTTGGTATCAGCTTTGAGAGCCTGTCGAGCTCTAGAGTCTGGTGGGGAAGGCTACCTTATCTATGCAGTTGATTTGTCCGCTGAGAGTATTGGGATAGAGAGCATTCCTGTTGTGGATGAATTTCCAGATGTGTTTCCTGATGAGATCCCGGGTTTTCCTCCTGCTAGGGAAGTCGAGTTTGGAATAGAGTTGATGCCGGGTACTTCGCCTATTTCTAGAGCACCGTATCGTCTGGCTCCGTCAGAGATGCGTGAGTTAAAGATTCAGCTACAGGATCTTTTGGACAAGGGGTACATTCGTCCTAGTGTATCTCCTTGGGGAGCTCCTGTTCTCTTCGTGAAGAAGAAGGATGGGTCGATGCGGCTGTGCATTGACTATCGGCAGCTGAATCGAGTGACTGTGAAGAACAAGTATCCGTTGCCTCGTGTTGATGACTTGTTTGACCAACTGCAGGGCACATCAATTTACTCCAAGATTGACTTGAGATCTGGGTATCATCAGTTGAGAGTCCGTGATCAGGACGTAGCCAAAACTGCATTCCGTACTCGCTATGGGCATTACGAGTTCCTAGTGATGCCATTTGGTTTGACTAATGCGCCGGCTATATTCATGGATCTGATGAACCGTGTCTTCAGGGAGTATTTGGACAAGTTTGTCGTGGTCTTCATTGACGACATCCTGGTTTATTCGCGTAATACGGAAGAGCATATTTCTCACTTGCGGTTGGTTCTACAGACTCTTCGAGATGAGCAGTTATACGCCAAGCTGAGCAAGTGTGAGTTCTGGATGGATAGAGTGGTCTTTCTTGGCCATATCATATCCAGGGAAGGGATTTCTGTTGATCCAAGCAAGATTGAAGCGGTACTTAATTGGTCGCGTCCGACGACGGTTGCTGAGATCCTTAGTTTTCTGGGTCTAGCAGGGTATTATCGTCGCTTCATTCTGAACTTCTCTCAGTTAGCTCGACCGTTGACGCAACTTACCCGCAAGGGTGTGGATTTTGAGTGGTCCTCCGAGTGTGAGGAGAATTTCCGTGAGCTTCGACGGCGGTTGACTTCTGCGCCGGTATTAGCATTATCGTCAGGATCTGGAGGGTATGTAGTTTACACGGATGCTTCTCTTCAGGGGTTAGGTTGTGTCCTGACTCAGAATGGGCATGTGATCGCATACGCTTCTAGACAGCTGAAGCTTCACGTGGACAACTACCCAGTCCATGATTTGGAGTTAGCAGCCATTGTGTTCGCTTTGAAGATCTGGCGTCATTATCTGTATGGCGAGAAATTTGAGATCTTCACCGACCATAAGAGTCTCAAGTATTTGTTCACTCAGGCGGAGTTGAACATGAGGCAGAGACGTTGGATGGACTTGATTAAGGACTATGATTGCGAGATTAAGTACCATCCGGGAGCTGCTAATCTCACCGCTGATGCTTTGAGTCGCAAGGTGCGACTATCCGCACTTCAGACTTGTTCGATGTCTAGTGCGATCAGTGACTGTTGTACTTCAGGTTTTACCTTCAAGCATAAGAAAGGTATGCAGAGTATCCAGATGTTTGCGATATTATCTGAGCCCGTCTTGTATTCGCGGATCCGAGATGCCCAGATGTCTGATTCAAAGACCCAGCGTTTAGCTCGTCTAGCTAACGAGGGTAGCTCGTCTGGATTTCATTATCAGTCAGATGGCTTTCTGTGTTTGTCTGGTAGGCTTGTGATTCCACAGGATGAAGAGTTGCGAGAGGAGATTTTATCTCAGGTACATCGCACTAAGTTGAGTATTCATCCTGGGAGCAACAAGATGTACAAGGACCTACGTACTCGTTTCTGGTGGAAGGGAATGAAACGCAGTGTTTATCAGTTTGTTTCGAGATGTTTGGTCAAGGCAGAGCACCGACGACCTGGAGGATTGCTTCACAATCTGCCTATTCCTGAATGGAAATGGGATTTTATCACTATGGACTTTGTGACCCATTTGCCGGTATCCCCGAGGAACTGTGATGCTATCTGGGTTGTGGTGGACTGACTCACCAAGTCAGCGCATTTCATTGCCTATAGCCGAGAGTACTCTGTGGATCGCATGGCACGGATGTACATTCAGGAGATCGTCCGACTTCATGGAGTGCCTGTGAGCATTGTCAGCGATCGGGACCCCAGGTTTACTTCTAGGTTCTGGGGGAGTGTTCAGCGTGCGATGGGTACTACCCTCAGTTTGAGTACAGCCTATCATCCGGAGACTGATGGTCAGTCAGAGCGCACTATCCGTACGTTAGAAGATATGCTTAGAGCGTGCATCATGGATTTTGGTTCAGCCTGGCAGGATCATTTGCCGTTGATCGAGTTCGCTTACAACAACAGCTATCATACTAGTATTGGGATGGCACCTTTTGAAGCGTTGTATGGGCGACGTTGTCGTACTCCTCTCTTCTGGGAAGAAGTGGGGGAGAGACAGGCTGAAGGACCGGAGTTTATCCAGCAGGCGATAGACATTGTTGATCAGATCAAGAAACGGATTAAGACTGCACAGGATCGTCAGGCCAGTTATGCTAATATCAAGCGTAGGCCTTTGCAGTTCGAGGTCGGGGAGAAAGTGTTTCTGAGAGTGTCACCTTTCCGCAAGATTCTCAGATTTGGCCTTAAGGGCAAGTTGTCTCCCAGATTTATCGGTCCGTTTGAGATCTTGGAGAGTATTGGCGATTTGGCTTATCGACTAGCATTGCCACCGCATCTATCCAGCATTCACGACGTGTTCCACGTATCTCTGTTGCGACGATATGTGGCGGATGAATCTCATATTCTGCAGCGATCTGAGGTTCAGGTAGACAAGGATTTGACTTATGTTGAGAAACCTCTTCGCATCCTTGATTATAAGGATAAGGTTTTACGAAACAAAGTCATTTCTTTGGTTTTAGTTCAGTGGCAGCGCCGAGGCACTGAGGAAGCTACTTGGGAGCTTGAGGACAGGATGCGTAAAGACCATCCTGAGTTGTTTTGATTTCATTCTTTAAGTTGTATTCAGTTGCAAACTCTTTAAACGTTTGATTTGAATGAAGAATATTTCTGATTTCTGTATTTGCATTCGGTACTTAAGATCTGATTTCGAGGACGAAATATCTTAAGTGGGGGAGAATGTAGTAGCCCGTGCCCTAATTAAGTAATTAAAGGATTAATGCTAATTAATTGAATTAGGCATCGGACGGATCGGAAGCTCCGAAGGCACGATCGGAAGCTCCGAACAGGATCGGAAGCTCCGATGAGCGATCGGAGGCACCGATGTTATTACGTCAGGCATGACGTGTGGTTGGATCGGAAGCTCCGATCAGGACCGGAAGCTCCGATCAGGACCGGAAGCTCCGATCACCCCTATCCGGAGTCAACAAGTGATATTTTGACACGTGGCAGATCAGGATCTTCGGAAGCTCCGATGGCAGGATCGGACGTTCCGATCGAGGTTCGGACGTTCCGATCAAGGATCGGAAGTTCCGATCGTTGTCTATAAATAGAAGGCCGAGGCTTCACTTTCATTTGCCAATTCCAAGTTCTCCTTTCCTTTCTAGTCCTTTTGGAGCTGTTCTAGTCTTCTTAGGCTTGGTCCGGAGGTCGGAGAGGCGTTCGGTAGTCGTAGCGGAGTCGTGCCCAAGTTCTGGAGGCATCGACATCAAAGGGCTAACGACGGACGAAGGTATAGCTTTTGCTTCCTATAAATATTTAGGAGTATGCAATAGCTTAGTTAAGGCTTTTAGAGCACTTTAATGATAGTAGTATCATTTGGCAGTGTAGAGCAGACTATAGGCGTGGACCTAGAGTTGGTAGAGCTTGCACTGTTTTGAGGTACGAAAGTACTGTTCGAGATATCCTGACTGAGTATGCATGTATTATATGACTGCATGATTTATATGCCATGATATTATGCTGCATTCATTTGCATCTTGCTGTATCTCCTTCGAGATGTCTGTAGTAGGGTTGTACCCTATCCTGTTAGTGGATGGACTTCCATCGATTTGGGTCCGGCATATCCACGGTTATCTCGGTATGGGAGCCACCTCCTGAAGCGACGGCACAGCGTGCTACATACCAGGGCCCGGTCTGTCTCTGTTATCTGATCCTTGACCTCGAGTCTATAGGGAGTTCACTTTGCATGCATGTATACTCATACTCTCGCACTGAGCGTTTTATGCTCACGTCTCGTACTCTGTATTTTCTGGACACCCTATTCCATGGGGCAGGTTTGCGATTGGATGAGGAGGGTGGGTCCAGGAGGGGCTAGTCAGTGGTTGGCCAGCTGGAGTTTCGTCTAGGTTTTATTACTGTTGTTTGGGTTTATACAGCTATTCGATTTGGTTGTATATTATTAGATAAATTACAGATTCCTTTACTTGGGATTGTATAATGTTTATGGTTTCCGCAGTTTTATTCTGATATCTGTTTAATTAAGTTAATTGCATGCATAAGTTCTGTTTAGTAGGTGATCCGGGTAAGGGTCGCTACATCATCTTCATCTACGAGTATAGCCATTTTTGGAAGATTCTTACATATCTATTTTAATTGGTTTACCCCTTTAGTATGGTCATCGGTCCATATAAACCTATCATCCTTTTTTAACAAAGAACTGAACACCTTTCTGTACATTGCTAGATTGTTAATGAACATCCCTGCAAAATTAACTACTCCAAGAAAACTCTGGAGTTGTTTTACATCTTTGAGTTTATCTGAAAAATTCTTTACCTTTTCCACAATATGGGGTTGTGGAATTATTCCAGTTTCATCAATCTCAATACCGAGGAATTCAATTTTTCTCGTTGCTATGACTACTTTCTTTTTAGATAAAACCAGTCCTTCTTGTTTACAAATTTTAGAGAAAATCTCTAAGTGTTTAACGTGTTCGTCTATATTTTTTGATGCTATAAGAATATCATCAATATAAACAAACATAAAGTTGAAATAATCTTTAAAAAGGTTATCCATCTTTCTTTGAAATATCTGGGGTGCATTAGCTAATCCCATAGGCATAACTTCCCAAATATAGTGTCCTTGTGGAGTAGAGAAGGCTGTGAATTTCTTACTTCCTTCTTCCATTTGAATTTGGTAAAATCCAAATTTACAATCAAATTTTGAGAACACTCTAGCATTTCGTATACAGCTAATTAGGTGTTCTCTACTCGGTATAAAGTATCCATCAAACTTCAGGATTTTATTAATACCTTGGTAGTTAATAACTAGCCTGAGTTTCCCTATTTTTATTTCACCATGATTTCTAACCAGAAAACCTGGGCTGCTATATGGTGAAACTCCTTCTTTGATTAAACCAAGGTCCAAATGTTCCTTGATAATCATTCTCATATCCCTTTGATCTGTTATGTTCATCGGGATAGGCTTATATCTGACGAATTCATACTCTTTGCCTTCCTTTAGAGTAAGACTGGCTTTGAGTTGATTTCTATCCCACCATGCCAAAGGATGCTCGTTGTAACTTTCTTTGAGCCTCTTTTTGACATCTTCAAGGGATACTTTATTCTCTAACTCTATATCTCTGTGATTTAGAGTTACCTTGAGAAGCTCCATATCCTCTGTTTGGAGTTCTTGTTCTGTTGTTATTTTCAACATGGTTTCTCCAAACCTTCTTGGATCTTTCATTTTTGGGTGAAAAAGTTGTCCTTTATCACCACGCTGGCTGCGAAATATTATCGGCAATTGTCGATAAAAAGCAACCTTGAGTCTTTGAACGATAATTTTATGATCATAAATTGTAGTGAACATAAGTCTTCTTGACTCATTGTCTTGTGTGTACTTCTTAAACATTTGTAAGAAGTTATTTTCTAACAGGATATTAGCTCCTGTATCATGGAAATAGATTGGTGGTGTTTTTACCTTGTACCAATGTGTTTGACCTGCACCTCCCATGAGGATCTCTGCTTGTTTTATTCCTTTGCAAAGAATTAAAATTCTTCGAGAGAAATCTCGTCCAGCAATTTTTGGCAATTTCTCTTCACATTATTCAGGGAAGACTCCTCTTTTTGCTGTACAAATTTCTGCTCCCGAGTCAATATAAGCTGCAAAATACTCAGCCTTATATTGTTCATATAACATCCCTATCGGAATGTATATGGAAAAAGGACTTGTTGTCATTTTTTAAAGGGATTACTAAATGGCCCCGCCATTTTTAACAGACTGTGTTGTAACTCAGTAATCCGATTAAGACTATTTACCTTTAGTTTCCCTAAGGCCTCAGAAGGTAGAGTATGGTTACTCCTTTCTACTTCTTCAATGCGTTCTAGTAAATCATGTTCATGACTTACTAATTTCAACTGTTGCTTCTTCCTCTGTCTGTGAACAGAGTTCTCGAATCTGATTAAGAGATTGTCCCTTATCCAATTCTCTTGGTTTTCCATTTCGTAGAATTCTTATTGAATCCTCCAAGTCTTTTCTTTTGCCATGAACTCTATTCTTTTTTCAAGGCGTTTTCATGGTTTATGGTCCTCCAGGAATTCTAGACCAAGAATGAGTTGATCCATTTTTTTTCCTGGAATTCCCCAGATTTGAACTTCCAATTCTCCAATATTTATCACTCCTTGGTAAGTTCCTTTTTCCTGTTGTTCCAAATAGTAAATCGAGTTACAAGGGAACAAGTTCCGATGACTTGTAATTTCGAATACTATTTTTACTTCTTTCCATCCTTCTAGAGATCTAAGTTTTTCTATTATAGAAAACTTTTTTTCTTTTGGTGGAATTTCTTGAATAGGAGATTTGTCCCATCTCCTGCTTGTCATTCTGTCTCCTTGGAAAGATAACCTTCGGGGTTCTATTTTAAGGTCTCTGTATAGAACCGGTCTGTCTTGAATTTGAATGTATGTTTCCTGAATTAAAGGAAACTCGATTCTTTCCGGGTATATTGCTTGAGCAACTTTCCCAAAGATCTTTGGAATTTCAATGAACTCATTTCTAATAAATAATTCAGAATGGTGAGTATTAGAAAGAGCATATGAAATTTGATACGTAATAGAATATGGCTTATTACCTTCCTTTATTAGTCTTTTTTTCTTGAAATTTTGATGCAAAGTCAAGGCTCGACTAAAATCTCTATCAGCTAAATTGTAGGCTATTCTTGGATAAATAACTCCCACAATTTTTCCTGCATATAAATATCCCAAGATAGTTCCTAGAACCGCATCTTCTATATTCCACATTATTTTATCGCATACTACGATATCTATGGGTGAATCTATTTCCTCTTTAAAAGTAGCCTTGATCATAATCTGGATTGCTCCAATATGAATCCAAGACATTGTCTTTGCTACTTCTGCTTTTAATTTCTGTAATTCTTCTCGAATTTCTTCAAAGGGAATTAACTGCATTTCAATTTGATTACTGGTTAATTCCATAGGGATAACCATTTTCCTTCTGGATACCTTATAAATCAAATTATGTCTTCTTTGTCTTAGCCCTAGGTTTCCTAAAACTCTTTCAACTTGTTCTGCCGAAAATCCTTGGTACTTCTGTAATGTTGGATTTTCTCTCATAATCCTTTGGACCATATTATGAGATATCGTGGTTTGACTAAAGAACCCAGCCAAACTTTCATGTGTTTCATGGCGAAACACTTCCTCTTTACTCTGATTCTGATTCTGATTCATCTTCAGAAACTTCTCGACTAAACAATATCTCTTCTTCGTATATGCTTTCATCTGAGGGGATATCCTCAAATTGATATAGTTGGACTAGATCTTGAAAGAAGACCGCATCATCCATATCTGGTGTTGCTTCAAAGAGTTTAACTCTTTTTTTCTCGTTTTCTGGACAATTTGTAGATATATGTCCTCTTGCTCCACATGTCCAGCAGTTGCAATCCTTGAAACTTTCACTTGCTCTTGTATGAGTTCTTCTGAAAGTTCTTCTTGATGGTGTTCTTCCCCTGCTTTGTGATGAGCCTGTTGCTGGGGATGTTCTTGTAGGTCCACTTCTTCTACCTGATCTATAGGATCTGGCCTTTTGTTTGGACCAAAATGTTTTTGGTTTCCAAGAAATTTTCATTCTTTTATTATAGGGATTATTTCTGAATTTCTTCCTTTTAAATTCATGTGATCTGTTTCCAATGACCATTGGAAGATCATTTTCTCTATAACACAAAGGTGTACGCTTATCTATACCCCTTATTTTCTTGTAGTTCTTCTGTAATGCTGCCATATGACACCATTCTGCTAAGGAGGCACGTCTTGCCAATGTATCAAGATTGCCTGGAACATATTCTTTAATCAGCATTTCTCTCTAGGAACTTGGCATTTTTGCAAAAAATAGCTGAATAGCTATATTTTCCTCGACTCCCGAATTTCATCTGTATTTAGTGAATAACATAATGTATTCATCAACTAAGCAGATATCATGTAACTCGAGGCTATAAAGAGCTTGAGTATATCTTCTCTTTTTCTCTGTATCTTGATTATTGAAATAGTCTACCCCTATGAATTGTGCTTTAAATAGGGTGACCATTCTTTCTCCAATCTCGCTGAGGGATTCTCCTGCTAAGATTTATTCCTTAGTTTCTTGCATAGTCATCTCCCATGCGATCTTAACAGATCCCATTAGACTCATTCTAGAAGTTTAATGAATCCTTTTTTATTGAGATCTAGTGTCCCTGCTGCTATTCTCATAGCTGACGTCCAATCATCTATAAGATCTTCTCTGTTTTTAAAGTCCAAAACATCAAGGTTTAACATAACCCCGTAAGGATGTATTGGATCTAAAACAGTTTTTCCATAAGGAGTTTGATGGAGTGGATTTTACTCCTTCTCGATCTGGTTCCTGCTGGATGTGAATTTTTTCCAACTTGAAACTCACTATGTGGTTCTTCTGTTTTAACCACATATCTTGGGGGATTCCCTATGGGTTGTTCACCCTCAGGGAAATTCATTTTTAGATCTACTACTTTGAGATTCGCAAAAGAATCCGCAAGATCTTGTAGATCCTCGAGATTTAATCTTTCTAAAGTAGTCATCAGATAGTGTTTTTCTCTGATACTGCTTTTATAAGATTAATCATCATTTCATCATTGGTTAAAGGTTTTTGGACCATTTTGGTTTTACCTTTCTGATGTAACAAAGGTTCAGTACCAAATGAAAGTGGTAACCTTCCTCCTGTATTTTCTTTTCTAGAACCCAAAGTGTGTTCTAGATTTATGATTTTATATTGAAGATCCTTTAGGTTTCCAAGAATTTCTTTTTGTTTCTTAAGGATTTCTTCAATTTGCCGAGGTATTTCATACAGCTGATTGCTGTAATATTGTACCGTCTTTTGAATTTCTCTAAGATCTCCGGAGAGTTTAGAGAAACTGGGGTAATCTCTAAAAATTGAGAGTTAGAAATCATTTTTCTTTATCTCTTCAAAATTAAGAGCATTAATCACAACCTGTTGTAAGTAATCTATTGTGAATAGATTAACTTGTTTATAGGATTTCATATGAATAAAATCCTCTTTATTCAAACCTTCGTTTGAAGTGAACATCTTTTAAAAAAAATCTTCTCCTTAACAAAGAAAAGCATGAATTAACGAATAATATTATGTCTGAATAATTAACCTAAGGCTTTGATACCATTTTTACGGATAATTCTTTGTACCATGAATAAACACAAAATCTTCAGATTTTAGCATAAAGTCTTTAGATTTTAAGCATAAAAAAGCATAAATCCAGTACATGAATTAAACAATTAAATATTCAAGTTTTGTGGTCCTAGGGAGCTATTGCAAAGAATCTTATGGGTAGGGAGCTAGGGCAAAGTCAAGTTTGGGTTTGGGGATTTATCACCAATTTGCTCTTGTTTTTTTTATAATAATTAGACGGTTGTTATTTTGACTTTAATTAATAAAATTTGTCATTGGGTTGATTTTTTTTATTCTTTTTTTTGGAAAATCAGATTGAGTACATTGGAAATTATCACAACCCATTTCCCGAATCCCAACATTGGGTTAATTAAAAAATTTTCAATTAATTGATGAAGATTGAGATGAAATAATGATTATATACTAATTTAATTATCAATAAAATCAAAATTATTAATTAGAAAAATTAGTCATATTATATATGGTCTACTATTTTTTAGCCATTATATTTTATTTTATTTATTAAAATGACATTCGCTATTTTTGTTTGTATTTTTAAAATTTTAAATTAGATAATTATCAGTCTTAAACTTTTGAATATCTAATTCATCATGTTGTAAACATAACATGATCAAATTAATTAACATAAAATAATTTATGTATATACGCAATGACAAGAGACACTA
Organism: Henckelia pumila; assembly: GCF_033568475.1. Taxonomy (NCBI): domain Eukaryota; kingdom Viridiplantae; phylum Streptophyta; class Magnoliopsida; order Lamiales; family Gesneriaceae; genus Henckelia; species Henckelia pumila. The sequence goes on along the minus strand of NC_133122.1, from coordinate 57,378,504 downwards.
GTTTCTTATTAGTCATAAAAGATATGAGTAACACTCCTGTGAGACGAGTCAATCTTATCCATATTTATAATAATAATAAGTAATATGGCATAAATTGCAATACTTTTTAATGGCTAACCCATTTAAGAGACCGGAATTTTTGCCATAAAACAATAGGATACAAATCTTTATGGATATCATCTTGATCACAATCTTTTCAAATCTAAATAAATAAAGATCATCAAATATTTGCTAATTTGTGTAGCAGTAACAACCGGAAGGAGATATGGGGAACGGAGCGTCGATACACGCGCCACCCCTTTGAAATCCATGCTGGATGCAAGTTTTGTAGCAGTCTCGAGATCTAAAACATGGACCTATATATACCTGCTCTTCATCTGTCCCACAGATTTAATACATGAAATCGTGATTTTATTTATTTTTCTCTAAAAAAATTTAAACAAATTATTACTTACCAGAACCAGCATTTTCGATATTCGAGTTTGAAATCGAAAACGACGCTGATGCGAAACATAGGAGAAGCCCGAGAATTAGAGATTTCCTGAGATTACAAGTCATTTTTATATTGTATGTATACGTCAAATACCAACTCTTATTGTTCCCAAAGTTTTCCACATGCATAATTTATTTATACTAAATTATTATTATAATTATTATTTTTGAAAAATTTATTATTAACATTCATTGCCACAGTTACTTCTCGCCTCTCGGTGATTATGAGTACCGGAGATTGGATTTTTCATAAACAGATTGAAGCACATTTAAATAGACAATTTTAATATCAATTTTCTTAAACATTAGAGAAAATTTTTTGATCGTTAAACATTAGAGAAAATTGATTCTCCGAAAAACTGTAAAATATCTGAAATTAGTATACAATAAATTAATAACCCTTTAAAGAATCGAGCCACTTTTTTTAATTTTATTTTAAACAACCCGAGCCACTTTTTAAAAAATTAACAATTTCAATAATTAATAAGATAATATTTTTTCAGAAGATTCTTAACAAATCTATCATTCCATTAAAATCATAAAATAACAAACATAACTGCGATGCCTTTTCTTTCTTTGGAATTTAAATAATTAAATCTGATGGATTTCAGTATCAATCTCATTAATAATGATTATAAAATTAAATTATATTACATTAGTAATAGAAATTTTATTATTTTAATGTTAATAAAGAACATTAGATTATGTTTCGAAAAATAAATTTTATTTTGGAAAACAATTGTCTCAACATTTTGATTGGGTAAATGAATAATTTTTTTTATTTCTTAAGTACCTTCGAGAGCTAATTTATTTATAATATCTATAGAATCCATGACAATTTTTGAAGTATATAGCTTCGAAAGTTAATTTATTTATAATATTATTGTAATCCAGGACATAATTTAAATAAAAAATTGATATATTATCTCTACAAATTGAAAATTCAAAAATCTACATATTACCTTAGCAAATTACATACCAAAATAATCACAAATTCTTTATTCTTTATTTTGTATCGAACATATGTATTATATGTTCCACGATCGACGTAATGTCCTTTACGCATTTATCCCCTACATGTTATTGCTACTAGTCAAACGCACATTCATGAATCGTAATTTATACAAAGGGCAAAATAGAAAACAAACAATTGCCAAGTACAATGATTGTAACAAGATTAAAAATAAGCGGGCTTTAATTAACGCTATGATTGGAAAAAAAAAAATTCTTTTTAAGCGAATTTTTTTAAAAAAAAATTGATGTTGGGAAAAAATAATTATTTATGAAATTTTCCAACTTATTAACTGCAAATGTCCGATTATTTTAATTTATTATAATAATTTCCAATATACTCAATCTGATTTCACACACACACACACAAAAAAAAAAAATCAACCCAATATAAATAATTTTATTAATTAGAGTCAAAATAACAGCCATCTAATTCTATATATTACAGTAATGTTTGAAATTTTTTAACAATCCGAATCCACCTTGCTACATGTGTATATAACATTATATTTACTCCATGATCTTGGAATAAACAAATAAGATTCTTTTGTAGGTGCTAAGGCAACAAAAAAACCCCATAAAAATAAATACCCAGTCCAAATCAATATTGAATCCCGTAAAATATAAATCTATATGACCTTTAAGGGAGAATTACAATTTTGGTCCTATTTTGCACATTTTCCATTTTTGGTCATGTTAAAAATAATTTTGTAATTTTAGTCCCGTAACTTGTATTCTCTTTTCATTTTTGGTCCTATTAACATTAATTCGCATTTTTAGTCCTGTAACTTTCATGAATTTTTCACTTTAAGTCCTGTTAACATTGAATTTACAATTTTAGTCATGTAACTTGCATTTTTTTTCATTTTTAGTCCTAATTGCATTGAATTTTCATTTTTTTGTCTTGTAACTTCTATATATTTTTTCTTAGTCATATTATCGATGAATTTATATTTTTAATTTCATAAATTTCATACTTTTTATATTTTTATTTATAATATATTATGATTTACATATTTTAAAGCTTTTAAAATTTAAATGAATTAAATAACATAAATTCAACTAAAATTATTCAAAACAATTTTACACTAAATATCATCTTATAAAATACATAATATAAATTAAACTATTAATCTAATGTGAATCATGTTTATATGGTTCGATTTCAGATTATATATATAAAAACTAAACCGAAAAATGATTCATATTAGATTAATAGTTTTATTTATATTATGTATTTATAAGAATATATTTAGTGTAAAAAATTTTTGAATAATTTTTAGTTGAATTTTTGTTGATTCATTTAAATTTTGAAAGTTTTAAAATATGTAAATCATAATATATTATGAATAAAAATATAAAAAAATATGAAATTTATTGAATTAAAAATATAAATTCATCGATAATATGACTAAAAATAAAAATATATGAAAGTTACAAGATAAAAAAAATGAAAATTATATGTAAACTTGACTAAAAATGAAAAAAATGCAAGTTACAGGACTAAAATTGTAAATTCAGTGTTAACAAGACTTAAAATGAAAATTAATGAAATTTACAGGACTAAAAATACGAATTCAATGTTAATAGGACCAAAAATAAAAAAGAATGCAAGTTATAGAACTAAAATTGCAAATTTACTTTTAACAGGACCAAAAATAAAAAAATGTGCAAATTTCAGAACCAAAAGTGTATTTTTCCCTGACCTTTAATTTAAGCATCGACTCCCCTAGCTACACTACATGTTGTTAGCATCCTAGCTAGCACTAAAATGCAAACAGCGAAAAAATAACTCTCAAGTACAATGGTTGTAACTAAGATTTAAATTAAGTGAGCTTTGATTAATGCTATGTATGATTGAAAAAAAAATTGTTAGTTTTAAGTGTAAATTTATCAAGTTTACGTTGGGAAAATTAATTATTTATTAAACTTGCCAACTTATTAACTGTAATGTCCGATTCGCATTTACTTACTTTCTCTAGGACAAAAATACAGATAGTGGATTGAAGAATTATGACGCGAAGTGAAGATCAGCTGGACTCAGACAAGTCTAGACCATTCCCATATAATACATAAATACACACATCTATATGTGATAAAATATGTCAAAATCATATATTCAATAAATGAGTGTCATTTGAACGAAGTTCTAGATATATAATTAACATATCAAAACAATACTATACACGGGCCTATAAAGTTTGAAGTCCTGGGAAAAACTTTTCTTCATAAAACTTAAGGTGGCTAGCTATTTTGTTTCGAAAGTATATAAAAATATAGTTGTAATAATCAAAACATTGAAATGGTAATATATATAAAATTGTTATAAAAATATAAATCTTAGAAACTCAAATGTAGAAAACAATCATCTTCCTCCATCTACGCAAACCTTGTCTACGGTGTGATATATGTTTTTAGGCGATCGATGAGAAAAATTGAAGAGTTAAAGAATTATTTATAATGTATTTTAATGAACTTTTATAACAATTTGTACATAGTAATCATTTTAACGGATACAAAATAATTGATATAAGATCCCAATTGTATACCTGTGATACGGGATACATATATATATCGGATCTCTATGTATACGTGTATCAATCAATATTCCATATACGGTACTCTATCTCTTTCAAATAATTCATTCAGCTGCCTGCAAATGCAATTAATTTTACTCAGTTCGGTGATGGCCACAGCCACTTGGCTGGCAGATGGTGAGTTCCTGCCATCATATTAATTATTCGTATTATTATTTTTCTAGACGATAAATAATGACTATGCACAGAGACACGGGATAATTTTTGAGATATATTTAAAAATAAAAATTTATCAATATTCGTGGGGTTTATTAAAAAAATAGTAGTATTCATATGTATTAAAAACTGTATGTAATATGTATCGAGACAATGCATGTACAAGTAGTATCTCACATACATGGAGACACTAATGTGGGAATTCAAAATCTTGACAAATCTACCTACACAATACTATCATTCATTTTTTAAATTTTTTTTAATAATTTCATGCATATTTTTACCTGATAAAGATAGCAGGCATGCCCACACTTGAGGAATGGGGGTTTTATTACATGACACTATAATAGCATATATGCAATAAATAAAAAGCTAGCTAGGGGCAATAGACAAGTCATGTGCATACACTAAAATTTTGAATATGCTAATTATATGTAAACCTCTCCTTACATAATTAGGTCACGGGCAAGGAATTCGTACAAGTGGTCCTCTATCTAGCTATAGTACTCCCACATTTACTCACACACTAATCTACCTTTCTATATTTAAAAAAAATAAAAAAATCCAAACCTTGAAATTATAATGTAAAAATTTCCATCAACCAGCTAGAAGAATATATATAACATTGGGAGATGATTTAGTTTAAATATATAATTTAATTTTTTTTAAAAAAAATAAAATTGTAAATGATGTTCCTAGCTAGGGTTGGGACCAGGCTAAGTCCCTGTTCAGGGTTTATCCGTGCATGCATGAAGAGGGGCACGTTAAATGCACCTCAGTCCCCTACAAGGAAAATGGAGAAGTAAATTACAAGAGAACACAAAATCCATGAGATCTTTGCATTTAAATTCATGCATTCATTTCTCTCAACTACTTGCTGTACCTTTTGCTCCATCGTTATTATATTTAAAGAGGGCGATCTAATACATCTTTTTCAAGCTTCCAGTTAGAATTGGAGAGCTCGAAAACTACGGGCCAGTGGGGTTTTTCATTATTATTAGTGAGAAATAATTAAAGAGAGATCAATGGCGAGTTGGGGTACTTTCGTGTTTCTTGTAGTTCTTTGTGTTGGCGTAGCAGCAGCAGCAGCAAGGGTTTTGCCTGGTGACGTTAGTGGCCTTAATGATCAAAAGAACTTCAACTCCGGCGTGGGCGGCTACAGCGGCATCGGGGCTAATGGGATACCGTACGGTGGTTTTGGCGGTGGAGCAGGAGGCGGCTTTGGGGGGGTTAATGGAGGCGTTATTGGTTACATTGGGACAGGCGGGGGCGGTGGTCTTGGCGGAGCGGGAGGAGTCGGTGGTCTGGGTGGTGTAGGAGGTGCCGGTGGTCTTGGTGGATTAGGCGGCGCCGGTGGATTGGGTGGATTTGGTGGCGGCATTGGAGGTGGTGCCGGCGGTGGCGTTGGCGGTGGCGTCTTGCCACATCCTTGAAGTTGCTATAAATCAGTTGGAGTGCATGCATGAATTTGGTGCTGGCGTCTAGTTATATATATTATGTTTTTAAGGTAGTTAATTATCTGAATATGGTGTGATTTTCATCTTTTTATTTGGCTATTATGCTTGTTATAATCATGCATGTCTTTGGTTGTTTTTTAAAGTTTTATTTCGAGTCTTCCTTCAAAAAATTTCTAGTGTCGTATTAAATATCGTGTAATTATAATGATGTGAACCCTCCTATAGTACATGAAGACATCATCTCATGTTTATTTACTATTTTGTTATTGGTTTAGTGTTTCGCTATGCTATATGGTTGAGACATGCAGAAGCACTTTTATCCATGAAAAGACCCAAAAGATCCAAATTATAGTTACAAAATCGGAATAGAAAATGACAATAATAAAGGTTTAAGATATATAAAATTATAAAAAAAATGATTTAAAAAAATAGAGAGAGCTAGAAATGAGAAAATTTTACATAAATATAAACGAACAACTACTTTTGAGTTTTGTCTCTCAAGTTAAACTAGGTATTGAAAAAAAAAAAAGGAGAGAAAAAAAAGGAGGATGAACATATATTTCTTGATTAATAATTTAATATCGAGTCTCCAAGCAGATTTCGGTTACTCGACTTAAAAAAATCATTTCTCAAGAAACTCATATTGTTAAATCAACGTAATAATATTGAGTTATTTATTTATTTTTACCAAATTTGACAGATGAATAAGTTCTAATAGCTTATAAGTTCGTAAAACAACTTTTAAACACTCGGAGCTTATAAGCTCTTTTTAATAAATTTAGTCAAACACCTTCTAACTTATAGTTGGTTTTCATGAACCTATGGTAAAACACCAAACCTTGTATGTTTTTTATTGAGTATACCATTGTTTCTTTCCTTAAAACTTCTATTGACGAAAACCTCAACTTTTTTTTTCCTGACCTCTCCCATTTCTCTAGAGAATTATGTCACTCACCCCACGAAAATGTATCGTAATAATTATAACAATGATTTATTATACGAGGTATGGATATTAAATACCACATGACCTTACTTTTTGAAGAAAACACATAAAATACATGATTACATAAACCAACGAATGTTATTCAATGATCATGAAGAATAATTTGAAATATTTATTTTATTTTATGACAATAAAAGGACTAAATTAAATCAATCATGATCAATATAAACCAACGAATGTAATTATAATTAGATTCCCAAACCTCAAAACGTGGTCATATATTGTTGTGAAAGTGAAACGAGCGAAAATCAAATCGAGAATATCGAATTCTTTACAGGCACAAATGGGCACTGGGACTCCGAATAATCGTGTTGGTTGCCACACACCTAATAACAATCTTCACTATTTTTCTTTTGAGTGAAAAATAGATACAAACCTACTTTCAAAAAAATTAAATTAAATCAAGTAAAACAAAATGCCCCCACCGTTTCCTAGAAAATTTCAAACAAATATACACACACGCACAAAACACACACAGTTACAAAAGCTGCATCCAAGCCAAAAGCAGCTATCATTGGTTACCATCAATAGGAGTGCCAGTTCTCGCCTGCGATATCCGGTTCGCGTAAATGGTTACAAGTCGTAGTTGTGTGCTGTTGAGCCCCTCCAAGTACGGCAAAAATGGTTTCCCAAGCATGATGTATATGTCCACCAAACAGAAAACAACAGTCTGCAATCCCATGGATAAAACATATCAATTACGGAACGAACACACACACACAATGCCAAATTAGTCGGACCATATCTGATCTCACCAGAAAATCCACAAAAAACAAAGAAATGAAAAAATGACATTTATGTTCCCAAAAAAATAAATAAATAAATAAATGCATTTTCATCTTAAGTAAAAAATTTGGGAGTTAAGACAAGTTTTTTTAATTGAAAAAAATATAAGAGTCTTAAGTGTTAGCTATCAAGTTTTTGATAAACCACAAGTTGACGGCTACCTTGCGGACATCTGCACTCTGGCTCCCAAATGCATCGAAAAGAGCTGGCAAAAATGATGGAAGTTGACCCATAAGTTCATCCTGGGAGAGCCTACCAACAAGCTGCAGATACAAATTATGCGGTATGATCATCCACAAATTATGGTCAAGAGGTCCTTTTCACAGATGTTTAGACGCAACATATTTGTGCAAATGATTAAAGCATTCAAATGCAGTGTTGATTGTGGATATTGATTGACCTACGAAAAATGAGACCGGATATTGTTTTGACAGCTAAACGATATCCTCAGAGTTTTTACCTTTGTCAAACAGTTAATGCATGTAACAAGAATTCTCTCATCTTCGGTAACGAGCAAAGGAACAATAACCTGCAACATCCATGGATCAAAAAATTTTAAAAAATGCCTATGAAAAATGTAAAATATATATAAAAGAAAAAGTTCAAATGAATCTAAAGTGTAAGATCAAAAGGTAGCACTCACACTTAAACACCTAAATGGATCATACTGAGACAGAATTATAGCCAAACAATGCTCCGATTCATTTGATACCTGAATTGTAAGCTGACACCATACGACGAAGTAAAAACAGCAGAGAGAAACTGAAATAACTTGAGGAAAGAAAACATACTTTCAGAACACTGTCTTTTGTTGCATGAAGCAGCTTTTCAATAACAATCTCGACAGAATCCTCCATAGAATCTTTCTATAGTTAAGAACAAGAATCTTCATAAGAAAAAGTGAAATTGCCGCAGAAGGGAAGACATTAGGTTTATATCATTACAAGCGTAGAAATATAGATGTCAAACCTGATTCTTCAACATTTCACAAACAAGAGAGAGAGTCAACTCGCGTACAATTGGATCAGAATCATCCAGCACTTCAAGTACAGCAGTCAAAATCTGATTGAAGTACTGCACTAGGTGATATTAACATAAGAAAGGATCAAATTTAAAAAAAAAACAAACAAAAGAAAAGAAAAGAACCACAATATTTCAGCGTCACAAATAATTTCATTACCGCATCCACTTTAAAACTCTATCAAGACAACAAATTAACCACCAAAAGAAACCGCATTATTAATGTGAAATGACAAAGGAGAAACGACTATAAACTAAAACAATGTGAATATGATGATGATCGATCCGCCTAGGGGTGCAAACGAACCGAACCTGTTCGTGAGCTTTACGAGCCCGCTCGATAAATATTTGATTCGTATTCGAGCTTATCGAACTCGAGCCGAATTCGAACATGTTCGAACATTTTTTCGAGCCGAGCTCGAGCCGAAATTACTCTGTTCGATAGTTCGCGAATAATTCGCGAGCCTTAATATTTAATTAATATAATATAGTTATATAATAATATATATACATTTCGAGCTTTCGAACCATAATATCCGAATAGTTCACGAATAGGTTCGAATATTTTGAACCGAACTCGAACTTCATTTCGAGCCGAACTCGAGCCAAAATATTTGAAATTATCGAACTTCGAATCGAGCTCGAATTATCGAGCCGAATTCGAACCTTAAAATTTTACCATTATTCGGCTCGATTCGATTCGTTTGCACCCCTAGATCCGCCTGGCCCTGGCAGAAGAGAAGTTTGACCCAATATTACCCTAGACAAAGTTTGAGGATTGAAAGATCGAATTATGTGGATAATAACTTGCACAATATTATCTTAGACAAAAAATTTCGGAAAAAAACACATAAGTCAGCATGAAAAGTCAAAAGAAACATTTCATTGCCAACAAACAGGAGTTGGATGGATAAAATTGGATAACTTCAATATGCTGAAATAAATCAACAATTATATTCCAGCTCAAATGAAGTACAGAAGGAAAACAAAAGGATAAAGAAGGAACCAAGTCTCGCAAATAATCTCCACTACTTCCTCATGAACCCAAATTGATCATATTTTACACATAGAAATGAACAAGGAATGAAGGAACTGTTCGAGCATTTAAAGTTTGACTTTCAGCAGTACCTTGCTCCAAATAGTGTGGTCATTTGATACAGATACTTCAACCAACTGTTGAAGTGCATCACGCTTCTTTGCTGTAGGACTTTCATCATTGCCATTACAAATCTAGCCAAAAAGTGGGAAATAAGGAATAAAAAAAAGGGACTGACTTACAATTAGGTTTTTGCAATATAAATAGCAATAGATACATAAACATGGTGACCGAAAGCTAGTCAGTGAAAAATGTGGGTAGATTCAAAAATCAAAACTCACCAAATGAAGGATCCGGGGAATGCTTGGTCCCAGTTCTGAGGAAGAATTCAGTTTTAAAACCGAAAACTTAGGATTATTCGGTGTAAATTCAGGTGAAAGAGCACTATCAACCCCATAATCCGCAGACTTTGGCGGAAAATCCGATCCGCTAAGTCGATTGATATCCAAGGATGAAGCTGAAAAAATCTCAGTATTTGAATGGTTGTCTATTGCGCAAGTTCTAGCTTTATCACGGTCCGTGTTAGAGGCATATTTCAAATTTTTGCAATTTGAAGGGGAGACTTCAGAATACGAATTAGTTTCCAGAACATCATGACGCAAGTTCTCTTGAATATCATCAGATTTTAAGTTGCCAATAGATCCTGTGATGTACTGTGCATCTTGAAGAGAATTCCACTTCCTACCACCATCGCTATCAACAGAACCAGAAGAATACCTTCCTAATAGATGACTCTTCTTTGATGCTCCATTGTACCCCTCTTCAGAAGAAGTTCCAATCAGATCAGATGGATCGTAAGAGGACTTGCCACGTTTCTCTTTCTTACTTTGCAGAAAATTCACCAGGTCTACTTCAATGCGAGGAGTATGCTGCTTGAGGGCTCGTCTCAAAGAATTCTGTTCTTCGACGGATAAGCTAAGGATAAAATTTATCACTGCTATTGAATCAAAATACGTATAAACAGATATTATACATGTGATGGCAGCTTCTTTCAGTTTGGTATTTTTGTCATGAACCAGGGGCATTAATTTTGCAAGCCATAACTTAAGGATGCCACTATTTGCAGAGCCTTCAGAATTCGATGCATGCTTGTTAAATGAACCAATAGCAAACTCAATTACAGCTAATTTTGCCTTTGGAGAGCGTTGTTCATCCAATGATCGGAGAAAAGCTGGCAGAAGTGCATCAGTACCATATGTTTTGCCCACAAGATCTAATGTAGTTGAGCAAGGTTGCCTAACTAATTCCTTTGGATCAATCAGCCGTGAGAAAACATGGGGTAGAATCCTCTCCAAGTAATTTTCAAATGGCTTTCGGCATGCTGGAATAAGATCGGCAAGTGTTGAAAGGGCGGCTTGTGCGACTTTATGATGGGGATCATCCAAATGTTGGAAAAATAGCTTCATGACCTTCTCAAAATACTGCATTATTTCTTGAATGCCTCTCGTGCCCTGCTGTAGCAGAGAGTGGATATAATTAAATGCAGCGACCCGAGCATTCCAATCTGAATTAGAACTAAGACCCTCGCTTAGAGCATCATTAAGGGAAACTGGACCATCTGCATAACTTGAGACATCTCCCAGTGGTAGCTGGCTGTCATCAAAGCTCCTTCTCCTCCCTGTGGGCGTCCGTCCAACTGCATTCTTCCTTAAAAGTGGACGCTGAAAATGTGGTACATGGCTATTATGGGAATCCCTATAATTGTCATCTTTATGAGATGCCTCAAAGTATTGCCTATCAATATGGGAATTCATATATCTTCTCGAATCCTTAAATTCTGTATATTCTTCACTAAAACCTCTTTCCGGTGCCTTTTCAAATGTTCTCTTGGATGGGTAAGATGAATGCATAGACAAAGATTCACTTCCCAAGCTACTATGATATGAAAATTTACCCGAATCTTTAGAAGTCTGAATTTGAGTGATGATATCTGACAACGCCAAACCCCCATTGCGATTATTACCTTTAGAAATACCAGAAATTGTGTCTACAAAAGAACTTGTTTGACTATTTGAAGCTGGAACAGCAAGGGGAAATGGTGGATCACGAGACGATGGCGGGTCAACTCCTGCACTAGGAGCAATAATATAAATAACTATCCTTGAATAGCAATTTAAGTATTGAGGCATTTTATCAACCAAACTGTCATTCAAAAAAACATTTATAATTATAAGAATCGGGCATTTGGTTGACTTATGGCAACATAATCAACCAAGCACTGCCAACACCAATCAAAATCATTAACTGATAGTAGAAAGCATTTTGAATACCTAAGTCCAAACTAGAGGATCTGCTTTTGCCTGATACATCCAAGCCCCTCAACATACTTTCTATAGCAGTGACCTTCTGCTTGCTCGAGTGCAGCACACTTTCAAGCGTACGGTCCATTCCTTTACCCAGAGACTTTGATTGTGAGAGCAGTAATCCGGATGTAACTGATATCCCTGAAGATATACTTGTACTTCTATCCATTGCAACTATGGCAGAAGTCCCATAACCAGGAATGTTCGAAGGGACGGACGACTGAGGAGTGTAGGACATGTTCATACTCCTTTCGCGAATGGAAGGAGAAGCATGCCTTCTGTGCATTCCACCATCCTCATCAGTCAACACCTAGGAAAATATTCTCTATAAGTTCATAAAGTTGGTAGTATGAAGAGGATGCATGTTGAAATCATTCAATAGAAGAGTGCGTACCCTTTGAACTACCGGATCAAAAGACGAAAACAACCGCCGTGAGCGCTCAGGCCAGGTTTTAGCAAACATTCTATAACAGGTCCTGGCAGTAGATCGCACCTGTTGAGTTTAAATGTATCAAGTTACGAAGATTACACAAAGAAAGATACGTGAATAAACTATTGAACAGAAAACCCCAAAGATAAGCCCAAATATCCATTCAACAAAGTATTAATGTCAACAGTGTAGGTAAGCCGACACTGTCCATGAGAAACAGATAAAGAATTCACAGATAAAACATCAATACCTCACTCATTGCATCAGCAACACAACATCTGATGAGGTCTTCATAGAGGTCAGCCGATCGTTGTATTTCGGGAGCATCAGCCCAACATTCAACGATTAGAAGCGCATATTCGCAACACCTTTTTTGAAAACAAAAGCTACAATTAAACCACAAGGTATTGCAGCCCAGTAGCTTAAAGAGTTATAGAAACACCTCGCACGAAGTATAGCACTGCGGTCATTCTTTGCAGAGTCAACTATCCGAGGAAGCACACGCGAAGCTTTGCAATTGCGCAACATCTGGGGAAAAGGTCGCAAATTACAAAAGGCGTACAAGATGTAAAAATATTGAGCTAACTAAGAGACAAATTATACCGTTTTAATACAGTTATCTGCAGATTCGGCAATAACAAGCACTGTTATCACAACAAGCTTGAAAAGGACCTATGTTGCAAAGCAGAGGTGAGAAACAAGAAAATTATAGCATCAAACTAGGCAACAAAACACAACTTCTTGTCTCACCGGAATAAAAACCTCGGCACATCCCTCAAAGTCTCCCAAGAGATCTTTTGATAAGAAGTTTAATAAATGGCAGGCCTAGCAAAGTAAACAAGAAACAAGAATTGCAGATGATAACTCCAGTGAACAACAAAAACAATTACAATGGCCTACATACCATTAATGGACCAGTAATAGAAAGGTAGTTTCAGCACAACAAAGCCTCAAGACAATCAAGAAAACTCAGTTTTCTAATTATATACTCACACCAACATCTAGAAACCTTACGCAACAATAAACCTCCAATCAGGCAATCACATAAGGCAGCCATCGCTAACTCAACATACATTAAGGATAAGGCTAATGAAGAAAATTCCACAATGCAAACGACAACGGAGTTCTCTCTATGGCAATTTAAGTAAGTCATTCTCAGAGGCACAAGTTAAGTAATAATCCACGTTGTCTCACCTGCTTCACAATGCTAGATCGCCTATCAGATAATTGTGTGCTCAAAGGACCAACCAATTGCTTGAGAAGTCCATGGAAACAAGGGTAATCGACTGCACCTGAAAGGCAGAACCGAATCAAATATTTTCATTACCAAATACAGTTGAAATAATTGATAAAGCTCATAAATCTGGCCATCAAGAAGCATACATGTATACCATCCAAAATATAAAATAAATTTCTTTTTTCAAGGAATATAACTTTACTTGCAAAATAATATCAGTTGTCACTTAAATACCTAGCAGTTGCTTTTATATTCATAATATTACACGATTACATCAAGATAAAGGCTAACAAGTTTGATCATTTTGCCATGCTATTCACTACGCAAAAATACCGTAAACACCTCCTTTTCAGCTATCATAGAAAGGGAAGTCAACCTCAAATTTTGTGTACTCAACTCACCTCCAATTACAAGACCTTCAACTCTCTGCATGGCTGCAATCCTCATTGACCAATCTTTATCCGGCACAAGGGTCGAAGCAATCTTCTCAAACTCCCTGATGAGCTCCTTTTCTGAATACACTGTAATTGGTTCAACAGGTTTCTCGGTGATATCTCCATCAGCTGCTCAGGGCAAAGAATACAAGAAGTTAGCAAGCGTAATACTAAGCGACAATCAGCAATTGGAATTACAAGAGTCAATTGCCATTTGCCAATAATTTTAGAGCAAATGATTTTTTTTAACTTCTTTAAATAAAAAATGAGCAGAGCAATCTAATGAACATGTATAACTATACTTCTACAATTATATCAGCAGTAATAAGATCAATCTTGCCCAAAACAAATAATTCTGACAAGTGTAAAGCATCTTAACAACTTGAAGTCCAAAGTGAACTTTAATATGTTTGAAGGCGACTAGGCGAGTGACTCAAGGGGTAAGATTACAAGACAAGACAATTACAAAGAATAATTGCTAGACTTTGAAACATATTTTATGATAATCATGTCTATACAATCCCGCATCTGTACTAACCTCCAAATAGAGAAAGCCCACGAGTTGAGCTTTTGGACTTCGGACTGCTTTTTTTCGGATTAAAGCTAGCTGACTTAGTCTCATTAGAAGGGTAATTGCTACCGATTGCATCTGAAGAGCGAACCTTCGGCTCAATTTTTTCTAATCTGGAATTAATATCTTTTAACTGCATCCATGATCATGTAAAAAAATGCTTGAGAAAAATAACTCCATTGAGAGTTGATTATATGTTCTCAAATTCAAATTACTACACTGTGTCAATTGTAAGAAAAAAACATTAAGCTTCATTTCTTAACAAGTGCAGTGCACATGTTCATAACAAAGAGTTTAGTGATTACCAATGTTGTAGATAAATGATGCCTGTGAAGTTCCTCAAGAAACTGTGTCCCAGCCTGAGTATACATCTCCTGAGGAAGACGACATGAAAAAATGAAAGACAGAAGGTAAAACAATTCTTGACAGACTATATAAGTATTGCAATGCTTAATCTCATCTTATTCCATTCAAATGAAAATAACTAAATAGATTTAGCCATATAATAGTGTGTGGAGCAAGCAGAAATCATTAATCACTGATTTTGTTTACCTCGATACAAGTTGTGGCCGATTCTCTTACACCAGGATTTGTATCATTCAACATTTGCAAAATCTAACATCCAAGAAGACAATAAATAAAGCCGCACATTCTAACTCACATTTGTATCATTTTTGGTTCCTCCTTGACTTAAAAGTTGACACGCGAAACAACAAAAAAAGATGAAAGAGAACAACATACAGATGGAAGAATAGCACGTTGAAGGGGAAGTTCTGTAGACACAAAGAGACCGATCGCAGATGTGACAGTACGAGCAAACTCTTCTCTAACTCTCCAGCTTTTGTGAGTCCAAGCATAAGATCCAGCTCTTTCAACAATGATTGTAGGGGAAGACACCTTCACAATATCAATATTTAACCTTCTGAGCATAAATGTAGAAGTGATAAACACTAAAATTCAGTCTAGCTACTATAATCTTGAAGAAACTTCACGGAATCAAAGGACTAAAGTCTAAACTATCTATTTGACCCAATCAAGAAACAATTAGCTCAGCAGCAACATAAAATCTGAAATTATTTAAGAGCTGCGCACTTGACACCACTACAAGTTTGAGGAAACATTACATTAAAAAACTGTCAAAGACCAGAGCCAGTAAATTTTTGCTGTTGCTCATTTCAACTATTGTAAGAAGGAAGCGCAAACTGAATTAAATGATCACCATCTCTTGATTTTTCCATTCTCAACAGTTAAATCACACAGCATTTTGGAACCTGAGCATGATGAAGAGCATGGGCCACAAAGAATTCCACGTGAAGTGCATCGTTATTTGTGGAGGATAAATACGACTGTAGAACTTGGCTCAAGAAAAAGTGATATCATATCCACAGCTGAGTTGAGCGGGCTCAAGGAAATTATAAAGTTGCTATTACAACACATCCATAGTTAAAAATAAAGGCGGTAGATAAACTGAGAAAGCTGATCAGCTTAAGTATAGAGATATAATAATAACACAGGTTTTATGCTTATATGTACATTTTTTGAGGAAAAGATCGATTGACTCAATTTTATCTTCACACTTCTGAACATAAAAATCTTGAAAAAGGGTAGTAGAAGTTTTGAATTGTACAAAATTTTATGGGCCTTGCAATGGAGATCTAGCAGAAGCAATGGAACATAAGGATCAATAAGAAAGAAGATGTCTGATAGCATGACAATGGAGAGAGAGAGAGAGAGAGAGAGAGAGAGAATATATCTTTGGGTTAGTTATGATAAGTCGAAATCAAACAATCTAGTTAGTTCAGAAATATGTCCACAGATCAACAAGGAAAGGACGTTTTTGGGTTTTAGAAGATTGATTGGAGGCAAGGAATAATGCACTATGTAGCAAGTAGCTGTATAGATGGCCTTTAGAGGAGATATCAATGTTGCATAAGGCCATAGTAGGTAAATATGGGTATAGTTTTGGGGGATGAGAGTCTAAGAAATGTCCAAGAATTAAAAGATGCCTATCGGATGTTGATTTGTATTATCTGTAAGATGGATTCAAAGGATGTCTAATCCTCCCTCATACTCTCCTAAGATCTACTTTCCACCCAGCTGCCCTCTCTCATTCTTTTCTTGAGCGGGCGACAAGTCTATCGTTAAATGAAAATTTTAGTCATATAGGCAATTAAGCATTGCAAATTGCAGTACAGACCGACATGAAAAATGATCAAGTGTAAAAGCCAAAAGGCAAACGAAATCTGAGAAATCAGAAGGATAGTACTAGGATAGTACTTCAGAATCATATGAAGGAAATGATCCTTATCAATTCAATCTTTCTAGAAGTAAGGTGGGATTTGACTTCTGAGAATATATATATATATATCGGTACACGAAAAATGCCTGCTAGATTAGTGCACAAGAAACTGTAAGTGGATGCACTGAGCATGTATGTTATCGGTATGACATAAACTCCAGATAAAATCCTTCAATATGTACTGGGCCACTGGCACCATAGACAAAAGACAACAGACATTGGTTGAGTGTTTAATAGAATAATCTTTCCTTAATTCACCTAGCATAACATGTCGTGGTGTTGGGCAATGGGTTAGAGGCACATTAAACAAAGTGAAAACCAGTTCAACGTGAAATTTTAATACAAATGCAAATCAAAGCCCATCAGGCTATCAGCAAAGTGAATTTGAAGTTTGAACACTACGTATCTAATAGTAAACTTTCAGAACTCTCAATCCTACATTTGGAATTAATGCAAAAAAAAAAATTAAGAACTGTATGATTCAAAAAGGAAAATTATCTCGGCATTTGATTAGAATAACAGATGGGAAAAACATTCATTGTCCTGCCACTATAATGCACCCTGCATTCTTATCATATTGGAGATTATGATCGAATAAGTTCAAATAACAGAGTTAAAAAAGAAAACCATGCGGAAAGAAGAATCACAACCAATAAGTGTTGCCAGTGAACGAACCAATAATCGGACAACATACCTCCATGAGAGTAAGCAAAAGCCTCCTCGCAGCATCCCTAACAGGCTGCTTGGAATCGCCCAATCTCTCGACCACAGCGGGTACAAGAGCATTAAAGTGAAGCTTCAAGTGCTCGCCGGAGAGCACGGCAGCTGAGTCTAGTGCCTGCAGAGCACCCTGAGACACTCTGAAATTGTTGTCCTTCAAGAGATCTAAGCATACGTCGACAAGCGACGCCACCTCCGTCGCCGAATAAGTCTTCCTCGATGCTTCGAGTAGTTCGTGGAGACGCTCGACGCCAGCCATCCTCTCCTTGGTGTCCTTCGCACGCGCCAACTCCAATGCCTCCTCCATGTCGGCGGCGGCGGCAGGGGTATTCCGGGAATTCGCCGCGATCTGGAAGGCTGAGGATCAGATCTTCGGGGGGAGAGCAGAGTTAGAGTGAGAAAAAGGGAAATGTGACGAAGAAAAGGGAGAGGAGAAGTTCGCTAGATCGACGGGTCCAAAATAAATCGTCTGTGGCAGCTGCGGTTCAAATTCTTTTACTGCGGTTTATTATTTATTATTATATTCTTCTTTCTTTTCTTTTCTTTTTCTTTTTTTTTCCCTCTAAAATTTATGATTTCCTTTTTCTTTCTTTCTTTCTTTCTTTCTTTTTTTTTTGAAAATTGAAAACTTTTGTTTACCAAATACATTATGAGAATGTTTGCAAACGATAACTAAATATTTTCAAGAGTTTATGTTTAAAAATTGCATTCAAAAGAAACATTTAAAATAAATTCTTGCAAAAACTACTTAAAAACAATAATATCATAAAATATAAAAATAAATATATTGAATTAGTAAATATCAATTAAAGAAATGCGATGGACAAATATCACGAATCTATAGTAGACAAATTCTATGAATTTTTCCTAGTTCTATACTTCTATATAGTGTGAAACTAGTTTGTTACATCATACATATATATATAATGAGCATCATACTATTACTTCACAAGAGCAGAAGTAATTAATTAATTAATTTTTAAAAAATAGTATTGATTGTGTTATATTTTATTTTAAACTGTCTTTGCGAGATCCTTTCAAACAAGAAACGTAAGAGAAATATAGAGAACTCGCTCATATTTTTTTTAATATTATACAATTATATTTACTTAGTGAATTACAACACACCCCAAAATAAAACATAAAATAAAATAATAATAATAATAATAATAATAATAATAATAATAAATAAATAAATAACAGGGTACAAACATTTTGATCCAAGTTTCAATATTTATTTTCATACTTTTTCATAAAATAACATGAGTCAACCGATCATTATAGTTATCGTTAATTCAAGATTTTTGGCAAGATTAAAAAACCCAAAAGGCCAAAACTCAAAGTAAGTATCTATTTTAAGTATGCGTGTATACATCTATAGAACTTTTTTTTCTATATTTTCTTTAACTAGTATGAGCATATATATATTCCCCATTTATAAGCAAACATTTCCAATAAATGAAGCATAATTAAAACAAATATTCACAACAGGAAAAAAAATAGTCGACAATGACTGTATTTCCGCCCCCCACTATTATTGAGGTTGTTAGAAACTTAGAATTCTTACATTATTTATTTATTTATTTATTTATTTCATAATTAAGCGGATATTATACATTAATGATAGAGACACTACCGACACCATTTTTTTTCTTTGAAATTTTAATGAAATCTTCAATTGGGAACAAAACCAATATTCTTTAAATGCGTGGAGTCAATTTTTAGTGGGGGTTTGCATGTATATATTTAGGTAACGTGTATGATAAATATTTGGTTTATTGCAGCAAATTTGAGTTGACAATAACACACCAACCGCAACATGGATAATGGATTACACTGCACAAACACATGATGTCGGGATTTTTTTCCCCAATTATTTTGATATATTTTTTTTAAAGAATTTTCAATAATAAAATCTACTTTCATGTTTTCTTGCACTGAACTATTGAGTTTATCGGGGAATTTTATTTATTCTTAAAATTCAATTGGTTTGCAGAAATAGAGATAACCACCATTGGTTTTTTTCTTTTTTCACTTTCTGATTTTCTTTTTATTATTTAAAATCGTTTCCCTTCGTATACATGGATCGCATGCGCTCGATATCTACAAAATAATACCAAAGTTATCCCACCTAATTATTCTTTTCATGAAACGTAACAATTACAAACTAACACATGATATATATGGAATAAAATAGTATGATGAGGGATACAAATTCAATTTTAACCCAGATAGAAATACTAATAAATCTTGCATTTAGAGAATGTTTGCAATAGATTGTGCTTTTGTAGAAGTGATTAATTTATACATTATAAAAAAGTTAAGAAAAATCAAAAATTGGTAGTCTTTGAAAACAAATGTGAATCTAAAAATTAAAGTTTTGTAGTGTTTGATAAATAAGTGATTAGAATGATTTTAACAAAGACTTTCTTATTAGAATCACTTTTGGAGAATCATAATCACCACATTACTAACTTTTGGATTTCAATTAAGTTAAGCATAAGCTAACACATAATCTAGGCTTAAAAAACACACAAAAATAATTTTTTTAAGCCAAAAGCTAACAATCACTTTTTTTTAGTGATTGCAAACACCTTCTTAATATAATTTGTGTAAATGCTTATTACACTATTCAAACCCATCCTATATATATCATCAAATTAATCCCATCCACAAGAATTAAGAAAAGTGTTGAATTATCGTATAATAAATTAAACTAATGTTAGATATATATTTTTTTTATATTCATGGCCATATGATTAGCATATATAATAGAATAAGTAATGAAATAGAAATAACACTAACTTTATGACAAAGCCAGACCACCAACCCGCTTGGGACAAGCCCATGGAACCACTAAAGTTAATATATACTTTCAATTAATCAATCATTACGTTGGTTATTTAATTGATGTTTATATGCAAAATGGATGCTTAGCAGCTTGCTGCAACTTGACCTTTAAAATGGTTAAATATATATGGAAAATTGCTTTTTTTGTCCAGAAAAGTTTACCACTTTGCGATTTTGGTCCTTTATGTTTTCATATTTCAGTTTTAGTCCGCTATTTTTATTATTTTTGGTAATTTTAGTCTTTTTTCTGATGTAGCGTTGATGTGGCACCAATGCAGTGCTGGGGAAATTCTTAGCCGGCAGATGGGCAGTGCCCAATCTGCCGGATCCAATGACCCCAGGCCATTTTGCACATCACATCATAGTGATGTGTCAAGGCCCGGGGCCATTGGATTGCCCTCCGGGCACTACCCCGGAGGGCAGCATAGACATTCCCGCAGTGCTGATGTGGAGCTGATGTGTATAGTGTCACGTAAGCATTTTTGAAGAAAAAAGATTGAAATTGCCAAAAATTGGAATATACATAACTAAAACTGAAATATGAAAACATAGAGGACCGAAATCGCAAAGTGACAAACATATAGGATCAAAATTGCAGTTTTTCCAATAATGTTAAATTAAATATTTGAATAATTGTACGTAACACACACACACATATATATATATACAGAGTTCTTTTATGGTGCCCAACAACTATGCTCAAATCCGTGCCCACCATGTATAAGTCAACTCACCAATTGGGTTGGTCAATTCAACTATTGTACATGGTGGGTACGGAGTTATGCATAGTTGTTGGGTACCATAAAAGAACTCTATATATATATATATACACACACACATACACACACACATAAATTGTTGTTGAAAAAAACCATAATTAATCAATGATAAAAATATAGATTGGCGGCATAATATAATTAATAACTTAATCGTTCAAATTAAGTCAATCTGATCATTAATGCCAACTTAGCTAGGGAATATAGTTCACATCGCAAACAAACACAAAGTGATATTGTTAAAACAAGAAATGAATCCCAAAACAATAGAGAAAAATTATTTGTAGTTTATTATTATGGATGGAATGAATGAAGATTATTTATTAACTAAGGCTGCATGGAATCGAGCATCATGATGGTGCTGAGGTTCATTGGCGACATGTATTGCTCGGAGCCATTGAATATGGTCCGAACGATGATCTTGTTGGCCTTTTCGGAGGGGTGGAAGGCATCCCAGAACGCGAATGCGTCTCGGTTCGGGCACAGGTTGGACGCAGGCGTGCACAGTCCCAGGCCATTATAGGGCCCTTGTCCGCAACAAGCCACCTTCGCCGTCACGAAACCTGCACTCCAAATCCAAGAAAATTATACCGACATAACGTTGAATATTACTCATATATCGGGCCCCATGCATGCTAACAATTCAGTTAAAAAAAAAAGTTATAAGAAGGAAAAGAAAAGAGAACAAAATACTAATTTGGAGCTAGCTAGAAGGGTTACTCATCTCACTAGCCAAATAAGTTAAATCAAAATCATCATGTGATAAATTTGGCTAATATTATATTAATGATATTCCA
The DNA here is from genome assembly GCF_033568475.1 of Henckelia pumila. Classification (NCBI taxonomy): domain Eukaryota; kingdom Viridiplantae; phylum Streptophyta; class Magnoliopsida; order Lamiales; family Gesneriaceae; genus Henckelia; species Henckelia pumila. The sequence goes on along the minus strand of NC_133122.1, from coordinate 57,356,469 downwards.
ACCTGCATGTGCATGTTATAACTCAAACTCCACTTCATTAATGTATGAAATGTATTCATAAAATAAGGTGCATGTAACATAAAATGGAATGCAAATGACATTATATGCATGCCAACATGCACGGAAGAATCAAAAAAATATTAATAAACGATGCATATATTATTGGCAATATATTTAAGTGATGGATTAATTATTAGGTAGCATATATAGACTTACCAAAGGCTTCGGGGTTGTGAATGAAATCGTTTTGGATTTCCTTAGCATTAACAGCTATAAATATGCCCGAACCCACTTCTTGATTAAGGGTGTCGATCATTGGGAGGAGCAAACTGTTAAATATCTCGGCGGCGCGTTGAGGCTCCTCCGCACACTGGTCGTCGGTGCTCCTGGAGGCGCGCTCGGCCGGTACGCAGCCGAGCGGCCCCATCCCCGTCACCAAAACTCTCCTGGCTCCCAAATCGTAGAGCCTTTGTAAAATCTTCTTGTAGTCGGAGATGAGGAGATGAGTAAAATCTTGGAGATTGTACTGAAGTGCTCTAAGAGTGATTGGGGTCAAGAAATAGTTATTAACAAAATCATTGCCACCAAGTGTTATCAGAACTAAAGCTTTGTTAACAAGATTTTTGGCCTCTTCTTCCCCTATTAGTGACGTCACTCGCTGCTGGTACTTTTGGAAATAGTCCAGTTGCCCGTTCATTCTTATGATGTTTATCTGCAATTTTCAAAATTTGAATTTTACAGTTTCCTAGCTAGCAGCTTTTCAAATATATAGTCAGTTAATTCTGGGAAATTAATATTTAGTTTTTTTTAATATTAAGTCATTTTACTGCATGCATGATATATATATATATATATTATATATATATATATATATTAGCAACTTGCACGCATTAAGTGCTAAATAATTTGTTTTTATAATAAAACTATATTTCAATTGATTGTATTATATATTAAATACAAAAATTGAGGTGAAAAGAAAAGAAATAGTTAAATGAAATAAATAAATAAATCATAATGGAGGGAAAAAATTGAGATAGAGGAGGGAACAAATTTTATTTTATTTTTTTCAATTTGTTGGCATACCAAGAGACCATAAGACCTTCTTACTTAATATATAGGTATAGATATATAAAAACGACTATAAATAATTCAAAATCCAATGCATGTAATTTGATTATGGTACACCCATTTTCCGAATCGGCTTCTTTTCCTTAAGAGTTATGGTATATAATCAGTGTTACACATCTCTTCCTAAATTACAAAACTACCCTAAATACATTTTAATTTTCAAAAAGTTATTTAGAGTAGTTTTATAATCTTCGGTCCCGTGTGTAACCCTCATTGTAACATTTCGTACATGTTCTAAATCTAAAATTTGCTCCTTTAATTTGATTTTTTTAAAAAAAATTGATCTCTATAATAGTTCATGTTAATTTGGATCCAAACAACGTTAATTAACTGGCTAGGTGATTTGTATGCAAAGATATAGGTGGTAATGCATTCTGTAAAGTTTCTTACAAACTGAAACCCGGTATCGTCGAGAATTCCGATTCCGGCGGAGGCAAAGTTAGCTCCGACCAAAAGCTTTTCCCCAGTTAACTCAGGGCTCAAATATGGGAGTGTTGTTTCCGCACCAAGCTCCTGACCTAATTATAATAAGATGACCAACTAGTTAATCGAAAAAAGTCATAAATCACTCGTTTTAATTTTCCGTAAATTAAAAATAAAAAATAAATTATATAAAAAAATGCGAGAAAAATGCATGCATTCAATCAGCACGTGTGCATATGTATACTTATGAGATCAGGGAGATTGTATCCGTTGGAGAAACGGCCGGTGGGACGGTGATTCGGGTAGTCGATGCCGTATGGCGGCGAGTCCGCCCGGGCCGTGGTGGCTAAATAGTTGTTGTTGCCGTTGTCCACCAAGGAATCCCCGAATACAAAGAAAGCACGCGAACCCTCCACCGACGGCACGACGGCTGCCGCCGTGGTGAGAGCTAGAGCAACAGCAAAAATGGCGTATGAAGAAGACATGACTAGATCACTAGCAAATTACTATATTCTTTTGAGTTATAATTAGTTTGGTTGATAAATGAAATATGTATGGTGGTGAATATATATATAAGGGGAAGTTGATTAATTAATGTTTTTGTTGAAACCCTAATAAATGGAAGATGCCAGCAGCATCAGAGTGAGTGCAAAAGTGGAACTAGCTAAGCAAAAGACAAGCCTGATTTTGAATTAAAGCAGCTGTAATTATAAGTTGTTTCAAAAACTGCAAGTTTTTAAGGTAGTCAACGTATACGACGGACAATTGCAAGAAGAGTCAAACTAATTAATTAATATTATATATATATATAATTCACAACAAAAAGTTATAATTTGCTGTGAAAAAGTAAAAATTTACGGTAAAAAGTAAATACTCTAAAACTCAAAATTTATCAAACTCTACACTTTATAATATTTTTCTCTCAACTCAATTGTATTTTTCATCATAAATGAAGACCTATTTATAGATCCACATTTGAGATTAGTCCAAAAATAAATACATCATCATCTACATCATCACACACTAATTTTCCACATTTTACAACTCAATATTCAACATTCAACATTCAATATTCAACATAATATTAATAATAATAATATTTTTCAACACTCCCCCTTGTGATGATGATCGTGATATGATGACTGTCTTCATTACGTGTTTTATACTGCCTCGTTAAAAACATTACTAGGAAAAACTCAGTGGGATAAAAACCATAGTAAGGGAAAAAGAGTGCAGCCACGTAAACTCCCCCTCATGTTAACATGAGTGATTCTTCACATATTCCGCAGATTGCGCATCCCAATGTTGTATATATGCTTTCTGAATATCGTCGTGGGAATTGCCTTTGTGAAGAGATCTGATGAGTTCTCACTTGATTGAATATAACAGATATTAATATCTTTATTCTTCTCAAGCTCTTGAGTGTAGGCAAAGAACTTTGGGGGTATATGTTTTGTTCTGTCACTTTTGATGTATCCTTCTTTCATTTGAGCAATACATGCAGCATTGTCTTCATACAACGTCACATGCTTCTTGTCTATTGATAATCCACAAGAAGTTTGGATATGTTGTGTCATTGATTTTAGCCAAACGCATTCACGGCTTGCTTCATGTAGCGCAATAATCTCAGCGTGATTTGATGAAGTTGTTACGAGTGTTTGTTTCTGTGAACGCCAAGAAATTGCGGTGCCTCCACGAGTAAATACATATCCGGTTTGAGAACGTGTCTTATGTGGATCAGATAAATATCCAGCATCAGCATAACCAATGATACTTTGATTGGTGTCTTTTGAGTACAAAAGTCCCAAATCTGTTGTTCCTCGTAGATAACGAAATATATGTTTAATTCCGTTCCAGTGCCTCTTTGTTGGATATGAACTGAATCTTGCCAATAAATTTACAGCAAAAGATATATCAGGTCTAGTGCAATTTGCAAGATACATAAGGGCACCAATGGCACTTAGATATGGTACTTCTGGACCAAGAATAACTTCATCATCTCCACATGGACGAAATGGATCCTTTTCTATGTTTAATGATCTTACAACCATTGGAGTACTTAATGGATTTGATTTATCCATATTAAAACGTTTAAGGATCTTTTCTGTATAATTTGCCTTGTGAACAAAAATTCCACATTCTTTTTGTTCGATTTGCAAATCCAGACAATACTTGGTTTTTCCAAGATTCTTCATTTCGAATTCTTCCTTCAAGTACATCATAACTTCTTGAATTTCTTTATTCGTTCCAATGATGTTTAAATCATCAACATATACAACAATAATTACACATCCGGATGTTGTTTTTTTGATGAAAACACAAGGGCATATTGGATCATTTACATATCCCTTTTTCATCAAGTGCTCACTTAGCCGATTATACCACATTCGGCCAGATTGCTTTAACCCATATAATGATCTTTGCAATTTTACAAAATAAAATTCTCTGGGTTTTGAACTTTGTGCTTCAGGCATCTTAAATCCTTCAGGAATTTTCATGTATATATCACTATCAAGTAATCCGTATAAGTAAGCTGTAACAACATCCATAAGACACATTTCCAAATTTTCAGACACTGCCAAACTAATCAAATATCGAAACGTAATTGCATCCATAACAGGAAAATACGTTTCTTCATAATCAATTTCAGGCCTTTGAGAAAAACCTTGTGCAACAAGTCTAGCTTTATATCTGACTATTTCATTTTTCTCATTTCGCTTTCGAATAAAAACCTATTTGTTTCCAACAGGTTTTACACCTTCAGGTGTGAGGACTATAGGTCCAAAAACATTGCGTTTATTCAGCGAATCCAATTCAACCTGGATGGCATCTTTCCATTTGACCCAATCATGACGAGTTTTACATTCACCAAAAGATTTTGGTTCATGATCCTCATTTTCATTTACGATGTCACAAGCCACATTATAAGAAAATATCTCATCAATATCTTCTATGTCTTTTCGGTTCCATATTTTTCCAGTATTAATATAATTGATAGAGATTTCACGATTCTCGTCAGTTTGTGGTTCTGACAGAATATTTTCATCATCAGGTGATTCTTCTGGAACACCATTTTCTATTTTATGATCGTCGTATTTCTCTATGCCTTTTCTTTTCCGAGGATTTTTATCCTTGGAACCGACTGGTCTTCCACGCTTCAAGCGTTTTATGACATCATGAGTGTCTTCAATTTGTTTCTTTGGAATTTTAATTCGAGCAGGGGCATTTACAGCATGTATATATGATTTTGTTACCCCTTTTGTGTCTGCAAATGCATCTGGCATTTGATTTGCAATTCTTTGCATGTGCACAATTTGCTGTACATCTTTCTCACATTGTTTGGTCCTTGGATCCAAATGTAACAATGATGGTACATACCATGTGATTTCTTTTTCGATGAGTTTCTTTTCTCCCCCTAACACTGGGAAGATTTCTTCATTAAAATGACAATCAGCAAAGCGTGCTGTAAACACATCGCCTGTCTGAGGCTCAAGATATTGAATGATTGATGGACTATCATAACCAATATAAATATCGATTTTTCTTTGTGGACCCATTTTTGATCATTGAGGTGGTGCAATAGGCACATACACCATACATCCAAAAATTCTCAGATGAGAGATATTTGGTTCTTTACCAAATGCAAGTTGCAATGGGGATAATTTATGATATGCACTTGGTCTGATGCGAATTAATGCCGCAGCATGTAAAATTGCATGTCCCCATATAGAAATAGAGAGTTTTGTTTTCATAATCATTGGTCTAGCAATCAGTTGTAAACGTTTAATCAATGATTCAGCTAATCCATTTTGCGTATGAACATGAGCTACAGGATGTTCAACAGTGATTCTCATTGACATACAATAATCATTGAAAGTCTGGGATGTAAATTCTCCAGCATTATCAAGTCTTATTTTTTTGATTGTATAATCGGGAAATTGATTTCGCAATTTTATTATTTGAGCCATCAATCTTGCAAATGCCACATTCCGAGTTGACAATAAGCATACATGTGACCATCTGCTAGAGGCATCGATCAATACCATAAAGTATCGAAATGGTCCACATGGTGGATGAATTGGCCCACAAATATCACCCTGAATACGTTCAAGAAATATGGGTGATTCAGTTTGGATTTTAGCTGGCGATGGTCTTATAATAATTTTTTCAAGAGAACATGCTTTACATTGAAACTTATTATTCTGAAAGATCTTCTGGTCTTTCAATGGATGACCATGCGTATTTTCAATAATTTTTCGCATCATTATTGAACCAGGATGTCCCAATCGATCATGCCAATTTGTTAATATTGAAGAACTATTAACCACCATATTTGATTCGATTGGCCTTATATGTGTATAATGCAATCCAATAGGGAGCATTGATAATTTTTCAACCACATATTTCTTTCCTGATTTATATGTGGTAAGATACGTATATTTCTGATTTCCATCAGTTATCGTCTCAGTATCATACCCATGAGAGTATATGTCGTTAAAACTCAACAAATTTCTTTTCGATTGTGGTGAACATAAAGCATCATTTATCAGAAATTTTGTACCATTAGGTAACAAAAAATGTGCTTTTCCACAACCTTCAATCAAGTCTACAGGACCTGATATGGTATTCACCATTGTTTTTGTTGGTTTTATTTCCAAGAAATATCTTTTATCTCGCAGAATAGTGTGTGTTGTATCACTATCTGGTATGCAAATTTCCATGATATTATTTCCATGTTTGCTCATAGCATTTTCCATATCAAACTTCACAAAAAAATGCAATAAAGAAAAATTAAGTACAATACAAATGCAAAATATAACATGCTTTATAATACAAGAATGCATGAAAAATACAAATTTGTTACAATGTAGTCCCACCAATATTTTAATCAATGTCTTCAAAATCATTCAAAAAATCTGCAGCATTGAAACTAGTTGAACCAATTAAACGGTCACTATCTTCAACAAAATTTGTCTCTTTTCCTTTCCCCTTTGTCGATTCTTTATAGAGCTTACATAGGTGCTCAGGGGTTCGAAAAATATGTGACCAATTTCCTGGAGTGTCACATCTATAACAAACACTCTCAGATCTTTTTGAGTGATTTTCATTTTCACTCGTATTTTCATGCTGCCTTTTTGGTGGGTGATTCGTGACGTTCTTTTGAGATGAGTTATTGAAATAACTACCTCGATTATTTTCATATCCACGGCCACGACCACGACCGCGATAATTTTTACGTCCACGTCCACGTCCACGCCCATTTCCTCGACCTCGTCCACGACCAAAATCTGGTCTATGCCTTTGATTTTGGTTTTCATTTTTTATTACGACATTTGCTTCAGGAAATGCCGTTGATCCAGTGGGTCGGGATTGATGATTTCTTACTAACAATTCGTTGTTCTTTTCCGTCACAAGAAGACATGCGATTAGTTCGGAATATCTCGAAAATCCACGCACTCTATACTGTTGTTGTAGAGTTATATTCGATGCGTGAAAAGTGGAAAATGTTTTCTCAAGCATTTCCATCTCTGTAACTTCAAGTCCACAGAATTTTAATTGCGAGACTATTCGATACATCGCAGAATTATAATCACTGACTTTTTTAAAGTATTGGAATCTCAACGTATTCCATTCATCATGGGCGGTCGGAAGTATCACTTCCCTTATATGCTCAAATCTTTCTTTCAGCCCTTTCCATAAAGTCATTGGGTCTTTTTCTGTGAGATACTCACATTTCAACCCTTCATCAAGATGTCGGCGCAAGAAAATCATAGTTTTTGCTTTATCTTGTGAGGTTGATATATTATTTTCTTTGATGCTTTCACTTAGACCCAATGACTCAAGATGCATCTCAACATCAAGAGTCCATGGCATATAATTTTTTCCAGTGATATCGAGTGCAACGAATTCAAGCTTTGCCAAATTTGACATGGTGGTACTAGAAAAATAACAATGCATTTTATTAGTTAATTTCAATTAGTATGATAATACAAAATAATGAAAGGACGAAAATTACAAGTGCGTATATAAATAGATAAAAAATCTGTGGTGGAAAATCGCCGGTGAGTACAAAACTTGTGAGCATGATGATCATAGTCGTTATGAAAAATAGCCTTAGAAAGGTCAAAAACTCCATCTTCTTCTTTTTCGAAAAAAAAACCGAGGAGAAAATATTTTGAGAGAAAGAGTGAATTTGATGTGATTGAAAATGAGTTTGAGTGAACATATTTATAGGGCAAAAATTTAGCCGTTTGTTACCGTTTGTGACCGTTGAGGGTAAGAAAAAATGATTATGTGTTGAATAAAAATTCGTGATAATGATGCAATGCATATAATGATAATCATAATTAAATAATTATGTATATCATATCACATTATTATAAGGTCAGTGTCGTAGAAAACCTTTTATATAATAACATGAGATTATACAAATATGGTTAGTATATAAATACATAATAATATATATCATATCACGTTATTATAAGGTCAGTGTCATAGACAACCTTTTATATAATAACATGAAATTATATATTAATATAGTTAATATATATACATAATAAATATATATCATGTTATTGTTTAAAAACCTTAGAGGCTTTTATACTTGTCGTATCCCTTACCGGGAGTGTGAGATGTCGTCTTAACATCCTCCCAGGATTTATAACAAGTTTTGAAAAAAAAACTTATTTTTTTCATAACATGATATTATATATTAATATATACACAATAAAAATATATAAACAGTAAAATAAAAATTCTTACTTGTTGAATATTTTTGACTTCTTCTTGTATTTTGGAGCGTCGAAAAATATAGAGAACCTTCGAGCGATCGTGCTGATAACGTGTTGTGAAAAAGTAAAAATTTACGGTAAAAAGTAAATACTCCAAAACTCAAAATTTATCAAACTCTACACTGTATAATATTTTTCTCTCAACTCAATTGTATTTTTCATCACAAATGAAGACCTATTTATAGATCCACATTTGAGATTAGTCCAAAAATAAATACATCATCATCTACATCATCACACACTAATTTTCCACATTTTACAACTCAATATTCAACATTCAACATTCAATATTCAACATAATATTAATAATAATAATATTTTTCAACATAATTGACTATAATAATTTAACTTATTTTATACTATATAATAGTTCAAACAATATGCTTCGTAGGGGTAATTGGTGTCCAATAATAATTGCATCACCTTGCAATTATGTGAAATGAACACGTAATTTTTTGGTTTTGATACCAATTATAGATTGGATGGGTGAGGATGTTTCTTTTTAAATCATACACTAGCTGTGTAAGAGTGGGTGCCCAGTGAGCCAACTGTGTGGCTATGGGCTTTGATGACTCTTTGTATAAACAATCTTTTGTTTAATATTATTTACACTTTTATGGCAATGACTTTATATTACTTCATATTGTTATATTGTGATATACTATTGTTGTTTTGATAAAGACCTTGAATATACTATAGTGTATGTAAGATGTGGTAGAACATGGAGATGTCTATCATGAAATACATCTTATAGTCACTGTATATTCTAAAACCGTTCCTAGTCGATTGAGCCGTCCGATAATAAGGATAAGGATCGCTCGAGTTTGAGACTAGCATTTGCGATGCGGAGTACCACGTTTCATTGGTAGGGAACATGGAGATGTTCGAAGCATGCAAATGGATATTCATAGGATGAATAGTCGAACTACCCTATCCGGACTTTCCAAGTGGTTATCACTTATCGAGTGGATAAAGTCCGCGGTTTTGGTTGTACACCATTAGTCCTTACGACTTGAAACATCATGGAGACTCTATATGCTAGTACTGTGCTTTGACTCGTTTACCGACTCTGAGGGGGTCATCAGGTGTCGAGATTGGGTACAGTTACGACACATATAGGAGTCAATGCATTGTTGTCAAGGATTCACCACATACTTGCGAGTGTGGATATCCTATGCGATCTGAGGAGATATTAGTGTGACAAATCTCTGGCCAGAGTACTTGATGTGATTTAAGAAATGGTTTCTTAGTAGCACATGCGATGTCACTAATTTGATCTTCAAGATGCATTGCATAGTTATCGAATCTTGAGCGACTCTCGATATACCAATGGTTGTTGATTCGATCGGGATATATGGATGAAGGGACCGTACTGTACGTTAACCAAAATCTACTGGTTCTTGTAGGCACTATCAGTGATACCTAGGGAATCATGGGGCGATGTTGCTAGGCGCTTTACCATGATTCGTTGGGCAAGTCGGAAAGTGTTGTTCCGAGTCACAAGGAGTTGTGAGCCCACGGCTAGCTGTATCCCTGAACCATTGAGGGTCACACAGTGTAATGGAGTTTTAATCCCCGTTGAGATAGTTAAATTTAAAGAGTTAAATTTAATGAATAAAGAAGTTGGACTTCTTAAGAGTAAGGGAGTAGGATTTCCTAAAATGACATAGGGATGTACATTTTTGGAAACCACTGAATTCGGATTCAGGAAAATTTATTTTGACTTTAAAACGTGCAGAAATGGTTTCTGTACACATTGGTGAAATCGTTTCATCAATCGGAGTCACGATGAATTTTATATTAATTTCTGAACGAGCGGGCTTTGCTTGTCGGGCCCCAGCTTATGACTAATGGGCCCTAAGGTGTTAGTGGCCTGCATTATAAATAAGTTATTTCAGTACAGAAATTACACACGATAGCTCATAATTTTGAGAGGAAAAATCGAAACCCTAGCCCCCTCTCTCAAGCTTGGCCGTCGCCCCCCCCTCCCTCTCTGTCTGAGAAATTCCGGTCTGTGATTTTGAATTGCAGTCTGGAATAGCGAATCAAATTCGTGTATTCTCTTCGCAGAAAACTTCTGATAGATTTTCTAGTGCAATCTATCAGAGGGATTAAACCTCTGTTCGTGGACCTGATTGAAGGCGTTCATCGGTTCCAGGGAGAGACAACAAGAGCAGAATTGTTCTGTTGGTGTCCATTAATCTCGTTGCGAGATTTGAGGTAAAATTTATTTAATTGTTATTTAAATTTTACACACACGTAATTCAATCGATGAACGGTTGATACCCATACCATGGAAACGTTCCATGAAAATTTTTTAAACTTCCGCTGCACCGGGTATCAATCGTAATTGGTCTGGGAACTCGCCAGTTTTCCAACAGTGGTATCAAAGCCAGGTTGCTCAGATCAATCGATTGAATTAATCTATTGTACAAAATTTTTGAGTCTCGGTTTTTGAAACAAAATAAATATTTTAAATAAAAAAATTTTTTTCGGGGGCAAAACCCGGGCAGCGATTGGATCGCTGCCCGGTGGGGCAGCAATTGTTGCTGCCCCGGGCGGCGCACGGCGCCGCCCAAAGGGGGCGCACGGCGCCGCCCAAGGCGGCGACCGTCGCCGCCCAGGGCGGCGCACGGCGCCGCCCAAAGGGGGCGCAGCGCTGGGCGGCGACCGTCGCCGCCCAGGGCAGCGCTCGGCGCTGCCCAGGGGCGGCGCTCGGCGCCGCCCAGCGCAGCGCCAGGCGCTGCGCAGGGCGGCGCTCGGCGCCGCCCAGGGCAGCGCACGGCGCCGCCCAGGGGCGGCGCCAGGCGCTGCCCTAAGGGGGCAGCCGGGCTGCCCCCGGCCCGCGCCCCGGGTGCGGGCCAACCCGGGAGTGTCCCGGGTGGCCCGCGGGAAAAATTAATTTTTAATATTTTTATTAATTTTAATATTTAAAATTTTATTTTTGGTCCGGTCAAAAATTGTTTTTGATTGGTTCACGAGATTTCGGATCGAATTGTTCGAGTCCGTAAATTTTAAAATTGATTTTGGATAAATTTAAATTTTTGGAAAATTTTAATATTTTATCCGTAAATTTAATTTTGAAATCAATTATTTTGGTACAATTGATGATAAGATATGATCTTATGATATATTGAGTAAAATATGATTTTATTTGTAAAATTGGATTTTATAGATAAAATATGATTTTATTTGATATGGAGATAAAATATGATTTTATATGTGAAATGTGATTTTATATATAAAATATGATTTTATCTTGTTTAAATTTGAATTGCCACAGCATGTTATCCAATAAATTAATTTTGAATTAAATGTTATTGGATAAGGATGATCGATTGCCATGACCAATTTTGTAGGTGTATGTTAGGAATTTACATTTTGTCTTTATTGTTGTTGGTTTTATTAATGGGCCTGGTTTATGGCCCGATATGAATGTCATATGTAATAAAAGTGGGCTTGGTTTATAGCCCGTTCCCACCCCCTAAAAATGTATCCCCTACTTGTCATTGTTATTTAATTGTAAATACATTAGATTTAGTGGGAGATCAAGATTTGAAGATGGTGGGCCCAGCAGACAATGAAGACTGAAGAAATGTAAATTGGAAGCATATGTAATAGGATTGCATTTGCATACTGCATATTACCTAGGATTGGACTAAGACCCGTGATTGGCAACCACGGGTCAATTAGAAATGGAATCGATCATCCTATATAATATGTGATATTATGATTGTATGCATGTTTAGACATAAATTGCGTGAATCCGGCAATGCATGCAATAAATTAAATATGATGAGACAAATATTTTTATAAATAAAATCCCTCATTTTAAATATGATTTAAAATTTATATCAAGATAAATAAAGGAAATTTAAATATTGTTTAAATGTTCCTACCTTCCATCAACGGTCAATGTATGTGATGCTACCCGCGGATACGGTCCGGCTCATATTATTGGGGGGGCCCGTCGGAAAGCTGTACATTGGATCGACAAATGTTGTAAGTTGGGTGGAACTCCCATGGGATCGGCTCATATTATTGGGGGATCCACATGGCGACCGTCCATCACAACTTAATATTGATGGGTCATCTTGACATGTCACTTTAAACGGCGTCATATTATTGGGCCCTTATTGGACATGAGGTAAATACATGGGGGTTGCTTTGGAAGCAATTGGGCTCTACCTTTTGAGAATTATGGTTGGCTGATATTATTCGGGACCATAAGTTTGTCAATTGGACTCCATGTTCTCACTAAGGAAAAAGTTTCCCGTTTTCACTAGAGGGTGGTGAAATCGTTAAAATAGTGGGAGTGAGATTCATAAAATTAAATTCGCCTATTTTATGTCTTAGTAAATTGTTAAACAATCATTGATATATGTCTGTTTTTCTTTTCAGTATTTCATACAATGAATTCGCGAAATCCTTTATTCTCGATCCTCGAACAAAACAAGCTGACTGGCGCCAACTATACGGAATGGTTCCGGAAGTTGAAGAGTGTCTTAACTTCGGAGAAAATGCTCTACGTGTTAGAGAAAGCACCTCCGAAGGAAGCACCAGCTGACATAAGTCCGGAGGAATTGGCCAAACTTGATGCATGGTGTGACCATGACATCAAGACCAAATGCTATATGCAAGCCTCGATGTCTGATGAACTCCAGAGGCGATTTGAGGACACGGTGAATGCTGCTGACATTCACACGCAACTCAAGGAACTTTTTGGAGCTCAGTCGAGGGCTGAAAGGTTCTCTACTGTTAAGGAGTTGATGACGTGCCGCATGCGTGAAGGGACTTCGGTCCGTGATCATGGGGTACGAGTGATTTGGCTCATACAGAAGTTAGCGACCCTTGATTTGGTGTTGGAGCATGAACTCAATGTGGACTTGCTGCTTCTATCTCTTCCTTCTTCATTTGATGGATTCGTGATAAATTTTAATATGAACAAGATAGAGGCCACCCTTGAAGAGATGGTCAATATGCTCGTTACATATGAATCCACACTTAAGAAGGATAAGCCAGCTTTCTTGGTGGGCTCCTCATCTTCTGCTAAGAAGGGGCCAAGTATGAAGGGCAAGAAACGTTCTGCCCCACCCAAGAAAGTGGAACCCGAGAAGAAGCAAAAGACAAAGGCTTCAAACGATGGAAAATCCAAGGATGTTTGCCATTACTGCAAGAAGCCGGGTCATTGGAAGCGCAACTGCAAGGAGTATCTTGAGCAGTTGGGAACTGCAAAGGGTATGTTCTATATCGAAATAAACATGTCACTTAATACAACTTCTTGGGTATTGGATACCGGATGTGGATCTCACATTTGCAATGATTTGCAGGTGATGACAAGAAGTCGCAGGCTTAGAATGGGTGAGACCCAGCTGAGGCTCGAGAATGGTTCCAGAGTTGAAGCTACGGCCATTGGAGATGTTTGTTTGATTTTGCATAATGGTTTTAAATTATTGTTGAGAGATGTTTTATTTGTGCCAGATTTAATTAAAAACATTATTTCTATTTCTATGCTTGATAGAGATGGTTATTCTTGTAATTTTGTGAATGGGATTTGCAGTATTTACAAGAATGAATGTTTAATTGGAAATGGACAACTTGAAAACGATCTATATAATTTAAAACTAAAAGACGTTCCAGTGAATTGTATTGACAAACCGGCGACAACAAACAAAAGGAAAATCGATAGTCAAAACCGGCAAACCTTTGGCACGCTAGACTAGGTCATATTTCCTCAAGGAGGATGAACAAGCTAGTGGGAGAGGGCATGTTTGATATGTCTGATATTAACTCTCTACCTACTTGTGAATCCTGCCTAAAAGGGAAAATGACTAAATCTCCTTTTAAGGGGAAGCCTGAGCGTAGTCAAAATCTGTTGGATTTGATCCATACAGATGTTTGTGGTCCATTTAGAGTAGGGACTCAACATGGCCACACCTACTTCATTACCTTTACTGATGATTATTCAAGGTATGGGTATTTATATTTAATGAAATATAAGTCTGAAGCATTTGAAAAGTTCAAAGAATTCAAGGCTGAAGTAGAAAACAAGCTAGGTAAAAGTATTAAAGCACTTCGATCGGATCGAGGTGGAGAATACTTGAGTACCGAGTTTTTGGACTATCTAAAAGAGAATGGGATTCTCTCTCAGTGGACTCCTCCTATGACACCACAGCTTAATGGTGTATCGGAGCGTCGTAATCGAACTTTGTTGGACATGGTTCGATCCATGATGAGCTTCACTGAGCTTCCACCTTCGTTTTGGGGCTATGCGCTTGAAACGGCGGTATTGTTGTTGAATAACGTCCACACTAAAGCAGTGGACAAAACACCATACGAGTTATGGAATGGCAAAGCTCCTAAGTATTCATACTTGAGGATTTGGGGATGTCCTGCTTACGTGAAGCGGACAGTGGGAGATAAGTTGGATAGTCGATCCAGCTTGTGTTATTTTGTGGGGTATCCGAAGAATTCAATCGGATATTATTTCTATTATCCTGCTGAAACAGAGGTGTTTGTTTCACGGAATGCCACCTTCTTGGAGAAGGAGTTCTTATTGGATAAGAAAGGCGAGATGATGGAACTCGAAGAAGTTCGAGAAGAACCCGAAATACAAAATAACGATCCCATACCTCAGGAACCATTGCTGGACACGCCTGCACCTAGAAGATCCGAGAGGACTTCTAGACCTCCAGTTCGATATGGTCTTCTTCTTGAAGAGGGTCAAGATGAACCCGACATTGGATGTGATCCAAGAAACTTCAAGGAAGCAATTTCTGATGCGGATTCGAATTTATGGCTTGAAGCTATGCAATCAGAATTGGATTCGATGCATACTAACCAAGTCTGGACTTTAGTGGATCCTCCCGATGGAATTGTTCCAATAGGGTGTAAATGGATCTACAAAAGAAAGCTTGGGCCTGATGGTAAGGTATTGACCTACAAGGCGCGATTGGTGGCTAAAGGTTATACTCAAAGGCAAGGAGTTGACTATGACGAAACCTTTTCACCAGTTGCAATGTTCAAGTCCATAAGAATCCTTATTGCCATAGCTGCATGGTATGACTATGAGATATGGCAAATGGATGTGAAGACTGCTTTTCTTAATGGAGACATTAAGGAAGAAATCTATATGAAGCAGCCTGAGGGGTACACATCCATGGGAAGCGAGCATAAGGTATGCAAGCTTCAGAGATCAATTTATGGTCTAAAACAAGCATCAAGAAGTTGGAACCAGAAATTTGATGAAACAATTAAAGACTTTGGTTTCATCAAGAACCCGGAGGAACCTTGCGTGTACAAGAAAGTAGTTAAGGATGCGGTGACATTCTTAGTACTTTATGTTGATGACATCCTACTCATTGGGAATGATGTAGGGATGTTGCAGTCAACAAAGATATGGTTATCAGGTAGATTTTCGATGAAGGATTTGGGTGAGGCATCCTACATTCTTGGGATACAGATCTATAGGGATAGATCTAAGAGAATGATAGGACTCACTCAATCAACCTACATCGATACCATATTGAAACGGTTTTCAATGGATGGGTCCAAGAGAGGACATCTACCCATATGTCATGGAGTTTCTCTATCCAAGTCTATGTGTCCCAAGACTGATGCAGAGATAGAGAATATGACACATGTACCATATGCGTCAGCTATAGGTAGTATCATGTATGGGATGATATCTACCAGACCGGATGTAGCATTTGCTCTGAGTGTCACGAGCAGATATCAGTCTAATCCTGGTCAGATGCATTGGAAAGCCGTGAAGGACATTCTTAAGTACTTGCGAAGGACTAAGAATATGTTCATGGTTTATGGAGGACGAGAACTCAAACTGGAAGGCTATACCGACTCTAGCTTCCAAAGTGATGTGGATGACTCGAAGTCAACCTCTGGATTTGTGTTCATGCTCAATGGTGGTGCTGTCTCTTGGAAGAGTTCCAAGCAGGACACCACAGCGGATTCCACCACTGAGGCTGAATACATTGCAGCATCAGCTGCTGCTAAAGAGGCCGTTTGGATGAGGAATTTCGTCCAAGAGTTGGGCGTCATTCCTGAATTTGTTGGTCCAGTCCCGGTGTACTGCGACAACACGGGTGCCGTTGCTCAAGCAAAGGAACCAAGGTCTCATCAAAGATCCAAACACGTACTGAGGAAATACCACATAATCCGGGAGATTGTGGAAAGAGGAGACATCAGTGTCGAACGAGTGGCCTCTGCAGACAATATCGCTGATCCACTTACTAAGCCTTTGCCAGGACCATTGTTTGACAAACATCGCGAAGCAATGGGTCTACGTAGTATGACTAGTTGGCTATAGGGCAAGTGGGAGATTGTAAGAGTGGGTGCCCAGTGAGCCAACTGTGTGGCTATGGGCTTTGATGACTCTTTGTATAAACAATCTTTTGTTTAATATTATTTACACTTTTATGGCAATGACTTTATATTACTTCATATTGTTATATTGTGATATACTATTGTTGTTTTGATAAAGACCTTGAATATACTATAGTGTATGTAAGATGTGGTAGAACATGGAGATGTCTATCATGAAATACATCTTATAGTCACTGTATATTCTAAAACCGTTCCTAGTCGATTGAGCCGTCCGATAATAAGGATAAGGATCGCTCGAGTTTGAGACTAGCATTTGCGATGCGGAGTACCACGTTTCATTGGTAGGGAACATGGAGATGTTCGAAGCATGCAAATGGATATTCATAGGATGAATAGTCGAACTACCCTATCCGGACTTTCCAAGTGGTTATCACTTATCGAGTGGATAAAGTCCGCGGTTTTGGTTGTACACCATTAGTCCTTACGACTTGAAACATCATGGAGACTCTATATGCTAGTACTGTGCTTTGACTCGTTTACCGACTCTGAGGGGGTCATCAGGTGTCGAGATTGGGTACAGTTACGACACATATAGGAGTCAATGCATTGTTGTCAAGGATTCACCACATACTTGCGAGTGTGGATATCCTATGCGATCTGAGGAGATATTAGTGTGACAAATCTCTGGCCAGAGTACTTGATGTGATTTAAGAAATGGTTTCTTAGTAGCACATGCGATGTCACTAATTTGATCTTCAAGATGCATTGCATAGTTATCGAATCTTGAGCGACTCTCGATATACCAATGGTTGTTGATTCGATCGGGATATATGGATGAAGGGACCGTACTGTACGTTAACCAAAATCTACTGGTTCTTGTAGGCACTATCAGTGATACCTAGGGAATCATGGGGCGATGTTGCTAGGCGCTTTACCATGATTCGTTGGGCAAGTCGGAAAGTGTTGTTCCGAGTCACAAGGAGTTGTGAGCCCACGGCTAGCTGTATCCCTGAACCATTGAGGGTCACACAGTGTAATGGAGTTTTAATCCCCGTTGAGATAGTTAAATTTAAAGAGTTAAATTTAATGAATAAAGAAGTTGGACTTCTTAAGAGTAAGGGAGTAGGATTTCCTAAAATGACATAGGGATGTACATTTTTGGAAACCACTGAATTCGGATTCAGGAAAATTTATTTTGACTTTAAAACGTGCAGAAATGGTTTCTGTACACATTGGTGAAATCGTTTCATCAATCGGAGTCACGATGAATTTTATATTAATTTCTGAACGAGCGGGCTTTGCTTGTCGGGCCCCAGCTTATGACTAATGGGCCCTAAGGTGTTAGTGGCCTGCATTATAAATAAGTTATTTCAGTACAGAAATTACACACGATAGCTCATAATTTTGAGAGGAAAAATCGAAACCCTAGCCCCCTCTCTCAAGCTTGGCCGTCGCCCCCCCCTCCCTCTCTGTCTGAGAAATTCCGGTCTGTGATTTTGAATTGCAGTCTGGAATAGCGAATCAAATTCGTGTATTCTCTTCGCAGAAAACTTCTGATAGATTTTCTAGTGCAATCTATCAGAGGGATTAAACCTCTGTTCGTGGACCTGATTGAAGGCGTTCATCGGTTCCAGGGAGAGACAACAAGAGCAGAATTGTTCTGTTGGTGTCCATTAATCTCGTTGCGAGATTTGAGGTAAAATTTATTTAATTGTTATTTAAATTTTACACACACGTAATTAAATCGATGAACGGTTGATACCCATACCATGGAAACGTTCCATGAAAAATTTTTAAACTTCCGCTGCACCGGGTATCAATCGTAATTGGTCTGGGAACTCGCCAGTTTTCCAACAAGCTGAACTAATTTTAAACAATATTTTAGAAATTAGAGTTATGTTTGGACAAGTACTTATAAAATATTTTATAAATGTGTTTTTTTAAAAAAAATTATAAAATGTTTACGAATAAAATGTGTATGAACAACTATTATATAATTTTTTTTACAAATAAAAAGCAATGTATTTTGATTTTCATCATTGTTTTCAATTCTAAAAACATTAAAAAACATATATCAAATTTTCCTTTAAAAGCTTATTTGAAAAACAGTTTTTAAAAATATTTTTTCAAAAATCTTATGCAAATACATGGTTAAATTTTTTCACCGTACAAGACACTAAAAACGTTTTAAAAGTTCTTGTTCAAACAACTATTTCTGACCGTTGTATGCTTAAAGTCAAAACTAGCTAGTGTTTCTATAAAATAAAAATTACTCAAAGAGTTGAGTTTTAATAGGGATAAATTGGTACAAGAGGAAAAATAATATTAACGATGAAAACTAAACTATTTATTCGAGGTGGTTGGGAAAAAAAAATGTAGCCATGTAAATAAATGGGTAATTATTTTAAAATCCCTAAACCTAAACATAAATTTTTCATAACTCCCTACA
This sequence comes from Henckelia pumila, assembly GCF_033568475.1. NCBI lineage: Eukaryota > Viridiplantae > Streptophyta > Magnoliopsida > Lamiales > Gesneriaceae > Henckelia > Henckelia pumila. The sequence goes on along the minus strand of NC_133122.1, from coordinate 57,337,335 downwards.
TTCAAATTTTTTAGTTTGCACTCCCTAGTGGTCCCCAATTTTGATTAAACAAGTATTCAACTAATCTTTTGTACTTTGGCGTTGTTTTACCTATAGAACCAGTTTATGTCGTGAAGAACTATTGGTTGCGCAAGGTTTCCAGCCTATATACTTTAAATTAGGGTCCAATATGCTTCCGTAAAGTAAATCAAATTTAAATACCTCTTTGACCATAATGTCGTCGGGTCATACCTGCCGAGTTTTACAAAGTGCTCCTCACACTCCAACCACGTAGTCGCAACAGATGGTTTCTGCACAAGCTACTTCAACGACACCCAGCACAGCCTTAATTCATTTTCTACCTTAAGGCGTATGATATATAAATTTAATTATAAAATATGAACATGAAAGAACAAGAGACTTTAGAAAAATTATTCAGATATAATATTATTACATAAATCAACTCCTTTGAAGAGGAGAAGATAACTTGTTTAGCTACTCATAGTAGCCTCGTTCTTGAAATACATAAACGAAAACTTATTACAATAGAAAAAGAAATATTACAACAATTTTATTCGTAAGAAAACTGAAGGGAATGATCGATGTCTTCAGCTTCCTCAAATGCATGTATTTATAGCTGTAGTTCCACTCGTTTCACTGAGAAACTTCAGGGAATCTTATAGCTGTCTTGTATTTCTTTATGCCATTATTGATGACATCTTTTACTAGTGGAGGAGGCAGCTGTCTTGAATTTTTTATGCCATTATTGATGGCATCTTTTACTAGTGGAGGAATCACATGCCTGCCACTTTCTTTTGGCTTTATTCTCCTCACATGTCTGCTTTATTGTTGTCGGAGCATCTTTTTCTTTTGAAGTAGACCCCTGTGAAAACGCATCTTTGGTAGTCCTTGTCCACCTTTGCTTGTCTCGGAAAAATCCTTTTGATCCGTTCGGGGTCTAAAGGTTTTTCCAAATTCTGACTCCTTCTGATTTGGGCATTCTGGGCAGATATTCTCTGACCATCGTCCAATATGAGTCATGTTACAAAATTTTCGGCGAGTTTCTTTACTCCCCGGCAGCTTGTTGTTTCACAAAAGATTTCTCTTCTTTTCGAAGAGTTCTTCCGCAAATGCTGTAGTTTTTCCTGTCATTGTGTTCAATAGGAACGATCCGTTCACAAAATTCTGATAAAATTTGAATGGAAACTTGACTTTGTCCATCTCAGTAAGACAGACCCAAATACCCCATGTCCTTCTGGTTGAGATCTCATTTTCCCCGAAAGTGGACACCAAGGGTATTTCTTCAGTTTTAGGATCCTTGATAAATTTATGACTGTTTATATCAGGTCTCCTCAGCTTGATAAAATGAAAGAGTTCGTGTGATCCTTTCACTGTTGGTTCTGGAGCTGCACTGAAAAAATATAACTCAAGCACATCTCCTCTGGACAAATGATCATTATTTGCCCATGTTTCTTGGACTGCTTCCTGAATCCATTTTGGTAACTGTGATATCTCCAGAAAGCTTGGTGACGTTGTATAAACTGAGGCCAAAGCCCCAAATTCATACCAGAGTTTTACATCTTTAGGATTGACATTGTTTTTTAGCCAAACCCTTGGATATATTCCTGCAACATCAACCCTGTAAGTGTTCGAGTTGATTTCATTCCTTGTATTCAATTTCTCCCACTTCTGTTGATAAACCTGGAATGGAGAAATAATAGATGGATTAGTATCAATCTTAGATTTTCCCTTGTCAGTGTTGGGCCTAAGATTGATCTCTTCCTCTTTTACCCCAGAGGCGGAGGGTTGACTTGATGAGTTATCCTCATCAATTGTTGCTTCATCCAGATCATCAAAGGCTGATGATAGATTAGCTCTTGTTTCTTGAGTTTTAAATTCCTCAACATCTTGTTTCACAACCGGTGGTTGTATTTTTTGTTTTTGTAAAACCAATGGTTTTAGTATATCTTGTTTATGAGAAACCAATGGTTTCTCTATAGCCTTCACAATTGGCCCTTGAATAGCAGCCCATAGTTGTGTTTGAGCTTGCATACATTCTGTAATTCGATGAGATACTTTGATCCGATCAGCTTGTTGTAACCTGCCGGCCATTTCAGCATTAATGGCTAACTGGTTGAACTCGTTTTGAAGCAACCCAAGGTGTTCCCTGAGATGCCTCTGCATTTTCAGGATAGAATCCACGTCACTGCCTTCCATCTCTTGTTAAAAAATCTGCAAGAATATTTTCATGAGATTTAATAATAACAATATCAAAAATATAATTTTGACATAATGTTTGCCATCTTAATAAACTAGCTTTCTCAGGTTTAGATTCAATCTTATTCTTTAGGAAAGCTTTTACCTGGGTGTTATCAACCTTCAGAGTGAATTTTTTAGTAAGTAAAAATAATGGCCATTTTTCAAAAGCCCTTTTAACCGCATAAAATTCCTTCTCGTTGATATGTCATCTAATGGCCTCAGATTCTGAAAAAAGACCGCTACAGTATCTGCATGGTATTTCCCCATCTGGAGTGATTTTGGTAAGGACTGCCGCCCACCAATCGTCGCTGGCATCCGTAAATAATACCAGATCATCTTTATCTACGGGTATAGCCATTTTTGGGAGATTCTTACATATCTCTTTTAATTGGTTTACCCCTTTAGTATGGTCATCAGTCCATATAAACCTAGCATCATTTTTTAACAAATGACTGAACACCTTTCTGTACATTGCTAGATTGTTAATGAACATCCCTACAAAATTAACTACTCCAAGAAAACTCTGGAGTTGTTTTACATCTTTGAGTTTATCTGGAAAATTCTTTACCTTTTCCACAATATGGGGTTGTAGAATTATTCCAGTTTCATCAATCTCAATACCGAGGAATTCAATTTTCCTTGTTGCTATGACTGCTTTCTTTTCAGATAACACCAGTCCTTCTTGTTTACAAATTTTAGAGAAAATCTCTAAGTGTTTAACGTGTTCGTCTATATTTTTTGATGCTATAAGAATATCATCAATATAAACAAACATAAAGTTGAAATAATCTTTAAAAAGGTTATCCATCTTTCTTTGAAATATATGGGATGCATTAGCCAATCTCATAGGCATAACTTCCCAAATATAGTGTCCTTGTGGAGTAGAGAAGGCTGTGAATTTCTTACTGCCTTCTTTCATTCTTATCTGGTAGAATCCAGACTTACAATCAAATTTTGAGAACACTCTAGCATTTTGTACACAGCTAATTAGATGTTCTCTACTAGGTATGAAGTACCCGTCAAACTCCAGGATTTTATTAATACCTTGGTAGTTAATAACTAACCTGGGTTTTCCTCTTTTTATTTCACCATGATTTCTGACCAGAAAACCTGGGCTACTATATGGTGAAACTCCTTCTTTGATTAGACCAAGGTCCAAATGTTCCTTGATAATCATTCTCATATCCCTTTGATCTGTTATGTTCATCGGAATAGGCTTATATCTGACGAATTCATACTCTTTGCCTTCCTTTAGAGTAAGACTGGCTTTGAGTTGATTTCTATCCCACCATGCCAAAGGATGCTCATTATAACTTTCTTTGAGCCTCTTTTTGACATCTTCAAGGGATACCTTATTTTCTAACTCTATATCTCTATGATTTAGAGTTACCTTGAGAAGCTCCATATCCTCTGTTTGGAGTTCTTGTTCTGTTGTTATTTTCAACATGGTTTCTCCAAACCTTCTTGGATCTTTCATTTTTGGGTGAAAAAGTTGTCCCTTATCACCATGCTGGCTATGAAATATTATCGGCAATTGTCGATAAAAAGCAACTTTGAGTCTTTGAACGATAATTTTATGATCACAAATTGTAGTGAACATAAGTCTTCTTGACTCATTGTCTTGTGTGTACTTCTTAAACATTTGTAAGAATTTATTTCCTAACAGGATATCAGCTCCTGTATCATGGAAATAGATTGGTGGTGTCTTTATCTTGTACCAAGGTGTCTGACCTACTCCTCCTATAAGGATCTCTGCTGGTTTTATTCCTTTGCAAAGAATTAAAATTCTTCGAGAGAAATCTCGTCCAGCAATTTTTGGCAAATCTTCTTCACATTTTTCAGGGAAGACTCCTCTTTTTGCTGTACAAATTCCTGCTCCCGAATCAATATAAGCTGCAAAGTATTCAGCCTTATATTGTTCATACAACATCCCTATCGGAATGTATATGGAGAAAGGACTTGTTGTCATTTTTTAAAGGGATTACTAAATGGCCCTGCCATTTTTAACAGACTGTATTGTAACTCAGTAATCCGATTAAGACTATTCACCTTTAGTCTTCCTAAGGCTTCAGAAGGTAGAGTATGGTTACTCCTTTCTACCTCTTCAATGCGATCTAGTAAATCATGTTCATGACTTACTAATTTCAACAGCTGCTTCTTCCTCTGTTTGTAAACAGAGTTCTCGAATCTGATTAAGGGATTGTCCCTTATCCAATTCTCTTGGTTTTCTATTTCGTAGAATTCTTATTGAATCCTCCAAGTCTTTTCTTTTGCCATGAACTCTATTCTTTTTTCAAGGCGTTTCCATGGTTTATGGTCCTCCAGAAACTCTAGGCCAAGAATGAGTTGATCCACTTCTTTTCCTGGAATTTCACATATTTAAACTTCCAATTCTCCAATATTTATCAATCCTTGGTAAGTTCCTTTTTCATGTTGTTCCAAATAGTAAATCGAGTTACAAGGGAACTGGTTCCGATGACTTGTAATATCGAATACTATTTTCACTTCTTTCCATCCTTATGGAGATCTAAGTTTTCCTATTATAGAAAACTCTTTTTCTTCTGATGGAATTTCTTGAATAGGAGATTTGTCCCATCTTCTACTTGTCATTCGGTTTCCTTGAAAAGATAACCTTCGAGGTTCTATTTTAAGGTCTCTGTATAGAACCGGTCTGTCTTGAATTTGAATGTTTGTTTCCTGAATTAAAGGAAACTCGATTCTTTTTGGGTATATTGCATGAGCAACTTTTCCAAAGATCTCTGGAATTTCAATGAACTCATTTCTAATAAATAATTCAGAATGATGAGTATTAGAAAGAGCATATGAAATTTGATATGTAATAGAATATGGTCTATTACCTTCCTTCATTAGTCTCTTTTTCTTGAAGTTTTGATGCAACATCAAGGCTCGACTAAAGTCCCTGTCAGCTAAATTGTAGGCTATTCTTGGATAGATAACTCCTACAATTTTTCCTGCACAAAGATTTCCTGAGATAGTACCCAGGACAGCATCTTGAATATTCCCCATTCTTTTATCGCATACTACGATATCTATGGGTGAATCTATTCCTTCTTTAAAAGTTGCCTTGATCATTATTTGGATTGCTCCAATATGAATCCAAGACATCGTCTTTGCTATCTCACCTTTCAACTTTTGTAATTCCTCTTTTATTTCTTCAAAAGGAATTAACTGCATCTCTATTTGATTACTTGTTAACTCCATGGGGATTGCCATTTCCCTTCTGGATACTTTGTAAATCAAATTATGTCTTCTTTGTCTAAGCCCTAGGTTGCCTAAGACTATTTCTACTTGTCCTGCCGAAAATCCCTGGTACTTTTGTAACGTTGGATTTTCTCTCATAATCCTTTGGACCATATTATGAGATATCGTGGTTTGGCTAAAGAATCCAGCCAAACTTTCATGTGTTTCATGCCGAAACACTTCTTCTTTATTCTGATTCTGATTCTGATCCATCCTCAGAATCTTCTTGACTAAACAATATCTCTTCTTCGTATATGCTTTCATCTGAGGGGATATCCTCAAATTGATATACTTGGATTAGATCTTGAAAGAAGACCGCATCATCCATATCTGGTGTTGCTTCAAAGAGTTTAACTCTTTTTTTCTCGTTTTCTGGGCAATTTGTAGATATATGTCCTCTTGCTCCACATGTCCAGCAGTTGCAATCCTTGAAACTTTCACTTGCTCTTGTATGAGTTCTTCTGAAAGTTCTTCTTGATGGTGTTCTTTCCCTGCTTTGTGATGAGCTTGTTACTGGGGATGTTCTTGTAGGTCCACTTCTTCTTCCTGACCTATAAGATCTGGCCTTTTGTTTGGACCAAAATGTTCTTGGTTTCCAAGAACTTCTCATTCTTTTATTGTAGGGATTACTTCTGAATTTCTTCCTTTTAAATCCCTGTGATCTGTTTCCAATGATCGTTGGAAGATCATTATCTTTACAACATAAAGGTGTACGTTTATTTATACCCCTTATTTTCTTGTAGTTCTTCTGTAATGCTGCCATATGGCACCATTCTGCCAATTTTCCTTTCAAAAAGGACGCGCGTCTTTCCAAAGTGTCAAGATGACCTGGAACGTATTCTTTAATCAGCATTTCTCTCCAGGGACTTGACATTTTTGCGAAAAATAGCTGAATAGCTACATTTTCCTCGACTCCTGAATTCCATCTGTATTTAGTGAATAACATAATGTATTCATCAACTAAATAGATATCATGTAACTCGAGGCTATACAGAGCTTGAGTATATCTTCTCTTTTTCTCTGTATCTAGATTGTTGAAATAGTCTACCCCTATGAATTGTGCTTTAAATAGGGTGGTCATTCTTTCTCCAATTTCGCTGAGGGATTCTCCTGCTAAGATTGATTTCTTCGTATCTGGCATAGTCATCTCCCAAGCAATCTTGACAGATCCCATTATACTCATTTCTAGAAGTTTAATGAATCCTTCTTTATTGAGATCTAATGTCCTTGCTGCAATTCTCATAGCTGACGTCCAATCATCTATAAGATCTTCTCTATTTTTGAAGTCCAAAACATCAAGGTTTAACATAACCCCGTAAGGATGTATTGGATCTAAAATAGTTTTTCCGTAAGGAGTTTGATGGAGTGGGATTTTACTCCTTCTTGATCTGGTTCCTGCTGGATGTGAATTTTCTCCAACCTGAAACTCACTATGTGGTTCTTCTGTTTTAACCGCATATCTTGGGGGATTCCCTAAGGGTTGTTCACCCTCAGGGGAGTTCAGTTTTAGATCTACTACTTTGAGATTTGCAAAAGAATCCGTGAGATCTTGTAGATTCTCGAGATTTAATCTCTCTAAAGTAGTCATCAGATAGTGTTTTTCTCTGATAATGCTTTTATAAGATTAATCATCATTTCATCATCAGTTAAAGGTTTTTGAACCATTTTGGTTTTACCTTTCTAATGTAACAACGGTTCGGTACCAAACGAGAGTGGTAACCTTCCTCATGTATTTCCTTTTCTAGAACCTGAAGTTTGTTCTAGATTTGTGATTTTAGTTTGAAGATCCTTTAGGGTTACAAGAATTTCTTCTTGTTTCTTAAGGATTCCTTCAATCTGCCGAGATATTTCATACAGCTGATTGCTGTAATATTGTACCGTCTTTTGAATTTCTCTAAGATCTCCGGAGAATTTAGAGGAATCTGGGGTAATTTCTAAAAATTGAGAGTTAGAAATCATCTTTCTGTCTTAAATAATCAATTGTGAACAGATTAACTTGTTTATAGGATTTCATATAAATAAAATCCTCTTGATTCAAACCTTCGTTTGAAGTCATCTTTTGTAAAAAAAATTCTCCTCGACAAAGAAAAGTATGAGTTAACGAATAATATTAAGTCTGAATATTTAACCTAAAGCTCTGATACCATTTTTTGCACATAATTCTTTGTTCCAAAATAAGCATTAAAACATGAGATATAAGCACAGAGGTCTTTAGATATAAGTATAAAACCTTCGGATCTAAGCACAAAACAACCCATATTGAGTACAAGAATTAAATATTAAAATAATCAAGTTTTGTGGTCCTTAGGGAGTGCAAAGAAAGAATCTTTAAGGGAGGGAGTTGGGAGAAAGAAAGGTTTGAGTTTGGGGATTTATTCATAATTGACTCGTAAATAAATGAGACGGAAGAAATATAATTTTTTTTAAAATTATAACTTTTAATTCGAGCGTGGCCCCAAGCACCAATAAAGAGTTATTAGCTTTATTACTAGCTACGGTACCTATTTAATCAAATTCATGAAATTATCGTAATCTGTCACAAATTTTCATTATATTTTTGTGATATACAGTTGATTTTAACCAAATTAATACAATGTAAGAATAAAAAATACATTTGAAATAGTAGTTTTGTATTTAAACTAAAAAATACTGAAAATGCCCTTCATTTTTTTCCAACTCCAAAAAGTTAAATTCACTGCTTAAATTATTATTTTTAAAAAAGATCTAAATAAGATTTTAAAAATATTAACTTTTTTTAAAAATAAGTTTTTAAAAAAGATCTAAATAATCACACAGAAAACCAGAATTCTAATTAAACAAAGAGCCAAACGGCACAACTGGATAATATTCCACTGGTCAATGTATATTTCGTTCCTGCGAAAGAATTATAAATGATAAATGTTTAAAATTAACTTACCTTAAGGTAAACTAGTTTCTCCAAACTAAATAAAATAGAATTCGACTTTTAGCCAAAAAATATTGACAAGTAAATCCGTTAAAATATAAAATAATTGTTGTATCGCTTCTGACGAGTTAAATGGAAAAATGTCTCTTTCGAGTCAAATAAAAAGTGAAAAAAAATTAAAAATAAAAAGAAATACAAATTCTGGTACGCTATATTTTAGATACCGTTTGGTATCATGGATGAGATGTACTATAGATAAATAAAAACGTGATAAAATGTGCACATCCATTTTCTTTGTGTGTATAGTTATTTTTTTTTCTCTCCCATTACTTAGCATTGTATAATTTGTATTTCTCTTGCATAAAGAGAAAACCAAAACTAACTGAATTTTTGGAACACCATATAAAATATGTTTAAATTAAGCACAAACGCATTTATCACATTTTTTTGTTACACACACGTGTGTACCAATGTTGCTAGTTGTAGAATAAGGACAGTCATTTTATGATTTTATCCATACATCCCCATCTAAGGCAGATCTAAATATCTAAAGTTCACTTCAGTAAATAAATTGTGCCATTCCTGTATTAAACCAATTCAAAGGAAATCCAAATAAATATAGAGAAGAACTCCAGACAGTCAAAATGAATGAACATTAGTTGCATCAAATTGGGATCACTGGACAAAAAGTGGAACGATGGGGTGATATTCATGTAAAACATAATAAGAAAATAACAGAGCCGTTGCACAAGGATGTCGGTACAAGTTACAGATCGAATAAACCGCGAGTTTTTATGCTCTACCTGTAAGTTCAGCTACAGCTTCCTGCAGGAGCTCTTCCAGCAACTTCAATTCAATTTCGTGACCAAAATTATCGATCTCTAATCTAAAATGATCGATCCACCACTTTCCTACCACCTCCTTTCTCACCTCCCTCACCAAAACCAGGTCATTTTCGTCCCCACTATCGTCTGACTTACATTTGACCTCACAAGAAAACCAAGCATTCATTCGTGCCCACACCTCATCCAGCACTGTGTATGATGCATTTTCTAACAAGTTATAGTCAGCTTTAATGGATGGAATGGAGCTTAGGCCCGAGAACGCCCCATCTTCTGCAATTTCAACTAATGTGGCATTCACACAATCAAAAACAAGCTTCTGGGTAGATCTCTTTTGCCTCCGTTTTGCCTCAAACATTATCTCCCGGTCTTTCAGATCTATGTACTTGTCTCTTAACGATGGGTCCAACGGGCTTTCAGAAGAGTGCCATTTGGCTGTGAATGTGTTAAATTGCATCTTACCTTGCGTATTGGCCGCAGATAAAAGTGTCTTGACAAAAGAAAACCATTTTTGTTCTTCATCATCTGTTCCTTGGCACGTTGAGGATTGGTTTGGAGAGTATGACGAGGCTGTGTCCATACATGAATCATCCCACGGAAGAGTTCGAGCAATGGATCCTATAGGTGGTGATTTGTCAATCAAGTTTGACCTAACAGGATTGACACGTGACTTAAAACCTGTAGTGTGAAAGAATGTATACAGAGCAATTAGCTCAAGAAGATATTACATGAAAAAATGAGTTGATGTGAAGTTCATGCAGTACGTTTCACCTTGTTGTTGGTCGGGTTTGACATAATGTGCAAACGTAGTTGCTGACTGTTGATCCTCTTCAAAGGGTCGATCTAAGACAGAAATTGGGCTCGGCTGATCCAAGTTCTCACTGAGTTTTCCAAATGTAGTAGGGTTTCTCATGGACAATCCTGTCTGTAAATACAGTAATATAGGTACAATAGTCTCCAATTTTAAAATTACAATTATTAAAATTAATTTAAAAGACAAGTTTTCTAATGGCAAAAATTTATTGATCATTCGACATCCTAACCGTGAGTAGAACAAAACCAATGGCAAAGTTAGGAGCAACTCTTGATAAAAACCAAACATTAATTCAATTGTCAAGGAAAAAACTAAAGCAAATATGAAGGAAAACTAAATCAAACATTCAGTGTGCTAGATAAGCTCAAAGGAAATAAGTTCACATTTTGCTCAACTAAACAAATTATAGAAAAGTTCTTATATCTGCCACAGATGTTTTGGTGAATGTAAAAGTAATGGAATCCAGGAGGTAAAGTAGCAATTAGTTCATTGTGAATGTTTAGCATGCTGTCTTGCAATCAGCGAGTAAGCAACAAATTACAAAGTCGGCTTCTTAGTCCACAGATCGCGAGTCTCTGACAGTGCAAATAAAGTATGCATCAAGTAGAAGAAAATAAAGTCTTGGACATAAAATAACTCAAATTGATGAAATTACCTCAGGCAGTGATGTGCCTAAATTGCGAACTTGATTTGAAAAATATGATACGTTTGAAGGTTCAGGCAGATTAAGCGAAAAATGTTCAGATCCTTGGTTGCTAAGATCTGTAGATATATGGCTTCCAATTTGTCCACAATCAATTGTAGAGGAGTGAAGCTCATCTTTGATTTCAGATAAAAGTGATTCATCTTTACGAGATTTTTTGTTTCTTGAGAAAAACAAGCTCGACACCTTCAATCTAAATGATGATTTAACACTTCTTTCCTTTGTGTCTTCCTTTGGAGCTTCTGGCTGGACCTTATCGGGAAATGAAACATCAGTGTTTAACCTGGTTCCATATTCAGAAGAAGAAACAGGTACAGAATTCGATCTCACAAGATTCTTTGGTGAATTAACCATGTTTTCATTCGTTCTAAGAACACTACCGGTGAAAGAATTTGAATCCATAACTTCTTTACTCAAACTGGCTACTTCAACTTGCACAGGTGCCTTTTTCTCAGAAAGTGCAAGCATTTCGCCTAATGTGCTAGAGCTTCTTCTTACATGTAGCTGTTCAAGACCACTTTCATTGGACTCCATCAAGGTCCACCTTTCAGAGAGACGTTTCTTCGCTTCTCTGCAAACTAATGATTCTGGAGAATAGGATACTCTACTAAATGAGGAGGATGAGTAGGGACTTCCATTCCTGTTAATATAATCCCAAGAGTGCCTAGATACAGGTGACATGACTTCTGATTCGCTAAGATTAGCATCAGTGTATTCCATTTCTGATTTATGAAAGGAGCTTTCATCACCTACATAGCCATTCGAAAGCACGGAAGAAGTCAGAGCTTCATCTCTGTGCTGCTTACCAATCTTTTTAAGCATTTGCTGTCTGATAGCCTTTGCAACTGCTTTCGTTGCTTCATTCTCATCATCCTCTATATTCCGAAATAAGTCTTCCCCATTTATTACCCTTCCTGATTCTGAATGAGGAGCTCCCACAACCTTAACATCACGTGACTTCAAAGAACTTGGTTTTAGAACTACTATTTGAGTTGGTTGAGGAGAATTTTCAAAATTATTCCAACTTACTGGAGGGGAATTAACCAGTTGGCTTTTCTCCAGCCCATTAAGCACAAATGAACCTTTTTTAATTTCTTCTCCATCTTTATTCCAAGATCTAACAAAGTTATTACCGTCTGCAAGCTTTGAAGGTCTTAGAATGGTGATGCGCTTTGTCCCTGGAGGAGTAGGAATAGACTGTAAATCGTAAATATTTTGGGGAATAATTGAATTTGGTTCTTGCAGACACTGTAGGAACAAATTTTTGTTGGCATTCAGCACTTCTAAAGCGTCATGAAATTGCTTTGATTGGCGAAGCTTTTCATCTATAGACAGGCGTTTCGCTTCTGCAAACTTCTGACGAATGAGAGCTATCTTTTTGTCATCTGTAGTTCTATCAAATCTCCCCTTATGTGGTGAATTCTGGGATATTTCATAAACATCTTTACATTCATTTGGCTCCACGTGGTGAAAGAACTCAATTTGCTGCTCCCAGCAATTCACTTGTTTGTTTGAATGACTTCGAGGGTGAATTCTACAATGGCTTTTTTGCATATATGAATCAGTTTCCTGTCTTGGAAGAGTTTCAAGCCCCATTAATTTGGCAACTACATTAGGTGGACTGCGCCTCAAATCTACTTCATTGGACATCTCACGGGCGACAAGCATCTTCACGGGGGAACTATTTGATTTTCTGTTTGAAGTGGAATTCCGGAAATCAGATAAAAATCTGCAAATGCCACAGAGATCCAAATTAAATTAGAGCAAAGGCAAACTTAGCAAAGTAAAGGGGCAAGCTTTCAATTCCGCTCTAACAATACTACAGGATTTTACCAATTTTTCCTCTATTTGGTACCCCGAAGTACTCATTTTTGCTGAGTCTGGTTTGTTCCTTGAGCAAGGGGAACCTGTGAACCAATTAGTATAATGTCACATAGCAGCCACAAAATCATCACTCACAACTGTTGCATTCTCAGATGCTTGGTAAGTAGTAACACAATGTACAAAAAACTATGCAAATATCTGAAACAAGAAAAGATGCAACAAATAAACTAAGGATAACAGTCAAAATTCAAACTTTGCTTGCCCAAATTTACAGTCATTTAAAAATCGGCCGAATTGTTACCACTGCCAATGTAATTGATTTAGAAGAAATGAAGCCCTTTTCAAAAGGAACTATGATGCATACTATAGAATCTTTTGCACAAAATAGTAGAAAAGAAGATGGAAAAAAGTATGTACCATCCTGATGAGGCATATCAGAGAGCAGCTGGTTTGTGGGACCACTACATTCATTTCAAAGAGGTTCACCGTCCTCCCTCAGCATCCTAGAAATATTTTGCCAAATTTGCAAATTTTATCCATTCCCACCAATAGCATTCATACCTCAATACCTGGAAAAGGAAAATTCTTTTGTAATAATCACCACTCCAAGAGAAGCACTACTAGTAAGAGCTCACATTTAAGTCTCTGAACATATGTGATATGTATTCGTTTATCCATCACGGAAAATGAAGTAAAAGGCAACTTAGTTCAAAATAAAAGCTTAAACCGTGTTTGCATAGGCAAAATTAAATTAAAAAAAAATCGACATTTATCCAAAAATCATCACAGAAAAGTATGGAGAACAAAGCAAACAAAAAAAAACTCCAAAAGGAAGAATCATATTACATATTCGATAAGCGAGATCCGAGCACAGGACACAAAAATCGGGAACCACAACGAAAACACCACAGAGACCTCCAAAACCGTCGAAGCATCCAAAAACTATGCACATGAAATTCCTCTGGGAAATAAAGGACAAATCAAACACTTTACGGAGTGTTCATGGGGGCTTCGCCGGGATTCAACACCACGGTGACAATGTGGCCGGAGACTCGCCGGGATACATAAGCTTGAAGCTCGAGCTGTGGTGGTTTCACCTGCACCGACACAGTGTCGGACCTGATGCTCTTTAAATAGCTAATTTATTTATCAGTTTCGATTCCGTATATGGTATGTATGACTTTATGAGGTGCAAAATGGGATTCCGAATGATATCTTTAACGGAAACATTAATTAAAAGAAATTACCAAAATATATTATATTATATATATCTCCTTTTAAATATTTTATTGTTCGGTTTGTATTAATTTTTTATTATTAATAAAGCATATATAACTTTAATTCTTTTAGAATAATAATTATTATATTATAATTTATAAATATAGCAGATAAAGCAGTCATATTATGATTATTAACGAGAATAAACTAAAATAATAATATTGATATTAAGAAAACAATAAATAATGTGAAACAAATTAATAATAACATTAATAAAATTAACACAAATAATAAAAATAATTAAATGATATTAATAAAACTAGGATTGCTACAATTTCTATTAAGTCGAAATAACTGGTTAAAGTTAAACAGATTTAATTCAGAAATTCGGTTGATTTTTTTTTAAATTTAAAATCAGTTTGTATTTTCAATTTGATTTCGGTTATTTCTGTGAAAAATCAGTGGCACCAAAGTCCAAATAAACTTATTTTTTTAATATTCAAATTCAGTATTATATTAGATTTTATTAATAAAACTTCTAATTAATAAACTTGCGAACAATTCAATGACATATTTTCTATATTAACATTCTGACGTCTACAGAAAAACAAATATCATATACATGTTAAAATTTTAAAGTATTATATGTTAAAATCGTGATTGAAATTCAAACAAATATTACATTTTAGATTATCCCCGATGGCGGAATCAAAATGAAATTTTAGGTGTCACGATCCAATTGATTGCGGGGACGAAGCAAGAAAGTGGTTTCTTTAAGACAGTAATAGAGAACACAAAAAATATGTAATTCTGATGGTTAACAGCAATAGTACACAAACAATATTTATTCAGGCAAAGAGACTTGCTGACCTTGGTCTAAGGTATTACATCAACTATATAGTTCCATTTGTTATCATCATCATAATATACTTCTCGGTTAGACCAATCATTGCTAACATTATCGAGTAGTAAAGAGCGATTTACCGTGCTGTCAAGGGAAGATGAAAAATTTAAGAGCCACGAATGATTGTGAATTGTATCTTCGGAGCAAAGTGAGAAGGTATTCGCGGGAGCTTCCTTCGGTATTGAAAATGAACACGAACTGTCGTCGATTTGAGGAAACTGCCAATTATGGAAAAAGGAAGGATTTTTTGGAGATAGGTCAGCATCTTGGAAGCTCTTTTGCCAACAATCACTGCGAGGCTTGCTATCCCAAGCTTTGTTCTTGAGCCAAATTTGGTCACCGAAAGGGAAGATAATGTTGCTACCATAAGGTACAGTTTCAGTGTTAGTATCCTCTGTCAAAGTGATACATTTTGGCGTACTAGGGAAAGTAAGAGATGACATGTCAGTTCTCAGGGCTGAACACTTTGCGCGGTCAAAATTTGGTACAAAGTCTGGCATGAAATAGCTGGTTGAAGGATAACTTTGGATTGTGTTGTATTGTAGATAATAGTTTGAAAATAAGGATGGCGAGCACAGTGCTTTGGCATCGGGAACATGATCCACAATTTGCTGGTGATTTACATTCCATGTCGTAGGCAATCCAGGAGAATAAACCTTTGCAGATTCGTGATCAATAATGGATGAGCTAACTCCATATTTCTCCCTTTCAAAGTCCCATTCCAACAAAAATCTATGAGGTTCTTTTCTTTGACATTCAATAGGATTACATGATCCATCCAGCTCCTCGAGAAAACAAGAACTAGAATATCCATATCTTTCAAACGGTGAGCAGAAAGGTAAATCATGCTCTACATGTGAGCGTCTGCTTTTATGAACCTTTGAACTAAGATGCAGATCCGTCAATTCATCTTTAAAACGAGCTTCCGGACCATAGTTGGTAAAAGGATCCTGTTCCAAGAACACTCCATCTCTGTATCCACCTAGACAAATTTTTGGGGGTTCCGTGTCCCATTCTCTTCTGTGAGATACATGTCGTCTTTCCTCCAGATTCATGAACTCACAAGGAATAGGGGCTTTACAGCCACTACCAGTCTCTCCTTTTGATGAATCATAGAGATAGAACAGGTCGGACTCATCGCACTTATGGTACAGCCGACCTAGGAGAGAAGAAATAAAACCAAACCTGGGATAAAACAAAACTGAATCAAATCAAGCGATTATTAAGATAACATAGATACAATAGGTTCATCAGTCTTACCCCTCAGGATGTAGCTTTTCCACTTCAGAAATTGAGTTACGAGCCCACTGCCTCAGTCTCTGTCTTTTTGCAGAAAAAATGCCTTTCTCCTTGCATTGGTTTCCTAGAAACGGTAAAAAGCAACTGCTGGACCTGAGAGGACTGTGAGAAAGATGTGTCTATACATCCAGCACCACAATAAAAGATGGTAGGTGGGACAAACAATTGTTGAAATCCAACATATTGGAAAAATCATTAATATTTTATCATGTTTCAGAAAATATCGTGGCAATTTGCGACCGCGGACATAAATTCAGGCATTAATCACTATTTAATTTAAAAAATTAGCATGTGAATAGATTCAGATGCTGCAACCTATTACTCATAAGCATCACTCAAGAATAGCACATAAAGAATTTGAGATACCAAATCACCAGATAAACCAGCATTCTCTGATGCTTCCCTGAACGTTGACAAGGAGGAATTTCTACCAACCGGTGTAACATTCTCTGAGACCAATAGTGGCCTTTCTCTAATATTTTTAGTTAGATCTGCATTCATGTCATAAAATAACAGTAAAGTGAAAACTATGGTAACAGACATGAATTAACTTATAAATGCCCTGATCCTAGATTACAAACCTTTGATGTCTCCTTGATTTGGTTCTTCATACTTGGTGACAGGTGGGGTGAGGACAAGATGGTGGTCAAATCGATCTGCTGTTTTTCTGCAATCAGAGGATCTGAGGTCTTTAGAGCTGGTTTTAGGTATGTTCGAAGTTCTGATGTCCTCTGCAAGTCAAATTGAGATGGGGGAAGAATAAAATAATGCATGAATTATCCAACTATAAAGCATTCTAGAATTGATTAGTAAAACTCAACAATAAAATCAACAGTGCTCCAAAAACTCACGGGCGATCATATAATTGAAGGAACTACATTGAGCATAACAATTATCGACACAAGCCTAAACCAAAGATTTTCACCTCTACCATGAGGATTCGTTTCGGAATTCTTCAACTGTCCATTGCCTCTATCGTATGAACAAGAATGACCATGAACAGCGTCACTCTTAGCGTTCATAAAATATGCGTACTCTGAAGTCTTGGGTACATCAGCTGCATAATATGTTTCCCACAAGAACGATAGAGTTACCAACAGACATAAAAGGAGATGTTTGATGTGCTATCTGCTAATAGAAATAATGTAGTCGAACAAAATGATAAATCCTCATTGATGGCAGACATTAACATGAGAATTAGCAGAGCCATAGAAGAAGATACCAACATCTGGGAAACCGAGCCAATTTGCGTTCTCTAACGGAAGCATGATCAGGCACGCTATCCATTTCAGTATCATCGAACCTCACTCTTTTAAACTTCTTTGCATCTAACAAGACAGCAAAAGCTTGTCATGCCAAATAAATAAATAACCACGTAACAACAACATCATCATCTGAATTTTCATAAATAGCTACTACTGATCAAATTGAGTCACGAGAATTCGCACAATTTTCAGCACTAAAAGACATGCTTAGAAGCATCTCGCTGAGAAATGCAGTATAGCCGCGACAGAGAAGGACATACCACATGGTTTGTCGGATCCTCGATTCCGAGCTGTGCCTCTGGTTCGGATCGCTACCGGATATTCAATAGCTGCAGCGAATCTTTGTTTCATCATCAACTTTCGGTATGAAATTCCAACCCCTAGAACCCTAATTGTCGCCTGTCGGAGATCAATAGATTTGAGAGGGGGCGGGAAAAATTCAGGCGCCAGATCGGCTGGTAGGAAAGGTGAACATATATTCCTAATTGGGCTTAACGGTGCACAAAAGTAATCTATGGCCCTTAAATTTGGGCTAACACTACTTGGGCTCGGTCCAAAAGTAACACTAGTAAACTCGACTCAACCGAACTCGAATTGGAATGCGTATTAAAATATCGTGCAACTTTGGAAACCTAATTTTCAAAATATGCATTTAATTAGAAGGTATTTTTAATGCCATGTCGTTCTCTCGTCCATTGCTCCAGGGTCATGTGAATATCCTAATCAAAAGTTAGGTAGAAAGAAAAGACCAATCGACTATTTAGGTTTTTTTTTTTTTATGAAAATTTAAGTTTACATCATATATTCTTTAGAAACGAACGGAGGAACACGAGTTTCAAAACATAGGGCTTACATATTGATAAGAACGCCTAGCTAGATCATTTATCAGAATGTTATTGACATTTTGACAAAAGCATATGTATAATTTGTGTTATCCCGCAAGAGCTTTTTGCATTCATAAATAATAACAACACAATATGAATTATATTTTTCTATGTGACTTGGTCTCATGCACTTTCTTGGCATCTATTTCGAAAACAACATGATGCATTCCTAGGTTTTTTTATCCATGTCAGTGCTCCACGTTGGGCAACTCCTTCGGTTTCTTCTGGTCTAGCATTTTCATTCATTGATCTTCAGTTCTTCACTAGCATTGCACATAAGAACCTTGATCGTCTTGGATAATAAAGCCAAAATGGAATACCTTTCGTTCTTAAAAACTTCAGCATCTACGTTACCTTTCTAAATGAAAAATATAAACAATATTTATAAGAATTAATGAAGCTCGAAGACTCGAACACGCACAAGTGTGCAAATATTAAAAGTTTGGGTATGAAAATAATAATAAATGCAATATAATACACCGTTATCCAAAAGAATGGGATATGGTGGCCACGTGGCATCCTTGGAATGGCCAAATCAACAACATTGGACTTTCTTACGATGATCGCTGCCATTAAAAAAATATCCCATGAAATTATAGATTTTTCCAAATACACGCCCCCTTCCAATAATATCATTAATTAAACAGGTTTGTACAGAAGAAAAAAATTGCAAGCTCCAGCATGGCATCCGCCGCCTGTGGATTCGCGGTGGCACCGACTGTCTCCTCCGCCGCTGCCGCTAAGAGCGGCATGGTGTTCCTGGCCTCCAAGAACAACTTCCGGAATACAATGCTGGTGGTCCATGCAGCGGATGGGACGGCGGAAGCAGCAGTGGCCGAAGCCCCGAAAGCTGCCCCTGTTGGGCCACCCAGAGGCAGTAAAGTGAGATGAACATGAATTCCAATTTTGCTACCATTTTGAGATTTTCTTTCACAAAATCTCATAACATTTTCAAACACCACATATTTAAATATGATCAAGTATAGGACCATAACAAAATTTGAGACAATTTATAAGATGAAAATTGTTATTTTCCCAAATAATGTAACATTAATCTCGTACAAGAGTACTTAGGACCCCATGCAAGAAGTTAAATTTGGGACAGTAAAATTCAATGTTTCTTTTATAAAAAATATAATTAAAATTTACAACTTTCCCTTGGAACAAGAAAAATTTCCTGCCTTATCATCACCTTCACTGCCTATTAGAAGACATTATGCAAATACCAATTTTTCCCACCCCAAAATGCCAAATTTGTCGAATTTTTTCGTAAAATTATCGGACTAGTTAACGTTGTTGACATTAATTTCAGGTTAAAATTCTAAGGAGAGAATCGTTTTGGTACAAGGGCGTTGGCTCTGTCGTTGCAGTCGACCAGGTCGGTCCATTACATATTCTATCTCTCGTGTGTGTGTTGAGATTTTGGTGCTCGATCGAGTACTTACTTAATTATTCACTCATGTATTTTAATCGAGCAGGATCCCGGTACTCGCTACCCGGTGGTTGTCCGGTTCAACAAGGTGAATTATGCTAATGTATCCACCAACAACTACGCGTTGGATGAAGTCGAACTGGTTGCGTAAACCTTGCTTGTTCGAGTTATCATTGTAGCAACATATTTGTCTTTCGATGTTCGATTCCTTTCGTGTGAATCCATGATATGTGAAGCGTAACCTTTTGCTATATGAATGGTGCTAATTGTATAAGCATTCTACATTCGTGCTCGTTATGGATCCACAAATATGCTTTAAGAAAATCTCAAGCTTTTAAGGTGCAACAATCACAGCCCAGGTGAAACAGAAGGATAGATTTAGTAGAAGTTTCAAAATTCATACATAGACCAGGCAAGAGTAAATTTACTACTCACAAAACTCTTCCATCCATGCCATCGAGAAGACCGGACCATATCCCTTTCACTGGTGGTAATTGCGCGATGAAAGCATTCCACGGTGGATAACCAACTCCACTGCCTCGAACTCGACCATCCATTCGGAGAGACAAATACCTTCACGTAAGAACAAGACCACATCTTAAATATTATCACCAATAATTTGAACAACACAAGGAGTGGGGAAATCAAGAAACTGTTTCATTCATGGATCTCCCTGAGCTCGGCTCATGCCATGAAGAAACAATGATAGAAAGAGATATTTTTTAGAATAACTTGAGATTACTCACACTGAAGATTCAGGGGAGACATTGGCCAGTTTCTTTTGTTCATCTAACCACCTGTAGTAAACAAAAACACAAAACAAGAAGCGTTGCAATAATTTCAGTTTTTTCCCTTTTTCTCATCAAATGTATGCTCATGGTCGATAATTGGTAGTCGGTGGTAGGAAAGGGAGAAATATGTAGAATAGAAAGTAGTCATTCACTTTACCACAGATAGATGACTTACGTTGCCCATTCAGTTGCAAGAACAGGAGACAGCTGCCATAGCCGTTTTCTTTTGGCGGTGATTTCCTTTGTTTCTTCTGTTTCTTGAAACTCAAACTTAGGCAAAGTTTCATCAGAAGCACAAGGGACAAGGAGCACTCCTCTCTCGAGAAGAGACTCGGTGAAAGGTTCACTAAGTTTGAAGGACTCTTCAATGAAAGATGCAGAGCCAGCTAAGATGACAAGACGAGCTACTCCCCGAAATGAGCTGAGCGAAAGAATTTTCTTCTCATCTATCCGAAGCTTAAGATTTGAGAGATTCTCCTCCCTCGATAGTCTAGCTAACTTAGCGTTTTTAGCATTATTCTCCTGGTAATAAAGAAACTCAAAAACAGATACAGTACCAAAATCTATGCCAATACCCTTGAGGATCTCAGGAACCTCAGCTGCTCTGGATGAATTAGCCAAGGCGCCAATGAGTTGTGTGATGGCTATAAATCCTCCAAGAGAACCACTTGCCACAAAAGCAAGATAAAAGAACATTCGAAGAGAGCGAAAAAGAGAAAGAACCTCACCGTGTATTCTAGTCGTGGAGCTGGATATGAAACAAACTCAAAATTACAAGGACGCTTCACTTGTTACACAAAGCCTGAACACATGCCATCGAAGCATTTGGACAGGATATATACGTCGCTTAATATTTCTACGTGTGATACCATGCGAAAAAACAAAGTTAGATGTGCATTCACTATTTTATGGTCTAACGCAAACAAAACTAACAGTTGCTCGCAATGCATCTACTTTGCATTCGTCCTTAATATATGAAACTGATCATTTCAATTTACTACAAGGGTCCACCAAAATAAAAGATCATGAAACATCCATTTTTAACTTGGAATATAACATTTATCCGCAAAAGCTTGATTGATTTATCATTGTTTCATAAGCAAAATTATGCAGAGTTCTCTTTTTCCCCTTCCTTCTTCCTCTGTCTCTAAAAGACAAGATGATACTCATTAGGAAGGATTTCAAATACGTTGTGAAATATTCCAATCCTAACACAATCTTAGGGTGTTTGCTGATAAATCTACTTTAGTAATCTCTGCTAAACCCAAAAGTTCGCAAATAACTAGAAACATGAGCAGTAAATACTTAGGCTTTTATTCAGACAGTTGATGCACACTGTCAATCGGAGTTGGAATAAGAAGAAAACCTAATCTCTGAAGAAGAGGATCCATTAGATGCAGAGCAGATGACTCGACTTCTACGGCATAGCGTGGAGTTAACAGAGGCGACGGCTGGGCTGAACACATTTGCCGTGAATTGGCCAGAAAATCCGAGGCACTTGTTACCGGGATTGCAGCTGGGAGATGCAGTAACAAGAGTGGATAGCCGCACCGCGGCGGCTATGGCTGGTTGAGCCACCGAGCAACGGCTGAGAAAGTCGACGGTAGTTGTTTCAACTGCGAAAACACCACATGTTGTTATATCTTGAGGCTCTTATTTTGGATGATCTGTATGCGGCCACGGTGACAGCGGCTTAAGAATATATTTTATTGAGTAAAAATTAATTTGACATGGAACTATTACTTACATGTTAAATTTGTGTATGAATTTTTGTTAACGACTTAATTGATATATATTCGTCAAATTCCGGTTAATTTTTGATGATATTTATGTAAAATGTTCAATTTGTCTTTTATTACAAAAAATACACAATTTATTTTTAATTTTAATTAGATATATTTGTATATTATACGTAAAAATTGATTTGATTAAAATTTGTATTTGTATATAATATTTATTATATTGGATAAATTAAATAGATTATATATTTCAATGAGAAATATTATATAAATTATAGTAATCTAAAAAGTTGTAAATAAATAAATTAATAGGGTTAATTGCATGGGGACCCCCTGTGAAAGTTCTAATTGGCGTAAAACCCCATGTGATAAATTAATAGGCTCCAAGCTCCTCGTGATTTTAAAACGTTGGCACACTTGCCCCTTTGTCTATTTTAATTAAATTCAATTATCAAATGTCTGTTATACCCTCATATATAAACAAATAATACGCTGCCGTATTCAATACCAACATACAGAAGCGGGGAGTGGCGATTCTTTTATCGCGAACCTTAATTTTGAACCAGCAGAATTTTGAAGAGAAATCGAGACGTTGATGTGATTCAGATTATGGAATAGGTGAAGGTATTTTTTCTCTTCTTTCTAGTATCATGGATTTAGCAATCGATTTTGACGTTTGGTATGGAGGTGCGTTCAAGGTAAAATTTGAAGGCGAACATCCAAGAATTTCTTATGTTGGGGGGATAAAACATCAGTTCAAGAGAGTGAACTTGGATAGGTTTAATATGAGAGATTTGCGTGCTCTTTATAAACTCTGTGGTGGTAACAAGTTGAATGTTCGATTTTATTATAGGATTCCGGGGTGGGTAATAGAACATGGTCTGATAGAAATTAAGGGGGATAAAGAAGTCAGTGATATGTATAACTGGTATAAGGAATTAGAATTGGTAACTGTCTGGATTTAGGAGACAATGCCATTGCCTGACATGGTTTTAGACCCAAATGGAAATGTGGTTGATGCAGAGGAGTTTTTGCACTCAAATCCAGTAGGTTATATAGAATATCACAAGGAATCTGTAGCTTCCCCTAAACCAACTGAGAATGTTAGCTTAGATGATGAATCCCCTGCTGATAATACCCAAGTCTATGAGACTTTTTCTTGCTCTGGTCCGAATTTATCTGAATTTGAACCAAATCCTACTGAAAATGTTGGAGACAATGCTTCCAATCAACAAAAACCTAACTTTTATGATGATTACAATGACATTCATGAAGGGATTAGTGATGGCAGTGAATTTGATGATTCTTCAGATGAAAACTATTCAATTGGAGTTGAGAAGTCAGAATCTGATGATGATTCAATAGATGAAATGTTGAAAGGTGTTATTGGGACTGATGAAGAGGATATTTTTGCTGAAGTGGGTGTTGGAGGAGAAGGGATGAGTGAGCATACGATTAGGAAAAACAACAAAGGCAAGAGCAAGGTTTGTGAGAAGAGGAAGAGAAATGAAGATTCAAATAGTGCAGCTAACTGGGCAAGTGATGATGGTGAGGAAGATGACCTCATAAGTCTTGATGGATCTGATAATGATGGCCCTAAGCATCCAACTTATAAGGAGGGGCAGGATATGAAGAATTTCGAACTTGTGGTTGGTATGAAATTCAAAAGTGCAATAGAGTTCAGGGAGGTTCTTAGAGATTGCATGGTTAGAATGGGTTATGAGTTGGTGTTGAAAAATAATGAAAAAAGTAGGATAACCGGTGTTTGTAAAAAAGGTTGTGATTGGAGGATTCATGCTTCACTGGTTCAAGGTGGGCCAACATTCCAAATCAAAACAATCAAAGGAGCTCACACTTGTGCAAGACCTCATACCAACAGATTTGCTAAATACAAGTACTTGGGCAGAAGGATTGAAAAAATTGTTAGAGATAATCCAGATATCAAGATTGATCAATTACAGAATATAATATTGAGGAAATGTGCAGTTTATGTTGGTTATTGGAAAGTTTTAAAGGCAAAGAAGGCTGCTGTTCAGAAGATAAAAGGGGTTGATGGTGTCCAGTACTAGCTACTTAGAGATTATTGTGAGACAGTGTTGAAATATAATCCAAACAGCAAGATTATAATTAGGAGGAGAGAAGATTTTGAGCCACCAACCTTTGATAAGCTGTATTACAGTTTGCAAGCAATGAAAGACAATTTTTTGTCAGGGTGTAGACCCATTATTGGACTTGATGGTTGTTTTTTTGAAAACAGTACATGGTGGACAACTATTAGTTGTTGTTGGTAGGGATGGTAATGACAACATGGTTCCTATTGCATTGGTTGTAGTGCAAGTAGAGAACAGAGAAAACTGGGCTTGGTTTATAAGGGAGTTGCTAGAAGATATATGAGGTTTGGGTGAAGATAGATGGACTTTTATCTCAGAAAGACAAAAGGGTCTTATTGAAGCTTTGAAGGATTTGGTGCCTAATTCTCAGGATAGGTATTGCTTACGACACATTTACCAAAACTTCAAAAAAAAATACAAGGGAGTAGAGTTGAAGGGTATGTTTTGGAAAGCTGGTACTACCGCAAACAAAAATGATTTTGATGTTCACATGAAGAAGATTTTTGAAATTGATCCGAAGATAAATGCTACATATGAGACAACTTGTGAATGACTCAAAAACATTCCATCGATTCATTGGGCTAGAAGTCATTTTCCCACTGTTTGTTTGTCAGATGTAGTAGTGAACAATTTGTGTGAATCCTTCAATAGCTACATCTTGGAAGCTAGGGACAAACCAATAATAACAATGTTGAAATGTATAAGAAATAAAATGATGAAGAGGATTCAACATAAGAAAATTGGAATGGAGAAATATATTGGTGAGATTTGTCCCAATATAATGAGAAGAATCAATAAGAATAAAAAATTCTCCAGCAATTTTTTAGCAATATACTGTGGGGAGAATGAATTCCAAATTCAGTGCTTGTCTTCTCAAGGAGTACTTAGTCAATATGTGGTTGATTTGAACAAGAAGACATGTACTTGTGGTATGTTTCAGCTTTGTGGGTATCCTTGCGCTCATGCATGCACTGCCATCGGTGAAAATAGAAAAAAATTTGGAGGATTTTGTTGATAAATACTATGGCAAGAGTAAATATTTGAGGATTTATTCACACATGATACATGTCAAACCTGGACAAGGTGATTGGTGCAAAACACAAGGTGAACCATTGAATGCACCAATATATAAGAGAAAGAAAGGAAGACCTCAAAGAATGAGAAGAAGAGAAGCAGATGAGGTTGGCAGTAGCATGTCTACAAGAAAGGGACTCACTCATACATGTTCAAAGTGCTTGGAGTGTAGTGACCCTTACCCGGATCACCTACTAAACAGAACTTAGGCATGCAATTAACTTAATAAAACAGATATCAGAATAAAACTGCGGAAACCATAAACATTATACAATCCCAAGAAAAGGAATCTGTAATTTATCCAATAATATACAACCAAATCGAATAGCTGTATAAACCCAAACAACAGTAATAAAACTTAAGCGAAGCTCCAGCTGGCCAACCACTGACTAGCCCCTCCTGGATCCACCCTCCTCGTCCAATCGCAAACCTGCCCCATGGAATAGGGTGTCCAGAAAATACAGAATACGAGACGTGAGCATAAAACGCTCAGTGCGAGAGTATGAGTATACATGCATGCAAAGTGAACTTCCTATAGACTCGAGGTCAAGGATCAGATAACAGAGACAGACCGGGCCCTGGTATGTAGCACGCTGTGCCGTCGCTTCAGGAGGTGGCTCCCATACCGAGATAACCGTGGATACGCCGGACCCAAATCGATGGAAGTCCATCCACTAACAGGATAGGGTACAACCCTACTAACAGACATCTCGAAAGAGATACAGCAAGATGCAAATGAATGCAGCATAATATCATGGCATATAAATCATGCAGTCACATAATACATGCATACTCAGTCAGGATATCTCGAACAGTACTTTCGTACCTCAACACAGTGCAAGCTCTACCAACTCTAGGTTCACGCCTATAGTCTGCTCTACACTGCCAAATGATACTACTATCATTAAAGTGCTCTAAAAGCCTTAACTAAGCTATTGCATACTCCTAAATATTTATAGGAAGCAAAAGCTATACCTTCGTCCGTCGTTAGTCCTTTGATGTCGATGCCTCCAGAACTTGGGCACAACTCCGCTACGACTACCGAATGCCTCGCCGACCTCCGGACCAAGCCTAAGAAGACTAGAACAGCTCCAAAAGGACTAGAAGGGAAAGAAGAACTCGGAATTGGCAAATGAAAGTGAAGTCTTGGCCTTCTATTTATAGACAACGATCGGAACTTCCGATCCTTGATCGGAACGTCCGAACCTCGATCGGAACGTCCGATCCTGCCATCGGAGCTTCCGAAGATCCTGATCTGCCACGTGTCAAAATATCACTTGTTGACTCCGGATAGGGGTGATCGGAGCCTCCGGTCCTGATCGGAGCTTCCGATCCAACCACACGTCATGCCTGACGTAATACCGATCGGAGCTTCCGATCCTGATCGGAGCTTCCGATCTCACCTTCGGAGCTTCCGAACTCTACCCAAGTAATTATGATTAATCCCTTAATTACTGATACTGGTTACGGGCTACTACATTCTCCCCCACTTAAGATATTTCGTCCTCGAAATCAGATCTTAAGTACCGAATGCAAATACAAAAATCAGAAACATTCTTTATTCAAATCAATCGTTTACAGAGTTTGCAACTGAATACAACTTAAAGAATGAAATCAAAACAACTCAGGATGGTCTTTACGCATCCTATCCTCAAGCTCCCACGTAGCTTCCTCAGTGCCTCGGCGCTGCCACTGAACTAAAACCAAAGGAATGACTTTGTTCCGTAAAACCTTATCCTTATAATCCAGGATACGAAGAGGTTTCTCAACATAAGTCAAATCCTTGTCTACCTGAACCTCAGACCGCTACAGAATATGAGATTCATCCGCCACATACCTTCTCAACAGAGATACGTGGAACACGTCGTGAATACTGGACAGATGCGGTGGCAAAGCTAGCCGATAAGCCAAATCGCCAATGCTCTCCAAGATCTCAAACGGACCGATAAATCTGGGAGACAACTTGCCCTTAAGGCCAAATCTGAGAATCTTGCGGAAAGGTGACACTCTCAGAAACACTTTCTCCCCGACCTCGAACTGCAAGGGCCTACGCTTGATATTAGCATAGCTGGCCTGACGATCCTGTGCAGTCTTAATCCGTTTCTTGATTTGATCAACAATGTCTATCGCCTGTTGGATAAACTCCGGTCCCTCAGCCTGTCTCTCCCCCACTTCTTCCCAGAAGAGTGGAGTACGACAACGTCGCCCATACAACGCCTCAAAAGGTGCCATCCCAATACTAGTATGATAGTTGTTGTTGTAAGCGAACTCGATCAACGGCAAATGATCCTGCCAGGCTGAACCAAAATCCATGACGCACACTCTAAGCATATCCTCTAGGGTACATATAGTGCGTTCTGACTGACCATCAGTCTCCGGATGATAGGCTGTACTCAAACTGAGAGTAGTACCCATCGCACGCTGAACACTCCCCCAAAATCTAGAAGTAAACCTGGGGTCCCGATCGCTGACAATGCTCACAGACACTCCATGAAGTCGGACGATCTCCTGAATGTACATCCGTGCCATGCGATCCACAGAGTACTCTCGTCTATAGGCAATGAAATGCGCTGACTTGGTGAGTCGGTCCACCACAACCCAGATAGCATCACAGTTCCTCGGGGATACCGGCAAATGGGTCACAAAGTCCATAGTGATAAACTCCCATTTCCATTCAGGAATAGGCAGACTGTGAAGCAATCCTCCAGGTCGTCGGTGCTCTGCCTTGACCTGTTGACACACCAAACATCTCGAAACAAACTGATAAACACTGCGTTTCATTCCCTTCCACCAGAAACGAGTACGTAGATCCTTGTACATCTTGTTGCTCCCAGGATGAATACTCAACTTAGTGCGATGTGCCTGAGATAAAATCTCCTCTCGCAACTCTTCATCCTGCGGTATCACAAGCCTACCAGACAAACACAGAAAGCCATCTGACTGATAATGAAATCCAGACGAGCTACCCTCGTTAGCTAGACGAGCTAAACGCTGGGTCTTCGAATCAGACATCTGAGCATCTCGGATCCGCGAATACAAGGCTGGCTCAGATAATATCGCAAACATCTGGATACTCTGCATACCTTTCTTATGCTTGACGGTATAACCTGAAGTACAACAGTCACTGATCGCACTAGACATCGAACAAGTCTGAAGTGCGGATAGTCGCACCTTGCGACTCAAAGCATCAGCGGTGAGATTAGCAGCTCCCGGATGGTACTTAATCTCGCAATCATAGTCCTTAAGCAAGTCCATCCAACGTCTCTGCCTCATGTTCAACTCCGCCTGAGTGAACAAATACTTGAGACTCTTATGGTCGGTGAAGATCTCAAATTTCTCGCCATACAGATAATGACGCCAGATCTTCAAAGCGAACACAATGGCTGCCAATTCCAAATCATGGACTGGGTAGTTGTCCTCGTGAAGCTTCAGCTGTCTAGAAGCGTATGCGATCACATGCCCATTCTGAGTCAGGACACAACCTAACCCCTAAAGAGAAGCATCCGTGTATACCACATACCCTCCAGATCCGGACGGTAATGCCAACACCGGCGCAGAAGTCAACCGCCGTCGAAGCTCACGGAAATTCTCCTCACACTCGGAGGACCACTCGAAATCCACACCCTTGCGAGTAAGCTGCGTCAACGGTCGAGCTAACTGAGAGAAGTTCAGAATGAAGCGACGATAATACCCTGCTAGACCCAGAAAACTACGGATCTCAGCAACTGTCGTCGGACGCGACCAATTAAGTACCGCTTCAATCTTGCTTGGATCAACAGAAATCCCCTCCCTGGATATGATATGGCCAAGAAAGACCACTCTATCCATTCAGAACTCACACTTGCTCAGCTTGGCGTACAACTGCTCATCTCGAAGAGTCTGTAGTACCAACCGTAAGTGAGAAACATGCTCTTCCGTATTACGCGAATACACCAAGATGTCGTCAATAAAGACCACGACAAACTTGTCCAAATACTCCCTGAAGACACGGTTCATCAAATTCATGAATATAGCCGGCGCATTAGTCAAACCAAATGGCATCACTAGAAACTCGTAATGCCCATAGCGAGTACGGAATGCAGTCTTGGCTACGTCCTGATCACGGACTCTTAACTGATGATACCCAGATCTCAAGTCAATCTTGGAGTAAACTGACGTGCCCTGCAGCTGATCAAACAAGTCATCAATACGAGGCAACGGATACTTGTTCTTCACAGTGACTCGATTCAGCTGCCGATAGTCAATGCACAGCCGCATCGACCCATCCTTCTTCTTTACGAAGAGAACAGGAGCTCCCCAAGGAGACACACTAGGACGAATGTACCCCTTGTCCAAAAGATCCTGTAGTTGATTCTTCAATTCTCGCATCTCTGACGGAGCCAGACAATACGGTGCTCTAGAAATAGGCGAAGTACCCGGCACCAACTCTATGCCAAACTCGACTTCCCTAGCAGGAGGAAAACCCGGAATCTCATCAGGAAACACATCTGGAAATTCATCCACAACAGGAATGCTCTCTATCCCAATACTCTCAGCGGACGAATCAACTGCATAGATAAGGTAGCCTTCCCCGCCAGACTCTAGAGCTCGACAGGCTCTCAAAGCTGATACCAAAGGCATCGGGGGTCGCGCTCCCTCATCATAGAAAAACCAACTCTCACTCCCTTCCGGATGAAAGCGTACTAATCTCTGATAGCAGTCCACTGAAGCTCGATAGGTAGTCAACATATCTATTCCCAGAATGCAATCAAAGTCGTCCATCGCCAGGACCATGAGATTCGCTAACAGAATGTTCCCTTCGAACTCTAAAGGGCAACCCATCACTAGACGCTTAGCCAAAGCAGATTGGCCCGTCGGAGTAAAAACAGACATCACTACGTCTAGTGCAATGCATGGTAACTTATGCCTCTTAACAAAACGTGCAGAAATGAAGGAATGAGATGCACCAGTGTCAATAAGTACAAGAGCAGGTATACCATAAAGCAGAAATGTACCTGCGATGACTTTCTCATTCTCCTCCACTGCCTGATCATGTCTCAGGGCAAACACCTGGCCAGAAGCTCGTGGCTTCAAATGGGAACTCCCAGCAGACTGTCCCTGCGACCTCTGCTGAACGGTGGCCTGAGAACCCGATCCTGAACCAGATCCAGAACCGCCTCCCCCAGACAGTGGACAATCTCTCCGGATATGACCAGTCTCTCCACAACGGAAGCAAGCTCCAGAAGCTCTACGGCACTTGTCGGATGGATGGTTCTTCCCACAGTGATCACACTTGTCCTTCTTACCGAAACGAACAACACCTCCAGAACCAGAGGAAGAAGAAGATCCAGACTTCTTGAAAGTTTAGGCACGGGGACCCAAAGAACTAGCAGGTCTCGACTGAGAGAAAGACCTGTTCCGCCGAATGATGTCCTCCGCCTGGTGACAACGGCTCACCAAACCCTCGTAGGACATGTCGTCGCCAACCGCCACACGGTCATGGATCTCAGGGTTAAGGCCCTGAAGGAACAGATTATACTTCATCTCTGAGCTATCAGCAATCTCGGGGCAATAGGATAGCAGATCAAAGAACCTCTGCTGATACTCATCGATAGACATGGTTTCCTGTCGCAGACTCAGTAGCTCGCCTGCCTTCGACTGACGGAGTGCAGGAGTAAAATACCGCTTTTGGAAAGCTGTGCGGAACTCGGCCCAGGTGGCCACTCCTCTCACCGTAACAAAAGGTGCAGAAGTAAACCTCCACCACCTGCGCGCACGCCCATCCAGAAGATAGCCAAGGGTCTCCACCTTCTGCTCATCGGTGCATTGGAAAGTCTGAAAAGTCATCTCCATGCGGTCTAACCAGTTCTCCGCATCCTCCGGAGACTCACCTCCAACTAAGGGCTTAGGACCCATAGCTAAGAATCGACGCACAGTGAAACGCTCGTCGTCATGGTGACGATGACGCCGTTCTCGACGAGGCTCCCGGTCGGCATCTCCCCAACGCCCACCAACACTGCCATGAGAACTCTGGTCGTCACGATTTGACATCTACAAAAATACTTCAAGATGAGACTAAATCCCAAGAAATCTTTTGCATGCTCTGATACCATAAATGTAGCGACCCTTACCCGGATCACCTACTGAGATTGAGATTTCATTGCTACTGCCTTCAATTACTATTCTTGCTCTGATACAGCCAAACAAACCAACGACTTGTTTGTGAAAGAGAAGACAATAAAAAAATTTAATAATAAAGGGCAATTAAGTCAGATCATGTGCAAAAAGTACCAAAATTCAATAAAAATTCGCAGCTACAACGTGTGTTCTCACACCACCAGTTGCAGGGGTGACGCGTGCCAACGTTTTAAAATCACGAGAAGCTTGGAGCCTATTAATTTATCACAAAGGATTTTACGCCAATTAAAACTTTCACAGGGGATCCGCATGCAATTAATCCAAATTAATATCATAAAAAATAAATAAAATATTGTTTAGTTAAAATTCTGATATACATAATTTTCTCGATATATTTTGAAAAAAATATTAAATAAATAGTGACTGTAGTAAAATATTTTTTAATATTTAACTATGTAAATTTTTTTTAATATATTATTTTAATAAAAATATTACGTAAGTTTTATTAAAAATTAATTTAAAATTTTCAAATAATATTTATAAAAAAAACTCATCAAAACACCAATTAAACTCTAACATAACGTGTCACATGTTTTTTAATCAACAAATAAAAAATTAAAGGTTTATTTAAACACAATAATTTTATAAAAAAACGTGATTAATAACAAATTGAAAGGCGTTCTCAGTTTTTTAAGCTGGTTTTGAAACAAAATAATATTATTATTTTAATTAATTATTATTATCAAAAGACTATTATATCATTTTCTACATCATAATTTGATCAAAATCAAGTGGACATGTATCAATTAAGTCATTAACAATAGTTCGTATACCAATTTAAAATCTAACGAATAATTCATGTAGCAAATTAATTTTTATATATAAAGTATGATAATAATGATTTAATTAAAATTGCTTTATATATATTTATATAAAACAATAATTTAAAAAGAAAAGATTTTTTCCAAACAAATTTAATGGCAATAAAATTTCTTGTACGATCTTAGGTGGCAGGATAACATTCTTTATTCTTAAAGTTGCATCATGCTTTTTTGAATCTTCCTATGCATAATATGTTTTTAATAGAATTGGTGATATAGAGGACAGAATTCTTGAGATAAAATGGGAAATAACATGATCCTATTTAAATCTTGCTGTTTTATGAGCCAAAAACTGCACTCTGGGACCATTGATGGCATGCAGGTGGAATTTCATGGTCTCAGTCAGATGCTGAAAGGAGTTCGGTGGTAGATAAAGATTTGCATCTACACTGCATTGATTTCCCCGGCCGGAGCTTCAAAGTTTTTATCACAAAACTCAGTCAACTCTAGAAAGGGAATAAGACATCAACTTAACACAGAATCAGCACATCGCAATTGCAACCTTGAGTTTGAAAGAGCCGGGACAGACAGATTGGCCTGGTCGATAGATATTAGATGTTCTTGTCAAGCATCGCGCGGACCCTCATCGGCAATCCATAGAGACGTATGAAGCCAGCAGCATCAGCTTGATTGTAGATCTCCCCGCTCTCGAATGAGGAGATGTCTTGTCTGTAGAGACTGTTGGGACTTTCCCTGCCAGTTACACTCACAGATCCTTTGTAAAGCTTGAGAGTAACTGATCCACTGCTAGTTTTCGTGATTTCTTTCATGAAAGCGTCAATTGACTCGCGAAGTGGATCAAACCATCTGCCGGCATAAACTAACTCGGCATACTTCAGGGCAAGAAAATCCTTTGTCTGCATGGTTTCCCGATCAAGTGTCAGAGACTCGAGTTCTCTCGCAGCTGTGAAGAGGATTGTTCCACCAGGAGTTTCATACACCCCACGGCTCTTCATTCCCACAAGACGATTTTCAACCATATCCACACGGCCAATCCCATGCTTCCCACCAATTTCATTTAGCTCTGAGAGAAGAGAAGCAGGAGATAGTTTCTTCCCATTGATCGAAACCGGGAGACCCTCGACCATACCAATATTCACATACCTACAAGTATGGGACTATGAGAAGAGGAGTAACCTATAACTAACCATTGTCCGAACATCATAATTATTCTAAAATAAAAATAGAGGAAGTTACGGCAACTAACTCAGGTTGATCCGGGGCCGTTTTGGGGTCCTGAGTCATCATGTACATGTCCTCCATAGGCTCATTTGCAGGGTCTTCCAAGATATCCCCCTAAACATTCGCATACCAAAGTGAATGTCCACATTTGGACAACGAGGACCAAAGTTAAGAAGCATTTACACAATACGAGATCACAGTGTTAAAAAATTTTAAATCTAGAACAATATCCTGTACTGTACTCATGATATGAATTTCAGTGACTCAACCAGCTGATTGATAATGCAAATAGAAAAACTCTTCTAAGCATAAATATCCCCAAGTTCAAATCACATTAATATGCTGCCTTAAAGCTGGAGCCATAAAAAATATTCGAAGAGTATGAATATAGAGAGCGTAATGAAATTTCCTCACATGAAATCAAAATACAAAATCAGGACTTACCTCATGGCTGAGGTGCCATAGGTTCCTATCTCTGCTGTAGATGGATTTCTTAGTCACTGAAACAGGAACATTATGCTTTACAGCATATTCAATTGCATCTTCTCTTCCCTTTATTTCCCATTCCCTCCAAGGAGCAACAACACTTAGTTCAGGATTCAGAGCAAAGAAAGTGAGCTCAAACCGGACCTGTAACGAAGAAGAGTAAAACAAACTTGAAAACAAGAGATTCCATAAGAATTGAAATGTATCGAAAGACATCCTATAGCATGCCTGGTCATTTCCTTTCCCTGTACATCCATGAGAAACAGCATCAGCTCCAACTTCTTTGGCCACATCAACCATGGCCTGCATTTTCAATACAGTAATATGTACAGTTATATACTGTTTGACACACTAGATGAAAGCAAAGACAAATCCTAAAGAATTTTTTTGTTTGTGCGAAAATAAGGATAGCTAATAGGAGGGATTAGAAAAAAAGATTGTCAAAATATCAACGAAGATCACATTTTATCAAAGTTAATAAGCATGCAAACAGGAAACGAGGGCATACATGATAAACTCAAGAGTTCATCCAATAACTATAAAAGATGGATTCATTTTTTAGTAAAAGAATCAAAAAATGAAAAAACCAAGGAGTGAATGATGTTATCTGAAAACTAGGAAGTAAAAGCCCAACTTTCCTTTTATATATTTTCATAAGGTACCTTAGCAATAACAGGTCGGGCCATTGAAGTCCCAAGTAAGTACTTTCTCTCATAGATAGCACCAGCTCGCAAGCAAGGAAAAATAAAATCTCTCACAAATTCCTCTTTCAGATCCTTCACCACTAGTTGACATGCTCCACTAGCCTTGGCCTTTTGTTCCAAACCTTCTAATTCTTGAATGCCCTAAATTCAAAGATTTTGATCAGAAATGAGACAGTAAACAAAAGAAAATGAGCAAACTATTCCTACCCTTATTATCCTTATATTTATGTTCCCCGTCAACAAAAATAATAACCTCAATCGTGCCTCTTATTGTGTTTTCAACTATAACTCATTTAAATATCTGATCTTTATAAATTTATGAAACCGTGCAGATTGAATTTACATACTTGGCCAACATCTGCAGTGAAGCAAACAACTTCGCAGCCATAATTTTCCCTGCATGGACAAAGCAACAAGTCTAAGATTGACAATCAAGATTAATATTGTTCCACATGGCAAAGTCCACAAGGCAAAGTTTCATAAAAGTTGGACCCAACCCTTAGTAAAAAAATTGGTGTCTGACTTCCTGAAGTAAGGAGTAAAATTCATTGATGAATCTTCTTTAGTTTCAAAATGGAAGAACAGACTTGCAATTTATACATCTGAGTATATTTGTGCAAACTCTCAAGGCCTTAGTTCTCAAGATCATAAAGTGGAATTCAAAGTTTCATAAAACATAAACATTTAACAAACAACAAACAATGTAACATGGTGTCCCACTAGATAAATTATAACATAGAAATCAAAAAAGATGTCCATCCTCAATGATAACTAGAAAATAACAAACATGCATACTTTTGTATTTGAAGGATAAGATATTAGATAACAAGTCATTTCATATTAATCAAGTGTAAAATTTATCGAATTTCAAAAGATGAAGTTATTAACATACCTAAGCCAAGGTACAATTACAGAGGTATCTAAACCACCACTATAGGCCAAGACAACTTTGTTCAACTTTTTACGCTGAGTTTTTCCATCCATATTGCCAGAAACCAGAGTCTCTTTGTCAATAGCCAAAACGGCTCGGATAGCTGCATCAAAAGAATTCATTACGGTCAAGGGGCCACGAGTGTTATAAACTTACAAGTATTTGAAATGTTGAACCATTACTATAACTTGTGTAATTGGGAATTTGATAGCATTTCCATGTAACCACATAAAAAAAGAGCGCCCTTTAAGCCTATCTTTTTGCCTTGACATGCATGCATGGTCTAGGATGTAGCTTACGGGAAAACGAAAGTAAAATTGCAGCCTCGAAGGACCACGTTTTGTAAAATTTCAATTACACTTGGAAAAATTAAACTCGATTAATGTAGCAGTTACAAAAGCATAAACAAAAAATAAACAAGACAAGCAAAAGATGGAACCATGCGGTATAGAGCAATGAAGCTCGTACCATGATTGCTACAAGTGAAACCAGAGTTAGATCTGGCCTGGACAACTGCAGTACCATTAAACTCACTGGATTTTACTCCTACCTAGCATTGAGAAAATGGACAAGGAAAATCCTCAAGAACGCAGACCCTTTTATCATTACAATAAATGGTGCATTTGAAAGACAAAGTAAAAATGCCTCTAATTCGGTGGCCATCTTTCTTGGGAATTGAACAACATCGTACAGGCGACCTAAATTCACATTCGAAGAAATTAATTAAAATCACTCTTAAAACCATGTAGGAGTAAAACATATTGTTGTTCTTATTCTCAACCAAAAAAAATTTGTTCACTTACAAAAACCTCTTTTAGGACCATGAAATACTAGATTAGCAGAAGAACACGAAGAAATTCCATGTAACTGAGCCATCCTTTCCCGTCCAAGGAAGTGGACAATGCAATTTGCCAAGTTCTAGAAATGTAAAACTAAGTGAAAATTTGCGCAAACAACAACTATAAAACACATTCATACAAATATGTGAGAAAACACAAGTTTATTAATTAAATCAAACATTCGAACGACAACGCATGTAGATGCATAAAAACAGCTTAAGCCGACCAAAAACAGGACCCAAAAACATATAAAAGCAAAGTACAAAAGAAAAACCCAAAAAGGTAAACAGATAAAGAACAAAGAGGAAACATGATGAATAGTATGGGTGTGTGGGTTCTAGTTAGTTTGACAAAAAAAATATTTAAAAATTTATCTACCGGATCCTAACCCGAACCTGAAGTAGGCCGCCTAACCTGAATAACCCGCACAACCCGACCTGAAATAATTTTTTGTGCAACAGTAATACATTACGCACCTCTTCTTTCTCCGGAAAGAAGTAAAACCACAAGTTGCTTATAATAATTCAACGAATCACCAGCAACAAAATTCAGCAAAAATATAAATTTATGACAAATTCGGGATGAGACCTAGAACAATGAGACACGCAATGGTCGGGGATAGAGAAACTGGGGAAGCAGCTTTAGGCGGCAGATTCAGGGGAGGGATTGGAGGTGGCAACCGCCTTGTTGCACTGCGAACGCAGGGAAAATTGAAACCCCGGAGAAAGATTAAAAACAAGCAGGAAGAAGAAAACAGAGCCAGGGTTGAAGTAAATCGTGGAGCATCTAAATTATAGAAGAATGAAGTTTCACCTAGATGAGAACAACTTCTCCTGGACGACTGGGCGAGAAGCGAAGAAGGGTACGCCGGCGGCTCACAGCTGGTCGAGCGGAGCAACCAAGAAGAAACTTCTCCTGGGCACTGACTAGAAATACATAAGGGTGACGACTCGGAACGGCGGAAGAGAAAGTAGTATTAGGGTTGGACTTTAATTTAGTTTACCAAGCCTAAAATTGAAAGAGTCCATGGATCACCCTCGATTATTGAGGTGTTTACACAGGTCTGTTATCTTACAATGCCCAAAAACAAAAGATCACCAAGTTCAAAAGTATAAAGCCAACGAAAAATAAAACTTCAATTAAAAAGTCATAATCTATCTAAACTACACCACAAATCGAACAGATAATAAAAAAATCATGATGCTAACCTAGAAGAGCACAATAATGTTGCAATATATTTACATAAACAAAAGCTAGGGTTTTACCTCAGACGCAGGTTTTTATTGCTCGATGTGAAAGAACCGACCGGAAAGCAACGCCGTGTTTGGTGTTAAAGCCTTCCTGCCGCGGCTTGCAGCGAAGGTTTCTTTAGCTCTAATTGGGTTAAAAAGAAATTTTTAATTTTTGATCTTTTATATTGGCCCAATTGTAAGTAACCTGGCCCGACCCAAATTTTTTGCTTTTAAAATGAGTTTTTGACGTACTCATCACTGTAATCTCAATTATTTAATATTCTATATATTAAAACTCTTTTTAAAAAAATATTTTAA
Organism: Henckelia pumila; assembly: GCF_033568475.1. Taxonomy (NCBI): domain Eukaryota; kingdom Viridiplantae; phylum Streptophyta; class Magnoliopsida; order Lamiales; family Gesneriaceae; genus Henckelia; species Henckelia pumila. The sequence goes on along the minus strand of NC_133122.1, from coordinate 57,299,341 downwards.
AATAATATTTTTTTCAAACTCGAATAAATTAATAATTTTGATAAATTAATAAGATAATAATTTTCCAGAAAATATCCGATTCGTTTTCCATCAAAAAAACGCTTTCCAGATTGTCTGTTCTTAAAAAAAAAAAAAAAAAGCAAGTAAAAACCCGTTCTTTCATGTATGGTTGAAGTCAAATAGATTTTAAAAGGATTTATTGACGTTTTTAATGATATAGGCAAAAGTTGAACAAATTTGTGTCTATTAGTTTATCGCATTTACTTTCTTATTTGACTATTATAATATAATTTAAGTCTTCAATTCTCCCTACTAATTTTTTATTCTTTTATTATTATATATTATAATTCTCATATGATTTACAACAATGCAAATAAAAATGAAAAGTTGTGATCATTTTATAAAGGGAGTATACTTGATCAATTTCATTTGGAAATGTGTTTTTGTTAAGATGGAAATAATATTTTTGATAATTTAAGAATTGAACATTTTTTCAGGACTATTTATTGTTTAAATTATTCGAAATATTTTACCAAGATTTGGGCTTAATTTGGAATTCCACCAATATATATTTTACCTTCAATTAATTAATTATTAAAATCTCCCAAAAAATCAAAGTTTAAATTTCCTTTTGTCTTTTATCTTTCCATCATTTTCTTTACAAATCCTTACTTGGCCTCGATCCATTCTCAAACTCAATCTACCAATAGTAGATTTTCCAACTCCAACAAATTATTTTCTTTTATTGGGGGAATTTTCTTGCTTCAAAATTTGAGACTAGCAGATAAGATTAGTTATAGGTAGGCTACAAAATGTATCCGGAGGGGAACTAAATGATCAGTACTCATATATAGTTTGATGATTTAAACTAATATAAAATAAAAGAGAGACAAAATCAGTTCCGATGATATAAATGGAACAATACATCAAATATATCATATGACAAAGAAACACCAGACACCAAATTAGGACATAAAACCCGGGTGATTTTATGCTACACCCCTTTTGTATTTTCTATTAAGATGTTCGCGCGAACAACTTGCTGGAAAAAAAATCATGTGAACTCTACCTGTATTTTTTTGTCATTTAGCATAATATTTTTTGTCATCACCACCTGATGTAGGCATAGAATCACCTATAAAACCCAAATTAAAATGAAAATTTATTATTTCAAGCTCCAGCACCATTGATGAGAAGATAGTGACCAATCTTGTAAGAAGCATAAGCATCAATGCAAGCATACTGCACCTGCTCCAAGCTCAGAATCCTCGACTCCCAGTTGCTGCGGCACACATGTATCGGCTTTTCCATGTGCAAACCCACCAAGCGTCTGGCCAGCGCCTTCAGCCCCGGTTTCCGCATGAAAACCACCGGCCACCTCGCCATGGCTTTGGCTTGGATGTCGGCTGAGCTGCCGCAGCGCAACCCATACTCCGCCCGCAGTTTCGGCACGTCGTCTTCGACTTCAACCCCGACAACAGTGACGTTGGGACCGCAGAGGAAATCCTCGAGAGACCGAGGGATGAAATCTACGTAAAAAAGCTGGACGATTAGCGTTTTCGTGCCGACGCATAGCTGAAGCGTCGCCGTTTTATTGCTGGTGAAGCTGGAAAAAGTAGGCTTCCATTCGCAGTCGAGCCCCACGATGATCTTGTCTCCGACGTTTGTTGACTGTAATAACTGCGTCACCCATTCGTGCACGGTGGCTCCCTTGTCGGTCACCGTCGTTTCAATGACAGCGTCTGAGAATGAAACCGAATACTTTGATGCCATGAATTCTAAATAATTTGTTTTTCAAGTACTCGCTTGCTCTATAACTATTTGCTTCTGTATATATATACGCAAATTATGTATGCATGCATAATGAGAAATCCAAGGGGCCTGCAGACTAATAATTACATTACACGAATTAATTAGATACATGTGCATGCTTTGCTCTTCTACAGGTAGAATCTGAAGAGACACCGGCACGGTTTTATGTGTTAATTTGGTTTCTTGAACTGATCGAGAACAAGCATTAAATACTCTACTCCTACATCTTTAATTCTGCCGATGCTCATGGTTGATGTTTGATCTTCTTCATGCATCTTTAATTAATTTTGGTGTTTAGTATGTTCCCCACAAAATTAAATTGTCTAATTAAGTGGTGACTATAAAGACACGCTTTCTTTTAATTTGGTTTTCTTTTTATTTGTACATGAGCAAAATCAATCAATATTTATCAAATGTAATTACTTTTCATAAATAAAGTCGAAAATTTAAATTGAGACATTTCATATTCCTGCAACTTCAAAATCACTACATGATTTTTGTTCATTTCAACATTATGGATCTTTTAACAGAGTATGAGCAATGGCGTAAGACACGTAGGCGTCCACGCAAGCCTGCTGAACCAGCTCCTGGTCTAGAATCTTCGATCCCCAATCGGCACCATGACGATTATAATATTCACCTACGGTGCTCTTCCTCTTGGACAGTCCCGCAACCCCATATGCGAGAGCTTTCAGGCTAGGCCTGCCTCTATAGCTCATGGGGAACCATGCCTTGGCCAGCAAATGCACATCCACCACTTTACAGTCATGTCTCGAGTACTCCAATCCATAATCACTCGTTATCTTGTGCCACATCTTCTCTACTTCAACTCCAACCAAGGTGATGGCACCGGAATTGGCGAGCAAGTTCTGGAGGAAGCACTGCGCGGGAACATAATCCATGTGTGGGAGTTGGAGTACAAGGCACTTGGTGTCCATGCACAGTTGCAGCGTCGCGATTTTGTTGGCGAATATCGACGAGTCGGCTGGGTTCAGGGGAGGAAAACACTTGCAATCTATGCCAACGATTTTGTTTTCCAGTCCAGCGTTTCGGTCCCAAGATCTCATCATATTGCGCAGCCAATTTTCGGCTACTGAGGCCTTGTTAGTCACTGTGGTTTCAATGGTTTTGCCAGAGTATTCCACAAAATGAAGAGATTCCATGCTAGGTTATATATCTTCTTTCATTTTAATAATTACATATATTAATTCTTATAATGAGATCAATATAAAGGGGCGGAAGTCGGTAGATGAAGAAAACATCTTTTCGTCTGCCTGTCATTAATTTTTTATGCAACTCTCACATTCAGCTCTAACTTGTATGTTTTATATTAATTAATACCTTATTAAATATTCTAATCTTTTAAGTGAATTAACTTATGCCCTTAATTTATACTTGCAGTATATTGGAACCTGACATGATTAGGTTCCAAGAATCATGATTTTGTCATTTTTGAATCTTAGAAAAACAGGGGGGGAAAATGCAAGTATAAAACAAAGGCCATTGCTAATTCACTTAAAAGAGGGGAAATAAGTTAAAATTGTGTGGATGTAAATAAAACTATATCGTGTTTATTAAATACAAACATCACCCAAAAAGGAAAGAGCTAGAAAACATATGGCATATTGCTGGTTGAATCCTATGAGCGGTGCAGCATTCTTGTCAACTTCAACTAGCTAGCTGTGTATAATAAAAGGCTTTCCTTCACCAATATTATGATCCCGAGCTAGCTCTCTGCTTTCGTGGCATAGATTTTCGATAGCAAAGGCTTTAGTTCACCTTTGCGGTGTAGCCTGACAGTATCTGCATCAAGAAACAAGGCATTTACTAAAAACTTGCTGATCTAATAACATTTTTGAAATTTCACATTCAATTTTCCTGAGAAATGAAAGTAAAATGTTTAGCCACGATATCTATCGATGGGAGGATGATCCAACAGCTAGGAGTGGTACCTGTACAACCGCCAATATGCTTTCCCCCTGTCAAGAAAAATAAACTTTAGCGAACATAAAGAATAAGACTTATGACCCATGCGCGTTGAGGTTGAAATCATTCTTGATAGAGCAATGGAATTTTGATCCAGCATGTGATTTTCTAATGTTCCTCACCTATAAATACATTGGGAACAGTGTGTTGTCCAGTAAGCCTTAGTAAAGTTTTCTGTAGTTGTGGCCCTTGAGGACCTGAAAAATGAGAAAATTTATTTAAAATCTTTGCATGTTACAAGACCAAGGCATAAGGATATGCACACAAAATGAAATCCTACAAACCACTTAAAATCCTCGTCCGTAGCTACTTTTAAGCATCTTTGTTGAAATAAAAATCGAAATTGTTAACCAACTAATCTAAACAAGCTCAAATAAATCTTCAGATGGAGGAAACCAAATATCGCCTTCCAAAATCGAAATTACTGATATGAGTAAAACATAAATTTTTTGAAACACGGTAGTTATTGAATGCATGGAATGACTCATCCCAGATATATATATATATAGTAAAAAAAGGCATCAGTAGTATATATATAATATATACACGATAGAGACACATGGCAAACACTTCTGTATCAGTCCCCTGCTTGGCAATATTAATTCTTTGAAGTTATGGAATTAACCTAATAATGATGAGGTTTGGACTAAAAATCCTCAATGAGATGTGCCTCTCTACAAGGGTGGCAGATCCGAGGCCTAAACATGTTCAAGAATCTCGGATATAACAATTCTAGAATGGTTGAAATTATAGTTTCGGATATTCCCAGGAAAACTTATTAGCATCAAATAAACAACACAAAGTAATCTATATTGATCTAAGTGCATGCTTGAACTCAACCAGATAAACAAATTCTTGGTCATTATCCATTTCTTTAAAATGTCAAACAAGAACACGGAGCTTCATGAACAAGGAAGTAGAATTGCATTAACAATCAAAATTGCAAGCCGTGATGGAAAAGGAGGGATCAAAACATACCTAATTTGTCCAATTCAACAACAAGAGGATCCACACCTAGTCTCTTAAACAAAGACTTCACTTCCAAAGAGTACCTTCCAAAACAAAATTAAAGAAAATTAAAACCCACATCACATCATGAGAAAGAAAAGAACATAATCTTGAAACAAATACTAGCTAGACAAAAAAGATTGAGCATGCACTCACGAACACCAAGTCTTGGAGTAAACCACAACTGGGTTTTCTCCAATTGTCTTCCTCACTGATTCCTCCAACCGCGATCCGAACGTAGCGGAACAAACGACCCGGAACTTGATCGGCTTCTCATTTCTCGATATGGTTCTGCAAGATGTAGCGATACTGCGGGCATAGTGATTTGACAAGTGAATTGGTACACGAGAAGACCACGGAGGGGAGACATAAGAAATGGATTCGAATCCTTGAATCGGCAGGAGAATCGTGCCCGCCATTGATGCCATCATCAACGGATTACGTTAAACTTGTCTCCTTTTTCAGCTCTGTTCCGAAACTTCTCGGCTTTCCCAACTTGGTTCCCTCTTCTGGATTCGGAGCTGAATCTCGAAAATAATTTTAAAAAATTACTAATTAATTCATTAATTTAAATATATAAAAAAATATTCTTTCAGCTTTCCGTTATCGAGCCACCTCTCGTTTCAGGCCCAATCCAATCCACTATAAAATTCACAAGCTTCGGTCCAATATACAGCCTGACCTGGGCCCTCTTTTTATCTGGCCTGCCTATTCAACTTTATTTGGTGGAGCTATTAATGTTAGGTTCAATTCTCGTTGATTGTAAATAGTTTTTTTAATTTATTTAGGTATATTTTAAAAAAAAAAATTATAAATATTCTGTTCGAGATAATCACGTTCCAGTCCTGTCTATAGTGCGGGCAAATACTTTATATATATATATGATTGTAATTTAGATCAAGATTGTATATGTACTTTTTTAAAAAAAATTATCTGAATTTAGTAACATAACTTATTAATGTGTGTGTATGTATATAGGAATGGTGTGTAGGGCATTATAGGCATTGGCGCCCAACTTGCCGAGTTTAATTTTTTTTAAAAAAAAATTCATGAACATCTAAAAAATAGAAGTAGATAGCCTCAAAAAAAAAAGTAGATAACGTCCATGATACCATGCACATTAGTGTGCAGTATCAAATATATATATATATATATATATATATAAAATTAGTGATATCAACTATATATATGAGAATGGGTCCGTTTTGAAGCAATTGCCGATTATTGATTGGGACAATATTCTGATTCATTAATGGAGAAAAGTACGATAGGATTCAAGTTGGGGCTTGATTCACATGAAATTGAGTTAGGAGGAGGTGTAATTGGCACATTGCAAATTGTAAAATGTCCTATATTTCAACTGCACTCCCATGTGGTCATCTGCAACACATAGGCATGCCCATACATACAACAAAAACAACCACAACTAGGCCCAATTAAATGTCTTCAAATTCATACTCTCTTGTTTCTTTTCTTTTTTTATTTTTGAATAAAATTACATACATATAATATTTTTATGCGAGAACGATCAATGACCCCGAATCCCCCATTCGAGCTGCCCTGGTTGTAGCGTAGAAATGTAGAATAAATTAAAGGACTATTGAATCATGAACAAGTGTAATATAATATATGTACATTTATAAAGTGTGTGTGTTATAGAAAACATATGGAAAGTTGATGATTCAATAATAATGAACTTATAAATGGAGGCAAGACAATAAAGGACGTATAATTGAAATTGGGTGGGGCATCGAAAATCAGGATAATTTCAATAATGCAAGGAATGGAGAAGACATGTGGGCTGATCTTAGGTTCTGTCTTGCCCAATGAAACATCTCCCATTTTGGACTCTGTACAAATATATTTCTACAGATTTTCACTTCTGAAGAAAAGATATATACATGTACAATAATACACTCTCATTTTTATCACAACAACTTTTCATGTACATATATAAAATATTTTGAGTGTAGCAATATATATTTCCATTTTAAATAAATTCATTAAAATTAAATTGTTACTCTGGCACTAAAATTTCACGCATTAATCATGTCATGAAATAAGAGTTTACAAAACCTTGCAGCTGCTAAATTTTTTTAATAAAAAAAATTTAAAAAGGGAAACAAGCTTATTATAATTGTTGATAATATCAAACTTGGAAGTCCTAAGAACAACAAGGTTTCGTGGTGTAGTTGGTTATCACGTCAGTCTAACACACTGAAGGTCTCCGGTTCGAGTCCGGGCGAAGCCAACTATCTTTTGGCTCTGCTTTTATTTACATATGCAGGTAATTGATTTTCCTTGGAACTCTTTAATTTAATGAAATAGTTTAATTTTAATTTCAGATAAAATAAAACAAACCCAAAAAAATGTGTTGTTTTCAGTGCTTTTACTAGGACTATGACGTATTAATAGAACTCATTAATCTCTTTCAAAAAAAAAAAAAATTGAACTAATTAATCTTAATTAAGCTAAATGGTCCGAATTTCTTGTTTCCTTGACAACAATGGTGGGACGAGAGGGTATTAATCAAAATGAAAATGACTTGAAAGAATAAGAAATGTGAATGGCACACCCACCTTGAACTGCCTCAAGATGTTAACTAGGCTAGCCAATTGGTGACATCTATTTGACCATTTTGTTGGAATATATAGATGGGCCAAAAAATAAATATTATAGAGACTTTATTTGAATTTGATTCCTACTATTGAGTTTGAATTCGGAACAAACTAAAAAGGGACGTTTTTTTTTGTCTTGATTGCTTCATTTCTCCAAGAGTCAAAAGAGATGAAAATTACAAGGTTTTACGTACTTAAACTTGGAACAAGATGGGCAAGTTGATAGATGGGGAAAAAGGGTTACTTTCATATGAAATAATCGGTTACATTGTACGTCTCTATGACGAGTCAGTGGTAAAATAAGGAAAGGGAAAAAGCCTCATCATCCTCAGTATACAAAAAATGCCCTGCATCTTTAAAAAACAAAAAAAACTTGGGCTTTTCTGGAGAGGGCTGATCTCTATGCTATCTGCCTTTTTTTCTTTTGTATTTTTTACATTGTTACACTACAAAACTAAGGAAAGACGAATCTAAATCGTTCCCATATGATATAGGATTCGTGGCATATGGTGCAGCAGAAGATTTTAAAACATCTAGAAGGTCGAAATGCATCTTCTATGAGTAGGGACTTTTTGCTTTTTCTTCTTCAAATCGTCTTTCCATACATTCCCGATATCTTGAGCTATTTTAAGGGCGTCAGCAGAAGAACCAGAGATCCCTCTTCTTGTGAATCCAACAGCATAGAGCCCGGATTTTCCTTTCCAGCTATTCGGAAATGGCGCCTTTGGGAAGCCATTCTTGGAAAAGAACTCGGTTTCCTGTAACAAATCAAGAAACATTAGCCTATGAAAAACGTCGTGAAATCATACATAAAATGTGGTCGATCGTATTGATCTTACCTGTAGCCAGTAAGGGACGTTGCTGCAGTATCCAGTAGCCAAGACAACCGAGTCCAATTCGAGCTTTTCGCCATTGACAAGCTCGACTTGAGCACACGAAAATGTTTTGATTCCAGGGACAACTTGTATATCTCCTGATCTGATTTTCTCCAATGCACCAATGTCTAGAACTGGAGTTTTCCCCCGACTGTTCTTCAGTTCCAGCGGCCCGACGGAGGGCCGTTTCAGCCCGAATCTCTCGATGTCTCCGAGAATCATCCACGTCAAAACAAGCAAAACTTTGTCCACCAACCATAAAGGCAGCCATTTTAGCAGAAACATAGCCAGCTCAAATGTGGACTTCCCAAACATCTCTCTTGGCAATACATGAACCTGAAAAGAAGCCCAAAAAAAGAAAACTTTCATCAGCAAAATCAAGACTTTGTTTTAGAATCTTTCTCGTTGAAATATTGTTTTTAATTTAACATACCGAGTTTCGAACAACCATGGCAGGCTTGGCTTCATGGTTACAAAGATCAAGAGAAATCTCCATGCCCGAATTCCCACAGCCCACTACAAGAACCTTCTTCCCTCTGTAACTTTCCCCGGACTTGTAATCACAGGCGTGAATCACTTCTCCGCCAAATTCATTCAACCCCTCAATCTCCGGCACCAAACGCTCAGCATTCTCCCCCGTGGCCACCACCAGCCATTGGCAAATATACTCAACCTCACCTCCATCGCCAGTCACGGTTTTTACCCTCCACAAACAGCAAGATTCATCGTACTTAGCCGACTCCACGCTCTCGTTGAACTGCGGGTTTATGTCGAAAGAGGCGGCGTATGATTCCAGGTAGTCCACAAACTGTTTCTTGGAGGGGTACTCGGGGTAGTCCTCGGGGAATGGGAATTTAGGGAGTTGGCAGAATTGCTTGGGGAGATGAAGCTTGAGGCGATCATAAGTTCGCTTCTGCCACAAAGATGCGATGCAATCTGCTCTATCAAGAATCACAAATGGCACGCCCTCTTCTTTCAAGCCGGCGGCTACCGCCAGCCCCGAAGGCCCTGCGCCGACGATGACAGGGCCGTTCACCCACACACATCTGGGGGAACAGGACTTGTATTGGTCTGAAAAACTCAACATTTTCTTAGCTGCAAGAATTAATGAAAAGGGTTTTTTGCCAGAAAAAAACTAAACTCAGGGCTTTAGTAGATTTGTGAATTGGATTGGATAAAGTTGGGAATGAAGGGAGAGGAAGAAGATGGAGGGGCTTAAATAGAAGAGGATGCATGTGCTGGATGGTGGGAGTTGAGTTGAGTTGATGCCTTGGAATGTGGCCATTTTCTCAAATCATAAAGCAAAGTCCACCTTGTATTATTTTATTTTTATTTTTTTGTATTAGATTATTTTATTTATGTTGGGGCCAGGGTATATGTACTTAATATGTGTATATATATAACTGTGGGATTAAATATCTCATTAAGAAAATTGTCTCTTAGTGAGTTATGGGGAAAAAAACTAAAAATTTTGATGATTCAGTACGTAGTTTTTTCATCGACATGTTATAACTTAAAATCAGATAATTTCGCCTTGATTGTGATATTTTTATTTTTGAATAATCATATCGAATTCCGACATCGGTGAACTAGGTTTAAAAAAAGGTAGTGTAACCAAAGAATTTAGTTTATCACTATTCACTAGTGAAGGTGAATGCCAATTAAGCACAAATTTGGAGGAGAATTTACATGGATAGATGACTGTGAGGGATATGTTGTCATCTCCATCTGATTCTGATGGACCCACAAAAGCCCAATAGACAATTCCCTTTTCTTTTTCTTTTTCATTTTCATTTTCTTTTTTTTTATTTATTTATAAATGCATATTCCTCTGTTTATAATATAATAATTTTATTATTACCCAAAATTCACGCGTACTTGGGCTTGGCAATAGTAAAAGACTTTACTAGACTAGCTGGCGTTCTACGTGGGGTGGAAGCCCCGAATTTGGATTGGATGGATAACGTTTGGGATGGTGACACTGTTTCTCGGCCCAATTTCACATTACGTTTTTTTTTTTTTTAATCTTTCATTTCACTCCATATTTACGTTTTATGAATTTTTATGATAATGTTTATTTGTGTATTCCATATCTACGTAAAAGGCAGTGGTCTAGACTTAGAGTTCAAAATAAAAATCGAAAGAATAACGCGAAATTATATATATTTTTGTTCGTCTAATCTATATATAAAAATATATATAACATTCTGCGTAATGTTTTTTTTTTTTTTTTATCATAACTGATTTGTTAACTTTCCACGTCTATCGTGATATAAAAAAGCATAAATATTGATTATTAACTTTATATGTACTTTTAATTACTATCTCGTCACGAGTAATTATGAATCCCCCGGTAGTATATAATAAATAATCAGAAAGAAACCACAAACATTATTATTATCACTCTTAACCAATTCTTTCTACTAAAAAATAGCATAGTTTTATGATAAATGATTGAATGTAGGTGCAGCCTACCCCACTAGGAGATTTTGAAGTATAAATTTATGGGAATGAGAGAGGGGAGCATGTGAAAAAGAAACCTTGGTTTTTTATGAAGTCTCTACTTTTCATGGAAAAAGTATATATGTGAATTTAATTGAGGTTCACTCTCTACTAAATTTATTATTATACAATATTGTTCATACGGATTATACATCAAGTGTAGATTCAATGGCTTAAAAAAAAATTTACATCTGTATTTTTATGTTAACCAATGCATTGTATCACATGAAAAATGACACGATTTTTTTTATCATTTAGATAATATCCCAATAATAAGATTTGTTTATACATGGAAAAACCCATAAAGTATATAGTAGACTTGCATGAAATTATATATATATTTAGATTTTATATAATATTTTTATGATTTGATAATAATGAATTAGTTAGCGTTAGTTCACTAGATGTAGCTATAACATGACATTGGCATTTTAAATATATGCTTGTATTATTAAATCGCCAAATTGCTTTGGAATGAGTACTTGAGTAGTATCATGAATCTATATATATCCTTCTGCTTTTCTATGGCCATTCCAATCAACTTTATACTAGAATCCAAGTGCAATAATCCAAAAGGGAAAGTGAAATTAACTAATATTTAATAAGGGTATGGTGATGGATCTATCTCAAAATTAGAGAAAAAAAGAAAATTAAACATTATTTATTACAAATTAAACGTGTCTCCGTTCCGATCGTTCAAATATTAGTAATGATCAATTCGTTTATTAACTTTTTTTTTTTTACAGCAAGGGTAGTAAATTTTATAATAATAATATTTATTATTAGGATACAAAATGAAATCGAAGAATATGAGTGTCATAATTCAATCTAATATTATTTTTACTTCACTTTATGTTTGAGAAAATTGTTTTTTCAGTCTGGTATGTTTTTCATTTTGTAATAATTTATATTTTTCGATTTCAATTTTAGTTCGTTATCTTTATTTTTTTTTTATAAATTTAGTCTTTTTTATGATAGGCGCTGATGTGTCCAAATGCAGTGCTAATGTGGAGCTGACGTATATAGTGTCACGTAAGCATTTTCGAATAATAAGGACTGAAATTGCAAAAAATCAAAACATACATGACTAAAACTGAAATAAATAAACATAGAATACCGAAATCGCAAAGTGACAAACATAAAGACCAAAATTACAGTTTTTCCCTTTTTGTTACGCTTACTCTATGTTGTGTATAAAAAAAGTTTATACAATGGAAATATGTGACTTAAAAAAAATAACATAACCGCTCTGAGTTTCATCTTAAAAAATAATATAGATTTATTTTTTATTTTTTTTACGGATGAAAGCTCGTAATTTATTAATAATGAGAAATGTCATCAATTACAAGTTTAATCAATCACAAAGGAAAAGATTCATGCTCCCAAACAAAATGAGAGGAGGAAGAAAAAGCAAAAGAAGCTAACGAGTGTGCGACCCGATTCGCCGACCTCCGAACATGATTAAGGCGAATAAAGTTGTGATCTTGCAGAAGACTGCTAATATATGAAGCAATCAAACCCACATTGTAACACCCGGTATTTTTAATACGTAAATTCGCATGCATAATTAGGAAATTTATTTATTTGAAATTTAGATTATGGGTTAAATATTTATGTGAATTATTTGTGCATGATTTAATTGATTTTCAAGCATTTAACCCATAATTAGAGATTTTCATGATTTATGGTAATTGAATTATTTTATCGCGTTGACGGGACCGTGGACGGACGAGATGACAACTTTCTATCCAATTTATTTCATGAGCATTTTAGAGCCCAAAAATATTATTTTGAGTTTTATTTCCTCAAAATTATTAGTATTTAATTTTATATAATTTTAGGAGTCCATTTTTATTCAAAATAAGCCAAAATAATGACTTTTTATTATCTTTAAAATTCCCTTAATTATTTATTTCGGGATTTTTAAATTAGTTATCAGATTTTAATTATTAGTTAGAGCTTTTAAGTTATATATTTCATAATTAAAAAATCCTTATTAATATTTTATTATCCTAAAAACCTATTTTTAATTAAAACCTTACCCTAAACCTACCCAACCCTCACGCCTCCAAGCTCTCAGCCGACACCTCCACCTCTCCTTCATCTTCTTCATCGATCAGCAGGCTCTAGGACTCCATAGCCGATTTTCTTCGAAGCTTCAAGGTTGATCGTCGTCCCGTCGTCCCGAAATCGTTCCACGCGCCTTCTTATCTTCTTTTATCGGTGCAAGGCATGTCTCTTTTCATTTTAATGTGCCATATCAGATTTATACGTGTGTGTGTGCGTGAGCATCAGTTTACTTCAAGAATTTTCAAAAAAATGAGATTTGTTATGGTTTTATGCGTTCGTTCTTGTAATTCTTGATCATATTCATGATTTTCTTAGCCATGGTTCACGTTTTTAATTGCATGGCTCGATCCAGGGGCTAGGGCTTGGTCAAGGGGTGTCCTAGGGTGCCTTAGGGTCGAGCACGAGCAGCTGGTTCGGACTGGTGTGGGCTGGGTTTGATCTGATGCATGGTTTGGTCAAAGGAGTCGGCAGTTTAGGGTTTTGTGGAAGGTTGGATCGGTCAGGGGCTAGGGGCCATGGCTCGGGTTGAGCCATGGTGGGTTAGCACCGTCCAGACGTGGGCTACGTCTGGGCGGCGGTGCTTCGGCCAGGGGTGGCCGGAGCTGGCCGGCAGCAGGCCAAGAAGGCCTGCTGCTTGCGGCCGAGGAGGGCTGGGAAAGGAGGGGGTCGGGTTTTGGGCTGGGGCTGGGGCTGGGTTTGGGTCGGGTCTGGGTGATCTGGGTCGGGTATGTAGGGTAGTGGGTCGGGTCAGGTCGGTCCGGGTCTGGGTTAGGTGGGCCGGGCTCGAGTATTTTAATTTTTAAATATATGATATTTTTAATTGATTTTTGGATCAATTAATTAGAAATAAAATTATTTGGGCTTCCAAATAATTTTATTTGGGCTTTTTAAAATTATTTTTAAGTTAGCCCAATAAATTTTATGGGCTCGTGGGCCCATAGAAATTTTTGGGCCAGTCAGTGTATTTTTGGGCCAGTCTAGAAATTTATTGGGTTTAAGTAAGTTAATGGGCTTAAATATTTTTATTTAAGCCCAATTAAGTTTAATTAAGTTATTTGGGCTAAGATATGATTATTGGGCTTTTATTTAAGTTAATGGGCTTAGAGTGAGTGACCAGCAGTCTGGACCAACCCATGAAAAATAAATAAGTCCGAAATATATATTTAATTATTTTTATGCATAAAGTCTATTTTAAGTATAAGTATATTATATTATGAAAAATTAATTAAATATATATTACGGACATATTTTCAGTGCATGCATTTATGAAATAATTTTTATGCATGATTTAATGTTTAAGGTTGAGCAAAAGAAAATAATTTTTATGTTGGAAGTTGAAGTAGTGTGACAATTTAAGGGGGATTCGTCCCCATATGTGAACTATTGAAGGGCAGTTTACTGCCAATTTAAGAGGTGATTCGTCACCGCCACGTACGTTGGTTTACCACGCTGATCAGTATTTAATGTATGTATGGTTACACTATGGATGCGACCTTTCGATGTTAGAAAATACTTTGCTCAACAATGTTTATGTATTATTATGATATTCAAGTTTAATTTAAGTTTATGTTATGTTCGTGATATTTTTAAGCATGCTCATTCATGTATATGTTATGTATTAGTATTAAAGTGATTTAAATTATTTTAAACCCTTGTTATGTTAGCATGTTGGGCCTCTAGGCTCACTACACTGATATGGTGCAGGTGAGTACGTAGAAGAGGACGTAGTACCCACCGGCGGCGAGGACCTATGAGCGGACATGCAGTAACCCCGTGACCGTTGTCTGAGTCTATATGCATGTTTCGAATATTTTATCGTATTATACATTTTTATTTATTTTCAGTGGTGGTTATTATTACTCGTCTTATTTGAATATTTTCAGTGCATGCAAATTTTATTTATTTTGCTTATGTCAGTTTTTTTATTAAATGTTAGACTCAGATATTTAATTTATTAAAGGCTGCATTTTTATTTAAGTTATTTATTTTTAAATCTATTTATTCTGTGCATATATGTATGGGCATGTATGTACATATTTTTACTTAGTAAGTATAAAAAAAAAAATTTCCGCATATTTATTTACATTTAGAGAGTTAGGTTTGTTTCAGTTAGTATCAAAGCGCGGTCCTTGGAGGGGTCATTACTGCTATGCGAGCTCAGAAATCCACGCTACCGGTCTGTAAGTTTTAAGTGTTTATAGCATGATTTACTTTTAAGAATTTAAGTTAGCATTAATGTTAAAACACTTAGTTGTGCATGGCGATTTACGTAAAGAAATATGTGGTGGTGCAGAATGCCTCCGAGACCTATGAACAGACGTGGGGAATCTCCACCTCCACCTCCACCTCCGCAGAACCCTTTTGCAGCATTGGAGCAGGCCAATGCTAATATGATGGCAGGGATTACTGCTCTGTTGGAGCAGCAGGCTACACGTCCTAGACTGTCCCACGAGGAGGACGTAGCTGAGCGGTTCCAGAAGAAGGGACCGAAGGAGTTCACTAGTACCACCGATCCATTGGTGGCTGAGGGGTGGATTCGCTCTTTGGAGTCCATCTTTGCATACATGGGGATTTCTGACGCCGACAGGGTGAACTGTGCGACTTATATGATGAGGGGAGATGCAGCTCTTTGGTAGGAGGGTGCTGCCAGGGGAGTACATCTTCCTACATTGACTTGGCCGGAGTTTAGGCGTATCTTCTACGCCAAGTATTTCACGGAGGATGTGCGCAGTCGCATGATCCGGGAGTTTATGAGTCTCCGACAGGGGGACAGGTCAGTGGTTGAGTATGTGAGACAGTTCGAGAGGGGCTGTGAGACCTCGGTTCTAAACATCTAATTAAGGAGTAAACAATAATTAAGCAACCAAGATCTAAGAACTAAAAGCAAAGCAAAGCAAAAGGAGAAATAAATTTTTTTTTTTTTAAGAGGGCCGCGCTCGGGCGGCCAAAAACTGCCGCTCGAGCGCGCCCTGGACAGTGGCGCTACTGGATTCTCAGAGTGGGGTGCGCTTGGGCTGCTAAAAAAATGCAGCTCGGGCGCCCCCTGTAGCAGAAACAGAACAGCAGAAACATGCTTGGCAACTCCAACTAAAACTATTCCAATGCAATCCAAATCAACACATACATTAAAAATACAGTTCCTCCGATTAATACATGAAGTTTTAGAGTTTAACAACTACTCTAAAATAGAACATGCCACGATAGCAATACGGCAAAGCTTGCATGACAATACAACATAATTACGAAGTTCGATATCTAAACATGTTCTAACAACACTAGGTAGACATGCTGACATGACTTCTAAACCGAGTCTCACTGCTACAACTTTCCCTCGGAGCTAACCATGCCTCTTCTGACTTGATCCTGCCCCACCTGTTGCCAAGTACACATACAAAACAAAGCAACAGCCGGATAACCGGTGAGAAAGACATTCCCAGTAAAAGCAACATAACAATTAATACAACAATAAACATGCTTTCAATACAACAAAGAAATCAATAATAACATAATGAATGCATGTCTTTTAAACCGGGATATCAATCTGATAAACGAGGGATTGTTGCTGTGCTTTTGGGATCCCGAGGATAAGATCACGTAACAACTCACCGACTCTCCCAATCGAGGTGGTGCCACGTATCTCACTCCTCTAGACTTTGAGCAACTATAATGAGCATGCTAGCACTAGGCGAAATGACTACGACCTAGGCCACTCAATCATAGTTCCCAAACGTCTAAACGAAAAGGGCGGTTCTGCCCGCTGAAAACAAGATTGGCTCAAGATGAATGCATAACATAACACATAAGCCATTTAACAAAAGCCAATACAATCAAACAAGACACAAGTTCCTCATGCTAGAACAAGTGTAAATGCAAGTATGTGATTTCAAAGGGAAAACTCGAGAACCACAGTCCCGAGTATGCTATCCCGCTATGATGACTGCTTTTACCTTTCAATGCAGTAGCTCCCAACTCTGGATACGCTACAAAAGAGATTGTATCAACAACTATACAATCTAACAACAACGAGGCAACGGTTCAAGGAAATTCTCTATACCGTTCTTCGTTCAAATCTCGGAAACGATCAAACAGCTGCTAACTCAGGGCTTGGTACCTCCAAACGAATCTGTTACGAAGACAAAAGAATGAACAATAACCACGATCAACTTACAAGTCTAGTTCAACAACTCAAATACGGTTCGAAATCCCCAAAACTCAAACCGACGACATAACGATTATAAACTGAACAAACCGGCAACGCAGACAACAGTTCAATACCGACAACAACTCAAATCAATGCTAATACAACAACAACAAGGCAAACCCAACACATCTCAAAACTCACATTTTCGAAAATAGCTTTCAAAAATCATAACAATTCCGAACGTCGCTCTAATTCAAAACCGACAGATAATAAACGATTAGAACTCCGCCAAAAACAACATACTAGAATCTAAATCGATTCTAAGAACCTCCGAAAAATAAAACATATCCGATCGGAGAAATACTTACGGTATAACGGAGCTCTCACTGCTGTGATCACTAATCTGCCTTCAGAATTAATTTCCAACAGACGGATCGAGTTCGGACTGGATTTTAAGAGCTTGGAGAAAGCTTTGGGCATCTCTAGTGGAGAGAAGCCAATGAAGAAGAAGAAGATAAGGCAAGGAAGACTTGGTCAATCCAATTCCAAGAGTAGATAATATAACAATCTCAAAATTTGCATTTTAGTCCCTGAAATTTCCAAAATTTACAAAATAGACCCCGATCAATAAAAAGTCGGCTCATTAACTCTGGAAACTCTGATTATCTCAAATAAGCTCAATTAAGATAAAAACGGGGCTTTACAATTCTCCCCCACTAAGAAGAGATTTCGTCCTCGAAATCAACGAGAACCACAACTCATAAGATAGAATAAAGAACTAAAGACAGTAAGAAGAACTCACGTCAACTGAATAACTCTGGAAAACGCTGTCTCATGTCAGACTCTGTCTCCCAACTCGCTTCCTCGACTCCGTGACGGCTCCACTGTACTTTCACTAATGAAATCAACTTGGTTCTGAGTTGCTTCTCTTTCCGATCAAGGATCTGAATCGGTCGTTAAAAATAGCTCAGAGTCTCGTCTAACTCGGCTTCGTCAGGCTGAAGGATGTGAGTAGGATCTGGATGATACTTTCTCAGCATAGAGACGTGAAAAACGTCGTGAATACCAGATAAAGACGGAGGAAGTGCAAGTCTGTAGGCAAGATCGCCTATCTTCTCAAGAATCTCGTACGGACCGATGAATCTCGGAGATAACTTCCCTTTCTTACCGAATCTGACAGTGCCTCTGAACGGAGAAATCTTAATGAAAACTCGGTCTCCCTGCTCAAAACTAAGAGGTCTACGTCTGACGTTCGCATACTTCGCCTGTCTATCTTGAGCTGACTTCATTCTGGTCTGAATGATCTTAACCTGCTCTGCCATATCTCTAAGCATATCCGGTCCCAAATCTGGTGACTCGGAAAAGTCATCCCAAAACAACGGAGATCGGCATTTCTTACCGTACAATGCCTCAAAAGGCGCCATACCGATACTCGTTTGGAAGCTGCTGTTGTAAGAAAACTCGACAAGAGGCAAAGAATCCTGCCAACTAGTGCCAAAATCTAGCACTACCGCTCGCAGCATATCCTCTAACGTCTGGATAGTCCGCTCTGACTGTCCATCGGTCTGAGGATGATAAGCTGTACTCAGATGCAATCGAGTACCAAGTGCCCCCTGAAGACTGTGCCAGAAGTGAGAAGTGAATCTAGGATCTCTGTCTGAAACGATCGACTTCGGCACACCATGCAATCTCACAACATTGCTAACATACAACTCAGCCATCTGATCATGATGATACGTCATCCTGTACGGAATAAAACACGCAGACTTCGTCAATCGGTCGATCACTACCCAAATGGCATCGCATCCTCGAATGGATCATGGTAGCTTCGTGACGAAATCCATGGAAATGTGATCCCACTTCCATTCAGGAACAGATAGACTGTGCAACAGACCTCCTGGTTGCTTCCGTTCTGCTTTCACCTGTTGACAATTCAAACACCGAGATACAAACCTCGCTACGTCGCTCTTCATTCTCTTCCACCAAAACTGGTTCTTCAGATCGTTGTACATCTTACGACCTCCAGGATGAATACTAAACCGACTGCAATGAGCCTCTCGGAGAATACGCTGTCTCAACTCCGAAATATCAGGCACAACAATACGGTTATTCACGAACAAAACATCATCTCTAACCTGGAATTTAGACTGATGACCCGATCTGACTTTCTCTACTGAAATCTGGATGCTCGGCTCAGACTTCTGTGCTTCTCTGATTGCAACAAACAACTCTGGCTCGGCTTGAATAGCAAACACTCTGATAGTCTCCCTATCTGTTTCAAACTCTAAACCAGAAGTGCAACAATCATCGATCAACTGGGAAACACCCATAGTAGAAAGAGATAAAGAACAAAGCTTTCGGCTCAAGGCATCTGCAACTGCATTAGACTTCCCCGGATAGTACTTGATTTCACAGTCGAAATCCTTCAACAGATCTAACCATCTTCTCTGTCTCATATTTAGCTCTGCCTGTGAAAACAAGTACTTAAAGCTCTTATGGTCAGAAAAGATCTCGAAAGACTCACCATAAAGATAGTGACGCCAGATCTTCAGAGCAAAGACGATCGCAGCTAGTTCAAGATCATGGACCGGATAACGAGTCTCGTGCGATTTTAGCTGCCTCGATGCATACGCTATCACATGCTTATGCTGCATAAGAACACAACCCAAGCCTCGGTTAGAAGCATCACAATAGACTGTGAAACCTCCAGTACCCTTCGGAATAGAAAGAATTGGAGCACTGGTCAGTCTCCTCTTCAGATCAACAAAGCTAGCCTCACAATCTGGAGTCCAAACAAAAGGCGCATTCTTCTGAGTCAGTTGGGTAATAGGCTTGGCAATAGACGAGAAACCCTCGATGAAACGATGGTAATAACCAGCTAAACCCATGAAGCTTCGGATCTCCGGCACTGAAGTAGGTCTAGGCCAATTCATAACCGCTTCAATCTTGCTGGGATCGACAGAAATCCCATCTTTAGAAATAATATGACCGAGAAAGACAACTCGATCTAACCAGAATTCACACTTAGACAGCTTGGCAAACAACTGCTCAACTCGCAAAATCTGCAGTACGGTCCTCAAGTGCTCTGCATGGTCAGTACGGTTCTTCGAGTAGATAAGAATATCATCGATAAATATAATGACGAACTCATCTAAATAACGCTGAAAGATACGGTTCATCAAACCAATAAAAACTGCTGGGGCGTTAGTCAAACCGAACGGCATGACTATAAACTCAAAGTGACCATACCTCGTCCTGAATGCGGTCTTAGGGACGTCTTCCTCTCGCACTCTCAACTGGTGATAACCTGACCTCAGATCAATCTTAGAGTAGACAGAAGAATCCTGCAGCTGATCAAAAAGGTCATCTATTCTGGGTAAAGGATACCTGTTCTTGACTGTAGCCTGATTCAATTGGCGGTAGTCGATACAGAGTCGCATAGAACCATCCTTCTTCCGTACAAACAGAACAGGAGCACCCCAAGACGATACACTGGGTCTGATATATCCCTTGGCAATCAAATCTTCAAGCTGTTCTTTCAATTCTCTCAATTAAACAAGTGTCATACGATAAGGAGCTTTTGAAATAGGTTGAGTACATGACACTAAGTCAATACTGAATTCGATTTCTCGAATAGGCGGCAATCCAGGAACATCTTCCGGGAACACATCCGAAAATTCTCTAACCACCGGTAAATCTACCAAAGCTGGGCTAGATTTCAGTACATCAACTGCATACACCAAAAATCCTTCTGCACCTTTCTGTAGCAAACGAGTCATAGATAACACTGAAATCAAAGGAATTCTAGATCGAGAACCCTTACCAAAGAATTTCCACTCGTCTGCCATTTTCGGTCTGAACCTGAAAACTTTCTGAAAACAATCGACTGTTGCCCTGTACTTGGTTAAAGCATCTATACCGACAATACAATCAAAATATGACAGTCCAAGCACAATACAGTCGAATTCTAGAAAATTTCCCTCAAAACAGAGTTCACAGTTCCTGATTAATCTGACAGAAACAATTCCTCCACCCAAAGGTGAAGTAACAGCTACTACTGTAGGCAACAATTCAGCTGGCAAAGCATGCAATAATACGAATTTCTCAGAGATAATGGAATGGGAAGCACCTGTATCTATCAAAACATGAGCAGAATGACCAAAAATCAAACAGTTACCTGCTATAACATCATCAGGTGCTGCTTGAGCCTGATCCTCTGTCAGAGCAAAGACTCGTGCTTGCTGTCTCAGAGGCTGATTTGCACTAGTACTACCTCCCTGTTTGTTCTGCTGCTGAGGCTGGAAAGAGTGCACTGCAGAAGACTGCCTCTTAGGCTGAGCTGCAGATCTAGACGAACTCCCACTCTGAGCTCTATCTCTGTTACGCTGTGGGCATACTTTAGAGAAGTGTCTCGGTTGCTGACAGGTGTTACAATTGCCGAAGACTCCCACACACTGATCCGGTGAGTGTCTTCCTCCACACTTGCTGCAGTACAAGGATGATGACCCAGAACTCGGTCCTGAACCGAATTGCTTCGAACCACTGGAACTGGACGAACTGTTCCTCTGCCTCTTGAACTGTTTACCTCTTGCCTTGTACTGATCCTTTCTGTTTCCCCCACTGTTACCACCTTCATACCTCTGCTGCTGGTTTTGATGCTGAGGTGGCTGATTCTGATACTGAGAGGGTTGGTTCTAATACTGCCTCTGCTGCTGAGGTGCCACCTGATTACCTCTTTGCCTCCACAAGCCTGCTTCTGCTCCCTTTGCGTGATTCATGACATCCGCAAAGTTGTTAGGCCTGTTGGTGTTAACCAACGTGAAGACGTCAGGATTCAAGCCATTAATGAAATGATCTGCCTTAGCTTCTTCATCTCCGGCAATTAGTGGTGCAAAATGCAACAGACTATCAAACTTGGCAACGTACTCTTCGATGTTCAGATTCCCTTGTCTCAAATTGGCAAATTCTGCTCTCTTGTCCTTACGGTACGAGATAGGGAAAAACCGCTTATAAAATTCAGATTTAAAAAGAGTCCAAGTAACTTTCGTACCTCTATTCTCTATTGCTTTCTTTGTCATGATCCACCAGCTCTTAGCACCACCACGCAGCTGATGAATTACTAACCTGATTTGGCGGTCATCTGTGTAGTCAATGGAATCAAACAATTGATCCATATCATCCAACCAACTCTCACAGTCAACTGGATTTTCTGAACCCATCAATAACGGTGGATTGAACGACTGAAACCTCTTCAGCAAGGTTTCCATAGGAGTCGCTGAAGCATCCAACTGATCAACTTCAGTGCTAGCTTGCTCAGTCGTAGGAATAACTGGCGGTGTGTTTCTGTTTATCACTGGATGAGGACCCATCTGATAATCAAAGGTTAGGACACGAGATATCTCAATCGCTACAATCAGTGCCCTTACAATCGCTTGGAATACAGGATACCAGTCGATAACAAAAACAGTTATATCTCAAGTAGATCATGCTTTATAAATTAAATCACATAACCATGTAATTCAATAATTCTCAATAATAAAGCATGCTCGCATGGAATTAAGTACACAGTTAAAATAATTCAAACACATGCGAGGAGCCAAAACACGCAGACTCGATCTACCCGCTCACTCTAGTTCAACCAAGAATCTTAATGCTCTGATACCACTTAATGTGAGACCTCGGTTCTAAACATCTAATTAAGGAGTAAACAATAATTAAGCAACCAAGATCTAAGAACTAAAAGCAAAGCAAAGCAAAAGGAGAAATTTTTTTTTTTTTTTAAGAGAGCCGCGCTCGGGCGGCCAAAAACTGCCGCTCGAGCGCGCCCTGGACAATGGCGCTACTGGATTCTCAGAGTGGGGTGCGCTTGGGCTGCTAAAAAAATGCAGCTCGGGCGCCCCCTGCAGCAGAAACAGAACAGCAGAAACATGCTTGGCAACTCCAACTAAAACTATTTCAATGCAATCCAAATCAACACATACATTAAAAATACAGTTCCTCCGATTAATACATGAAGTTCTAGAGTTTAACAACTACTCCAAAATAGAACATGCCACGATAGCAATACGGCAAAGCTTGCATGACAATACAACATAATAACGAAGTTCGATATCTAAACATGTTCTAACAACACTAGGTAGACATGCTGACACGACTTCTAAACCGAGTCTCACTGCTACAACTTTCCCTCGGAGCTAACCATGCCTCTTCTGACTTGATCCTGCCCCACCTGTTGCCAAGTACACATACAAAACAAAGCAACAGCCGGATAACCGGTGAGAAAGACATTCCCAGTAAAAGCAACATAACAATTAATACAACAATCAACATGCTTTCAATACAACAAAGAAATCAATAATAACATAATGAATGCATGTCTTTTAAACCGGGATATCAATCTGATAAACGAGGGATTGCTGCTGTGCTTTTGGGATCCCGAGGATAAGATCACGTAATAACTCACCGACTCTCCCAATTGAGGTGGTGCCACGTATCTCACTCCTCTAGACTTTGAGCAACTATAATGAGTATGCTAGCACTAGGCGAAATGACTACGACCTAGGCCACTCAATCATAGTTCCCAAACGTCTAAACGAAAAGGGCGGTTCTGCCCGCTGAAAACAAGATTGGCTCAAGATGAATGCATAACATAAACATAACACATAAGCCATTTAACAAAATCCAATACAATCAAACAAGACACAAGTTCCTCATGCTAGAACAAGTGTAAATGCAAGTATGTGATTTCAAAGGGAAAACTCGAGAACCACAGTCCCGAGTATGCTATCCCGCTATGATGACTGCTTTTACCTTTCAATGCAGTAGCTCCCAACTCTGGATACGCTAAAAAATAGATTGTATCAACAACTATACAATCTAACAACAACAAGGCAACGGTTCAAGGAAATTCTCTATACCGTTCTTCGTTCAAATCTCGGAAACGATCAAACAGCTGCTAACTCAGGGCTTGGTACCTCCAAACGAATCTGTTACGAAGACAAAAGAATGAACAATAACCACGATCAACTTACAAGTCTAGTTCAACAACTCAAATACGGTTCGAAATTCCCAAAACTCAAACCGACGGCATAACGATTATAAACTGAACAAACCGGCAACGCAGACAGCAGTTCAATACCGATAACAACTCAAATCAATGCTAATACAACAACAACAAGGCAAACCCAACACATCTCAAAACTCAAATTTTCGAAAATAGCTTCCAAAAATCATAACAATTCCGAACGTCGCTCTAATTCAAAACCGACAGATAATAAACGATCAGAACTCCGCCAAAAACAACATACTAGAATCTAAATCGATTCTAAGAACCTCCGAAAAATAAAACATATCCGATCGGAGAAATACTTACGGTATAACGGAGCTCTCACTGCTGTGATCACTAATCTGCCTTCAGAATTAATTTCCAACGGACGGATCGAGTTCGAACTGGATTTTAAGAGCTTGGAGAAAGCTTTGGGCGTCTCTAATGGAGAGAAGGCGATGAAGAAGAAGAAGATAAGGCAAGGAAGACTTGGTCAATCCAATTCTAAGAGTAAATAATATAACAATCTCAAAATTTGCGTTTTAGTCCCTGAAATTTTCAAAATTTACAAAATAGACCCCGATCAATAAAAAGTCGGCTCATTAACTCTGGAAACTCTGATTATCTCAAATAAGCTCAATTAAGATAAAAACGAGGATTTACAGGGGCTGTCATTTTGTGCCTCTGATTTCAGATAGTCCACCGGAGAAGATGAGGCAGTTTGTGGAGGGACTGAAGGCGGATATCAAGCATGACGTACGTATGATGGACGTCGCTACATATGAGGCAGCAGTTAGTATAGCACTGAGGTCAGAGGAGGGTAGGAGAGAGATACAGCGAGAGCAGCAGAGGAAGAGACAGATTCAGTCTGGATTTCAGCGACCATCTTCGCAGCCTCCTGTGAAGAAACAGTATACTGGGCCGTCTAAGGGCCCGAACCAGCAGCAGAGGCCACAGCAGCCGAGGGGCGGGGCCCCTAATACTGGAGGTTTTCCTACTTGCCCGAAGTGTCAGAAGATGCATTCGGGACCTTGTCTTTTGGGAGCAGGAGTTTGTTTCCACTGTAGAGAGCCAGGGCACCAGATAGCTAATTGCCCGAGGAAGAAGAACACTGCTGGTAGAGTGTTCGTTATGCAGGCAGAGGAGGCCGGCCCAGACACCTCCTTGATCACCGGTATATCTTACCTCTAGTATTTCATAATTTCTTCCTTTGGTTAAGAATTTCGATTTTTCTTTGTGAAATAATTTATATTTGGGATTTTTCTATCTGCATGTTAGAATAAGAAACATGTTTTACTTGTGACTAGAATTAAGGGTGATTAGTGACTTATCTTTGGGGGAAAGTTTAGTAGTGGTATGAAATTGTTGGGATTCTTCTGCGTGCAGGGAGAATTTTAGTTGGAGGCAACTCCACGTTTGCGTTGCTAGATTCAGGGGCTACACATTCGTTTATCTCCCTGAAGTTTATCAGATGGATAGGCATCACACCCGAGATTGTTGTCAGTGGTTATGATGTCACTATGCCGTCAGGACAGATTATTTCTACCTCTAGTGTCATTCGAGAACTGGAGTTGGAGCTTCAGGGGCATTCCATTCACGTAGATGTGGTGGTTTTGCCGTTGAGTGGATTTGATTTGATATTGGGTATGGACTGGTTGACAGTCAATGGAGCTTCGATTGATTTTCGTCAGAGGACAGTGTCAGTGAAACCGCCGGGAGGCGACCCGTTTACTTTTCATGCATCTCAGAGCAGTGATATTTCTCAGGTGATATCTCTTATTGAGGCGAGGAAGCTGTTGAAATGGGGTTGCCAAGGTTTTCTAGCAAGTATTGTCACGGCCTCAGAACCATCTAGCATATCATTATCCGAGATAGAGGTGGTTCGTGACTTTCCGGACATCTTTCCGGAGGATGTTGCAGGAATTCCACAAGTGAGAGATGTGGAGTTCAGCATCGACTTAGTGCCAGACACCGTGCCTATCTCTAAGGCACCATACAGACTTGCTCCTACCGAGATGAAAGAGTTGAAGGAGCAGATACAGGAGTTACTAGAGAAAGGCTTTGTTCGTCCTAGCTTTTCTCCGTGGGGAGCTCCAGTGTTATTTGTGAAGAAGAAGGATGGCAGTATGAGACTGTGCATCGATTATCGAGAGCTCAACAGGGTCACAGTGAAGAATAAGTACCCACTGCCGAGAATAGAGGACTTATTTGATCAGTTGCAGGGAGCTTCAGTGTTCTCCAAGATCGACCTGCGATCTGGTTATCATCAGCTGCGAGTTAGAGATGCAGATGTGTCCAAGACTGCTTTCCGGACACGTTATGGGCATTACGAGTTCTTAGTAATGCCATTTGGGATGACCAATGCTCCAGCGGTTTTCATGGATCTCATGAACCGGGTATTTCAGCCGTATCTTGATCAGTTCATCATGGTCTTCATTGATGATATCTTGATCTACTCTAGGAGCGTTGAGAAGCATAGGCAGCATCTACAGACAGCCTTGCAGACTTTGAGGGAGCATCGTTTGTATGCCAAGTTCAGCAAGTGCGAGTTTTGGCTCGAGCAGGTGGCATTTCTTGGCCACAATATTTCGAGAGATGGGATTTCAGTGGATCAGTCGAAGGTTGAGGCAGTGCAGAAATGGGGTATTTCGAGGAATGCTTCGGAGATTCGCAGTTTCTTGGGTTTGGCAGGATATTATAGGAAGTTCATCAAGGGTTTTTTCTCTATTGCAGTACCCTTGACTTCCTTAACCAAGAAGAACGCGAAGTTTATTTGGAGTTCAGACTGTCAGAGGAGCTTCGATCAGCTGAAGGAAGCACTCACTACTGCACCGGTTTTAGCGATGATAGTACCACACGAGGAGTTAGTGGTGTACACCGACGCGTCTAAGCTAGGTTTAGGTGCAGTACTTATGCAGTGTGGTAAAGTTATTGCTTATGCGTCGAGACAGTTGAAGATTCATGAGCAGAACTACCCGACACATGACTTGGAGTTAGCAGCAGTGGTCTTTGCTTTGAAAATCTGGAGGCACTATCTGTATGGCAAAAAGTGCAAGATTTTCACGGATCATAAGAGCCTCAAATAATTTTTCACTCAGAAGGAGTTGAACATGAGGCAACGGAGATGGTTGGAGTTGGTTAAGGATTATGACTGTGACATTAGCTACCATTCAGGTAAAGCTAATGTAGTGGCCGATGCTTTGAGTCGGAAGTCGTCAGTGGTATCGTGTTTGACAGTGCAGTTACCACTGCAGAGTGAGATTCAGAGGTTTGATTTGGAGTTTTACTCGAGTGGTCATGCACCGAGCTTGTCAGTGTTGACGGTGCAGCCGATTCTACGAGATCGGATCAGAGATGAACAGTCTACTGATGAGGAGTTACAGCGTTGGAGGCAGAGAGATGAGGCCAAGGGTGGTCTTCTTTATACAGTTGTGGATGGAATTGTTCAGTACCATGGTAGGATGTGGGTACCGAACGTAGATCAGTTAAGAGCTGAGATTTTAGCAGAGGCTCACACATCTCCGTATTCCATTCACCCCGGAAGTACGAAGATGTACCGAGATTTACAGCTATTGTATTGGTGGCCCGGGATGAAGAGAGACATCGGAAGAGTTGTGTCAGAGTGCTTGACTTGTCAGCAGGTCAAGGCAGAGCATCAGCATCCAGCAGGACTTCTTAGACCTCTTCCTATTCCGGAATGGAAATGGGAGAACATTATGATGGACTTTGTAGTTGGCCTTCCGAGGAGTACTAGAGGGTGTACCGCTATTTGGGTGATCGTGGATAGACTCACCAAGTCAGCTCATTTCTTGCCGGTGAGGACTACCTACTCCTTGACACAGTATGCAGAGCTTTACATCAAGTAGATTGTTAGACTGCATGGCATACCAGTGTCTATCGTATCCAATAGAGATCCGAGATTCACATCCGCATTTTGGAAGAGTCTGCATACAGCATTGGGGGCCAGATTACTGTTCAGCACAACTTTTCATCCCCAGACAGATGGTCAGTTTGAGAGGGTGATACAGGTTCTTGAGGATTTACTGAGAGCCTGTGTCATCGATTTTCAGGGCTCATGGGAGACGAGATTGCCGTTAGTGGAGTTTACCTATAACAATAGCTTTCAGGCGTCTATAGGTATGACTCCTTATGCAGCTTTGTATGGGAGGAGATGCAGATCTCCTCTTTATTGGGATGAGGTTGGAGAGAGAATCCTATTGGGTCCTGAGATAGTGCAGCAGACTGCTGATATTGTGACCCAGATTCGGGATCGCATGAGGACTGCTCAGAGTCGTCAGAAGAGTTATGCAGATACTCGACGACGAGATTTGGAGTTCGCAGTAGGTGATCACGTATTTCTGAGAGTGTCACCTAAGAAGGGAGTGGTACGATTTGGCCGGAGAGGGAAGCTTAATCCGAGGTATATAGGGCCATTCGAGATCTTGGAGAGAGTTGGCACGTTGGCCTACCGTTTAGCTCTACCGCCAGGGCTTGCAGCAGTGCACAACGTTTTCCATGTATCCATGCTTCGGAGATATGTCTCTAACCCGTCGCATGTGTTGGATTTCGAGCCCTTGCAGTTGCCACCTGATCTACTTTATGAGGAGAGGCCAGCGCGGATCTTGGCTAGGGAGGAGCGGAGACTTAGGACGCGAGTCATACCGATGGTCAGAGTCCAGTGGCTGAATCACTCAGAGGAGGAAGCTACTTGGGAGACCGAGGCAGAGATGAGGACTCGTTTCCCGGAGTTGTTCAGGTAAGTACTTTAATTTCGAGGACGAAATCCAATTTAAGGGGGGGAGAATTGTAACACCCGATATTTTTAATACGTAAATTCGCATGCATAATTAGGAAATTTATTTATTTGAAATTTAGATTATGGGTTAAATATTTATGTGAATTATTTGTGCATGATTTAATTGATTTTCAAGCATTTAACCCATAATTAGAGATTTTCATGATTTATGGTAATTGAATTATTTTATCGCATTGACGGGACCGTGGACGAACGAGATGACAACTTTCTATCCAATTTATTTCATGAGCATTTTAGAGCCCAAAAATATTATTTTGAGTTTTATTTCCTCAAAATTATTAGTATTTAATTTTATATAATTTTAGGAGTCCATTTTTATTCAAAATAAGCCAAAATAATGATTTTTTATTATCTTTAAAATTCTCTTAATTATTTATTTCGGGATTTTTAAATTAGTTATCAGATTTTAATTATTAGTTAGAGCTTTTAAGTTATATATTTTATAATTAAAAAATCCTTATTAATATTTTATTATCCTAAAAACCTATTTTTAATTAAAACCTTACCCTAAACCTACCCAACCCTCACGCCTCCAAGCTCTCAGCCGACACCTCCACCTCTCCTTCATCTTTTTCATCGATCAGCAGGCTCTAGGACTCCATAGCCGATTTTCTTCGAAGCTTCAAGGTTGCTCGTCGTCCCGTCGTCCCGGAATCGTTCTACGCGCCTTCTTCTCTTCTTTTATCGGTGCAAGGCATGTCTCTTTTCATTTTAATGTGCCATATCAGAGTTATACGTGTGTGTGTGCGTGAGCATCAGTTTACTTCAAGAATTTTCAGAAAAACGAGATTTGTTATGGTTTTATGCGTTCGTTCTTGTGATTCTTGATCATATTCATGATTTTCTTAGCCATGGTTCACGTTTTTAATTGCATGGCTCGGTCCAGGGGCTAGGGCTCGGTCAATGGGTGTCCTATGGTGCCTTAGGGTCGAGCAGGAGCAGCTGGTTCGGACTGGTGTGGGCTGGGTTTGATCTGATGCATGGTTTGGTCAAAGGAGTCGGCAGTTTAGGGTTTTGTGGAAGGTTGGATCGGTCAGGGGCTAGGGGCCATGGCTCGGGTTGAGCCATGGTGGGTTAGCACCGCCCAGACGTGGGCTACATTTGGGCGGCGGCGCTCCGGCCAGGGGTGGCCGGAGCTGGCCGACAGCAGGCCAAGAAGGCCTGCTGCTCGCGGCCGAGGAGGGCTGGGAAAGGAGGGGGTCGGGTTTTGGGCTGGGGCTGGGTCTGGGTCGGGTCTGGGTGATCTGGGTTGGGTCTGTAGGGTAGTGGGTTGGGTCAGGTCGGCCCGGGTAATGGTTAGGTGGGCCGGGCTCGAGTATTTTAATTTTTAAATATATGATGTTTTTAATTGGTTTTTGGGCCAATTAATTAGAAATAAAATTATTTGGGCTTCCAAATAATTTTATTTGGGCTTTTTAAAATTATTTTTAAGTTAGCCCAATAAATTTTATGGGCTCGTGGGCCCATAGGAATTTTTGGGCCAGTCAGTGTATTTTTGGGCCAGTCTAGAATTTTATTGGGTTTAAGTAAGTTAATGGGCTTAAATATTTTTATTTAGGCCCAATTAAGTTTAATTAAGTTATTTGGGCTAAGATATGATTATTGGGCTTTTATTTAAGTTAATGGGCTTAGAGTGAGTGACCAGCAGTCTGGACCAACCCATGAAAAATAAATAAGTCCGAAATATATATTTAATTATTTTTATGCATAAATTCTATTTTAAGTATAAGTATATTATATTATGAAAAATTAATTAAATATATATTACGGACATATTTTCAGTGCATGCATTTATGAAATAATTTTTATGCATGATTTAATGTTTAAGTTTGAGCAAAAGAAAATAATTTTTATGTTGGAAGTTGAAGTAGTGTGACAATTTAAGGGGGATTCGTCCCCATATGTGAACTATTGAAGGGCAGTTTACTGCCAATTTAAGAGCTGATTCGTCCCCGCCACGTACGTTGGTTTACCACGCTGATCAGTATTTAATGTATGTATGGTTACACTATGGATGCGACCTTTCGATGTTAGAAAATACTTTGCTCAACAATGTTTATGTATTATTATGATATTCAAGTTTAATTTAAGTTTATGTTATGTTCGTGATATTTTTAAGCATGCTCATTCATGTATATGTTATGTATTAGTATTAAAGTGATTTAAATTATTTTAAACCCTTGTTATGTTAGTATGTTGGGCCTCTAGGCTCACTACACTGATATGGTGCAGGTGAGTACGTAGAGGAGGACGTAGTACCCACCGGCGGCGAGGACCTATGAGCGGACATGCAGTAACCCCGTGACCGTTGTCTGAGTCTATATGCATGTTTCGAATATTTTATCGTATTATACATTTTTATTTATTTTCAGTGGTGGTTATTATTACTCGTCTTATTTGAATATTTTCAGTGCATGCAAATTTTATTTATTTTGCTTATGTCAGTTTTTTTATTAAATGTTAGACTCAGATATTTAATTTATTAAAGGCTGCATTTTTATTTAAGTTATTTATTTTTAAATCTATTTATTCTGTGCATATATGTATGGGCATATATGTACATATTTTTACTTAGTAAGTATATAAAAAAAAATTTCCGCATATTTATTTACATTTAGAGAGTTAGCTCGTTTCACACATAACTAAAATCCTCTTCTGCCCTAATGACTGCTTGCCCGACAAAGAGAGAAACTGAAGCAATTCGTTGAATTTGGTTGTTGTACTGTCTAGCAATAAGGATGTCGTCCTGAATGGCGAGGAGTTCAGCCATTGTAACAGAGTGGGGCTTATCAAGCACTTTTTCAAACGCCAAAACCGGCTGCCCTTCATGAATAATATAGATTTATTTAATCCCAAGTTGTGATGACATTTTTGGATTTATTTATATACCTCACTCGCAATGATTTTATATGTAAAATGTTTCTTCATGATGCCACGTATTTTATTTTATCGCAGTATAACCAATATCATACATATTCCATATGACCATATTCCTACCCTACACAAGAGCTATGATTATTGTTGTTATTAATTAAAAGAATCATGATAATACACATGTACCTATGAAAACACGTTGAATTAATCATATACGATAATGTAGTTTTTTTTAATGATTATTATAGCACATGACATCAAGAGAATCTCTGGAAAGAACCAAATTTAAATAATAATAATTTTTTTAAAAAAAGACATTGAAATATTTTCAAATCCAAAGGGTCGTATTCAACAGTCAGAAATATTT
Organism: Henckelia pumila; assembly: GCF_033568475.1. Taxonomy (NCBI): domain Eukaryota; kingdom Viridiplantae; phylum Streptophyta; class Magnoliopsida; order Lamiales; family Gesneriaceae; genus Henckelia; species Henckelia pumila. The sequence continues at coordinate 57,267,227 of NC_133122.1, read as the reverse complement.
CTAAGATCTAAGTGGTTTAAATGTTCCTAAATATAGTTTGGAGTCGATTTAGCTAAAGTCATGTTAATTAATATCTTGCAATAACATAAGTTTTGATAATTAATAAATATTTATATTTTATTTTGAATTGAATTCTTAAAATGTGGATTAAAACGCTCATGATTGTGGTTTATCTAATACCAAAGTTTGGAGTTTCAGACTTAATTATAATAAACTCTCCCCTAAGATACTTAGAGATACCTTAATTATATGGTATGCTCATAAGTCATAAACATTTTACAATAGGTTTCACATATTTTAAGTCGAGTCAAACTTGCTCTTAATAATTGAATAACTTGTATATAGTGTTTGTTTAATTCAAATAGTTATATATATATGTAAAGAGTATTCATTTGAATAATAATAACAATAAAATGGAGATAAGCTAGAAATCGAATATAATATTATTCTGGATTGGACTATATTGACCACATGGTAGAGAACATGCCTCATTTTAATTTCAAACTGCATTCCTTATAGAAGGAAACACATTCTTGTTATTCTAATTTTTACCCTAAAAAAAAAGAAACACATTATTGTATTCATAGCGTAAAATTTTGTTATTTAAATACTTTTTTTAAATCCAAAATTTTATGTTTTCCAAAAAATATTTAAATATAGAGACGAAGCTAAAGGAGGGACCGGTGGTTACACTCACCCTCTCAACTTCATCTCAACAATAATATGTTATCCTCAAAATTTGATATAACAGTTTTTTTCCCCAAATTATTTACCCACGTCCAGGAGCGGAGCCAGGATCACGCAAGAGGGGGGGCCAACGATTAACGAAGAAGAACCGAAAGCGTAAACATGATATATTTTTTATTTTTAAAAAAATAGAGATATTATTAGAAATGAAAAAAAAAAAAGAAAGAAAAACAAGAAGGGTAGGGTAGGGTGGGGTGGGGGTGGGGGTGGATAAGCTCAAACCTCTCTCAAGATCTAAATAATTAAATAAGTTTCAAGTGAGTTCTAATATAATAAAGTTGTCGAACATGATCAAAATGCTCAAATTGGATTTTAAATTGCAGCATCTCATGTTCTGCAAAGTTTTTTGGATAAAACTTAGTAGATAAAATGAGATTCATTGCATTCAATTTTCTGCTAGTTTATTTAACACTATCTATTCTATCTTTATCAATTAAATTACATTATGATTCATGAATATAGTAAAAATACATTGTTATCCACAAATATTTTCGACCAATTATTCAACATATAGAAATAGTCAAACAAAAATAATCAAAAATGCAAAAATTAACAATGCTAATTTTATTTTTTACAATAAATTTTAGTATTTCTAACATTGATATCGAATGTGTTGTCCCATATTTAAATGAAACAAAGATTTAAAACAAGAAAAAAATAAATAGAATAATTAAGAAATATATGCTCTCAAGAAACCAAAACCTAATTTTTTGAGAAAAAATGATTTAAAATACACGATATGAAAAAAAAATACACAAAAAAACCTAAAATCATTTACGAAATGCCCTTAAATATTTTTTTTAAGGCAAAACGCCCTTAAATCTTAATTGGGTGTTGTGTGTCACTGTATTGGTCGTCCACTCGGAAGAGTCGAATAGAAAAAATAAATCAAATATCCCATAAAAAAAGAGTTTGATCGCCACTTAAAATAAATTATTTTATTTTATTTGAGAAGCCAATTTATTATATATTAAAAAATGGAGCACAACCCATTAAAGTTTATTAAAAAGAATACCAAAATTATTGAGAAGCCACTAATTTTTTTTTTTTTTTGGGTATATATATATATAAATATAACACATATCTCCGGCGCTTACAATAAAAAAAAATATTCAACAATTTTATACTCATTAAAATCAAAATACACATTAACCTTTTGTTCGATTGCTTATCATTTTATCGAAATTTAAGTAAATAATATATATATATATATATATATTATATATATATATATATATTCGATTGATCTCTAGCTTCTGATGCACCATGTTGTTGGAATGTGGATTCCCCATCGGGATGGAATGACTTTCCCCTTAATTTATTAATAAATAATTAATTAGCAGTGACTGTCCCAAATAACGAGGTTGGTTTGACGAGGTCGGTAATACCGTTGGAATTATAGATCAGTATATATATTTTAAAAAAATGATTTTAATTAATCAAGGTGCCGCCCAAAAGTACTATTTTTAGTCACTGCATCACTTAAAATCAAATTAATTTATGTTTTTGTAGAATCATTTTCACTTTCATCTTTATACTTTTAAAACCAAGTTCACTTTCATACATCAAGATAATCACAATATATTGTTTTTTCAATTTTGATTTAATGCCCTCAAATCAAGATGAATCATATTATATACTAAAGTCTAGAAACCGTCTCAAATATAAATATCACACTTCGTTTTTTATCTGTCTCAAATGTATAATTCAGTATCGGTATTTATATACGATTAGTAGTTAGTTCCAACAAATTTTTTACATCATATATATAAACATTTGTTAAATAAAGGTACCGTAGAAGTTAGAACGAGAATTTTATCCGTAAAATTTTTTTTGGTAATTTTCTTAACTATACGTGAAAACAAACATAACCTATGTATATATATGATACAAAAATAGCAGTTTAATTTATACGCAGAAACATGCGCACATGATCGCTAGATATAACGAAAGTTTAATAGTAAACAAAACCCAAGAATTTCAGAAAAATAGTGTTAATTCGTTACATATGGTTTTTGAGTTCGATGAAACTAGCTAGATGCATGCATATGCAGTTTACGTTTTACCAGACACAAACTTTTCATATTTTCGAGACCCATAATGGAATAAATAAATAATTTGAAAATTTTCGTATGCTTTATTTATTATGTTTTCGAGACAGTATATATATAAGTTAGCACATGGTGAGCACTTCCCATGGCCTGCCTTAGCTACAGGTTTATTAGTTTCCTTAACCGTCCTAATTTAATGTATTTGCCACTATTATATTAATTGGGCTCATTTATTTATAAAACTCTATTAATTTATCTTCATATTTGCCAACAAACATGGCGCCACATGGATTACAAGTTTATATATAATATTACATTGTAATAACAAGGTTATACCTAATACTAAAGATGTATAATTTTAAAGGTTTGACGCACATAATTAATCATACTTGTGATATCAAGATAAGACTGAAACATGAATGAGCGCGCTAATGAAACAAGCATTGAATCTATTGATTTGTATGATGCAATTCTTAAATATTTTAAATGGATAAATAAAAAAAATCATTTTATTCCGATTATTTTATCATATTAATCATTGCAAATAAGCTAACATATAGATCGATAATTTCAAATTTGTTTTTCTTAAAGGGTTTTATTTACGATTTTAGTAAATGCGATTACAACTCATCACTTACCAAAATTGATGGTCATCTCATCCCCTAAAATGTATTTGATTTAAATTCTTGATTTTCATGTTGTATTTTTCTGGTTAGGGAATCTCGCGGCCTCCAAACTTTTTGGCGTTTTGGAGAAAATCACACGGATTTGACAACCGTTTAATTGCATAGTGATTGATTTGTTTTTTTCCATAAATTTGATGAAAAAGGCCCCATTCATTCTCACATCAAAATGCCAAATCTAGTTGTTTCTTTCCATAAAAAAATCACTTGATGAATCACAATTTTGAATTATACGTGTAATGTATACATGTTGACCACACAACCAAGAACACCAGTTTAAAAGTTATTATATTGTCATTATGCATGTTGATAACATAAATATCTCTCAATTAGAAAAAAAAATCATGGGTTAAGCTAAAATTGGTGTAAGTAGAGATAAGTTAATTTTGGTATTATTGCATCAATTGTTGTGAGATCAATTATAACTAAGATCGTTGTGACTCGTTAATGGAAGGAAAAAAAATGTAATTTTGGTTCGGTAATTTTGTTAATTTGTGATATTGGTCATTAATATTTTCATATTTCAGTTTTAGTCATGTATGTTTTAATTTTTCGCAATTTTAATCTTTTTTTCGAAAATAATGATGTAGTACAAGTGTACAACACACGTCAAGTTCACATCAGCTGAAATCGAAACATACATGATTTGAAATATTAGACTTAATTATAAGTTTTGAGATAGATTATTTAAAAAAAAAATTCAATTCAAATCATATTAAGATTATAATCTAGACAGCGTAACTCGTAGGATAAAGATGAAGTTTCCTGGTCCAAAATACTTGAATTTCATGACTAAGACCATAAATACAAGAGTTTGCCGAAATAGGTAGGTAGCTAACACTAGCAACCTTCACCAACTATAATAATTGAATTGAAATTGACTAACTTGGACTTCATACAATTTGTCTTCATTCTTCATCAGCCACCAATATAAGACAAATTTAACATATATTTTTTTTTCGAAAAAATAGGATAGAATTAAACTAAGTTTTGAGATACGTACTTTGGCTAGTAGTTATGGATGAAAACAACTTTTATTTAATGTGTACATATATATCATACTTGTTTATAAATGTACACGGAGATGTGCTGTCATATTAATAATAAATTTGAAATTTTAGTTCAGAACTAAATCAACTTTAAGTTGTGTTGGACTTGAATAATGAATTTGAAATAACGTCTACGAGAACGATTAGTTTTTTTTGAAAAACGGTAATGTAAAACTCTATATCTTATTATTAGCTCAAGAAGTAAGTGTAACACCCGGTATTTTTAATTACGTAAATCCGCCTGCATAATTAGGATATTTAATTATTTGATTGCGTAGACGGGACCGTGGACGGACGAGATGACAACTTTCCATCCAAATTATTTTATGAGCCTTTTTAGAGCCTTAAAATATTATTTTGAGTTTTATTATCTCAAAATTTTAAGTATTTAACTTTATATAATTTTAGGAGTCCTTTTTATTCAAAGTTAAGCCATTTTAATGACTTTTTCTTATCTTTAAAATTCCCCTAATTTTTTATTTCGGGATTTTATAAATTTTAATCTAATTTTATGATTTGAACGTGTATTTAGGATGTTTAAATTTATATGATATTTTTCTAGTATTATTAATTAACCTAAAAACCTATTTCCTTATATATTAAAAACCTAATCTACCCAAACCCATCCCTCAACCTACCGATCACACACCTAGCCGCCACTCCTACTATTCATCATCCCCTCCAACGCTCCAGCAACCTCCAAGACCCCATAGCCAATTAATTCGAAGGTTCCAAGCAAGGCCAAGGTACCCCGTTGTCGTCCCGTCGTCCCGAAGTCCGTCGTACACGTTTCTAACTCTACAAATCGGTGAAAGGCATGATTTTCTTTCAACTTTTCGTGCCAATCAGATATCTATATTGTGTTGATGGTTTATGCATTAAATCTTTCGAATTTTTTTTAGAAAAGAGTTGAAGGGTTCGATTTTTTTTTCCTGGCCTTGCTTCATGTTCACGTTTTGTTGATATAGATCGGTCAAGGGCTGTTGGCTAGGGTTCAAGAGGTTCCTAAGGAGCCTTAGGGTCGGTTGGAGTCGGACGGTTCAGGCTGGAATGGAGCCATGACCGAGCTACATCAATCGGCCCCAAGATGGTCACAGTTTAGGGTTACGGGTTCAGGGGCTTCGGGTTCAGGGTTCCTGGCTGCATGGGGACTGGGGCCCGACTGGGTTAGGTCCGCCCGGACGTGGGCTACGTCCGGGCGGCGGCGCTCCGGCCAGGGGCGGCCGGAGCCGGCCGGCAGCAGGCCAAGAGGGCCTGCTGCTCACGGCCGAGAGGCAAGGGGGGGAGGGGGATCGGGCTGGGCTAGTTTAGGTGTCCGGGTCGGGTCTGAGTGGTCCGGGTCGGGTCGGTTAGGTAGTGGGTCGGGTCAGTGAGTTCGGGTCCGAGTTTGGTGGGCCGGGCTCGAGTATTTTATTTTTTTAAGTATTTTACAAAATTATGTGTTTTTGAGACTAATAAATTGAAATAAAATTATTTGGACTCCCAAATAATTTTATTTGGACTTTTAAAATTTTAATTAAGTTAGTCCATTTATTTTATGGACTTTTGGGCCCATAAAAGTTAATGGGCCAGTCTTTGGGTTTTTGGGCCCAATGGGCCAGTTTAAGTGTTATTGGGCTTAGTGAAATTTTAATGGGCTTTATTAATTTAATTGGGCTTAGAATAATTATTTGGGCTTAAGGTTTGAAATAATGGGCTTAAGTATGTTAATGGGCCAGATTTAAGATAATGGGCTTGAGTGTAGGGCCAGCAGTCCAGGACCATCCATGAGAAAATTTGCATGTGTCCTGATTATATATTTAATTATTTTTATGCATTGAAGTTATTTTTATATTTATATGTTAGTAAGAAATTAAATTAAATATATAGGATGGACACATATTTTATTCAAGTGCATGCATTCATGAAATATTATTTTATGCATGATTTAATGTTAAGTTGAGCAATAAAATATTTTATGTTGGAAGTTGAAGTAGTGTGACAATTTAAGGGGGACTTGTCCCCATATGATTGAAGGGCAGTTTACTGCCAATTTAAGAGGTGATTCGTCACCGGCCACGTACGTAGGTTTCCACGCTGATCAGTATTTAATGTATGATTTAAGGTTACACTACGGATACAACCATGCGATGTTAGAAAATGAATTGCTCAATAATGTTATGTAATATGTTATGTATGTTTATTTAAGTAAGTTATATTATTTAATTTTTAAAGCATGCTCATTCATGTATATGTATGTATTAGTATTAAATTGGTTTAAATTATTTTAAACCCTTGTTATGTTAGCATGTTGGGCCTCTAGGCTCACTACACTGGTATGGTGCAGGTGAGTACGTTGAGGATGACGTTGTACCCACCGGAGGCGAGGACGTATGAGCATGCATGCAGTGGCCCCGTGACCGTGAAATATTCTGAGTCGCTATGCATGTTTTTGTGTTGTCAGCATGATACATATTTTTATTATTTTCAGTGCATGCAAACTTTTATTTATTTATGCAGTATATTTTTAATTAATGTTTGACTCAGATATTTATTATTATATTTTTAAGAATGCATTTTTATTTAAGTATTTAATTGGTTATTCATTTTAAATACCTTTATTCGGTGCATATATGTATGGGCATATATGTACATATTATATTTAGTAAGTATAAATAAAAAAAAAAAAAAAAAAAATTTTTCCGCATATTTATTCATTATAGAGTTAGGGTCGTTTCAGTTGGTATCAGAGCACGGTCCTTGGAGGGGTCACTACTGCTTTGCGAGCTCGGAAATCCACGCTACCGGTCTGTAAGTTTTAATGTTTATAGTATGATTTAAATTTCTAGAATTTAAGTTAGCATTAATTTTAAAACACTTAGTTATGCATGGCGATTTACGTAAACAAATATGTGGTGGTGCAGAATGCCTCCCAGACAGGTGAATCGACGTGGGAGACCTCCACATCCACCTCCACCTCCACCGCCACCTCAGCAGCACCCTATTACAGCACTGGAGCAGGCCAGTGCCACTATGATGGCGGGTATTACTGCCTTGCTGGAGCAGCAGGCAGCCCGTCCCAGACTGTCCCACGAGGAGGACGTCGCGGAGAGGTTCCAGAAGAAGGGGCCTAAGGAGTTCTTGGGGACCACCGATCCGTTGGTGGCTGAGGGATGGATTCGCTCACTTGAGTCCATCTTTGACTACATGGGGATCACAGACGCCGACAGGGTGAGCTGTGCTACTTATATGATGCGAGGCGATGCAGCCTCATGGTGGGAGGGGGCAGTTAGAGGAGTCCATCTACCGACTCTGACATGGGCTGAGTTTAGGCGTATCTTCTACGCCAAATATTTCACTGAGGACGTGCGCAGCCGCATGATCCGGGAGTTCATGAGTCTCCGCCAGGGGGACAGATCAGTGGTGGAGTACATCAGCCAGTTTGAGAGGGGCTGTCGTTTCGTGCCCATGATTGCTGAGAGTCCGCAGGAGAAGCTGCGACAGTTTGTTGAGGGCCTGAGGGCAGAGATCAGGCACGATGTACGCATGGCAGACGTTTTTACATATGAGTCTGCAGTCAGCCGGGCTTTGCGTTCTGAGGAGGGTCGAAGAGCGATCCAGCTAGAGCAGCAGGGGAAGAGGCAGTTTCAGGCTGCATATCAGCGACCATCTTCGCAGCCACCTGCGAAGAAGCAGTATACAGGGCCGGCTAAGGGCCCGAATCAGCAGCAGAGGCCGCAGCAGCAGCAGAGGGGCGGGGCCCCTAATGCTATGGCTCATCCCACTTGCCCGAAGTGCCAGAAGATGCATTCGGGACCTTGCCTATTGGGAGCAGGAGTTTGCTTCCACTGCAGAGAGCCGGGGCATCAGATTGCTAACTGTCCCAGGAAGAAGAACACCGCTGGTAGGGTGTTCGTGATGCAGACTGAGGAGGTCGATCCTGACACCTCCTTGATCACCGGTACATCCTATCCCTAGTATTTTAATAATTCTCCTTTGGTTAAAGATTTAGTATTTAATTTGAAGTTCTTGTTATTTGGGACATTTAACAGCATGTTAGAATAGGAAGCATGTTTTACTTGTGATTAGAATTAAGAACTTGTAGTGACTCGTTTGGGAAAAATTAGAAGTGGTATGAAACTGTTGGGAATTTTCTGCGTGCAGGGAGAATTCTAGTTGGAGGCAACTCCACATTTGCGTTGCTAGATTCAGGAGCTACGCATTCGTTTATCTCCCTGGAGTTTATCCGGCGGGTAGGCATCACACCTGAGAGTAGTGACAGTGGGTATGATGTTACTATGCCGTCAGGGCAGATTATGTCTACCTCGAAGGTTATTCGAGGACTGGAGTTAGAGCTTCAGGGACACTCCATTCGAGCAGATGTAGTAGTCTTGCCTTTGAGTGGTTTTGATCTTATTTTGGGTATGGACTGGTTGACAGTCAATGGAGCTTCGATTGATTTTCGTCGGAGATCAGTGTCAGTGAGACCTACAGGGGGCGACCCGTTCACTTTTCATGCATCTCAGATCAGTGATATTCCTCAGGTGATATCCTATATTCAGGCGAGGAAGTTGTTGAGACGGGGTTTCCAGGGGTTTCTAGCGAGTATTGTCACGACTTCAGAGCCATCTAGCAGATCATTATCAGAGTTAGAGGTGGTTCGTGACTTTCCGGATGTCTTTCCGGAGGATGTGGCAGGAATTCCACCAGTGAGAGAGGTGGAGTTCAGTATTGACTTAGTGCCAGACACCGTGCCTATCTCTAAGGCACCGTACAGGCTTGCTCATACCGAGATGAAAGAGTTGAAGGAGCAGATACAGGAGTTGTTAGAGAAAGGCTTCGTTCGACCTAGCTTTTCTCCTTGGGGAGCTCCGGTGTTGTTTGTGAAGAAGAAGGATGGCAGTATGAGACTGTGCATCGATTACCGAGAGCTTAACAGAGTCACAGTGAAGAACAAGTATCCACTGCCGAGGATAGAGGACTTGTTTGACCAGTTGCAGGGAGCTTCAGTGTTCTCCAAGATCGATCTGCGATCTGGTTACCATCAGTTGCGTGTTAGGGATGCAGATGTGTCCAAGACTGCTTTCCGGACACGATATGGGCATTACGAGTTCTTGGTGATGCCATTTGGGTTGACCAATGCTCCAGCGGTTTTCATGGATCTCATGAACCGAGTCTTTCAGCCATATCTGGATCAGTTCATCATAGTCTTTATTGATGATATTTTGATCTATTCTAGGAGCATCGAGGAGCATAGACAGCACCTTCAGACCGCATTGCAGACTTTGAGGGAGCATCGGTTGTATGCCAAGTTCAGCAAGTGCGAGTTTTGGCTTGAGCAGGTGGCATTTCTTGGCCACATTATTTCGAGGGATGGAGTTGCAGTCGATCAGTCTAAGGTGGAGGCAGTGCAGAATTGGGGCATTCCGAAGAATGCTTCAGAGATTCGCAGTTTCTTGGGTTTGGCCGGATACTACAGGAAGTTCATCAAGGGTTTTTCCTCTATTGCAGTACCCTTGAATTCCTTGACCAAGAAGAATGCGAAGTTTATATGGAGTTCAGACTGTCAGAGGAGTTTCGATCAGCTGAAGGAAGCACTCACTACAGCACCAGTGTTAGCGATGACAGTACCACACGAGGAGTTAGTGGTTTACACCGACGCGTCTAAACTTGGTTTAGGCGCAGTGCTTATGCAGTGTGGTAAGGTTATTGCGTATGCGTCGAGACAGTTGAAGATTCATGAGCAGAACTACCCGACGCATGACTTGGAGTTGGCAGCAGTGGTCTTCGCTTTGAAAATCTGGAGGCACTATCTTTACGGCGAGAAGTGCAAGATTTTCACCGATCACAAGAGCCTCAAGTACTTCTTCACCCAGAAGGAGTTGAACATGAGACAGCGCAGATGGTTGGAGTTGGTGAAGGACTATGATTGTGACATTAGCTACCATCCGGGTAAAGCTAATGTAGTGGCCGATGCTTTGAGTCGGAAGTCATCAGTGGTAACATGTTTGACTGTGCAGTTACCACTACAGACCGAGATTCAGAGATTTGGTTTGGAGTGCTATCCGAGTGGCCATGCACCGAGCTTGTCAGTGTTGACGGTGCAGCCAGTTCTGCGAGATCGGATTAGAGAGGGGCAGTCCACTGATGAGGAGTTACAGCGATGGAGACAGAGAGATGAGGCTAGAGGAAATCTCTTGTATACAGTGGAGGATGGCATCGTTCAGTACCGTGGGAGGATGTGGGTACCGAACGTCGATCAGTTGCGAGCTGAGATTTTGACAGAGGCTCACGCATCTCCGTACTCCATTCACCCCGGAAGTACGAAGATGTACAAGGACTTGCAGCTATTGTATTGGTGGCCCGGGATGAAGAGTGACATCGGGAGAGTGGTGTCAGAGTGCTTGACTTGTCAGCAAGTCAAAGCAGAGCATCAGCGTCCAGCAGGACTTCTTAGACCTCTCCCTATTCCGGAATGGAAATGGGAGAATATTACGATGGACTTTGTAGTTGGCTTACCGAGGAGTACGAGAGGGTGTACAGCGATTTGGGTGATTGTGGATAGACTCACCAAGTCAGCTCATTTCTTGCCGGTAAGGATTAACTACACTTTGACACAGTATGCAGAGCTTTACATCAGAGAGATTGTTAGACTGCATGGCATACCAGTGTCTATTGTGTCAGACAGAGATCCGAGGTTCACCTCAGCGTTTTGGAAGAGTCTGCACACAGCTTTGGGGACTAGACTCTTGTTCAGTACAGCTTTTCATCCCCAGACAGATGGTCAGTCCGAGAGAGTGATCCAGGTACTCGAGGATCTTTTGAGAGCTTGTGTTATCGATTTTCGAGGATCTTGGGAGACTAGACTGCCATTAGTGGAGTTTACCTATAACAACAGCTTTCAGTCGTCTATAGGTATGGCTCCATATGCAGCACTGTATGGGAGGAGATGCAGATCTCCGGTGCATTGGGATGAGGTTGGAGAGAGGATTTTGTTGGGTCCGGAGATTGTGCAGCAGACAGCTGACATTGTGACGCAGATTCGAGACAGGATGAGGACAGCGCAGAGTCGGCAGAAGAGTTATGCAGATGCCAGACGACGCGATTTGGAGTTCGCAGTAGGTGATCACGTATTCCTGAAGGTGTCACCTATGAAGGGAGTAGCGCGTTTTGGGCGGAGAGGCAAGCTTAATCCGAGATACATAGGGCCATTTGAGATCTTGGAGCGAGTTGGCACGTTGGCCTATCGTTTAGCTCTACCTCCAGGGCTAGCGGCAGTGCACAACGTATTCCATGTATCCATGCTTCGGAGATATGTCTCCAACCCGTCGCATGTGTTGGATTTTGAGCCCTTACAGTTGCCACCAGATCTGGTGTATGAGGAGAGACCAGTGCGGATCTTGGCTAGAGAGGAGCGGAGGCTTAGGACGCGGGTAATACCGATGGTCAGAGTCCAGTGGCTGAATCACTCGGAGGAGGAAGCTACTTGGGAGACCGAGGCTGATATGAGGACTCGCTACCCGGAGTTGTTCGGGTAAGTACCTTAATTTCGAGGACGAAATTCAATTTAAGGGGGGAGAATTGTAACACCCGGTATTTTTAATTACGTAAATCCGCCTGCATAATTAGGATATTTAATTATTTGATTGCGTAGACGGGACCGTGGACGGACGAGATGACAACTTTCCATCCAAATTATTTTATGAGCCTTTTTAGAGCCTTAAAATATTATTTTGAGTTTTATTATCTCAAAATTTTAAGTATTTAACTTTATATAATTTTAGGAGTCCTTTTTATTCAAAGTTAAGCCATTTTAATGACTTTTTCTTATCTTTAAAATTCCCCTAATTTTTTATTTCGGGATTTTATAAATTTTAATCTAATTTTATGATTTGAACGTGTATTTAGGATGTTTAAATTTATATGATATTTTTCTAGTATTATTAATTAACCTAAAAACCTATTTCCTTATATATTAAAAACCTAATCTACCCAAACCCATCCCTCAACCTACCGATCACACACCTAGCCGCCACTCCTACTATTCATCATCCCCTCCAACGCTCCAGCAACCTCCAAGACCCCATAGCCAATTAATTCGAAGGTTCCAAGCAAGGCCAAGGTACCCCGTTGTCGTCCCGTCGTCCCGAAGTCCGTCGTACACGTTTCTAACTCTACAAATCGGTGAAAGGCATGATTTTCTTTCAACTTTTCGTGCCAATCAGATATCTATATTGTGTTGATGGTTTATGCATTAAATCTTTCGAATTTTTTTTAGAAAAGAGTTGAAGGGTTCGATTTTTTTTCCTGGCCTTGCTTCATGTTCACGTTTTGTTGATATAGATCGGTCAAGGGCTGTTGGCTAGGGTTCAAGAGGTTCCTAAGGAGCCTTAGGGTCGGTTGGAGTCGGACGGTTCAGGCTGGAATGGAGCCATGACCGAGCTACATCAATCGGCCCCAAGATGGTCACAGTTTAGGGTTACGGGTTCAGGGGCTTCGGGTTCAGGGTTCCTGGCTGCATGGGGACTGGGGCCCGACTGGGTTAGGTCCGCCCGGACGTGGGCTACGTCCGGGCGGCGGCGCTCCGGCCAGGGGCGGCCGGAGCCGGCCGGCAGCAGGCCAAGAGGGCCTGCTGCTCACGGCCGAGAGGCAAGGGGGGGAGGGGGATCGGGCTGGGCTAGTTTAGGTGTCCGGGTCGGGTCTGAGTGGTCCGGGTCGGGTCGGTTAGGTAGTGGGTCGGGTCAGTGAGTTCGGGTCCGAGTTTGGTGGGCCGGGCTCGAGTATTTTATTTTTTTAAGTATTTTACAAAATTATGTGTTTTTGAGACTAATAAATTGAAATAAAATTATTTGGACTCCCAAATAATTTTATTTGGACTTTTAAAATTTTAATTAAGTTAGTCCATTTATTTTATGGACTTTTGGGCCCATAAAAGTTAATGGGCCAGTCTTTGGGTTTTTGGGCCCAATGGGCCAGTTTAAGTGTTATTGGGCTTAGTGAAATTTTAATGGGCTTTATTAATTTAATTGGGCTTAGAATAATTATTTGGGCTTAAGGTTTGAAATAATGGGCTTAAGTATGTTAATGGGCCAGATTTAAGATAATGGGCTTGAGTGTAGGGCCAGCAGTCCAGGACCATCCATGAGAAAATTTGCATGTGTCCTGATTATATATTTAATTATTTTTATGCATTGAAGTTATTTTTATATTTATATGTTAGTAAGAAATTAAATTAAATATATAGGATGGACACATATTTTATTCAAGTGCATGCATTCATGAAATATTATTTTATGCATGATTTAATGTTAAGTTGAGCAATAAAATATTTTATGTTGGAAGTTGAAGTAGTGTGACAATTTAAGGGGGACTTGTCCCCATATGATTGAAGGGCAGTTTACTGCCAATTTAAGAGGTGATTCGTCACCGGCCACGTACGTAGGTTTCCACGCTGATCAGTATTTAATGTATGATTTAAGGTTACACTACGGATACAACCATGCGATGTTAGAAAATGAATTGCTCAATAATGTTATGTAATATGTTATGTATGTTTATTTAAGTAAGTTATATTATTTAATTTTTAAAGCATGCTCATTCATGTATATGTATGTATTAGTATTAAATTGGTTTAAATTATTTTAAACCCTTGTTATGTTAGCATGTTGGGCCTCTAGGCTCACTACACTGGTATGGTGCAGGTGAGTACGTTGAGGATGACGTTGTACCCACCGGAGGCGAGGACGTATGAGCATGCATGCAGTGGCCCCGTGACCGTGAAATATTCTGAGTCGCTATGCATGTTTTTGTGTTGTCAGCATGATACATATTTTTATTATTTTCAGTGCATGCAAACTTTTATTTATTTATGCAGTATATTTTTAATTAATGTTTGACTCAGATATTTATTATTATATTTTTAAGAATGCATTTTTATTTAAGTATTTAATTGGTTATTCATTTTAAATACCTTTATTCGGTGCATATATGTATGGGCATATATGTACATATTATATTTAGTAAGTATAAATAAAAAAAAAAAAAAAAAAAAATTTTTTCCGCATATTTATTCATTATAGAGTTAGGGTCGTTTCAGTAAGGGAGCCACTTAATTTGTTATTTCATATATACAAATATATTATCTCGCCACTCAGTTTCTTAATATAAGATAAGGTTTCGAGTTCAAGACCAATTATATATATATATATATATATATATATATAATTAATTAAAGTATGTATTTTAGAGTGTTGTTTAGGCCATTCTTGATTGATATTTGTAGCCACACCATGGCAGATGTACACGAGTAAATGAAGTTGGTACAATTTCAAAGTGCCAGCTAAAGGGCTGAGATTGACTCCAAATCTAGGGGGACCTTCAAATGTAGCCCAAGGACCAATACAGCATGTGAACAATCACTTAAGCTCCAATCCACATAAATAAAAAACGAGTGTATTAACTCCCACACGAATTAAAGTTCGTTGTACAATCCGTGGAATTGGATTACTTTGACTCTTTTTTAGCAACTTGTACCCTTTATGTCGATAACGTCGGTTCTTTCCTCGTGTTTTCATGGTTCAAAATGATGGAAAAGAGACCGTTCCAACTCACGAATAATTTTTTTTAAAAATTTAACTATCTGTTGTTCAAGAAAACAGAAGTTTGATCTCAAAATATATCGAGTTGATGGTTATCAAGATCTTGAATGATTCTAGAGGGAGACTAGAAGCGAGGAATTATGAAAATTGGACCAAAATTATTATTATTATTTGGCAGTTGGGTCAATGGAATTGGTCCAGTAGGGGTCCTAAATTACAATAGTGAATGGTCCTAAAATGATAATGATGTGGACTTGGTTGTACTTAAAGGCCTTGTACTTGGAGAAAGAAATTCATGTGAATCACTTATGGGTTGGCCCATTACACCATTTCTTGCCCATAACTACTTCGGATAATGGCGTCATTGTTAATTAATTGATTGCAAATCAAAATTGCCATTTTCAAAATAGGATTACTTTTATTTACTCAATAAGAATTTTGATTTTTCATAGATTTCATATTAAACACAATAGCATCACACAAATTCATATAAAACCGTCTCACGGGTCAACACGAAAAAAACGGCAAAAATTGAAGTGGAGACATTCAAGACATTTATACATAATACATATATATTCGATGATGAAAGATTACAATAATGAAAAATATTGAATCGGTTAGGAACTTAGGATATTGATAGTTGTAGCGTTTTTTTTGTTTTGATATTTTATCGTGATTTTTTTTTGTTTTCGAATGTTCTTATTTTGGGGTCAAAATTCCAATAATTCATTGCATACGTCTTGTCCATATTGGTATTCTAGAATTTGGAAAATCCACCTTAATATATTTTTATTTTAAAATAAATAAATAATGAATAAGTCAACACCTTTGATTTGTGAGCTATTATGTGGAAGATAATTTCCCTTTGTCCGCCGTTTCACGACCAACCAAAGTAGTCATTTGGGAAGCAAAATGACGTCTTTAGTAGCCCAAGCCCAATTATATGTTAATTTAAACAGCCCATCATGGTTATCTTAGGCCCTAGTCCATTGGAATTGGAAAGTATATACTCCGTTTTCAAAAGTAGTTATAATAAGAATAAATGTGTTTGAGTAGTTATGCTGTAAAAATATTTTTTTTTAGTTAAAAATAATTACGGAGGAGTTTGGACAACTATTCTTAAAAATAATTTTAACTTTAATTTTTTTTTTCTTATTCTTTCCTTGTTTCTGATTTATTACACATTTGATCTATGTTTTTTTTATTCTAAAAATATCAAAAAATAACTCAACTACATTTTCTTGTTAAATAGAGCTAAAATTGGAAATGTAATGAGAGAATCCCTTCTTCACCATTTTATTCGAGTTGTAAGAAAGAGCTCGTTAAAATTATTTTTTTTTTCTTATTTTTTTGTAGAGAAAGTTGTTACAAACTTACGATTTCATCTCAAATTTAAAACAATGATGTCAGATTAGCTACCCATCGACGTAATTAAGTTCTTGAATCTAAGAACTCGTTTCATATTTAACATTCATAAACTACAAGACATCCCACGCTCGCCTTCACCAGTTTATGCACGCGTGTTGTATTAGTATAGACACTATCGATGAAGGGGTACCAAACAAAAGAACTCCATCACTTTGGTTTCGATACAAATAATAATAACAACAATAATAAGAAGACCCCTTTCTCGGTTTATTCAAAAAACCATGCAAACTTACCAAATATCAACCAAAATAATAAAGAAAAAAACTTTGTTACAAAGCCAAAAATCATCCTAAAGATGAAGAGACAGATCAAGATTTTTCTCCTTCTCCCTCTCATCGTCGCCAAAACTCTCCATCTTCTCGCATTCCTCTCCAAATCCACTCCACAGTCTCTGGCTCCTCCGCCAATTCGCATAGCTCTGTTCATCGATCCCACTTTCATACACCTCATTCAAGAATTTCCCACGGCAAAACAGAACATTATTGAACTGGGATGCGCCGTTTGATCCAAATTCCTGCCCCGGAAACTGGCGAAGACTGGCGGCATGTGCGGTGATATAAGCCGAAGGGCCGAAAACTCCGAGTTGATGATAGCTTGGAGGAAACATCAATGGCTGCGGCGGTGGGGAGAGTGGATGAAAGGTGCCGTTGAAAGTATTTTGGCACACCCTTTTGTTCTTTCTTGCTGAATTCCTCTCTTTCTTGTGTGCATTTTGATGGCCACCTAATGCTTGTGAACTGTGAAACTTTCTTGAACAGTATAAACAGGGGAAGGGCTTTGTTGCCTCTTCTTTTTTATTATTCTCACCCTCCATTCCTGTCTGCAAGCAAATAGAAATTATGAGATCAAACAAATAAAGAAATTGTTTATGAAATGTATTTTTTTTTTCACTATATATAAGCTGAAAAGGTTGAAGAGACGGACCTTTGAAATAGTAATGCACAGAGTCTAGCTAGCCAGTATATATGAAGTAACAGAGCAAGTACAATTTCTACAGAGTTCAATCTTGGATTCTTTTTTGCTTCTGTAATGAAAATGTGGAACTATGAAAGAGTGTCATTTTACTTTACCCTTTATTTATAACTGTTGGATCATTAATTATTGTATGAAAATACTAGTTAAGTTTATAGAAAAGAGTGCATAGCCAAATGCCAGAAGAAGTTGTGAGATGTATGGGCTTGTATGCAGAAAAGATAAGAGTAAAGATAAGTGTTGCAAGTAATGTTCCAATAGGTTTCTTGGATACTGAGGCAAAGACTGTGATTGGAGAGATGTTAAATTGGTTTTTTTTAAAAGAGATGCTTAAATGAGTATATTGGGAAATGGGATCATCCATGTATCTGGTTGTGGCAGTAAGGAACACTGGGGTGTTCTACTTTTGCAGGCAATATTATGGTTTATTTATTAAGTTTTGGGTTCTTTTATGTCTTCATTCAGTCTACAAGACTAGAATTGGTTGAGTTTGGTGCATTCCATTCAATTCCTTGTAGGTTTTGTCATGTTTTATACTATTCATATCGAGTGAAGGACAGCAAGTTTTAAACTTTTATATTGATGTCACCACGTTTCATATTTGTTTGATTACTATATTTTATATCATGTATTACATCTAAAAGTTTGCCACATACTCAAAGCACTTGTCGAATATTTCATCATGTAATTTTTTTTAGGTCGATGCTCAATAGCAAACACGAAAAATGGCCCACCTTTCTTTCTTTTTTTTCTTTCGTCTTGTTGCAGAATTTTGGATGGTAAACTATGGTAGGAAAATAAGAGTAAAATTCAACATCCATAATGTATCTCACGATTTAAGAGCTTATTACAACTTGAAAACTTTGGATTTTGAAAGTCCAGCTACGGCTAGTGTATCATAGATATAAACACGAGTGAGTCAAATGACTTTGCCCCTATATACTGAAGATCTTTACTCGGCACACTGCAATTCAGTGCAATAAATGGTTATGGGGGCAAACCCACTGCACATTCATTCACCCCACATTCTACACCGCCAATCCCCTGACAACTCGCTCACTTTTTATTTGCTGAATTTGCATGTATGCCACACATAACGGCAACATAAACACAGTGGTCCATTTTCCCAAACTTGGCATGTTACTAGGTTCACAGTTAAGAAAGGTTTGCAATTTCATATTTGCGTGACCAAACTCCGCACCTAGTTTTATATTTGGTTTTTGGAAACTTGCAAACATACATGGGACATACATAGAATTTCAAATTTTATGCATAAATCTGAAAAAGAACCTTTAGATGATCCAAATAGGCAGAAAGGGTCCGTAACCATACAATGATACAAGAACAAAATTGTTCTTTTTTCGATTGTTCTGTGGTTGAAACCGGGAAAGAATTGGTGAGCGAAACAAGATTTTGAATACAATGAAACTAAGGTCACTAACTAGATCTATTCACACAAAAGGAGTCTGATACTCCGGAATAAATAACCTTTAGGACAGAATAAACACTAGGAACCTTGAAAGAACAATCCGTTTTGGCTATGTTGGGAGGAAGCACCATTAACAACAATATATCATTCTCTAGCAATACAAGGATTATAATTCCGTTTACCAATAGAGAGCATACACATTGGGAGGACAACCTTGTTCATCTAGGAACACCCAAAGCATCTCCTTATTGATAAGATACTTGATGGCAAGTGTTCTTGGTCGGGCTCAAATTTTTTGCGCGGAAGGTGTTTGAAGAACGCTTTTACAGCTCCAGTGACACCATCTTCGTTTTCCATGGCCTTCGCAAGCTCAACTGCTTGCTCCTTGACCTGCACATAGTCTATCTAGTTCATATTCAACTTACAAAATATTCTTCTCATAGTTGTCGCTAACTGCTTTCTGAGACGAGATTCTTTCACAAAGTTGCTTAGAATGGGAGATCTTTCCACCACAGGCAACTCCAATTTTCATTTCATTTGGAAAAGCTTTTCTTCATGTCTGAATTATGATAAAAATCTAAGGCTCGAATTAAGTATATTCGAGTTCGAGCTAGATTCGAAGTTCGAAAAGTTCAAATATTTTGGCTCGAGCTCGAAATGAAGTTCGAGTTCGACTCGAAATATTCGAACCTATTCGTGAACTATTCGAATTATTGCTCGGATATTATGGTTCGAAAAGCTCGAAATGTCCGAAAAGGTTCGAAATGTATATATTTATTATATAATTATATTGTTTTAATAAAATATTAAGGCTCGCGAACTATTCGCGAACTATCGAACAAAATAATTTTGACTCGAGGTCGGCTCGAAAAAAAGTTCGAAAATGTTCGGATTCGACTCGAGTTCGATAAGTTTGAAAACAAATCTAATATTTATCGAGCCGGCTCGAAAAGCTCGCGAACCGGCTCGATTCGTTTACACCTATGTTTGATACTCAAAAGAACTTTAACAAACTCTTTTCGATTTCGGAGCACTAAATATCGTATTAAAATAAAATAAAAGTAAAATTCTATTCATGTACCTTGGGATCTAGCATGTAGTTGATTGCATCAACAAGCTTTTGAAGTGAAAATTCATCGACTGGGATCGGTGGAGGACCAACTTTTCTGGCATGAACTCTTTCTCCCCAAAAAGGTTGGTCCCCAAAGAAAGGAATGATTGTTGTGGGACACTGTATTGCAGAAGAAACAAATAAATAATGAAATTGTCAAGAAAAAAGTCCGGGTGAGAAAAACATGTATAAAACATTTACCGCAGCCTTAAGACCAGCAGCCGTTGTTCCTGCTCCTCCATGGTGCACCTAAAATAAGTGTAAAACAACAAAAACAAGTTATGAAACTATAAATAGACAACTTAGGTGTCATCCAATGTCATGCATGCACACAGAACTGTGAGTTCTGGATATCGATGATACACCGCCAAGCAAATCGCAGAAACATCAGCCACTGGCTCACTTGGAAAACACTGTATAACAATTTCCATTTACCCTTTGGAACTATAGCACAAGACAAATGATAACACTCGGTAACTTACTAATATATTATTTCAGTTTTACTCGAGTCTACACCAATAAATAGAGATCAAGAATAGATGGGTTGGATAAACACAGAATCCTCGTAACAAAAGACAACAACAAATATCCAGATGCTCGTCCAAATATGCACTTACCACGGCTGCGCATTGCAAGAAAAGCCAATCATGAGGGCAGTTATCCAGCAAATATACAAAGTCCTTTTCTTCAGCCACTAAGAAGAAGCATTAAATTTTGAATGAGGTTGATTTATATGGAAAGTGAACGTCAGAAATCATGTGTAAATAGAACGACGATCAAAAATGGAAAAGGGAACTCACAGTCACCAAGGCCACCCCAGCCTTTATTGATAATACCCCTTTGTTTAGTTATTTCTAAAGCTTCAACAATTATTTTCGTCATTTTCTCTGGCTCTTGAACAGGCTGTGCAAGGGGAAAAAAAGTTAAATATGAAACAATGGCTCCTTTAAAGAGAGAAGCTAACTCAGAGAAGATAAAGAGTGAAAACATTTAGGGAAAGTTACAAGATTAAAAGTCAGCATAGATGGTGTTGAGAGAGGGTGTTTGGGAGGGAAAAAAGAGAAAAAAGTCTTTGCACAAGTAAAAATGCATGAACTAATAGTTTCATGTATTTGCACAAGTAAATATATAGACAATCTACTATGAAGTGTAATTTCCACCAATAATTTCATATCCATCATTGGATTTCCATGTACCGGAAAACCCTGTCCCATAATGTAAATTGGTGATCCATGATTCACTAAACTACATGTATACCAAGAAACTGTAGCTTGGCCACCACTATCACAAACGAAAGACTACCTAGTACGCCAAAAAATCTTCAAAGCCAAAAAAACCAAGGAGAAGTTTTTTATCACCAAGAAAAAGTACCGACAAAAAATAGTGAAAAAACAGTCTCTCCCTTTTATCATCTCGGGGAAAAGAGAAGGGTGGTGGGTGGGTACAGTCAGGATATGGAACCCAAGGATACTCACCAGGCTGCCAAATCCAATATAAATAGGCTTTGGGCCAGAGTTAAGCCAGTTTACAAGTGCTTCAGGTGGTTCATAATTTGTCGCAAGATCAAGGAAGCAAAATCCAACCACATCAACCTTAGGGCCCCAATCTGAAAGAAAAGATTGATGACTATAAAGTTCAATGATCAATCTTTCAAGTATAAACAAGCAAAGATTCTCATAACTGTAACACAAATCATGGCAATGACAACCGACTAGCTTAATAATTTAGATATGACACAAAAAATTTCATTAGGAAAAAGCATTTGATTCTTCGGAAAAAGACAATTCAGAAAAATGATCACCTTTTGGTTTTGGAACAAGGTGAGGACTCCATATATAGCCATGCGGAATATCTGCCTCGGATCCTTGTGAACCGCTCAAATAAGTGACTGGGCGTAGCCTCAGCTTTTTTTTCCTAACGTCATTAATCATGTCTCTAATTCCTAGCCATATCAAGGAGTCAACTATCTGGTATGATAACTGTAAATTTCATTGAGAAAAAGGTTTAAAATGGTGCAAATATAAACACAAGTACTTTTAACAACGACAAAATTGCAAGCAATATAGATGAAAAGTATTCTTCAAACTCACTCTATATCCAGCTGGCTGCTTAACACGAGACAAAGGATGGGGGAATTCACTGGTTGGCCTGGCAGGAAAAAAAAACTGTCCTTTAGAAAGACAAGAAGAAAAATAATAAAAACTAGAAAACCGTTAACATTGCAACCAATTTTCATCTCTTAATAAACCAAAAGGAATTAATAACAGCCAAAACACAACTAGATAAGAGCTTACGTCCATGGCATTGTGAAAAATATATGAAGAGGGATCTTCAGTGCCTCTGCAACATGTGTGTGGCCTGAAGAGATCTATAGGTTAGTAGATAGGCCTCTGTTCAATAACCACCAATATAAAAATAACAACAGAATGACTTTCTGTGAGAGGTTCAGCATAAATTCCAGAATACCTTCAGCTTAAACCTCCCATAGAAACATTTTTTCTTGACAGGCCCCTTCATTAAATATCAAGGTGGTTGGGTTTTTAAGAAACTATTGACCAGCAATTAAGCATTAATAACAATCACTTAATGACAGAAATGAATAGAGGCGTGATATTATATGAGAAGCGACATTTTCAAATTGGGATTGTGATGCAGTCGGGAGAAAACTCCACTCCTGCAAAAATTTACTGATTGCAATCCTTTTTTTTTTTTTAATTGCATGAAATATAAGTTCTTGAAATTGCCAAATAAACCAATCAAGTGTTAGGTGCAGCTATGCTTATTTCGCAGCTTCTACTTCGCGTCATGATCACCGTAAAGTTCAAAAGTAGACAACAACTGTTCGTTTCATTTACAAAATATTCCAAAAGGTATTATACAAAACCTAACTCCACAACCTGAAGCAGCAAGTTATACAAAATGACATGAAAACTAGCAGATATATCAACATCAAATATACAAATAAAGAATCCAAATTTTTACAAAAGCCAAATTAGATATGAGAAGGCACAGATCACGCATCTCACCATATGCTGGAGGATTAGCAATCATTGCATCTGCTTTGAAAGGAATACCAGAGTCCATGTCAGGCTCTTTGCATGCTGCTAGTAGGGAATATATAATCTCTTTTATTTGATTTCTTTGTACCGGTATTTCTGAAGGCCCCGAAGGCAAGAACCCTTTGTTCTTTACCATATCTGGAGAAGAAAAATGTAAAATTCTCTGCTATTGCTTGATTTATTTATAAATGAAAACTTGATACATGTACTTTGCCAAGAAGAAAGGAACTCAAGTTCAGGATCAACTCATGCAATTACTGATAAGGAAATAATGCCTTCAAGTAGATTTCTCTGCGCCATGATTACCTCAACTATAAAATTAAATACCAAAATCAAATGGTTTTATAGCATGTCAACATCGATCAAACAGTCTTCAAAATTTTAAATTGAGACTATTTTATCTGGTTAAAAATTTGAAGGCGACATTTTACGTTAGTGCCATTATGCATTCTACTTGTCGGCCATAATTTTCAGAAGATATATTAAGCAAGAGGATCATCGATCTGAACAATTGAATTTATCATAACTAGATTACAAAAACATCTAAATCAACTTTGCAATGAAATAATTATTGCCCTAAAAACTATAACCGCTAAATGAAACCTTTGGTTATTCGCACGAATACATAGGACTATGACCAAAGCAATTATATGAAAGGGACTAGGTGCAGATAATTGTAAAGCCCTTAAATTGCACATCATATATTCTTCACATATACCAATGAAATCAATTCTTTATGTCATGCAAGTGTAACATCTAAGACTTTTACAATTTTTTGTGGTGATACAAACAGATTATTCATCGGTATAACTTTAGAGAGTATTTTTCCATAACAAGAAATGCTCAAAATTTCGAAATTCTAAAATACCCAAACATATTATGAAAGCACTAAGCAAGAAGTTTATTAAGAAAGTTAAGTTACCAACGAATAAAAGTATATAATCACCAAGATGTAAGGCTCGGTGCTCATTGGATAAAATAATTAAAAAAAATACAGACATTCAATCTTGCCTGCCAGACATTCATAAAGAAAAAGAAAATTATAAGAACTAGAAACTTACATCCAGCAAGAACTTTTGGATCCCCACCAAGGGGATAGAATTCCAGCCCAGAAGTCAGTACAAACTCTTTAAAATTAGAATGAGTAGCCAATCTAACACGATGCCCATAATCCTGCACCCCATCATAGTCATAAGCAACTTGACAAAGCATGAAAAATTTTAAAAGGGCAAAGAGAGTAGAAAAGAGGAAATGAATAGTTAAAAAAATCTCTTTTTCTTCAAGGGAAATCATGCAAAGTATCTTTACTTTTTTGTCAGACATCTTTTAATGTTGTCTAACGTTTAGGGCATTCCTGTAGCATCTAAAGAAATCTACATTCACGTACCTGCAGTTGCTTTCCAATAGCAACAAATGGCTGTACATCTCCACGTGTTCCGACGATAAGCATCACAATTTGCATAGGAGGAATATACTGAAGGTCCGAATCATCGAGCGACTCTTCATCAACTTCACCAGATGTTTTTCTTGATCCAACACCAAGGGCTTGAGGTTCAACATCTCCAGGAACTTCAAATTCTACGGTTCCATCATCTTTGACAGTAGCAATTCTGTTCAACAATTTGAGCTGCATTGCTTTAAATATTTAACAAAAACCCCAGGCCTGCCCTCAATTTAACAATTTAAACTGCATATGTAACTATGTCAACCAAAATCTCAGGCTCACAACCATAATTAAATCACTTTGCAAAAATACATTAAGTTCACCAGAGGGTCAATTGAAGTCAGCGGCCAACTGCTTCAACACATATATCAACAAAGCCTTCCATGGGAGGCTTCAATAGGCATAAGCAAATCATTTAGAAATCTCATTCGAATAGATTCATCTTCCACAATGTAAGCATTTCTACTCAATAACACTTCATGAACAGTTGGCGTATCACATTTCAAATGCCATAAAATTCACCAGACAAACAGCACAAATGGGTAAAATTAATTTCCAAGATACAATAAAGATCTACGAATATATAAGATGGTGCAGACTCGCATAGAACTGAGGAATTAAGCACGGCAGAACAAATGTTAAAGCAAGCTGCAACAATATGCAAATAATGCTTACCTTCTGCTGTACTGAGATTCGGTCATCAAATATTTGCGCAGCCTCTTCGGCAAGTATATTATTACGTCTCTGCTTCTCAGCGTTGGGAAGATGTTTCTCAGTTTTCGATCTTTCCAACCCCGAGGGAACCTCAATCTTCTCAGAATTCAGAATTTCCGGAGGCACCGTATTCACTCGAACAAAACTCGCCCCTCTACTCCCTGTCGGCATTAATAAAAAAACCAGCTCCCATCACACAACCTCAACGAAATTTTTACTCCCTCCCTCCTTTCTCACCATTCATTCACTCAATTCTAAAAAAGGTAAAGACAAAAAAAATGACAAAACCCTAATTTACCTGAAGAGTTGCTGTTGCCATTAGAAAGCGGAGGAGCTGAGGCGGCTGTATCAACTGAAGCAGAAATACTCTCCGGAGCATCTTCCTGGGAGTGGATGGCAACATCAAGTGCACTGGAAGCAGTGCTAGCTCCCTCCGCATTCGACATCAGCTCCGCCACCGCTGAACTTGGATCTACAGAGAGCAACTACGTATAATTCACAGAAGAACACAAATTGATGGCGATAGTGTGTGTAGTGAGGAGGAATTGATCTGGAGGAGCCACGTTCCAAAAGAGTGGGGGTAAAAGAATCTGCTCGAACATTTCGATTCTGTGTCTGGAGAATTTCTTGTAGAGTTGTAGGAGGGGAAAGAAAATCCACGCGCGGTTCGGCGCGTAGGAATTCAATGTGAACAGATGGACCGGGAGACGGCCCGGAGACCCCGCTTCATACGGGGGCCGGGCTTTTGGCTCCTTGCCTGCCTCCTTGGGAAATGACAATTTTATTTTGTTGACCCGAGATTAATTTATATTTTAGACTCAAAATAAAGAGTCAATTAAATTATGATTATTAATAAGAAAATAACTAGTAACAGTAATTATAAAAAATATATTTTATTATCAATTCAAATAATTATTTTACTCCATCTGCAATGATTTATTGTGGATTTGTGGCATCAGCTAGGGCCTAGGGAGAATTGACAAACAATTGACTCGATTGGGCAAAATTATTAAACCAAAACAACTAATTAAAAATCTTAAATTAAGTCAATCAAAATATCAATACGTACAAATGCACATATTAATCGGAAATGTCTTATCTAGAAGTTAATTCTTGGCTTGAATTTATATAAGGAGCATATTGTGTCATATATTTTTCCTTGTTTTATTTTTCTTCTTAAATTTAATTTAATTTACTTTCTTCAACATTACAATTTACACACCGTTGGAAAATAGCTAGTGTTAGAAACTTCTTCTGCCAAAAGAACAAGCCCATGTAATTTTGTGACACGATCTCATAGGATTTTTTTGTGCTTAATCAAAAACACAAGTAACCAAGTGGCCTTCATTTGTGTGTTACAAATCCTATAAGAAGAAAATCCATGGACCATTATCTCATATCATGCCTTCTCTCTCAAATTTCTAACTAAATAACAATCGTCATCCGTCAACTCTCCTTCTAAATATCAGGGTAGTTTTAGAGACACTAAGGTCATAAAGCTACCTTCTAAACATCTTTGTAGAGCAATTGAAACTTTGGTATTCCTTCGGGAGGGAGTGGACAGCTAACAATGAGCTTGCCCTTCATGGCCCCTCTATATACTGCCTGCAATAATCAGATAGAGCAAGCATTAACATTTTACCCAAACACCTAAGGCTTCATTTCTCAGATCAGATAACGTAACACCAGCAATAATATATTCCCCAAGGAACTAAATCGCAATGATCTTAAACGCAATCTGAGATAAACTGAAATGAGAAAATACGTACTTAACGCATCAAGAACACTCCTTAACCAATATAATTATCCAACAGAGGAATACAGGAATACCTCCACAACATCGATGAAGTCTTGTTTTGTCCGAAATGAACCAACCCATTTAGTGTGATCAGCACTTCTGCAGAAGTTGTGGAAGAAAAGATTATGAATCCAGCATCAAGATTCAAATCATGATAAAACTACAGACTACAAGTCCGGCTCAAGGAGAAAAGCATAGGACAACCTTAAAACTGTGCTGCTCTAAATTCATATTACACTCAGTGTAATCTTGGACGTCAACATAATCACAAATCTCAAAAAGAAAAAGGCAAACTAAAGAAAAATATGAAAACTGCTCATGAAGTTCCTCCATGGAATTTTCAATAGATTCAAAGCGCCCTCAGGAATCTAATGGTGTAAACACAAGCAAGATATTTAATATAGTTCAGAATGACAATATGGCATTTATATTTCAGAAAAATTTACAGATAAGATGCTAATCTTTTCTCTTGCCAAAGGAATGAAGAAAATGGTATGTCAACATGATGGTGAAAACACATTCCTCTTTACATTGCTGCAAGGAAAAATTTAAAAACAAACCAGATTTTTTTTAGCTACCCTCTAATTTGTACCTTATGAAAATTATTGATCGTGCAATCTTCTATGATGTCATCACACACAAACTTTCGAGCCATGGTATCGTCGGCGAAACCTCATATATCTGGTATCATTTACTTTTAGTTATATCTAAACTTTTGTTACTTTTGTTTTTGAGTACCGGCCCATCAGATGGTTGTTTCTAGAGAGTTGGTTCCCAGCACAAAAAATTATAGGTGGCTGGTTATCAAGGCTAGTACTCCATCACCGTACAGGGTTACACCTTGTGTGTTAATTCAGGGCAAACTTATCCGTGAAATGACTTGTCAAACAGTTAGTGTTGAGCCAACTTCCATGATTCGGAGCTTTTGGGATAATAGGCCTCATGAAAAATTGAGCATTAACTAAAAAATACGATTGAAAACAAGTATCATATTCTAAAAGAGGAATCGAAGTTGTTCCTTCCCGTTTTCTCCAAACAATGATACAAAGCAATTAAAGGTAACGCATGGTGCATAAAGAAAGCATCGCATACCCTGAATCTATCTTCATGTGATGAGCATTGAAGAAGAAAATCGTGGAAGGTATAAAAGTAATGTCGAAATACTTGACATAAACTTGAATCTCCTCCGAATCAACATCGACCAACGCCACCGTCGCGAATCTCGACACGTCTCTGGCTGATTTATACAGCTGGAGATCAAAATAGAATACAGAGAAATCAAATTAAAAACACAACCAAATTATCTAGAAATTCAAAGGGCGGCGGAGGCATACAACGTCGTCGAGCTGGAGGCAGACGCCGTCGGAGGAGCGGCCGAATCGGAGGACGAGGACTTTGTCTATGGTGTCTCTGATCATCGAATCCACTTCCCCTTTATGACTGAGTGTTGGTAGCAAAAATTCCATTGCTCCACTTTCAATTCTTCTGAAACTGAGAAGCGACGCGAAAAATGACCATATTTTATTGGGCTTTGGGCTTTGGGCTTTGGGCTTTGGGATTATTGGATATGAAACTATTGGGCCATAAAGAGGAGCATTGTTTGCTATGGCCTGATCCAAACTAAAAAATTTACTTGTCCGAAAGTAACACATGGAATAATGTCGCACTCCAATAAACTTAGTCCTAATCTTGCCAACTCAAGATGGAGACCTATGTATTCAATATTTATATTTTTTTATATGCAGAGAATGTAGGCTGGTTCTTTAATGCCTACATAATGCAGGTATATCCCCTTAGAAGGAATGTTGTCCTTTTTATCACTTTCAAGCCCGAGTTGATGTCCTCTATTTCCATACATTGTCCCTCGTATTTGCTTTCTTGCAATCTGACCATGTTTTCGTATGCTAGCCAGCTTCTTGGCAAATGAAATTAAATATATTATGTGGTCAATGGAATCATAATTACCCATATCTATTGTCTTTTTTGTTGTTATGTTTCTGTTTTAGTTCGATAGATATATATATATATATATATTTAACAATTTTAGTTTTTTCCTCGACGTGATGCTAATGTAGCACCATGCAGCTAAGGTGACATATATTTGTTGGCACATCAAGATTTTCAACGAAAAAAACTAAATTGTCAAAAATCGAAAGATGTAGTTCTAAACTGAAATCTGAAAATATAAATGATCAGAAATCATAAAGTGACAAAATTATTGGACCAAAATTATAATCTTCCTTTAATTCTTACTATGTAGAAAATTATCCAAAATTTGGATGAATCAATCAATGTTTTGTCGATTGGAATATCCTAACCAATTTTTACAACGATTAGGTAAACAAGGTATCATATCCGATAACCTCCTTATCGGATTATTTATTATTTTTTTCCATTTGGGAGAGGTATGTGTTATTATTGACCCTCAAATAGTAGACCTGATTGCAAACTTAAAATCTTGATATTAGATAGATTAATCTTGATTCTATATTTGTGTGATCTAATGTGGTCGCTCTCACTAAAGAAGGGGACCATGACTTTTGGGTCAAGTCACACCCAACATAATGTCCAGTTTGTCCGATTTCAAACCGGGCCTCACCATTTAGTACGTCTGGTTTTCACTCTAAAAGAGTGTGTTTGGACCATAAAAGGGGAGATAATATAGCCTATTTTTGACCTTTTCATTTCATATCATATTTATATCCTTGCAATCTAATTCAGACAGCATTATGTCGCAAAACGAACTATTCGTGGATCGTGTGGGACTATCAGGCTATGATTAGGTTCATTTCGGATATATGTTTTCTAAAATTGTGTTTTTGAAAAAAAAAAAAAAAAAAAGTGTATGTATCGTTTTGCTTTTTGAATGAGATATTTTTTGTTGTGTACATCACATCAAGTCAAAATATCTTGGGATATTTAATTTTAAAATAACAGTTTACGGGGGTGCTTTGAAAATGTAGTAAATTATATTATGATGTAATATATATACTAATCGAGTCATTTTTTTTCCTTTTGTTTTTTCCCTCCAAATTATTTCTAACAAACAAATTATGGATTTGATAACGAAGGTGAGCACAACCTTAAGCCTTGTAACCTCAAGAAATGAAAATCATTAGGCCAAAGCGTGCATATAATAAAATTTATAAATATTATTGTTGCTTAGATATAATTTTCTATCTTTAAACGATGGTTTGAGAAAATGTGGATAAATATTTGTGAGATGTGTTAAAAGTATATTATAAAATAAATATATAATATTTGAGGCTAAATCTTTACCGTGTAATAGGTCATATCAAAAAAAGAGTTATTCTATTGACCTCGAGTTATAGAATATTATAGATACTGTATATATATATATCCAATATAATTTATACTTCAATGTTTGTTAACGATATTCTACATCAATTTTATAAATAAAGTAGAGAGTAATCAACAATACATGAGTGCAATATTTAAGCATCATCAATCTCCAAAATGTTTAGTAATTATTAATTTTTTTTTTAAAAAAAAAAATCAAATTTGCATGATTAGCTACATATTTACTGGTGATCATTAAAAGGAAAAATGTTAGATGTACATATAGGATTATACATTGGTTACATATCACATTTGAAATTACAAAATTATCTACACCCGATTTATGAATTCGATGTTGACTAGAAACCATTCTCGCCTATATATACAACGAATCCGTTTGCACTTGGAATCAATCACAAGACAACCACTATCCCCCACTCACAGCCTAGTTGTTTCACATCTTCTTAGATTCAGCCCCAAGTTTAATTAATCACAAACTTCCCCATATGAAAATATTCCAAATTTTATATCACAAATAGCCAATACTCGAGAATCTTTGGTGTATATAGAGACAGCGGAGATAGATTTCTTCTGTGCTGTCCATTTGACCAAGAATAATGTCTACACCATCTGTCATTTGAATTCCATTGAATATTATTAACAACATAACATGCAGGTGAGCTAGCTTTGTGATTTTCTTCAATAGGATATCAAATTTGGAATTATACCAATGTTTCTTGTTGCTTTTAAATGTGGCAGATTCTTCATTGGCTCCCCAGCATTGCCTCAGAGTCTCCCAAAGTGGCAACTTTTAGTCCCCTTGCCAAGAAAAATAGACTTCAAGGTAATTATGTGCTATGTTTGGTGTAAAGAAGTTGATCAGTTTGAAGAAACAAGTCGAGCTGGAGCCGAAATATTAATTCAAAGTTGCTTGTTGTTTCATTGCAGATAGAAGAATTGGATCGATCGTTTTGCATAACGAGCGTGGACTTAAACGAAGGCGGTCGAAGCGAGTGGAAAGGATCAAGTTGTGCTGCAAGAGCTTGAATCTTTTCTACTTCTTTCAAGGAAAAGACATCCCCAAGAATTGGTCTCACCATACTTTTCACCTAAAGAGGCTTGCAAGTTTTCAAAGAAGGCAGAGTTCTGTCCATTCCATGAAGATGAAATCCGGAGAAATCGCACAAGGATTAGGCGTAGCACACATGGCGGATTCTGCTACAACTTATGTCGGGAGCAAGATCTTGCCCATTACAGATGTAACGACTCAACCTTCTGCAGCGAATTGTAATGATCAATGCAGCAAGGAGTGCACGAAAGAGAAGGCGAACGGGAGAAAGACGAAGGCGATTTCGAGGATGAAGGAGTTGCTGAGATGGGCTGCTGCTGCTGCTAAGGCTGAAAAGGGAGGAAAATACATTGGCAGAAAGGTACAATCTGCTCATACACACAAGGGACAGTTTGAATAGTGACTCAAAATTTTGTTTTCTTGGACTTAACATTGGAAAATGCTATATATTTTAACAAGTGGAGGTTGTTTTCGTAGATTCAAACTTGTGTAGAATCGGCCCCAAAGTATTCTTTCATCCGAGGTTGATATTCGACATTAACTAACGGAACGATTACTTGATGTTACAGGTGATGCATCTTCGGAACAAATCGGCCTTAAAGACCGTGCCAGATTATGATCAACTCAGCAACGAGTCTTCAAAGATCGGTTTTAGATGGGATATGGAGAGTCGCTCCACTGTTTCCTCTGCGTATTCGGCCTTTTCGGATGCGATTTCGATGACTTATTCGATGAGAATCAATGATCAAGTATTTGCAAGTGCAGCAGCTTCTGTGAACTCCACTCCTTTACATGCTAGAACTAGAAATCGATCTGGTAGAGGAAACTGGATCACCACTGATTCTGAATGTAAGCCTCTTTTCCTACATAATTTCTATATTTTCCCAAATTTGAAACAAAAATCCTTACTAGGCCATTAATTAGAAGTTATTTTGGACAACTAAATGCACAATATTTTCTAAAATACGCACACTTATTTTTTACTTTTTTGTTAATTTTTATGTTTGGTTTTTGGACAGTTGTGGTCCTGGAGTTGTGAAGATCGGAGTGGAGAATATTTGTCAATTGACGCAGCTTGGCACCAAATTCCAAATGCTTTCTTAGGCTCAATATTGTATATATTTTGGAAAGATGCCAAATAAAATGTTTGAGAATGAATTCGTGATTTCTTGTTCGAAGGAATGAATGCAAAATGTTAATTTGCTGATTTGCTCTGTTTAATGGAGATGATAGGAAATTTATTTCCTAATTATAGTAGTACATATAATTAATTTGATGGCAATCAAGATTAAAAAAAAATCCAAACTATAGAAACATCTTGTATCATAACAAAGTATATTATAAAATATAAATGTGTTGCATGCCTGCGGGGATTTCCAAACATAGGAAGGAGACAGGGGCGGCGTGCCAATCAATGGAAATTCACTGTTTTCATCTCTATTTTTCCGCCTGTTGTTCTTATTTAATGCACACAAAACATTCCATTTTTCATCCACTAATCCTTTACAATGAATGAATCTGATCCCAATCCATGCCAGAAAACCAACAACTCCTCACCAGGCTTTGATTTCCTAGGATCAGACCTGATTGAATCCATTCTTTCTCGCCTCCCAATCGCTTCCATTCTCCGAGCTGCTTCAGTCTGTAAACTATGGAACTCGACAATCCATTCTTCTTCCTTGGAAAAACTGGTATCCGATTCCGGGTCATTTCCAAGCTGGCTCTTCCTTTTGGGACAGAACAACCATCCATTATTGGCTTTTGATCCCGAATCCAATTGTTGGATTCGATTTTCAAAAGAAACCTGTTTTTCCAGTGATTCATTCGTTGCGTCCAGTGGTTTCATCTTCTCCCTTAGCCTGGAAAAATTCAGTTTCAGGCCTGTTTTTTGTGGCCGTTTGTGCCAAACGAGGCCTCTCCGATTTCCACGACGCAAACCTTTGATCCATGTGTACTTGGAACCTGATTTCTCGAAACAAGTCAGGTTCATAGTAGTTGGTGGCATCAGCTTGTTGAATCAAGAGGACTGTTTGGCAGTGGAGATATACAGTCCTGATGAGAATTATTGGGAACTTTGCCAGCCTTTAAACGAAATCTTCCATCCCGGAAACTCGGCTCAATCTCTCTGCTCAGCTCTGTTCAAAGGAAAATTCTTTGTCTACGATAAATATTCGTGTTTCATTTCTTCTTTCGACCTGATAAAACGATCCTGGAGCAATCCAAAAACTCTCAGGCCTCCAGGGACCCTGCTTTCATCCCTGATCTCGATTCGGGATCGGTTAGTTTTAGCTGGATTATGCAGCACCTATAATGGTGGCCTGGAATTCATCATCTGGAATATCGATGACAGAACCCTGGAATTCAGCGAGATTGCAATCATGCCTCGGGATTTGCTTTCTTTTATGATCGATCGTGAATCGGGACAGATGTTTTCGAGCTTGAAATGCGCGGGTTCGGGTCGTTACGTATATGTATTCAACGAAGAATTTTCCGGGGATTTCCCGGTCTGTGTTTGGGAGATGAGTGATTCAGGAAATGGAAGCTGGAGAAGGATTCCAGGTTTTCCAGATTCTGTGAACACCAATTTCCAAAACGCTGTCAGCTTCTGTTTCGATGTTTCTTTACAATATATTTTACACGGGCAGGAAAGCTGAAATATAATGTAACAAAATATATTTTTTTATAAGATCACCAAAATTATAAGGCCATCACAATATTCGCACAAATGTTAAGTTCATTTAATGCAATTTAATTAATACTTTTTCAGCCAAATATTTTGACGGGAGAAATGAAAAGATTCATGGACGAATAGTAAACTTATGACATTCTAGAATGAGGAGTTTGAATATTTATCTACATTTGACATAGTGGATGCTCGAATGAAGATAAAGTAAAGTTTAAATTAATTTTAAAATATAATAAATACTCGAGATTATTCGTGTACAAATACATTGCAATTGAGTTGATTATATATATATTTTTTGAGTTATTAGTCATTATTGAAAAAATCTAAAATTTAAAATAATATATCCTACATCTATTATCTATTATATTTTTATATATAAAAGCAGAAAAGTATAGATAACGTTAGATAAATGTGATAGAAATTTCAAATTTTATATTTATCTATATCTTCGAATTTATAAATATTGTAGAATTTATCAATTTTTATTTTAATAAAAGATTAATAAATTCTACAAATATAAAAATGCTAAAAATTAATTGATGCAAATGCAATTATGTCAAATAAAGAAAGTAAATTAACTAAACTTATAATAGGGTAAACAATGTAGTATATATATATATATATATATATATATATATATTTTATTTTAGATTAGATTTTGGGTTTTTTTTATTTTTAGTGTAAATTAAATAATAAATTTCAAAAATAATGTAAAATTAAAAAAATTTTACAAATACCGTAAAACTCCAAATCTGACAGCGGATATTCAGTACACGTTGGCACCATCCGCCAACATTTGGAGCGGATGCTGCGTCGTGGCGTGGGGTTGTGCCACGCACGCAGCATCCGCTGCCACTTGTAGCGGACGCTGCCACATTGGCAGCATCCGCTACAAGTGGCAGCGGATGCTGCGTGCGTGGCACAACCCCACGCCACGCAGCATCCGCTCCATTATCATGCTCAATTATTCATTTGTTTCTGCAGAAATCATCGGCTTTTCTCTCCTTATTCTCTCCTTCAATTTTTTGTTTCTTTAACATTAGATTTCTCCAGAATCGTTCCTCCAATTACAAATCCGAAAGTAGTTTCGGAATCCTTACAACGAGAGGTTTTTTTTTACACCAATTTTTTGAGTTTTTTTCGCCGTATTGAAAACATCGTCCGACCACAGGCGGAGCATTTTCACATCTTTTATCACCGCCTATCGTTGTTCAAACTAGCAAGAAGATATTTTGGTTGGTTGGAGCTCTATTTCAAAATTAAGGTAAATTCGAGATTATGATTTTTTAATTTGGGTGTTTTGGTTTAATTGAGTTACTATAATTGAAATATGTTTAATTGTTGGTCGCAGGTACTAAAAAAACCATTTGAAGGTATGAATTATTTTTCAGAATTTTTTTAAGCATTATTTTGATTTTTTGAGTTTATTTTAATAATCTGTTTTAGTATATATTTCAAATTTCTTATTTTTTTAATTAAATATATTATATTAATATAATAAAAATTAAATGTATTAATAATAAAAATAGTTATGTTACGTTAAGTGTTGTTATTATTATTATTTTAATCTTATAATATATAAATATAGAATTATATATATATATATTAAAATACTAAAAATTATATATATAAACTTTATTATTGTGGTTGTTATTATATTAGATATATATGCATGTGGTGATATTATTGTATTATTGATATACTATATAATATTACGTATGTATGTATATATATATATATATATATATATATAATATATATATATATATAATATATGTACGTATATATGTATATAATATATGTACGTATATATATATATATATATTATTTATATATATATATATATAATTTATTGTTATCGTTATTATATTAAAAATGTGCAATATATAGACATATATTGTTATATGCATATATTAAAATTTATTATATTTTATTTTATTTTTATGTTTTGTAAACCATGTAATTTTATAATATGTGTTTATTGGTTTGCATTATATAATTGTTAGTATATTTGTCAGGATGACAACAAATCGAGGACCAATAGATTCCAGTGTGCTATATTTACAAGCCACACATATGTCGTCAGAAGTTTCCACAATAACAATTGATGACATAGTTCGAGTCAAACGATCCGATAATTTGATTTGGCAGTTATTTAATGAGCATGGTCTGCACAGTCGTGTGATTGCATATTTAAATAATATGGGGTTTTATGGTGTTTTGTTGTGTGGATCTCGGCAATATGATAATCATTTAATTACTGCTTTGGTTGAACGATGGCGACGTGAAACACATACCTTTCATTTTAGATGTGGTGAAGCAACCATCACTTTACAGGATATTTCCATTATTTGGGGTCTACCTATTGATGGTGAGCCTGTAATTGGTATAGATGTTTCACGCAAAGTTGAAGAGTGGCAGCATATATGTTTGGATTTATTGGGATTTACGCCACTGACGTCGCATTTCAAAGGTGGTCACTTATCGATGACCGCTTTATATGAGCATTGCATGGCTGCACATATCGATGATAATAGTCCAGAAATAGATGTCGTAAAATATACCCGTTGTGTAGCATTAATGATTATTGGAGGAATCATGGTTCCAGATTATCAAGGAGGATCTGTTAAATTGATTTTTTTGCAACTACTTCGGGATATTGAACGCATCAGATCTTATAGTTGGGGAAGTGCAGTTCTAGCATTCCTATATCGTGAGTTATGCAATGCAACACGGATAAGAAAAGCTATAATATCCGGGCCTCTATTTATCCTACAGGTATAAATTTTTAAGTGCATCTAATATCACATTATAATAATTTATAATTTAATTTATTACTGATGGCAGGTATGGGCATGGAGCAGGATTACATTTGTTAATCCTGATATAAATGGATTATCTCTGACTGTGCCTCAAAATGAATTCGAGGAAGATATTCCATATGCTCCTTATGGTGCACGGTAATATTTGAAAAATATTAGCTTTTTTATAAATTACAAATTCATTTTGTAATAATTTTAATAATCTTTTTTTATTGTAGGTGGTCAAATGTGTTTAGTTACACTCATTCACCAACGCACGCTGTTAGAATTATAAGGGATTGCTTCGATCGTATGACTAATGCCGAGGTGTGTTATTGGATTATTGAAATTTTTCAGCAATTATATTAATTTCTATTTATTAATTAAAAATGATTTTATTATTATTATTATGCAGTTTAATTGGATAGTTTACAACAAGAAAGATGTTGATGTTAAAGCGATCATTAGTACATACGATAATAGAATCTGGAGATGTGTTTGTCCTCTGATTTGTTTTGATATTGTGGAGATGCATCGTCCTAATCGGGTCTTGAGGCAGTTCAAAATGCGACAATCTATTCCTAGGCCTGCACTTGACAACGATAACCTACACAATGTTAATAGAACAGGTCATCGCAACACTGATTGGAGAGAGTATCATAAAGATGCAATTATTCTTTGGAATGGAAAATTGAGTAATGTTGCCCGAGGAGAACGTTACAGAAGATCTAGCGAAGTCGATGATGATTACTTTCCATGGTATGATCGCATTACTGTACGATTTATATCGCCTGCAGTAACTGGGCTTGGTTTTAGGCCATATCAACCGAATTTAGATATTGGCAGACACAGTAATATTCCACAAAATTTTAGTGTGTCATCCTCTGATTCGCAGCAGTCATCATCAGGGTTTGTTCCTCCTCGTCCATCTGGTGAGTTCTACAACGCGAGTCCATCTGGTGGGTTCTACAACGCGGGTCCATCTGGTGGGTTCGACAACGCAGGGCCATCTAGTGGGTTGTACAATACCGGACCATTCGGTGGATTTTACGGTGCAGGACCATCTGGTTCATATGTTGATGCCGGTTATCATACTCCATTTTGTGAAAATATCCAAAGTTTTACAGATCTGCTTAATACTGGTCAACGCAATATTCTGGCTCCTGAAAGAAACGTTCCATCACCTGTAATATTCCCTAGTTATTCAGATGAGCAACAAGAGAGGAGTGAAGAAATTGTTGATGCTCCTGTTGTGCGTAGAGGACAACGTAGACGTAGACCACCTGCTTGTGGTACCGGTGGTCATTTGTATAACTGCAATTGTCATGAACAATAATAATATTTTTTTTGTGTTATAGTAATTGATAATTAGTTATGCATGTGATTTTTTTTCCTTTCCGTATGATTTTTTTTTATTACACCACAATTATTTTAAATACTTTATTAAGTTGATTAAAAAAAATATAAGAAAAATGCTATTAGTGTAATAGATCAATGCATTTAACCAATATCAAATACATATCTTATTCAATGCATACATTATATGACACAATTATAAAAACGCATATGCTACCAACAAACATTTATTTGTTATACATTTTTCGTCAAGCAATCAATTGTCCACGTTCATCTGATACTCCTGAAAAAAAAAACATATACAAATTAAAATATATTACAATACATATTTTTAGGAACAAATTAAATTTTCAAAGTTTATACCTGTTAGTTCTTCGTTGTTGTCTCTCTCTCGCTATCGGCATGTCCATCTCGTTTCTTAGTCGAGTCGTTGTATCCCTACCTGCTCTTCTTCTTTCACGTCTAACTGGGTTGTGTTGCAACTCAAAGGTAGGACGATCCCAATATCTTTCATCTGCAAGAGGTTCAAATCTTCCTTCATACGTTGCGAGGTACTCCGATATATTGTACCATGACTGCACAAGTGTCGTGGGATCTAACGAGTGCCATTTAGCGGTGCAAATAGCATGAGAACACGGGATGCCGAAAATTGTCCATTTACCACATGAACAATCTGTTGTTGATATTCTCACCACTTGCATGTGTTGGCCGCGACTTGGCCTTCCTCCGGTTGCAACCTGAGCAGTTTGTGATCGTACATCATATTTAACAACACGATGTTCACTAGATTTCTTTGCCCATTCCTCATACTTTCGCCGTGCATAATCCGACCACAATTGATTTTCTTGAACCATACGTTGACCTTTTGTCACACGTTCAATGAAGTATTGGACACATCTCAGAAGGGTCAAGTGTACTATTGCAGATATAGGCAGTCTACGAGCTCCCTTTAACACACTGTTTAAGCACTCGGACATGTTGGTCGTCATCACTCCACGACGCCAACCTCCGTCATGGGCCATACTCCATTTTTCCTTTGATATTCCATCCAAATATCTGTGTGCCAAAATATTTTTGTTCTTAATTGCCTCCATTGTTGCATCAAATTTACAAATTTGATGTTGACTACCTGCTTCCCAGCACAAATCTTTCAAATGCACATCTTTGAACCTGGAATTAAAATTTGAGCACACGTGCCGCAAACAAAAACGATGCACACCTTGTGGAGGTTTGAAATAGGGTAGATCTTCAACGGCTCGCACGATTCCCTTGTGCCTATCAGATATTAGACACACACCATTTTCGCCACATACAACATGTCGTCCAACATTTTCCAAAAACCACTTCCAGGAATCAGACGTTTCTTCATCGACAATTGCAAAAGCCAATGGTAGAACTTGATTGTTAGCATCGAGAGTGACAGCGATCAACATTTTGTGTTTGTACTTTGTGTACAAATGTGTACCATCGACACTAATGATTTTTCGACAGTGTTGAAATCCATTAGTACACGGCTTGAATGCCCAAAAACAATAGTTCAATGTTTTTATTTCTTCATTGTTTCTGAGATGCTTCCAGTCGACAATTGTTCCAATATTGTATTTGCAAAGAGCACGCATATATTTTGGCAGTAATTGAACAGAGCTCTCCCAAGTTCCATAAACAATTTCCACTGCACGTTTCAGACTCCGCCACGCCTTCGTATACGAGATTTGATATCCATATTTATCTTTCACACTCTCTATTATATATTTAATCTCGTACGAAGGATCACATCGTACAATTCCCAATAGTGTATGTGCAACCATATCACTATTCAAGTTGTGATGATCTATGCCGACGTTGGTTGATATACATGTATGAGGCCCACCATATCTGGTTATTTTCCAATAACCTGTTTTCTCCTTGAAAGATGCGCGAAGACCCCAACGACATCTGACGGTGGAAGAATCATTTTTGCATTGAATTTTCCACAAAATGCGTGTGCTCTCAACAACAAGATATTCACGCCTAGAAACTCTGACCGAATAATCCTTCACAGATGCAATCAGATCTTTTTTATCCTTGAAAACCATGTTTACACATAGTTCTCCTCTCTCCTCATTATAGTATCTTGTCCGCATGTCATGAGGTACGCCAATAGAATCAGGAATCTCTTCTCCAAAATATGTATTAAAAAAAGATGGCATATCAGAAGTGGTAGAAAAGAAAGGAACATCTTGCCTCTGTAATTTCTGACGAGGTGGTGGACGAGATGATGTTCCCTCATCAGTATTTGCATGGATATTCACATGTACATCATCATTCACATCTTCAACATCGTCATCATCTTCTTCCTCAGACTCCCCGTATGACATCTCTGGCTCTGTATCGCTTATCTGGACATCTTCGTTTTCACTCCTAGGATCATCAACACGTGGCACAAAGTTTTGAATTTCTGAATTCCAATTTGCTTCACCATAATTTTGTTCCCAAATACGTGTACTTTCCGGCCAACTTGCAGGATCAGGTTCTGATGTGCCGGCGATATATTGATCCCACGATCCACTTTCAGGATAAAGATACATGTTGTCCATTCCTTCGGTGACGTGTAAAATATCCGATTCTTGGTCGACATGACCAACGTGATGGTCAATTTGGTTTGCTTCCACGTACAAATGCAATATACGTATATTGGGAGATTGCATCATAAACTCTAAAGCGTTGTCATCGACAAGATTGACTTGAATTTCATGCCAAGATGAATTTTCCATAAAAGAATATTTCGTTGACAATTTGAGGGTAAAAGTAGTTGGATCAATCCTCAATATTTGATGCACAGCTTCAACCAACTCGGACAAAGTAATGGTACGTAGAACTCGCATCGGTCTAGTATAAGGAATACTATACACAATCGATCC
The DNA here is from genome assembly GCF_033568475.1 of Henckelia pumila. Taxonomy (NCBI): domain Eukaryota; kingdom Viridiplantae; phylum Streptophyta; class Magnoliopsida; order Lamiales; family Gesneriaceae; genus Henckelia; species Henckelia pumila. The sequence goes on along the minus strand of NC_133122.1, from coordinate 57,226,053 downwards.
ACTATCCACAATAATATGACCACCAAAATATAAAAATATATCAATGTTTTCCATTCTCGATATATTTTTTTGAAATAAAAATGAAAAACGGATAAAAGGAAAGAGAAAATTTTAAAGAGTTTAATATTTGTATGAGTGATATCCGAATAACATTTGTGAACATATATATAGTAATACAATTACGCGTAGAATTATTCTTTACGCGTTAAATTAATTCTTTACGCGTTATAATTAATATTTAAAAATTTATTACGCGTTGAATACGCGTTATATAATATATTTAAAAATTTATTACGCGTTAAATACGCGTTTTATTTAATTAACGGGCCAACTAGGCAGCGTCCGCGCCCGCGTCTGAGTTGGCAGTAGCGTCCTCCGCCACGGGGCGCGGACGCTGCTGCCAACTAGGCAGCGTCCGCGCCCTGTGGCGGAGGACGCTGCCAACTAGGCAGCATCCTCTGCCACGAGGCGCGGACGCTGCCAAATAGGCAGCGTCCGCGCCCCGTGGCGGAGGACGATGCTTACGTGGGAATGAAAGTCCGCTGTCAGATTTGGAGTTTTACAGTATTTGTAAATTTTTTTTAATTTTACATTATTTTTGAAATTTATTATTTAATTTACACTAAAAATAAAAAAAACCCTTAGATTTTAGATAAAAGCAAATATTTTATATTTATAAGAGTGGAAAAATGCCCAAAAAATATAATAATAAAATAGTAGGAGCTAATTCTCCAACAATATAGGGTTTTTAGGGTTTCTATTTCCGCCATCGTAAAGCAAATGGATAGATACCACAAAGTGGAGAAGCCGAAGTCTGAATCTCCTGTCAACGAGAATGAGATTCGAATCACTTCTCAGGGTTTGGTTCGTAACTACATCAGCTATGCAACCTCCCTACTCCAGGTACCATTTTCCCATTTTGATTTGTTCTTCTTCCGATTTTAGTATTCTGAATTTTGTTTGGTTGTGGCTTTTCAGTTCATTCGGGATTCAAAATTTAGTTTTGTGGACTAATTCCATGAACCGTATGTACGTAATGATTTTTCTTGCGTGTGGCCGGTTTTTGTTTTTGTTGCCTGTTTCGTGGTTTCTGTTGGCTTTATGATTTACATTTGACGTTTACATGTTCGCGTGTGGTGGTCGATCAGTTAGCTCTGATTTTTAGCTTTGATTTTGAAGCTCATGTGTTTTGCGTGTATATATAAACTTGTTCATATGCGACGCATCATTATCTCACACCATTGTTATTCAGTACTCTGGATTTAGTTCAACTACCGAGCTGAAGTTACTCTGTGCTCAACATGGGCCATTGTTTGGTAACTGCACTGTTTATCCATTTTTCAGGAGAGACGAGTGAGGGAGATTGTCTTGAAAGCAATGGGTCAAGCTATAAGCAAGACAGTGGTTATTGCAGAGATCATCAAGGTTTCTTTGCTAATTTTTACAGTGTTTTTGTTTCCCATTTTCAATACCGTACCTAGGAATCGATCCTTTTCTTTCTTCTTTGAAACAGAGAAGGATTCCTAGACTGCATCAGGACACGGCCATCAGTTCAGTGAGCGTAACTGATACTTTTGAACCCATTGAAGAGGGCCTTGAGACGTGAGTTTGTGTATTTTTAGGCGTCTGATTTTACTCTAGCATTGTGAATTCTCCTTACTGATGTATGTGGTATGCTCATCAATTGGATCAATCTCATGTCAGTATGTGCAGATGATCTCTATTTTTTTATCCTCTAATTTGATTTCAATGTCTGGTACAGTGTTGAGCAGACACGTCATGTCTCAATGATTTCAATCACCCTTTCTTCGATGGAGCTTAATAAGAATTCTCCCGGGTAATTTCACAATCACATTTAGTTATATTTGTGTAAACACCTGTTGAGGAAGAAACACGGGCATGATTATTTCACAACCACACATTTGGTTGTATCTTCTTCGTTTTCGGCTTCATTATTGAGGTTGTTGGTAACCAAAACTCTAGTATGTTCCTTCACTCATTGTTATCTGTTCTGAATTGTTTGTCTGATCTAGGTATCAAGCTCCGTTGCATGTGAATCAAACTAAACCGCATTACATCTATCAGCCACAACAACCACCTCCAAGACAAGCACATGCGGTGTACAACACCGATAACAGAGGTATAGAAGTAACTGGAATCCGATATTATAGTCATCACTCTTTTTTACTTGGGCATAAAGTTGATGTTTGAGTTTTAGATAATTATGGACGAGGAAGAGGACGTAGCAGAGGGAGGGGGCGAGTTTGGAATAGAGGTGGATATGGAAACTACCAAGGTATTTATTTCCTTCCGCCTGATTTCATCTAATTGAAGCAACTTGGTTATCCATCTAATGGAGTATCTCTTCTTCACAGATAATGGTGGATATCCTGACTGGGGCCGTGGTGGTGGACGTGGTGGTTGGAGTTATAATGGTCAGCTTTTTTCTTTTTCTTTTTTTCCGTTTTAGAATTTTGAAATATTACTGTTCTCATTTTTCTTCAAGACTCGGTGTTTCATTTTATGGTCACATGTTTTCTCAAATATGCTTCTATTGCTAATATTATTTTATTTTCTTGCTTGCGGGGTTGTCATCTCAAGAATTTCCATTTATTATTAGGTGGGGGATACTTAAGAGGGAGAGGTGGAGGTGGAAGTAGAGGTGGCAGAGGCAATGGCAATGGCAATGGCAATGGCAGTGGCTATGGCAATGGCAATGGCAATGGCAATGGCAATGGCTATGGCTATGGCTATGGCCGTGGCCGTGGAAATGGAAGGATGGGTAACCGTCCAAGAGGCGATGGTTACCAAGTATAGCTGGGAGCTGGTTTTCTTGTTTGCTTATGGAAAATGCTTGGTTTGGCTTGGCTTCGTTTTTACCATGTTCAAAGTTGGCTTTCTATTTCATGAAATTGTGGCTTGTTACATAGGGTTGTTAGCACAGCTGATATGTTTATATCTCTACCTGGATGTGGGCAAGCTTTGTTTGAGACGTATATGCGTTATTATAGAGCCAAATAGCAAAGGCAAGCAACCAACTTTTACTGAGATCATTCTTTAATTGTTTCTTCTTTTATTAAACAAGAGGGGTCCATTATGATGTAGATTGTATTGTTATGTCTTGATAACTCATCTGTGTTCAGCGTTTGGATACAAGTCCAAATATTCCATGTAAATGTGATGGTTAAATTTGAGGAAGCATTATATGCTATATACTTTGAATAAGCGCTGCACCAACGGCATAAAATTTACTGTTTAATTGAATTATATTTTCGGATGTATTGTTATCGTAGGAATAATTTAATGTGATACACGTTCAGTTATTAAAAAGACGCTCACTGTAATGACTTATCAGAAGACTTGTATTTACCACAAAATTGACATATAATGTATTTTCTTCCAAGAACATCAGATTTTTTTTTTTTTAGAACTGTAGATATGATGTATCCATATTAGAGCATATCAACTAACGGGCAGAATGTTAATTTTATTATTTCTGTACTGTTTTGAACAAGAAATCTATGTTTAAACTCCCACGTATGATTGATCAATTGGGTTCTAAGAAAACACATACTGAATCTACAGCAAGAGAACTGGAACAATGAACAAAAGTCTCCGATGATAATATATAACATTAGCTGAAAAGTACTTTTGCCTTTAAAGCACAATAAGAGTTTGCTCGGTGTCATTTGCTCGAATCAATGATTAAAGAGACGCGATATGAAATAATTCTACTTGAACTATAACTCTAGACTCAGGAAAATATTTGATTTGATCCAGAAAAGTGAGATGATTTAGCAAGCAAATCCGATATAAGATTGTCCAAGCACAATCCACACTACCTGCACAAGGTTTGAATTGAGTAACCACACAAAACATCTCAAATTTCCTTGCAACAATCAATGAGGACACTTCCAACTAGTGTATATTAAGAGAATTTGGGAATACAAGCTATACAACACTTGTCACACAAGATACAAATCATACAACGTGAATAGCGTGATGTATCACCAAAATTGAAGTGAAACGGATAATGCAACAGGGGCAGCCTGAATGACTGGCTTACCAAACACAGGCTAATGACATTTGAATCCACCACAGACCGACAAAACAATGATAAGGATCAGGGCAATGATAATGGCAAGAACAATTAGCTTTATCTTCATGTTCTGCAACCACATCTTTCTCCTCATCTTGGTTCCTTGTGTCCTGAAATCTTGTGCCTGTAATGGGAGGGAGATTGATGGCTCATGATTAATATTCAGTCCATTGTAAAAGACCACATTCTAAAAGTATATACATAAAAGCCAATGATATAATAAAAGGAGACTCTACAGTGCAGCAAAAATAATAATTAATAAAAAAATGGAAAGTCTGTTCATTGGAAATTTTTCTTGACCAGAAAAGAAAAAAGAATAGAGCTATAGCTGCACCAAAGACTAGAGGTCTCAGTAGGATCCTCAGCATATCAACTGGTATTTAAATATCCAATCCAACAAGTGGAACCACACATCGATTTACCGATCAAAATTCTGACCACTAACTAGTTTAGATTAAGTTTTAATAATCAATAGGTTCTATAAGCAGCAATTCTGCTTTAGAAATTTTTGCAAATCTAACCATGTAATATCAATTCCTAGAATTATATCACGAGCAAAATTAAAAGATTTAAATCATTTTGACAATAGAGGTATAATCCTCGGGTAAATTCAAAGTAACTATCCGATTCAAAATCGATATAAAACGCAAACATGGCATTCAAATCAATATGTGACAGCAAGAGATTCAATATTTTGAATTTAAGACAATACACAATGGCTTGACAGGACTTTACGCACCTGAGAGCGTAGATTTTCAGTTTTATCAACCAGAAGCTCAATTTTCTCTCCACGATCAAGAACCTGCCGAGACAGAAATCTTAGGTTTAAATCAAACACATTTCATCAGAAACCAAATGCATCGTCATTATCTGATCACATATTAGCAATCTATGATGATTATATATTCACCTTTTCAATGTTTTCCATCATCACCCCTTTAACTTCTGAAACCTGAGCTTTCACCTTTGCAAGCTTGCTAATCTCCTCTGGATGATCCACACAGTACTGCATTTGCTCCTTCATTTTGGGTCTAAGTTTTGACGACATAAGAATTTATCTAAAGAACATAGAAATGCAAAGAAAATTGCCTCTGAATGAGAATATTACCCAAACTCTTTATTCAGACTGTTGGCAACAGCTGTTGCAGCCTTCCCACCAGCATATTTCTTGGTAAAGTCCTCCTTCACTCGCTCAAGAAATGCAATCGGAATCTGTCTTCCGACAGCTTCCACAGCCACGACACAATAAGCTGTTATCGAAAACAGTTATTGTTGATCCACCAAAAGAAGTATGAAAGTAAAAGTAAATAGTAAGCAAAAGAAATATAGGTATATCATATACATCATACAGCAGTCGAACAACTTATATGTACACACTTCCTGACAAATCAAACAATCAATATCAAGAAATCTTTGATGAAATTAATTTTCAAACACACAAGACAAGATGAATGAAGTTCTCATAAACTACATGGGTCACCGTTACAGTAGGTGTCCGTTATGTTGAAGCAGACAGCAAACTGGTATATATAGGAGCATGAAACTTATGAATTGAAGCGAGGATATGAAAAGTGGAAAAGCCTCCTGCAGTCCAGGGTCAGTCAGATGTGCCTCAAAAACAGAAGGCTAATCACATTACTATAAGGTCACAGCTGATCAAACTCACAATTGCTTTATTGCCCAAGAGACTCTATTTAAGGGCGACAGTGAATTCAGTCAATATAACACAAAATCACACACATTGGAACCCAAGCCATCATAAACAAGCAACACAAGTGGCTCAAAAAAACAGATCTATACCATGGGCGTACAACATGTGATACGGTATTTGAAATACCTGTAGATATTAAAGCTTATTAATATCCATAAATGGGACAATTAAGCAAATTGACATAAAGTGAGAGTAGACAATAAAACAACTCATAACTCTCAGACTAATCAAACTTTTGAACTGATTACTCAAAAATTATGTCAAGGCAAAATCAAATTGAAATTTCTACCGAGTGAGGACCTTTCTCTCCCACAAAGTCGTTTTCATTAGTTGTTACCAATTTCGCGTACCAAAAAGGGATTAATCCACTCAAACGAAATCGTACACCAAAACGTTTAATAACCGATCCAGAACATGTGGCCGCCACAGCACAAAAACAATTGACCAAAACAATCACCTTAAACAAAGATCTAAGTCACTGAAGGTAACTCACACCGAAAAATCACACAAACAAACCTAAAATTTTCAAATCAAGCGGAATCGGAGAACAACCAAAACGAGCACGCATAAAAGAACTAACATGCATCCAATCATATCCAATAAACGAAAAAAAACATAGAAACAAATAGATCAGACACAGCGGCGCTTACTGAATCCATCCTCGACGAGGTAATTGAAGGTGTGGCCATCGCAGTTGTAGGTAAACTTATTGTTGGTGGCTGGGAGTTTCTGCAAACACTGCGCCGCGATTCCGGTGAAATTCCCCGTGAACTCAGTGTACTCCGCCAGGATCACCGTCCCACGAGCCACGAAACTGTAGATCAACGATTGCTGCCCCATTCCTCTCTCCGATAAACCCTAGGCCGAACCTTATGAATCTGTTTTCGAACGTTTCACGCAAAATGTAGAGAGAGAATTGAATGGAAGAAAGTGAGATTGGAAAAATTATAATGGAAAGTCTAGAGAGAGAAAGGGATAAGGCATCAGGCGGAGGAAGCGTGACATTGCCGGGACGATCGCTTTTTCATAATATATAGTTTTTCTTTTTAATAATATAATCTAACTTTTTTTTAGTGAGTGAGTTGTGAATAATATAATATTATTTATTCCATAAAAATATGATATTATTTAAGTTCCATTTTTAACATAAGTATTTCATTTTATAGATATATTTTACATCAAATAAAATATGAGTTGGGAACATATCAAAATAACTATATAAAATTGTTTTCGAAATGGTAATCCATAATTTTCAATGCTTCAACAACCTCACCAAATTCTACTTTCAAGCGCTATTAAATTATACACAAAACGTACTTCTTAGTTATTTCTTTCTTTCTTTTATATATATATATATATATATAATTTTGGGTTAGATTTTAATTGGTCAAAATTTCCATATATATATATATATATAATTTTTTGGGTTAGATTTTAATTGGTCAAATTTTCCTCACACTTACTTTTCCCACCGTTCATTACCTTTTGTAAGCTTCTCGATCGATGTTTCCGTGAATTTTTTTCTCGATTAGTGTAGAGTGGATTGCATTCATATGAGTGTTTGTATTTTAGATTTAATGAATTTTCCTTGTTAAGAAAAAAATGCCTTCTATTTTGTAAAACATGAGATAAAATTGATACTAAATAATTCATTAGCGGAAATGTGTGAATACCAAAATTTCGATATATCTAGGGGTGTAAAAAACCGCTCGAACCGACCACCCCGCACCGCCCCACATCGTCGTATCTCATTTTTTGAAATAACCGCGGTTTAAAAAAAAAAATGGAAATCGCCCCGCTGCCATGGTTCGGTTATAATTTTTGGCCCAAACTGCCCCGCACCGCACTGCCGTGTATATTAGTATTTAGCTAGAGTTATATTTATAGCACATTGTATATGATATACACAATAGATTCGATCATATGCTGTCTCAACTCTCTTCTCTCCCAACACTTCTTCAAAAAAAAATTTCCTCTTTCTCTCTTCATAATCTATTTCCTACTTTTCTATACAAATATTAATCTTCAACCGTGCTTAAACATATTATAGTTAAGTAACTTTATTTTGTCGCTTGAGTGTTATTTTATTTAGTTTTATTTTGTTTATTATAGTTTTTATTCATTATTCTAATACTTAGAATAGTTTTTTTTTTTTTTCATTTTGCCTATCATTAAAAAAAACCGCAAACCGACCACAACCGCTTAAAACCGCCGAAAACCGCAAAAATGATTTTATATATAAAACCGCAACAAAAAAAATAAAATATAACCGAACCACAATTGGCAATTCGGTTTGAATTTCTTATGAAAAATCATCAAACCGCACCGTGATCATCCCTAGATATATCTATCACAATTTGAGCTTATATCTTAACAAGAACAATACAATCTTTTTAATTAACTATTTTTAATTAATTAATAAAATTTGATTTAGATTTACGATTATATTCTAACTTAATTATCAGTACAACCAAATTATTGAATTAGAGACCTGGTTATTTCTATTAATCCAATATAAAAACAGTCAATATATATATATATATATATGTATATATATAGAGTGAATTGTCCTAAAATCCCTAATACCCTTCCTAACTTTATTAGAACTCCCTAGGCAAAAGATTCTTTACTATAACTTCCTAGGACCACCAAACTTGAATATTTTAATATTTAATTCTTGTGCTGGATTTATGCTAATCTATGCTTGAAATCTATAGGTTCTATGCTTAACTTGTAAAGGTTTTATGCTTGAATCTGGAGATTTTGTGCTCATTTGCAGTATAAAGAATTATGCGGAAAAATGGTATTAGAGCTTTAGGTTAATTATTCAGACATAATATTATTCGTTAATTCATGCTTTTCTTTGTTGAGGAGAAGATTTTACAAAAAGATGACTTCAAACGAAGGTTTGAATCAAGAGGATTTTATTCATACGAAATCCTATAAACAAATTAATCTATTCACAATAGATTACTTACAACAGGTTGCGACTAATGCTCTCAAATTTGAATAGATAAATAAAAATGATTTCTAACTCTAAATTTTTAAAGATTACCCCAGATTCCTCTAAACTCTCCGGAGATCTTAGAGAAATTCAAAAGACGGTACAATATTACAGCAATCAGTTGCATGAAATACCTCGGCAAATTGAAGAAATCCTTAAGAAACAAGAAAAAATTCTTGAAACTCTAAAGGATCTTCAAAATAAAATCCTAAACCTAGAACATACTTCTGGTTCTAGAAAGGAAAATACAGGAGGAAGGTTACCACTCTCGTTTGGTACCGAACCATTGTTACATCAGAAAGGTAAAACCAAAATGGTTCAAAAACCTTTAACTAATGATGAAATGATGATTAATCTTATAAAAGCAGTATCAGAGAAAAACACTATCTGATGACTACTTTAGAAAGATTAAATCTCGAGGATCTACAAGATCTTGCGGATTCTTTTGCGAATCTCAAAGTTGTAGATCTAAAAATGAATTCCCCTGAGGGTGAACAATCCATGGAAAATCCCCCAAGATATGTGGTAAAAACAGAAGAACCACATAGTGAGTTCCATGTGGGAGAAAATTTACATCCAGCAGGAACCAGATCAAGAAGGAGTAAAATACCACTACATCAAACTCCTTATGGAAAAACTGTTTTAGACCCGATACATCCTTATGGGATTATGTTAAACCTTGATGTTTTGGACTTCAAAAACAGAGAAGATCTTATAGATGATTGGACGTCAGCTATGAGAATTTCAGCAGGGACATTAGATCTCAATAAAAAGGGATTCATTAAACTTCTAGAAATGAGTCTAATGGGATCTGTCAAGATCGCATGGGAGATGACTATGCCAGATACGAAGGAATCAATCTTAGCAGGAGAATCCCTCAGCGAGATTTGAGAAAGAATGGCCACCCTATTAAAGCACAATTCATAGGGGTAGACTATTTCAATAATCAAGATACAGAGAAAAAGATAAGATATACTCAAGCTCTGTATAGCCTCAAGTTACATGATATCTGTTTAGTTGATGAATACATTATGTTATTCACTAAATACAGATGGAATTCGGGAGTCGAGGAAAATGTGGCTATTCAGCTATTTTTTGCAAAAATGTCAAGTCCCTGGAGAGAAATGTTGATTAAAGAATACGTTCCAGGTAATCTTGATACATTGGCAAGACACGCGTCCTTTTTGAAAAGAAAATTGGCAGAATGGTGCCATATGGCAGCATTACAAAAGAACTACAAGAAAATAAGGGGTATAGATAAGCGTACACCTTTGTGTTGTAGAGAAAATGATCTTCCAACGATCATTGGAAACAGAACACAGGGATTTAAAAGGAAGAAATTCATAAATAATCCCTATAATAAAAGAATGAAGAGTTCTTGGAAACCAAGAAAGTTTTGGCCAAACAAAAAGCCAGATCCTATAGATCAGGTAGAAGAAGTGGACCTACAAGAACGTCCCCAACAACAGGCTCATCACAAAGCAGGGGAAGAACACCATCAAGAAGAACTTTCAGAAGAACTCATACAAGGGCAAGTGAAAGTTTCAAGGATTGCAACTGCTGGACATGTGGAGCAAAAAAACATATATCTACAAATTGTCTAGAAAACGAGAAAAAAGAGTCAAACTCTTTGAAGCAACACCAGATATGGATGATGCGGTTTTCTTTCAAGATCTAGTCCAAGTATATCAATTTGAGTATATCCCCTCAGATGAAAGCATATACGAAGAAGAGATATTATTTAGTCAAGAAGTTTCTGAGGATGAAACAGAATCAGAATCAGAGTAAAGAGGAGGTGTTTCGACATGAAACACATGAAAGTTTGGCTGGGTTCTTTAGTCAAACCACGATATCTCATAATATGGTTCAAAGGATTATGAGAGAAAATCCAACACTACAGAAGTACCAAGGATTTTCGGCAGGACAAGTTGAAAGAGTTTTAGGAAACCTAGGGCTAAGACAAAGAAGACATAATTTGATTTATAAGGTATCCAGAAGGGAAATGGCGATTCCTATGGAATTAACCAGTAATCAAATTGAGATGCTGTAAGGCCGGGGTTATTTAATTTTAATCCGAAAATATTTAATTTGGGAATATTTAGAGTTTAGAATTAAATTCTAATATTCTTAAATAAATAAGGATTGAAATTGAATTAAATCGCTTTTCCGGGGACTGAATTGCAAATAGCCAAAAGTTCAGGGACTAAAGTGCAAATATGCAATATATATCTAATTCTCTACTTGAATTATATCTTTTTCATGTGGAAAACATCAGAAGAAAAGGGTAGAGAGTCAGTACACGGCTGAAACCTTTGGACGCCATTTTTGTCCCGTTCAAGCTCCGATAACTTGCGCTCCGGTCATCAGAAATTCCAGATAAATATATATCTGCGATCACCGCTCCGAGACCTTTGTTTTGGTACAAGTTTCATTAATCTTTCTCAAACTTTATTTGTATGTTGAAGATGAAAATTTATGATTTTAAGATATAAGCATTTATGAGCTGTACCGATTACATATTCGCAGATGGTTTGGAAAAAAGACTATCGTTTGAATTTCTTATGTTTGTATGAAGCAAAATTCGAACCCTACCATATCTGATTATGATTCTTTTGATGATATTGATATGAGATTATAAGTGATCTTGATTTTTGGATTGTTTTGGATATTGTTTGGATTTCCGGTTTGTAGCCGTTACGCCGTCGATTCGCAAAATGTCAAGACTTTGATATTATTGATTAAAAGGAGCATGGTTTGAGTTGCATCTGATCTTGTTAGTTATTTGATATGTTATTTCTCAGCTTTCATTCGAAGATTGACGACTCGAGAATCCCGATTCGAACCGAGAAGGAGTTGAAGCAAGGTTTGCTAGCATTGTATTTGAAATGAAGTTGAGAAGCTGAGCAGATTTTGACATGTTGTTGTTGATTGTATTTACAGATTTGAAGTACTTTCAGACTCGACATCGAAAGGTATAAATGACAGCTAATCCAGATAGGATAGAACACTCGAAATAGTTATTGTTTCGAGTAGTCCCTTGTCAATCACATACTTATTTGCTTATGTACCTTATGTGATTACATGATTGTGTTGCTTTACTTGCTTTGTGATTAGTTGTTCAAGATGTTTTATAGCATTAAATTCATACAGAACATGTTGCATTCATCTTGAACTCCAGCCAGATAAGCACATAGGGTTGAAAGGCCTAGAGTGCATATGACGTTTGGAGGGCTGTAGTTGAGTGACACGGAATGTAGATTTACTTCCAGAGCTAGAAGACTCTGAAAAGACTAGATCCTACTACTACTTAATTTTTTTTTTAAATACAGATGCTAAATAAATATAAATAGCTATGTATATTAATTTAAAAATAAGCGTATACATATATGCCCATACATATATGAAAATAAACTTAATTAAAATTTCCATAAAAATATCCATGCAATAAAATAACATCATTCAAACTTCATAAAATCCTCAGTCTGATAAATCATGAAACTTTGAAATACTTGTGCGGAAAATATAATAATATTCAAAATCACTGAAATAAAAACTGGAGCATAGGTCACGGGCTAGCCACTATTGGGAGCTCATACATTCTCACCGCCAGTCGGAGCTAGAGTCTCAACATCAAGGTCTACCTGCTCACCTGCACCAATCAAGTCTAGTGAGCCTAGAGGCTCAACACGTTCTATCTTATAATAACAATAGGATTAAAAAGATGCAACATATAATAAATGCAAGATATATAATAATTAACATATATATTCAGGCATGTCCTAAAATGTACTACTCATGATCATCTCTTGGCATAACATAACATAACATAATCATCATGCGTCAATTAATTAGGGCATTAAAAAAATCCGAAGGTTATATCCATGCTGTGTGACGTGTCATGTCGATTGATCAATCTTAACCAACGTACGTGGCGGTGGGAATATCCACCTCTTGGCCCGTAGGCAATCATAAACATAGTCGTATGGAAAGGCAATCGGGCCCCAGTATCCCGACCCACAGTCCCGTGTCATATGGAAAGGTATCCGAGCCTAGGCAACCCATCTCCAATCCCGTAGGTTATCACACACTCACTTCAATTTCCTTAAAATATTTTTATGCCCAACATCATACATATACATGCATTATCATAAGCATAAACATACATTATCATGCATATCATAAGAAAATCATTCATGGTCTTATTTTCATAATTTATTGCCCGTAAATATATATTTAATTATTTTATATATACTGATAAAAATAGTACTTTTTCTTACGTAAAATATTCATGCAATAATTAAATAAATATTTACGGACCATGCATATTTTTCATGGACTGGTTCAGGCTGCTGACTCCTTAGACTTAGGTCCATAAAATTCTAGACTGGCCAATAACTTAACTTAAGCTCATTAAGACATGTCTGGCCCGATAAAGAAATCCAAGCCCATTAACTATCTAGACTGGCCCATTAGGCCCAATATCCCATAAACTGGCCCAATAATTTCCATGGGTCCTAGGCCCATAAAAATTATTGGACTTACTTAAATAAATATTTATGCCCAAAATAATTTAATTAAGTGGCCCAAATAATTTTTCAATCTAATTAAGCCCATTAATTATAACTTAGACTATTAATTATTTTAAATTAAAAATACCCGAGCCCAACTAACCTAACCCGAACCCGGACCCAACTAACTCGACCCATGACATGTCGGACCCGACCCGGACCACCCAGGCCTGAGCCCAGCCCAAAAAAACCAGAAACCCGATCCCCTTTACCCCTGCTGCCCTTGGCCACGAGCAGCTCATGCTACTCGCCGTCGGCCGCCCAGCTCCGCCCGCCCTTAGCTGGAGCTCCTCTACCTACATCTAGCTTACTTCCAGACATTTCCAACAAGCTAAGAACCAGACCAAACCATCGACTATGGAGTGAGAATGAAGCTCTGCAATTCTGCCTATCCGCAGACGCAAGCAGTTGCGGCGTTTTCCATCGTGTCGCTCACTCAGACCATCAATGACCGTGAAACTACCTGGAAAACTTAGCCAACATCTAGGAGCTTCTAACCCAACAAACCTGACCTAAAATCGTGCTCTATGCAGCTCACACGAAGCCCCGCAACAGGGCTGTTCCCTCCTCGCGCGCAGACTAGATTAGTGTCTGTATTTTGGTTCGTACAGCCTGCTCCAACCACCAATGAATGCGAAACCACTTCTCAATCTTAGACAACACCTAGGTGGTTCCAACCCATCGAGCATTACCCCGAACCATGGCCCGTGGAAGGAGGACGAACCCTTCTTCCCCGTGACCCTAACCTGCGCGCCCATGACCATCAGACAAAGGAAGCTTCGTTTCCAGCCTATCTCCGCCTCAAAACCCGACCTAGCTCGACCCTAGGGACCCTAAGGCACCCAACTAGACGTGATTCATCAGCCATCACTGAGTCATGCAAGAAAAACATGAGTATCTATCATGTAAAACGGTAAAAACGTGGACAGCTCATGAATAGATGCATAAACTTCATGCAAACAAATCATAAAATGATAAATCAGTGTTTTCATGATCAAATCTGAATATACAACTTGAATGGTGGTAAAAAGAGAGAATTCAAACGTGCCTTGGATGATTTTTGAATTAAAACTTGACTACGACGCGTACGACGATCTCCGGGACGAACGGACTACAAAACTTCAAATAATTCTTCAAATAAATCGTGTGCGTGCAAGTGAGTTTCTACTGTAAGCGTGAAGGAGAGGTGGAGAAGAAGAAGATGGCGGCTAGAGATTTTGACGTGAAGAAGAGAATAACAAAAATCTAGATATAAAAGTTTTGATATTATCTAATTATCTAGATTTTGGGTAGATAATATAGCAAGATAATATTAAAAATAAAACTCTTAAAATTAACAAATTTTCAGATAATTTTCGTAATATTATTTTAAAGAATTTTTAATACTCCTTACAAGCCTTTAAAATAACTTATTTTAGTAAAAATTGACTCCATAAATAATTATATAAACATAACCCATTATTTTCTGAAAATAATTCCTTAAAATAATATTTTAAGGTTCATAAAATCCTCATAAAATATTTTGATTAAAAATCTAACTTCTCGTTCCTCCACGGTCCCGTCTACACGATCAAAATTAATATTTCTAAAAAAACAATTCCATAAATGGCATAAATGCGGGTTAAATGCTAAAACTAATAATTAAATCATGAACATATAATCACATAATTCACATAAAGTCATTTAACCCATTTTCAAAATTTTTACTTTAATTATTTCCTAGTTATGCATGCGAAATCACTTAAGAAAATTCTGGGCGTTACAGACTCACTATAGTTGCACCAAAGTCAGAGAAAATAAAGTATTTGACTTCACCTCGATTGGTGAGTTGGTGTTCGTTAAAGATTTTATTTTCTCGGGATCCCAAAGAACTTATATTCGATTGATATCAGCTTGATAGCCTCTTTTGGTCATATGCATTGCATTCACGTTTATTATCTCGCGCTTTATGTTGTTTATACTGGAATTTTATTCTCACCGGAGGTATTCGGCTATTGATTTGTTTTGTATGTGTGCATGGCAATAGGTGGGGCAGGAGCTGGTCAGAAGAGACATGGATAGCTCGAGATAGAGTCTTAGCATGTGAGGACACGGGTTTTAGCAGCACGACATGTACTTTGAGTTGATGAACCATGTTAGAAAGGATACAAGAATGTTGTATAAGTAGTTGAATATGTCTTAGCTTGTGTATGGAAGCTTATTAGATGTTATGAGATAACATGTATCTTATTTGGTAGATTGTACAAGAGATTATGGTTATTGTTTCTACCTTTGACAACACTTTGTTATCAGCAGATTTTTCAAGAATTGAAGCCCGCTCGATCGGGTGAAATTCACCGATCGAGCGAGCCTTGTATTTTGCAAAACAGAGGAGTTGATTTTCTTGGCCGCTCGATCGGCTGAAGTTCACCGATTGAGCGAGGCCAAGAATTCCCTGGACCCGAGAGCTTCTAGTTTGAGCTCGCTCGATCGGGCAACTTTCGCCGATCGAGCGAGACATTGTAACTTTTAAATTTTTTTTTTTTTAGCTCTTGGTTCTTTAATTCTTTTAAGTGCTTGATTAATTGTTAATTATAATAAATTGCCCTAAGATAAGATTAGCAACCCGGGTCCCCACAACAGGTGGTATCAGAGCGTAAGTTTCTGGATTTAGTTAGAAGTTAATGAGCGGGGTAGATTGAGTCTGTCTGATTGTTTGATCTTATGACATGAGATGACATGTTGTATTTGATTATGTGCACTATATGCTAGCATGCTTTATATTGCAAGATTTACATGATTGCATGATTATGTGCTTTCATTGCTACTGCATGCTATATATGCAATTGTATTCCAGATTATCCTCAGTCAGAACCTGAATTCTCATGAGAATGCATGAGAATGCTTATCAGAGAAGGATGGAATAAATTGCTGCATATGATATTGTTTATGCACTAATCTGTTTGACAATCAGATATGCCTCCCCGTAAAGCACCGGCCATTAGACAGCCATTAGTGGTTCCTCCAGCTGAACCAGCACCAGTACCACCGCCAACGGTTGAACCCCAGAATGCACAGGGTAGTACATCTGCTGATCCTTTGGATCCTACTGCTACTCCAATGGAGACTTTGTTGAAGCGATTTCAGTCATTCAAACCGCCAAAATTGAAAGGAACAAAAAACTCAGTTGATTGTGAAAATTGGCTTGAAGATATAGAACAGCTGTTTGAATCACTCGACTATACCGATGATCGTCGTATCCGACTGGTAATACATCAAATTCATGATGTTGCTAAAAGTTGGTGGATTACAACAAAACGGGCATTGGAACAACGAGGTACGATTATCACCTGGACTGTCTTTAAAACTGAGTTCTATCAACGTTTTTTTCCAGTCTCCTACAGGAAGGATAAGGGTGCTGAATTTGCCAATCTAAGGCAAGGCACTTGAATATTGAGGAATATGTGGCCAAATTTTCAAGTCTTTTGAAGTTTGCTCCACATATCGCAGCAACTGATGAAGCAATAGCAGATCAGTTTATCAATGGCCTTAATCCCGATGTGTTTACATTGGTGAACAGTGGAAGACCTAATACCTTTGCTAATGCTTTGAACAAAGCTAAGGGAGCAGAAGCAGGTATATTACGACAACGAGGAACACCGTTCATTCCCCAGCCATTTCCACAGCTTGTATCAGCATCAGTTCCATAGAATCCGCCACAGTTTCAGCAACCATCTCCCAGATTTGAGGGAGGAAGCAGTGGCAGAAAGGATTTTCGTTTCAAGCCTAAAGGGAAACCGTTTAAGCGGGCAGGTAGTAGTTCTTCCAGTTCTAGTGGACAGAGACAGTTTGGTACAGGTCAGAGAACTGGAGAATCAGGAGTGTTTTGTGGTAAGTGTGGTGGACGACATGCTATCGATCAGTGCAAAGGTGTATCAGGTAATCGAAATATTTGTCTCCAACCAGGTCACTATGCCAAAGTATGTCCTCAACGAGCTATGGGTGAAAGTTCTTCTCGACCAGCACCTTAGGCAGAAAGGCAATCAGTGCATTCATTCCAGCCTCAGCAACAGACCATAGCAGGAGGAAGCCAGACTGTTACTCAACCTCCTAGACAACAGGCTCGATTATTTGCACTTACTGAGGAACAGGCTCAGGCAGCTCCTGACGATGTCATAGCAGGTAACTGCTCTATTTATGGTTATCCTGCTTATGTTTTGATAGATACAGGTGCATCACATACATTCATCTCTGAAAAATTTGTTATGATGCATTCTTTATCGTCTGAGCCATTGCCTATTGTTGTCTGTATTTCTTCACCTTTGGGTGAAGGTATTATCTCTGTTCGAATGATTCAACATTGTGCATTGCAATATGACGGGAATGTGATTGATATAGATTGTATAGTACTTGGATTATCAAATTTCGATTGTATTATTGGTATAGACATGTTAACCAAGTACAGGGCGACTGTAGATTGTTTTCAGAAAGTGGTTAGATTTAGACCAGAAATGGCATCTGAATGGAAATTCTACGGTAAGGGTTCTCGAGCCAAGATCCCTTTGATATCTATATTATCTATGATCCGTTTATTACAAAGAGGTGCAGAAGGATTTCTGATTTATGCAGTCGATGTATTGAAATCCAGTCCAGCAGTAACAGATATTCCAGTTGTACATGAATTTGCTGATGTATTTCCTGATGAAATTCCTAATTTACCTCCAGTCCGAGAGATAGATTTCAGTATTGATTTAATGCCAGGTACGCAACCAATATCCAAAGCTCCTTACAGAATGACACCTATTGAATTGAAGGAGTTGAAGGATCAACTGGAAGATTTGTTGGCTAAGGGGTACATTATGCCAAGCGTTTCATCTTGGGGCGCTCCGATACTGTTTGTACGAAAGAAAGATGGTTCCATGCGCTTATGCATTGATTATCGGCAATTGAACAAGGTAACCATCAAGAATAAATATCCATTTCCTAGAATAGATGATTTGTTTGATCAGCTACAGGGTTCAGCTATCTATTCTAAGATTGATTTACGATCTGGATATCATCAGCTGAGAGTACGAGATGAAGATATTCCTAAAACTGCTTTCAGAACAAGGTATGGACATTATGAATTCATCGTCATGCCTTTTGGTTTAACCAATGCTCCTGCAGTATTTATGGGATTGATGAATCGGGTATTTCAGAAATACTTGGATGACTTTGTCATTATTTTTATCGATGATATCTTGATCTATTCCAAGAATGTACATGAGCATGCTGAACATCTCACAATCATTTTACAGACGTTGAGAAATGAGAAATTATATGCCAAGTTATCGAAATGTGAATTTTGGATGCAGAAAGTTGTGTTTCTAAGGCATATTATTTCAGGTGATGGGATTTCAGTGGATCCAAGCAAGGTCGAGGCTGTCTTGAATTGGCCTAGACCTACATTAGTGCCAGAAATACGAAGTTTTATGGGCTTGGCAGGCTATTATAGACGCTTTATCAGAGATTTTTCCAGCATTGCAAATCCTATTACGCAATTGACTCAGAAAAATTAGCCGTATGTCTGGACTGAAGCATGTGAAACTAGTTTCTTGGAATTAAAGAAGAGGCTTACAAGTGCACCTGTCTTGACAATTCCATCAGGTACGGGTGATTTTTTTGTATACTGTGATGCTTCTCACAAGGGTTTGTGTAGTGGCCCGTATCCAAAACTAATGAGTAATGAGTAATTAAATCGTATAATCATGTCGGGATTAAGTAAAACATGATTAAGGAAATTCCAGAAGGGTTAACGGATTCCAGAAATGGATCCAGGACACTCGAAAATGGCTTAGAGGGTTTCATGACTCGAGTGGGATCGGAACCACCGATCCAGGATCGGAGCCTCCGATCTTGGTGAGTTCGGAACCACATCGGAAGCAGGGAGATCGGAACGTCCGATCAGGATCGGAGCTTCCGATGGCTGTCGGTGACAGGTGTGTGGTTGCATGTGGACCGAATTGACACGTAGCGAACGGAACTTCCGATCGGGGAACGGAGCTTCCGATCTAAACGAACGGAGCTTCCGATCGAGGAACGGAGCTTCCGATCGATGCCTATAAATATGAGGTCCGAGCTCCTCATTTCTTGTCAATTCCGAGTTCCTCTCCTTCGCCTAGTAGTAGCTCTATTTTAGGGCCTTGGGTACTCTTATTTTAGAGTTGGAGTAGAGAATATATTTTAGCATAGTCAGACAGTGTCTGACATAGTAGCTGAGCAGTACTCGTTTAGCGGAGCAGTGCTCGAGGCTGTGGAGCTGCAGCAGGGGTGTGCCCCTAGTTGCGGGATAGTCGCCATCAGTGGGCTGACGACGGACGCAGGTATAGCTATGGTCTTCTTAAATTATTTAGGAGTATGCAATAGCTTAGTTAAGGCTTTTAGCGCTTATTGAATGATGCATGGGTATTTGCATTGTAGACTTGATGATAGGCTTGGAACCTAGAGTGGGACTACTAGGACTGCCTTAGAAAGGTACGTAAGTACTGACTGAGAT
Source organism: Henckelia pumila (assembly GCF_033568475.1). Lineage (NCBI taxonomy): Eukaryota > Viridiplantae > Streptophyta > Magnoliopsida > Lamiales > Gesneriaceae > Henckelia > Henckelia pumila. Next base: position 57,206,157 of record NC_133122.1, on the reverse strand, counting down.
TGCCAGCGGATATGCATGCTTATATGTTGCATTTATGTGTTTGCATGTTATTATTGTTATGCGGCATGTGCATGTCATCTTGTGCCTGTACATCTGTATATCTTTCGAGATGAGCCAGTTAGGGTTGCTCAGCCCTGTTAGGACGTTTGATATTGAGTACCCTTAGGTACTGATATCTAGAGGACTCCGCGGTCTGCGTCCGGGATTTGGGAATGAGTGGTCGCACACAGTGGTTAGCTACCCCGATGTGACGAGCTTATATTCCAGGCGCCAGTCTGAGCAGTTTGTATACAGTTATCCCAGATATGGATACCCTGTCATTTGCATGCATCATTTATCCGTATTTGCGTATTGAGCTTAGAGCTCACGTTCAGTCTTTTCTGTATATCTGGACACCCTATTCGACGGGGCAGATTTAGGTGCAGGGTTTGAGCACCAGGAGCTTGGAGTAATCAGTGACCTTGAAGACAGCAGGATTAGCTGTAGGTTTTATTTAAAGTTATTCGATTGGGTTGTATGATCGAATCTGTTTAGCCGGTTGTATTCCGCCGGTCTTTTTGTATTTAAGTCTTCCGCAACGATGTTATTTAATGCATGCTTTATTATGCTCTTATCTCTGATTAGGTAGTGGATCCGGGATGGGTCGCTACATTTATTGGTATCAGAGCAATGCATGCAAGGGACTTAGGAAATTGATAATAAGTCTTCTTGATTATCCTTGTAGGATTGATTGAGGCCCAGCGAAAGAAGATTTGGTTCTTCATTGCCGAGGTTTGCGACATAAGTCTTTACTATAAGGAATGCAACAGTGATGAGAACACCAGTAGTAGCATATCGATAGATAGACTGACTGCTGTGGACAGTTCATCATTCGATGCATTGGGATGTTGATCGAAGAATATATGCATTCCAGCCAAGGAAGACTGGAAGAGAAGATCGAGTATATCGCGTCAGATACCTCTGAGGGCTTTTTGGAACGAATGGTGTTTAATAATCCATGTGGTTCCAGTCCTCGAATATTCTCCACTCGTAGTTGGAGAGATTGTCAGATAGATCTTTACCAGGGAATGCTTCGAGTGCCTAAGGCATGGCAGGTTCCTAGCGTAAGGTCTGTAAACTCATGCAGAACATGGTTTTGCCGGTATGCTTGCATTGATGCTTTTGTTAGGCATACGGGAAACTTCATGTTCAAAAGCATGATTCGGATACAAGAAGAACGCTGATGGTAGATCGCGAGCAAAAGAAATCGACCGACATGCACTGACGCAGAGCATAGCTGGTTAGCTATTGCGTGCCATTTCTCCGGAGTTCTTCGCGGGAGGACATGTAGAGAGACTTGGACGAGAGTATGCTTGTATCGATGCGTGTGTCGATGGGAAGCTTCATGCTCAAGGAACGAAGACAAGATTTGATGATTTTAAATACTGTATTGTTGTAGTTGTAAACAGTATTTCAGTTGTAATAAATCGTCAGAATGTGGTTGTATCAGTTCAAGTTATTGGATGTACATTTGTTGTATTTTGAATACTGTATGTATTACATGGGATTGTAATAAAGGAAATTGTACATAACTTGAAGTAATGATACATGTTTTATTTATTCAGCAATTCGTGATTGATTGCAAGTAATTTTATAAAGTTTGGCTTGGAATTAGTTGATTGGTAATCAACTAGGTTAGCTCATGGATTTTGGGTAAGCCAGCGGTAACGAATTGAAGTGTGGTTAGTCTAGGTGTTTTTCTAGGATTGACCTATTTAGTCATTTGACTGGGTTAGTGCCATTGATGAGGTGATTCATCTGGGGGCATGGGATTATTGATCTTGTTTTGGAATTTTGAGTTTCGTTCTAGGTGATTTCCGTAGATCAATAACTTGATTAACCTTCATAGGTTGAGACTTCGTGATGATGGGATTTCATCGGGATACCAAGTCGAGTATATATATACCGAGAGTTGTGGACTATGACCATGACTAGACATGATGGAGCGCGACCCTATGCCAATGTTACTCTGGGAGTCTTTCGTACTTTGGAGAATGTCTGGAAGCCTTCGTGCTTCAGGATTGGCGGTGGTAAGGCTACTAGTCTAGAGTTGTGGTAACAGTCACAACGGGGTATGAATTTGGATTAGTTGCCTTGGTTAGGTATCAGTGGTTTAGATATCGTCTGACTGTCGTCAGAGATATTGGCTGGTTAAGTATCTGTGGTTTAGATATCTTCTGACTGTCGTCAGAGATATTGCTTTGGATTTTGTCATAAGGACCAGTCTTGGAGGGATTTCCTTGACAAGTGCGTACTCTGAGCAGATAGTTTTAGACTATTGGTTGCTGCTAGACTAGTGGATCTAGTCGGTGTTTGGATGCTCTGGTGATAGGGGCTAACTAGGAGTTTGGTTTGTGAACTTCCTATAACGTTTGACTCGAGGATTAGTATTTCTTTCAGCATTGATGGTTTCCTTCAGTGATAGATTATATCCGATGCTAAGGATTGTACATGACGATTTGAGGCGTGAGGATAGCGTGATTTATGCCAGTGTACACTTGGTGGTGATTTCAGGTGGGACACCGCGGCAAGCAACCTCAGTCTCGATTTGTTGCAGTCTTAGCAAGAGATATAATTATCAGGAGTATGTTCAACGATAGTTGAAATCATTCGGACTTGTATTGCGGCTTGAGTTGAACAAGTCCTTATGATCATCTTGGATGAATATAGACAGTGGATAGTATGTCTAGACTGATGCATGTTTAGCACTAGTGACTACTTGTAACTGTTGTCTGACTCTGTCAAAGATGAGTGATTGAATTAGCTGTGATTCTTTTGATTTCAAGTATTTGGAATCTGCGGACGTGTGGCATTGAGATCATTGATAGTGATCGGCCATGGGATTTTTCTTTGATCTGTGATTGTCTGATTAGAATTTGTATCGTCAGGCATAGCAAGAGCTACAGTAGATCAACTTGATTGATCAGAATATTCCAATTGGTACTGATGGGGATATAGTGAATCAAGAAGTGCTGGAATAGTACCTAAGTATGGTATGCTATGATATAGCGATTCAAGTGCATTTAAGAAATTCTTTAGTCGCTAAGGAATCTCCAGGGATGCGGGAATCGAGACTTTTGGATTCTGCGGATCACGAAAGTGGTCATTAGTTTTCTTTTGCGATCGTAGTTGTTGGTAACGTTTCTTTGGCTACCAGTGACGGATTTTGATCTGAACATTGCTTGGTTTTAGCAATGATTTATTCAGTTGCGGAAAAAGGATTCAGTGATTGTTCCAGGGTTGTCAGTGAACGAATTTTGGAGACTGTTAGTCGGAATGATCAGCTTGGGTGCTTCCAGCAGATTTCTCAAGAGTTGTTCTTGAGCGGTAATTCGACAAGTGCTTTTGGATTTCAATGAGCATTAGCATGATAGCATTAGTTGTTTCATGGGATGAGACAACAGCTGAGACTTGTGTTTCTGAGTCTGGAAGGATTGTTGTCACTGATATCCCAGTGCGTTCTGATATGCTGTGTCATTGAAAGGATTTGATAACGTAATTGCCATCCGTATTGATAGATTCTGTGCGGGATCGCGATAAATCAGTTTGGTTATCCCCGCTAGGGAGCCAAGGGTTTGGTTATCTGGAACAGGATTAACCGGAATCGTTTTCGTTGATACTATCTCTAGTTCTGATATGGAAGTAAACATCTGATTGAGACTACTGCTGAGGATGGTGTGGTCTATCTGGGAGTTTCAGCATGATGTTAGTGAATTTCGAGACGAAGACCTCGAAGAATGCTTTTAGACAAGAAATTGTGTATAAGGATCTTATCACAATTGGGGTTAGTAATCTTTGTTTGCTAGTTGTTGTTCTTTGGGAACATTTGTTGGCCAATGGCAGGGTGAGTACTGAAAGTACATACTATGACGCCAGGAATTATCAGGATTTTGTTGTTATCCATGGCAGGATGACTAATGTAATCGAGTAGATGCTATCTACGATGGCAAGATTCGGATCAAGGTTTATCACAATTATTCTAAGGATTTCAAATGGTTAGAGTCGCGTGCAGTGGTGCGATTGCTCTGCGAGCGGGTGGCCGGTAGCTGCCATTTCTATTCGCATAAGGTACTGTTTTGGAAAATATATTTTATCCTTCGTGATAAAAAGTAACTCACACGAGTTCTTGGAAAAAGGATATCTAGGATTTGACCGAGAGTTGAATCTAGGTCGATTGTTTAGGGCTTTTCGATAACATCAAGAGATGAGATGTTACCGTTAGACCAGTGAGATACAATGTGTTGTATCTTGTTCTCTAGTTGGACTGCGATGGAGTTCGTACATATCTATAGATAACTGCTGATTAATTACTATCTTAGCAAGGGTGTCATTGCTAAGATTTGTAGGCAGTGTGACTGATTCAATGGGCAATTTGGACCGAAGGTGCCGTGTTGTTGAGGTTATCGATGGATAACTGACGGTAACCAATAGTGTTACACTATTTTATCAAGGATTGGGTCTGTCGAAGGTTATTCGACCCAATATTTGGAACCGGAACTATTACTGAATTGGACAAGTGGTTTGTACTATATTCCGAGGTTTACCTTAGATTTCGAGGACGAAATCCTTTTAAGATGGTGGGAATGTAGTGGCCCGTATCCAAAACTAATGAGTAATGAGTAATTAAATCGTATAATCATGTCGGGATTAAGTAAAACATGATTAAGGAAATTCCAGAAGGGTTAACGGATTCCAGAAATGGATCCAGGACACTCGAAAATGGCTTAGAGGGTTTCATGACTCGAGTGGGATCGGAACCACCGATCCAGGATCGGAGCCTCCGATCTTGGTGAGTTCGGAACCACATCGGAAGCAGGGAGATCGGAACGTCCGATCAGGATCGGAGCTTCCGATGGCTGTCGGTGACAGGTGTGTGGTTGCATGTGGACCGAATTGACACGTAGCGAACGGAACTTCCGATCGGGGAACGGAGCTTCCGATCTAAACGAACGGAGCTTCCGATCGAGGAACGGAGCTTCCGATCGATGCCTATAAATATGAGGTCCGAGCTCCTCATTTCTTGCCAATTCCGAGTTCCTCTCCTTCGCCTAGTAGTAGCTCTATTTTAGGGCTTTGGGTACTCTTATTTTAGAGTTGGAGTAGAGAATATATTTTAGCATTGTCAGACAGTGTCTGACATAGTAGCTGAGCAGTACTCGTTTAGCGGAGCAGTGCTCGAGGCTGTGGAGCTGCAGCAGGGGTGTGCCCCTAGTTGCGGGATAGTCGCCATCAGTGGGCTGACGACGGACGCAGGTATAGCTATGGTCTTCTTAAATTATTTAGGAGTATGCAATAGCTTAGTTAAGGCTTTTAGCGCTTATTGAATGATGCATGGGTATTTGCATTGTAGACTTGATGATAGGCTTGGAACCTAGAGTGGGACTACTAGGACTGCCTTAGAAAGGTACGTAAGTACTGACTGAGATTGCCAGCGGATATGCATGCTTATATGTTGCATTTATGTGTTTGCATGTTATTATTGTTATGCGGCATGTGCATGTCATCTTGTGCCTGTACATCTGTATATCTTTCGAGATGAGCCAGTTAGGGTTGCTCAGCCCTGTTAGGACGTTTGATATTGAGTACCCTTAGGTACTGATATCTAGAGGACTCCGCGGTCCGCGTCCGGGATTTGGGAATGAGTGGTCGCACACAGTGGTTAGCTACGCCGATGTGACGAGCTTATATTCCAGGCGCCAGTCTGAGCAGTTTGTATACAGTTATCCCAGATATGGATACCCTGTCATTTGCATGCATCATATTTGTATGTTTATCCGTATTTGCGTATTGAGCTTAGAGCTCACGTTCAGTCTTTTCTGTATATCTGGACACCCTATTCGACGGGGCAGATTTAGGTGCAGGGTTTGAGCACCAGGAGCTTGGAGTAATCAGTGACCTTGAAGACAGCAGGATTAGCTGTAGGTTTTATTTAAAGTTATTCGATTGGGTTGTATGATCGAATCTGTTTAGCCGGTTGTATTCCGCCGGTCTTTTTGTATTTAAGTCTTCCGCAGCGATGTTATTTAATGCATGCTTTATTATGCTCTTATCTCTGATTAGGTAGTGGATCCGGGATGGGTCGCTACAGTTTGTGTTACGCCTTAAACGCATATAAATCTCGAATTATGAGATTAATGTTTTTAATGCATTAACAAGTCTTATTTCTCTATGTTTTGATGATTAACAAAACTAGGTTAAAATGTTACTAATATTTACATTGAGCTTATTACAGAGTTAAAATTTTCACAGATGAATTAATACTAAATTCATACTCAAGATCAGAAACAAAATTCGAAGAAGTTTACTACTACGGGATCGGAAGCTTCGATTGGAGATCGGAACCTCCGATCATGATCAGAAGCATCTTCGGAAGCTAAGGGTAGATCGGAAGCTCCGATCTTGGTTCGGAAGCTCCGATCTATTTCAGGGATTTTTTTATATTGGTCGGAATGAGGAACGGAAGCTACGAAGAACAGGTTCGGAAGCTCCGATCATGGTTCGGAAGGTCCGATCAGTTTCTATGTAAAATTATATTGTTCGGAAGCAGATCGGAGGCAACGAAGTGAAGCAGATCGGAAGCACCGAACAGGATCGGACGTTCCGATCCTGAACGGCCGCCTGATAATCTTGTCCGGAAGACTTTTGCCCGACACCATATTTATTGCGCCGATCGGAAGCTCCGAAGTGGATCAGACGTTCCGATCCAGTACACCCGCGTGTCTCAGAATTCAAATTTCGGAAGCTCCGATGCAGGGATCGGAAGTTCCGATCGATGTCAAAATTTCGGCTATAAAAGGAGGCATTCCGAGGCCATTCAAATCATCCCAACATCTTCAAGTCTCTCAATCCTCTCAAGCATCATTCAAGTCATTTGTTGAGCAATTTGTAGCCCCTTTTGAGTGTTCAAAATATATTCACATATCGAGTTGTATTCGGGGTTGTAATATCGAGGGTTGTTAGTTTGTGAGTTGGTTGCTCGGTTTTATAAACACTTGTGTGTGAAGCCAAGTGTATTTTACGAGTGTTGAGGCTATCCTTGGAGCCCTTAAGGCCAAGAGTGTTGAGTTGTATCGGCGCGGTGATCGTGTCAAGTTGTAAGGCTATCCTTGGAGCCATCAAGGCCAAGACGTTCGAAGTGCTAGTGGATCCTTGGTTAATCAACTTAACCAAGAAGGGGAGACGTAGACGATTTATCGTCGAACTTCCATAAACATCTCTTATCCCTTTTACTGCTTTATTTACATTACGCATTTATTTACCGCACTTATTATTTGATTGCTTAAGTCTTCCACTTGCGTACTTGCATAATCGCTTTAAATTGCTAAAGTTGCCAATAGAACCTAAATCCCCCCCCCCCCCCCATTAGGTTCTAACAAGTGGTATCAGAGCCATTTGAAAATACTTTTCAAATCCTTTTTATGGCAAACATAGCGAGTGATTATGCTCAAGGGCAATCTACTAATCGTCCTCCTCTTTTTAATGGCATAAACTACGGGTATTGGAAAAATCGTATGTCCCTATATATCCAATCCGTAGACTATGACCTATGGAAAGTGACGGTGAAAGGTCCCTATACACCTATGAAAATAGTTGATGGGGTTGAAATTCCTAAGGGAATGGATGACTTTTCAAAAGAGGACATGAAATTAATTTCGCAAAAGGCTAAAGCTATGAATATCTTGCATTGTTCCTTAGATATGAACGAGTACAACCGGATATCGATGTGCTCATCTGCTAAAGAGATATGAGACAAGCTAGAGATATGTCACGAAGGCACCAACCAAGTGAAAGAAACAAAGATCGACTTACTCCAACTCAAATACGAAACATTTGAGATGGAATCCAACGAAGATGTTGACACCATGTTCCGAAGGCTTACTCAAATCATCAATGAGTTAGCACAATTGGGAGAACAATATCCTACCAAGCAAGTTTGGAGGAGAGCTCTTCGTGCCCTACCAAAAGAATGGGATGCAAAGAGAACCGCCATCATCGAATCCAACAAAGGGGACACTGCCGCCTATGATCTTGATCAACTACATGGGACCCTAAAAACCCATGAGTTAGAAGTGTCCACAAGAAAAGAATCAAAGAAAGAAGATGTCAAGCACAAAGGGATAGACTTGACTACACAAGTCGAAGAAGATGACGATGATGACATGGCTCTCTTCGCAAGAAAATTCAAGAAATTCATGCGAGGAAACAAATTCAAAAGGGACAAGAAACCTGAGAAAGAAGTGACCTGCTACAACTGTCAACAACAAGGTCACTACGCAAATGAATGCCCACTCAAGAAGAAAGTGGACAAAGGAAAGAAGAAAGCCCTACTAGCTACCTGGAGTGATAGCGACGACGACGACGACGACGAGGAAGCAAACCTCTGCTTCATGGCTAAGAGTGATGACATCGTCTCTGACGACGATGACGAGGTACCTACTTACGATGAACTCTTACATGCTTATAAAGATATGTTTGATATGGCTAAGGTTCTTAGAAAATAGAATAGAAATCTTAAAAAGGAATTAGAAACTAAGGAGCATGATAATCTTAGACTTAAGGATGACCTAGATCACTTAGAAAAATCATTCGATAAATTCAATGTGAGTAGCAATAAATTGAACAACCTACTTAGCATGCAGAAATGTAGCTTTGATAAGGGAGGAATAGGCTATGGTAAAAAGTCTATAGACTTTGCTAGTCTAATAGCTAAAGCTAAAATGAGATCACCCCCTACTTGTTCTTATTGTTGCAAATCTGGTCATGTTAGACATAAATGCAGATCATTGAAATATCAATATGTTCAAAAGAGCTATATGAAATGGAGGCCTAAGAGTACTTAACAACTCATTAGTCGGCATTATGAGATCACAATCTAAGGGAGTTCAATATAGACCGGCTTAAAAATGCCTTGACTTGCGGCTGGTCTCCCTGTTGAACGTTGCTCTGTCCAAGGAAATAGGTTTTTAAAGTGGCCATATGCCCTACCTACTACTGGGAGCACTCTTGGAAAGTGGCGATGATGTTGCTATGAGAGACTGAACTCTTAGAAGTCTATTTTGTATCTCTTTTTTCTAACATTGTGGACCCAAAAGAACTAAAGGGTACCAAAATCAATTATTTTCAGGGAAACAAGGCTAGGCTCGTAGCTAAAGGATATAGTCAAGAAGAAGGCATTGATTATGATGAGACTTATGCTCCTGTTGCCCGTCTTGAATCCATTCGTATGTTACTTGCTTTTGCATGCTCTAGAAATTTTAAATTATTTCAGATGGATGTTAAAAGTGCTTTCTTGAATGGTGATTTGAAAGAAGAGGTCTATATTGAACAACCTGATGGCTTTGTTGATAATTTGTTATCTGATCACGTATATAGACTCAACAAAGCTTTGTATGGATTGAAACAAGCTCCTCGAGCTTGGTATGAAAAACTCTCTTCTTTCCTTATTACCAATGGCTTTACTAGAGGAATTGTTGATATTACATTGTTTACTTTATCTAGAGATAATGATTTGCTTATTGTGCAAATTTATGTGGACGATATCATTTTCGGTTCTACTAACGAAGATCTTTGCCAAGAATTTTCTAAGCTTATGCAAGATCACTTTGAGATGAGCATGATGGGGGAACTTAACTATTTCCTCGGATTGCAAATCAAGCAGTGCAAGGATGGGTTCTTTGTGAACCAAAGCAAATACATAAAGGAGATTCTAAAGAAATTCGGGATGGAGAACACAAAATCATCATCCACACCTATGAGCACAGCAATCAGACTCGACAAGGATGAAAATGGTAAAACTGTAGATCAATCTTCCTTTCGTAGTATGATTGGCTCCTTATTATATGCTACTGCTAGTAGACCGGACATTATGTTTAGTGTTTGCTTGTGTGCACGATTTCAATCATGTCCAAAGGAATCACATTTGTTCGCCTTAAAACGCATTTTCAAATATCTTTCAAATACTCCAAATCTCGGCTTGTGGTATTCGAAAAATTCTTTCTTTGATTTAAAAGCTTATTGTGATGCCGACTTTGGTGGATATAAGGTGGATAGGAAAAGCACTAGTGGAACTTGTTTCTTTTTAGGAAACTGTTTAGTTTCTTGGTTTTCAAAGAAACAAAATTGTGTTGCGTTGTCAACGATCGAAGCCGAATATATGGCTGCTGGTAGTTGTTGTGCGCAAATTCTTTGGATGAAGCATCAATTGCTCGACTATGGCGTCTCTTTTTCAAAAATCCCTATTTTCTGTGACAACACTAGCGCCATTTGTCTTACAAAGAATCCGATTCAACATTCGCGCACCAAACATATTGACATTCGTCATCATTTTATTCGTGACCACATCGAACGAAATGAAGTTGAACTTCAATATGTTGACACTAAAAATCAAATTGCCGATATTTTTACAAAACCACTAGATGAAAATACTTTTATTCGTTTGCGTGGTGAACTTGGCATGATTGAATTGTAATCACTTGTAGACATAAATTAAATTTAATGTCATATTAAGGGGGAGCTTAATATTAAATTCGAGCAAATTAATTTTGGATAATGCAAATCAATTGTATTTATTCAAAATTAAGAAGCTCACATTTTTATGTGAATTATTTGCTTAAATGTTAAATAAAATAAATTTTAAAAGAGTAGAAATCATGCATTCTTCCTATGGCAGATCGGAACCACCGCTCCAGATCGGAACCACCGATCTGTATCCCACCACTTTTCATCTTGCGCGGTAATTTTTCCCTCCTAGATGCGGATCGGAACCACCGATCACGATCGGAACGTCCGATCCCCATCTAATCCGACTTTTCAAATTACTTTTCACCGTCTTATCTTTAATTACCGCCTCAGGATCGGAACGTCCGAAACATGTTCGGAGCTTCCGATCGACACGTGGCCTTACCTCAGTGGACCGCACGATCGGAACGACCGATCCAGATCGGAGCTTCCGATCGTTCCATCCCCTATAAATATCAGATCGCTCATTCCGATTTCTTGCACCTAAAATTCTTCTCTTATCTCTATTTTATCCGATTCCAACATATTAAAATGCCTGTCAAACGCCGTCGCGATCAGGCGAGTTCTAGTCGTCCTATTATTGTCCGTGATCCTACCCAACCAGCTGTGTCTAGGCCCATACCTGATGATTATTTACATCGTCAGATTCATCCGGGTCGTATCTTAGATACTACTTACTTGGCCCAATCCCATCTCCTACTGTTGAACTTAATCAATGTTCAACATTGGGAATCCTTTTTTCAGCCATCTGTCCCCGACCGAATCTTTCCTCCACTAATTCACGAGTTCTATGCCAACCTTGAACTCAAATTAGGGCATGGTGATATCACCATTGCTACCATCGTTCAAGGTAGGCATATCATTTTTTCTTCTGCTGATCTGTCCTCCTGGTTTGATCTTCCCAGGAATGGACCCGGTGAATACTTTTCCCAAACTTGGCCACAAAATGATCCAAACTTTGATCGTGATCTCTTTCTTTCTACTATTCTCGGTCGTCAAGCCACTGCTGCTGACGATCGAATCCATCTCAAGAGTCTTTGTCCTGATTTCCAAATCATTCAAAAACTCATCACCACATCCATAGTTCCCCGCAGTGGAGACCTCTCCACTTGCAAATATCTGGATTTGTATATTTTTTTTCATATCATCTCCTCTCGACCTTTTAACCTTCCGCGCCTTGTTATGCAGACTATGCATCACACGGCAACGACGGCTAAAAAGGTTTCCTTTCCTTTTGCCCGGTTTATTAACCGGATTTTGAGTCGTTTTGATATTGATTTTGAGGGGATCCCTTCTCTTGAAATCCAGTTGAGTCATATCATCAACCATCAGTCTATTATCAGGATGGATTTATCTTGGAATCCTGTGTATTCTCGATGGGTTGATGATCCTAGTCGAGCTTTTTCTAGATTTTCTCCTATTTCTGATTTTCATCGAGACTTTTCCTCTCTTCCTCACTCTATCCAAACCAAAGGCTTTCCGACTGGTCCGCCCAACACTGATATTCCATCATCTTCCAGTTTTGAGGCCTTTGCGTCTACCATTGGTGATCTTCCTTTCCAGGCTCCTGAGGTCCCTCCTACACCAATATACCAATTTCCTAGCGACCGACTCTTCGAGGCTCTTCATCGCATTGAGACGAGTATGCACACTCATTTTACCGAGTTGACTGCTAGAGTTGCCTCTCTGGAGACTCGATTTGATGATTTCGCCGCTCGCTACCCTCCTCCGCAGCATGATGATGACTCTTAGATTTTTATTTTATTTGTATTTTTTTTCTCTTCTTTCTTGCGTTGTATTAAAAATTTATTATTGTAAATGAAATTGTTGAGTATTTTTTTTATGTTTCATTACTTTTTGTTTATCACAAAGGGGGAGAATTAATGGTTAAAATATTAATTAAGATAAAATTTGTTTATCTGATAAAATTTGTTTATCCGTTAAAATCTGTTGCTTAATAAAAATTGTTTATGATTGTCGTATATTTTATCTCCTGTTTTTAACCAAGTTTTGTGATCATCAAAAAGGGGGAGATTGTTACGCCTTAAACGCATATAAATCTCGAATTATGAGATTAATGTTTTTAATGCATTAACAAGTCTTATTTCTCTATGTTTTGATGATTAACAAAACTAGGTTAAAATGTTACTAATATTTACATTGAGCTTATTACAGAGTTAAAATTTTCAAAGATGAATTAATACTAAATTCATACTCAAGATCAGAAACAAAATTCGAAGAAGTTTACTACTACGGGATCGGAAGCTCCGATTGGAGATCGGAACCTCCGATCATGATCAGAAGCATCTTCGGAAGCTAAGGGTAGATCGGAAGCTCCGATCTTGGTTCGGAAGCTCCGATCTATTTCAGGGATTTTTTTATATTGGTCGGAATGAGGAACGGAAGCTACGAAGAACAGGTTCGGAAGCTCCGATCGTGGTTTGGAAGGTCCGATCAGTTTCTATGTAAAATTATATTGTTCGGAAGCAGATCGGAGGCAACGAAGTGAAGCAGATCGGAAGCACCGAACAGGATCGGACGTTCCGATCCTGAACGGCCGCCTGATAATCTTGTCCGGAAGACTTTTGCCCGACACCATATTTATTGCGCCGATCGGAAGCTCCGAAGTGGATCGGACGTTCCGATCCAGTACACCCGCGTGTCTCAGAATTAAAATTTCGGAAGCTCCGATGCAGGGATCGGAAGTTCCGATCGATGTCAAAATTTCGGCAATAAAAGGAGGCATTCCGAGGCCATTCATATCATCCCAACATCTTCAAGTCTCTCAATCCTCTCAAGCATCATTCAAGTCATTTGTTGAGCAATTTGTAGCCCCTTTTGAGTGTTCAAAATATATTCACATATCGAGTTGTATTCGGGGTTGTAATATCGAGGGTTGTTAGTTTGTGAGTTGGTTGCTCGGTTTTATAAACACTTGTGTGTGAAGCCAAGTGTATTTTACGAGTGTTGAGGCTATCCTTGGAGCCCTTAAGGCCAAGAGTGTTGAGTTGTATCGGCGCGGTGATCGTGTCAAGTTGTAAGGCTATCCTTGGAGCCATCAAGGCCAAGACGTTCGAAGTGCTAGTGGATCCTTGGTTAATCGACTTAACCAAGAAGGGGAGACGTAGACGATTTATCGTCGAACTTCCATAAACATCTCTTATCCCTTTTACTGCTTTATTTACATTACGCATTTATTTACCGCACTTATTATTTGATTGCTTAAGTCTTCCGCTTGCGTACTTGCATAATCGCTTTAAATTGCTAAAGTTGCCAATAGAACCTAAATCCCCCCCCCCCCCCCATTAGGTTCTAACAGTTTGGATTGTGTGCTTATGCAGAAAGGTCATGTTATTGCTTATGCTTCAAGACAGTTAAAGCCACACGAGACTCGATATCCTATCCATGATTTGGAGCTTGCCTCTATTGTCTTTGCATTGAAGATATGACGACATTATTTATATGGTGAGAATTTTGAAATCTTTTCGGATCACAAAAGTTTGAAATATCTGTTTTCGCAATCAGAATTGAATATGAGACAACGTAGATGGCTTGATTTATTGAAAGACTTCGATTGCGAGATTAAATATTATCCAAAAAAATCTAATGAAGCTGCAGACGCCTTAAGTAGAAAGGTATGTTCTTTATCCTTGTCTACGATAGGTGTATCTCAATTGGTGGAAGATTGTTGTATTTCTGGATTAATATTTGAAACAGATATGCGACCTATTCGTGTTTGTGCTATAAAAGCTGAGCCAGAACTTTTGATACGAATCAAAGAAGCACAGAAAGAGGATCAGAATATTCGGAATTCAATTGCTATAGTCAGATCTGGACATCAATCTGAATATCAGGTCAGTGCTGATGATGTGTTATATGTGAATAACAGACTTGTTATTCCTGATGTTTCAGATTTGAAACAGCAGATATTGAAAGAGGCTCACAGCAGTCGATTTAGTATTCATCCTGGTGGCAGAAAAATGTATAATGATCTGAAAATGCAGTATTGGTGGAAACAGATGAAGTCAGATGTGACCGAATTTGTATCCAGATGTTTGAATTGCCAACAGGTGAAAGCTGAACGGAAGAAGCCAGGTGGTCTATTGCATAGTTTATCAGTTCCAGAATGGAAATGAGATCACATTTCCATGGATTTCGTTACACAGCTACCACGTTCATCCAGAGGGTATGATGCCATTTGGGTGATTATTGATCGTTTGACGAAATCAGCATGTTTTATTCCGTATAGAATGACGTACAGACATGATCAGATGGCAGAAATCTACGTCAGAGAAGTGGTAAGATTACATGGTGTGCCTAAATCTATTGTTTCAGATCGAGACCCTAGATTTACATTACACTTTTGGCATAGCTTGCAACAAGCTCTTGGTACTCAATTGCATCTGAGTACAGCTTATCATCCTTAAACAGACGGACAGTCAGAGCGGACTATCCAGACACTTGAGGATATGTTGAGAGCTATAGTACTAGATTTTGGTACTAGTTGGCAAGATTCATTACCACTTGCAGAATTCTCTTATAATAACAGCTATCAGACGAGCATTGAGATGGCTCCTTTTGAAGCATTGTATGGAAAGAAATGCAGATCACCATTGTATTGGGATGATATCTCAGACGTACCAGATGTTGGGCCAGATATGATCCGAGAAATGACTGAAAAGGTGAAGCTTATTCAGAAAAGAATGAAAACAGCTCAGGACAGACAAGCAAAGTATGCAAATATCAGACGACGACCTCTATATTTTGATTAGGGAGACAAAGTTTTCTTGAAGATTTCTCCGTTTAGAGGTACAATCAGATTTGGCAAGAGAGGAAAGTTATCTCCACGTTTTATTGGTCCATATGAGATTATCGAGAAGATAGGCGATCTTGCTTATCGACTCGCTCTTCCTCCATCTTTGTCTGGTATTCATGACGTATTCCATGTCTCTATGCTGTGGAAGTATCAGCCTGATCCTTCCCATATTATTCAGCTTGATGAAGCTGAACTTGACGAGACTCTCAGTTATTTTAAGCAGCCTATTCAGATTCTTGATCGCAAAGATAAACAGCTCAGAAATAAGACAATTCAGCTAGTCAAAGTTCAGTGGAGTCGACATGGCACTGAAGAAGCGACTTGGGATACTGAGTTAGATATGAGATAGAGATTTCCAGAGTTGTTTCATTGATGTGAGTTCTTAGTCTGCTTTATGTTATTTCCTTATCTTATGTGTATACAGATTGTCTATACAGCTTGCTTATAATTTCGAGGACGAACTCATGTCTTAGTGGGGGAGAAATGTAAGGCCCGGGATTATTTTAATTCGAGAATATTTAATTTGGGAATATTTAGAGTTTAGAATTAAATTCTAATATTCTTAAATGAATAAGGATTGAAATTGAATTAAATCGCTTTTTCGAGGATTGAATTGCAAATAGCCAAAAGTTCAGGGACTAAAGTGCAAATATGCAATATATATCTAATTCTATACTTGAATTATCTCTTTTTCACGTGGAAAACATCAGAAGAAAAGGGTAGAGAGGCAGTACACGGCTCAAACCTTTGGACGCCATTTTTGTCCCGTTCAAGCTCCGATAACTTGCGCTCCGATCATCAGAAATTCCAGATAAATATATATCTGCGATCACCGCTCCGAGACCTTCGTTTTGGTACAAGTTTCATTCATCTTTCTCAGACTTTATTTGTATTTTGAAGATGAAAATTTATGATTTTAAGATATAAGCATTTATGAGCTGTACCGATTACATATTCGCAGACGGTTTGGAAAAAGACTATCGTTTGAATTTCTTATGTTTGTATGAAGCAAAATTCGAACCCTACCCTATCTGATTATGATGCTTTTGATGATATTGATATGAGATTATAAGTGATCTTGATTGTTGGATTGTTTTGGATATTGTTTGGATTGCCCGTTTGTAGCCGTTACGCCGTCGATTCGCAAAATGTCAAGACTTTGATATTATTGATTAAAAGGAGCATGGTTTGAGTTGCATCTGATCTTGTTAGTTATTTGATATGTTATTTCTCAGCTTTCATTCGAAGATTGATGACTCGAGAATCCCGATTTGAACCGAGAAGGAGTTGAAGCAAGGTTTGCTAGCATTGTATTTGAAATGAAGTTGAGAAGCTGAGCAGATTTTGACATGTTGTTGTTGATTGTATTTACAGATTTGAAGTACTTTCAGACTCGACATCAAAAGGTATAAATGACAGCTAATCCAGATGGGATAGAACACTCGAAATAGTTATTGTTTCGAGTAGTCCCTTGTCAATCACATACTTATTTGCTTATGTACCTTATGTGATTACATGATTGTGTTGCTTTACTTGCTTTGTGATTAGTTGTTCAAGATTTTTTATAGCATTAAATGCATACAGAACATGTTGCATTCATCTTGAACTCCAGCCAGATAAGCACAGAGGGTTGAAAGGCCTAGAGTGCATATGACGTTTGGAGGGCTGTAGTTGAGTGGCACATAATGTAGATTTACTTCCAGAGCCAGAAGACTCACTATAGTTGCACCAAAGTCAGAGGAAATAAAGTATTTTACTTCACCTCGATTGGTGAGTTGGTTTTCGTTAAAAATTTTATTTCCTCGGGATCCCAAAGAACTTATATTCGATTGATATCTGCTTGATAGCCTCTTTTGGTCATATGCATTGCATTCACGTTTATTATCTCGCGCTTTATGTTGTTTATACTGAGATTTTATTCTTACCGGAGGTATCTGGCTATTGCTTTGTTTTGTATGTATGCATGGCAATAGGTGGGGCAGGAGCTGGTCAGAAGAGACAGGGATAGATTGAGATAGAGTCGTAGCATGTGAGGACACGCGTTTTAGCAGCACGACATGTACTTTGAGTTGATGAACCATGTTAGAAAGGATACAAGAATTTTGTATAAGTAGTTGAATATGTCTTAGCTTGTGTATGGAAGCTTATTAGATGTTATGAGATAGCATGTATCTTATTTGGTAGATTGTACAAGAGATTATAGTTATTTTTCTACCTTTGACAGCACTTTGTTAGCAGCAGATTTTTCAAGAATTGAAGCCCGCTCGATCGGGTGAAATTCACCGATCGAGCGAGCCTTGTATTTTGCAAAACAGAGGAGTTGATTTTCTTGGCCGCTTGATCGGCTGAAGTTCACCGATCGAGCGAGGCCAAGAATTCCCTGGACCCGAGAGCTTCTAGTTTGAGCTCGCTCGATCGGGCAACTTTCGCCGATCGAGCGAGACATTGTAACTTTTAAAAAAATTTTTTTTTAGCTCTTGGTTCTTTAATTCTTTTAAGTGCTTGATTAATTGTTAATTATAATAAATTGCCCTAAGATAATATTAGCAACCCGGGTCCCCACTGATGCAGTTGATTCCCTTTGAAGAAATTCGAGAGGAATTACAGAAATTAAAAGCAGAAGTAGCAAAGACAATGTCTTGGATTCATATTGGAGCAATCTAGATTATGATCAAAACTACTTTTAAAGAATGAATAGATTCACCCATAGATATCGTAGTATGCGATAAAAAATGGAGAATATACAAGATGCGGTTCTAGGAACTATCTCAGGAAATTTGTGCGCAGGAAAAATTGTGGGAGTTATTTATCCAAGAATAGCCTACAATTTAGCTGATAGATATTTTAGTCGAGCCTTGACGTTGCATAAAAAATTCAAGGAAAAAAGACTAATGAAGGAAGGTAATAAGCCATATTCTATTACATATCAAATTTCATATGCTCTTTCTAATACTCACCATTCTGAATTATTTATTAGAAATGAGTTCATTGAAATTCCAGAGATATTTGGGAAATTTGCTCAAGCAATATATCCGGAAAGAATCGAGTTTCCTTTAATTCAGGAAACAGACATTCAAATTCAAGATAGACCCGTTCTATACAGAGGCCTTAAAATAGAACCCCGAAGGTTATCTTTCCAAGGAGACCGAATGACAAGTAGGAGATGGGACAAATCTCCTATTCAAGAAATTCCACCAGAAGAAAAGGAGTTTTCTATAATAGGAAAACTTAGATCTCCAGAAGGATGGAAAGAAGTGAAAATATTATTTGAAATTACAAGTAATCGGAATCAGTTCCCTTGTAACTCGATTTACTATTTGGAACAACAAGAAAAAGGAACTTACCAAGGAGTGATAAATATTGGAGAATTGGAAGTTCAAATCTGTGGAATTCCAGGAAAAGAGATGGATCAGCTCATTCTTGGCCTAGAATTTCTGGAGGACCATAAACCATGGAAACGCCTTGAAAAAGGAATAGAGTTTATGACAAAAGAGAAGACTTGGAGGATTCAATAAAAGTCCTACGAGATGGAAAACCAAGAGAATTGGATAAGGGACAATCCCTTAAACAGATTCGAAAACTCTGTTTACAAACAGAGGAAGAAGCAACTATTGAAATTAGTAAGTCATGAACATGATTTACTAGGACGCATCAAAGAAGTAGAAAGAAGTAACCATACTCTACCTTTTGAAGTCTTAGGAAAACTAAAGGTGAAAAGTCTTAATCGGATTACTGAGTTGCAACACAGTCTGTTAAAAATGGCAGGACCATTTAGTAATCCCTTTAAAAAATGACAACAATTCCTTTCTCCATATACATTCCAATAGGAATGTTGTATGAACAATATAAAGCTGAATACTTTGTAGCTTATATTGACTCGGGAGCAGAAATTTGTACAGCAAAAAGAGGAGTCTTTCCTAAAGAATGTGAAGAAGAATTGCCAAAAATTGCTGGACGGGATTTCTCTAGAAGAATTTTAATTCTTTGCAAAGGAATAAAACAAGCAGAAATCCTCATGGGAGGAGCAGGTCAAACACCTTGGTACAAGGTAAAGACACCACCAATCTATTTCCATAATACATGAGCTGATATCCTATTAGGAAATAACTTCTTACAAATGTTTAAGAAGTACACACAAGACAATGAGTCAAGAAAACTTATGTTCACTACAATTTGTGATCATAAAATTATCGTTCAAAGACTCAAAGTTGCTTTTTATCGATAATTGCCGATAATATTTCGCAGCCAGCGTGGTGATAAAGGACAACTTTTTCACCCAAAAATGAAAGATCCAAGAAGGTTTGGAGAAACCATGTTGAAAATTTCAACAGAACAAGAACTCCAAACAGAGGATATGGAGCTTCTCAAGGTGACTCTAAATCACAGAGATAGAGTTAGAAAATAAGGTATCCCTTGAAGATGTCAAAAAGAGGCTCAAAGAAAGTTACAATGAGCATCCTTTGGCATGGTGGGATAGAAATCAACTCAAAGCTAGTCTTACTCTAAAGAAAGGCAAAGAGTATGAATTCGTCAGATATAAGCATATCCCGATGAATATAACAGATCAAAGGGATATGAGAATAATTATCAAGGGACATTTGGACCTTGGTCTAATCAAAGAAGGAGTTTCATCATATAGCAGCCCAGGATTTCTGGTCAGAAATCATGGTAAAATAAAAAGAGGGAAACCCAAGTTAGTTATTAACTACCAAGGTATTAATAAAATCCTGGAGTTTGATGGGTACTTCATACCGAGTAGAGAACACCTAATTAGCTGTGTACAAAATGCTAGAGTGTTCTCAAAATTTGATTGTAAGCCTGGATTTTACCAGATTCGAATGAAAGAAGGCAGTAAGAAATTCACAGCCTTCTCTACTCCACAAGGACTCTATATTTGGAAAGTTATGCCTATGAGATTGGCTAATGCACCCCAGATATTTCAAAGAAAGATGGATAACCTTTTTAAAGATTTTTTCAACTTTATGTTTGTTTATATTGATGATATTCTTATAGCATCAAAAAATATAGACGAACACGTTAAACACTTAGAGATTTTCTCTAAAATTTGTAAACAAGAAGGAATGGTCTTATCTGAAAAGAAAGCAGTCATAGCAACAAGGAAAATTGAATTCCTTGGTATTGAGATTGATGAAACTGGAATAATTCTACAACCCCATATTGTGGAAAATGTAAAGAATTTTCCAGATAAACTCAAAGACATAAAACAACTCCAGAGTTTTCTTGGAGTAGTTAATTTCGCAGGGATGTTCATTAACAACCTAGCAATGTACAGAAAGGTGTTCAGTCCTTTGTTAAAAAAAGATGCTAGGTTTATATGGACCGAAGACCATACTCAAGGGATAAACCAATTAAAGGAGATATGTAAGAATCTCCCAAAAATGGCTATACCCGAAGATGAAGATGATCTGGTTTTATTTACGGATGTTAGTGACGATTGGTGGGCAGCAGTCCTTACCAAGATCACTCCGGATGGAGAAATACCATGCAGATACTGTAGCGGTCTTTTTTCAGAATCAGAGGCCATCAGATGGCATATCAACGAAAAAGAATTTTATGCAGTCAAAAGGGCTTTTAAAAAATGGCCATTATTTTTACTTGCTAAAAAATTCACGCTAAAGGTTGATAACACCCAGGTAAAAGCTTTCTTAAAAAATAAGATTGAATCTAAACCTGAGAAAGCTAGATTATTAAGATGGCAAGCATTATGTCAAAATTATATTTTTGATATTGTTATTATCAAATCTCATGAAAATATTCTTGCAGATTTTTTAACAAGAGATGGAAGACAGTGACGTGGATTCCATCATGAAAATGCAGAGGCATCTCAGGGAATACCTTGGGTTGCTTCAAACCGAGTTCAACCAGTTAGCCATTAATACTGAAATGGCCGGCAGGTTACAACAAGCTGATCGGATCAAAGTATCTAATCGAATTACAGGGTGTATGCAAGTTCAAACACAACTATGGGCTGCTATTCAAGGGTCAATTGTGAAAGCCATAGAGAAATCATTGGTTTCTCATAAACAAGATATGCTAAAACCATTGGTTTTACAAAAACAAGAAATACAACCACCGGTTGAAAAACAAGATGTTGAGGAAGCTAAAACTCAAGAAATAAGTGCTAATCTATCATCAGCTTTTGATGATCTAGATGAAGCAACAATTGATGAGGATTCCTCATCAAATCAACCCTCCGCCTCTGGGGTAAAAGAGGAAGAGATCAATCTTAGGCCCAACACTGACAAGGGCAAATCTAAGATCGATACTGAAACGACCCTAACTCTATAAATATAAATAAATATATATATATGCGGAATTTTTTTTTATTTACTTACTATGTAAAAATATGTACATACATGCCCATACATATATGCACAAAATAAGTAGTTTTTAAAAATAAATAACTTGAATAAAATAATGCAACAATTCAAAAATTTAATATTGCATAAATTAAATATCTGAGTCATGCATTTAATAAAATACTGACAAAAGCAAAATAAATTAAAGTTTACATGCACTGAAAATATTTAAATAAAAACATACAATAGTGTCAATTACTGAAAATAAATAAAAATGTATAACATGATAAAATATTTGAAACATGCATATAGACTCAGACAACGGTCACGGGGTCACTACATGTCCGCTCATAGGTCCTCGCCGCCGGTGGGTACTACATCATCCTCTACGTACTCACCTGCACCATATCAGTGTAGTGAGCCTAGAGGCCCAACATGCTAACATAACAAGGGTTTAAAATAATTTAAATCACTTTAATACTAATACATAACATATACATGAATGAGCATGCTTAAAAATATCATGAACATAACATAAACTTAAATTAGACTTGAATATCATAATAATACATAAACATTGTTGAGAAAAATATTTTCTAACCTCAAAAGGTCGTATCCATAGTGTAACCATACATACATTAAATACTGATCAGCGTGGTAAACCAACGTACGTGGCGGTGACGAATCACCTCTTAAATTGGCAGTAAACTGCCCTTCAATAGTTCACATATGTGGACGAATCCCCCTTAAATTGTCACACTACTTCAACTTCCAACATAAAATTATTTTCTTATGCTCAACCTTAGACATTAAATCATGCATAAAAATTATTTCATGAATGCATGTACTTAAATAAAATGTGTGTCCTTCATATATATTTAATTTAATTTCATACTAACATATAAATATTAAAAATAACTTCCATGCATAAAAATAATTAAATATATATTCAGGACACATGCAATTTCTCATGGGTTGTACTGAACTGCTGGCCCTAACACTCAAGCCCAATTTCTTAAATTCTGGCCCATTAACACTGAGACTGGTCCATTAACACTGAGACTGACCCATTAATATACTTAAGCCCATTAACACATTTTTAAGCCCAATAAAATTTCCTGGCCCAATAACACTCTATTCTGGCCCAATGGGCCCAAAAATCCAAAGACTGGCCCAATAATTTCCATGGGCTCTAAAGCCCATAAAAAAATTAGTGGACTAACTTAAATTAATTATTTAAGCCCACTAAGAAAATTAAATATAGCCCATTAATTTAATTAAACTAATTAGCCTAATTAAACACTTAAACTCGTTAATTAACTTAAAAATAAAATACCCGAGCCCAACTAACTTAACCCAGACCCGGACCCAACTAACTTAACCCACTTACTTCCAGGCCCGACCCGGACCCATAACTCGACCCGGACCAACTCTGGAACCCTAGCCCGATCGCACCCTAAGCCCTAATCTGCTGCGGCCGTGAGCAGCAGCCGTTCCTTGGCTGCTGCAGGCCTGCTCCGACCGCCCCTGGCTGGAGCGCCGCCACCCAGATGTAGCCCACGTCTGGGCGGTTTGAACCTAGCCCTTGACCCAGCCCCATGCACCCTAGAGCCCTTAGCCGAACCCCCCTTCCCCAAACCCTAGTCTGCGCATCCATGGGAGGCCGTCCGACTTTGTGGCTTTCCTGGGCTCGTTTGGCTCGAACCACTCGAGCCATTCGAGTCCAGGCCACTCACACACACCCTCTGAACACCTACCAGCAGTCATACGCAACCATGGCTAAGAAACGTGAGCATGACAATAAAAAACACACGACAAGTCACAAACTCCATGAAAGCCGAAACCTTTTTTCTGAAAATCTTTAAAGTTTTCGATGCATACACAATACACACACTATAATAGCTGATAGGTACGAAAAATAGGAAAGAAAATCATGCCTTTCACCAAAGTTGAAGAGAAAAGAAACGTGTATAACGATTCCGGGACGACGGGGCGACGATGACACAACTTGGAAGCTTCAAAATCGTGGCTATGGAGTCCTTAGAGATGCTAGCCGATGAAGAAGATGAAGATGAAAGGAGGCGTCGGCTGATGCTTGGAGGCGTGAGGGTTGGGTAGATTAGGGTGTAATTAATTAAAATAGAGTTTTGGAATAATTAAAAATATTAATAAGGATTTTAAATATGAAATATATAACTTAAAAGCTCTAAATAATATTTAAAATCTGATAACTTTAATAAAATCTCGAAATATATAATTAAGGGAATTTTAAAGATAGTAAAAAGTCATTATTTTGGCTTATTTTGAATAAAAACGGACTCCTAAAAATATATAAAATTAAATACTGATAATTTTGAGGAAATAAAACTCAAAATAATATTTTTGGGCTCTAAAAATGCTCATGAAATAAATTGGATAGAAAGTTGTCATCTCGTCCGTCCATGGTCCCGTCTACGCGATAAAATAATTTAAATACTAAAAATCATAAAAATCTCAAATTATGGGTTAAATGCTTGAAAATAAATCTTAAAACATGCACAAATAATTCACATCATAATTTAACCCATAAATCTAAAATTTTAAATAAATAAATTTTCTAATTATGCATGCGAATTTATGTATTAAAATACCGGGTGTTACAATTCTCCCCCCCTTAAATTGGATTTAGTCCTCGAAATTAAAGTACTTACCCGAACAACTCCGGGTAGCGAGTCCTCATGTCTGCCTCGGTCTCCCAAGTAGCTTCCTCCTCCGAGTGATTCAGCCACTGGACTCTGACCATCGGTATGACTCGCGTCCTAAGTCTCCGCTCCTCCCTAGCCAAGATCCGTACTGGCCTCTCCTCATAAACTAGATCAGGTGGCAACTGCAAGGGCTCGAAATCCAACACATGCGACGGGTTAGAGACATATCTCCGAAGCATGAATACATGGAAGACGTTGTGCACTGCTGCAAGCCCTGGCGGTAGAGCTAAACGGTAGGCCAACGTGCCAACTCTCTCCAAGATTTCTAATGGCCCTATATACCTTGGATTAAGCTTCCCTCTCTGGCCAAATCGTACCACTCCCTTCATAGGTGACACTCTCAGAAACACGTGATCACCTACTGCGAACTCCAACTCTCGTCGTCGAGTATCTGCGTAACTCTTCTGACGACTCTGAGCAGTCCTCATTCGATCCCGAACCTGAGTCACAATGTCAGCTGTCTGCCGCACGATCTCAGGACCAAGTAAAATCCTCTCACCAACCTCATCCCAATGCACAGGAGATCTGCATCTCCTCCCGTACAATGCTGCATAAGGAGCCATACCTATAGACGACTGAAAACTGTTGTTATAGGTAAACTTCACTAACGGCAATCTCGTCTCCCATGAGACCTAAAAATCGATGACACAGGCTCTCAGTAAATCCTCAAGAATCTGTATCACCCTCTCAGACTGTACATCTGTCTGGGGATGGAACGCTGTACTGAACAAAAGTCTAGTCCCCAATGCAGTGTGAAAACTCTTCCAAAATGCAGACGTAAATCTCGGATCTCTGTCTGATACTATCGACACTGGTATGCCATGCAGTCTAACAATCTCCTTTATGTAAAGCTCTGCATACTGTGTCAATGAGTAAGTTGTCCTCACCGGTAAGAAATGAGCTGACTTGGTGAGTCTATCCACGATCACCCAAATAGCTGTGCAACCTCTGGCACTCCTCGGTAAACCAACTATAAAGTCCATCGTAATGTTCTCTCATTTCCATTCCGAAATAGGAAGAAGTCTAAGAAGTCCTGCTGGACGCTGATGCTCAGCCTTGACCTGCTGACATGTCAAGCATTCTGACACAACTCTCCTGATGTCTCTCTTCATCCCGGGCCACCAATACAATAGCTGCAAATCTCGGTACATCTTCGTACTTTCGGGGTGAATGGAGTACGGAGATGTGTGAGCCTCTGCTAGAATCTCAGCTCTCAACTGATCGACGTTCGGTACCCACATCCTACCACGATACTGAACAATGTCATCCACAACTGTATACAGAAGACCATCCTTGGCCTCATCTCTCTGTCTCCAACGCTGCAACTCCTCATCTGTAGACTGTCCCTCTCTGATCCGATCCCGTAGAATCGGCTGCGCCGTCAACACTGACAAGCTCGGTGCATGACCACTCGAGTAAAACTCCAAATCAAACCTCTGAATCTCATTCTGCAGTGGTAACTGCACTGACAAACACGATACCACTGACGACTTCCGACTCAAAGCATCGGCCACTACATTAGCTTTACCTGGATGGTAGCTAATGTCACAGTCGTAATCCTTCACCAACTCCAACCATCTCCGTTGCCTCATGTTCAACTCCTTCTGAGTGAAGAAGTACTTGAGGCTCTTGTGATCAGTGAAAATCTTGCACTTCTCGCCATACAGATAGTGCCTCCAGATTTTCAAAGCGAAGACCACTGCTGCTAACTCCAAGTCATGTGTCGGGTAGTTCTGCTCATGAATCTTCAACTGCCTCGACGCATAAGCAATAACCTTACCACACTGCATAAGTACTGTGCCTAAACCTAGCTTAGACGCGTCAGTGTACACCACTAACTCCTCGTGTGGTACTGTCATTGCTAAAACCTGTGCAGTAGTGAGTGCTTCCTTCAGCTGATCGAAGCTCCTCTGACAGTCTGAACTCCAAATAAACTTCGCGTTCTTCTTGGTTAAGGAATTCAAGGGTACTGCAATAGAGAAAAAACCCTTGATGAACTTCCTATAATATCCTGCCAAACCCAAGAAACTGCGAATCTCCGAAGCATTCCTCGGAATACCCCATTTCTGCACTGCCTCAACCTTTGACTGATCCACTGCAATCCCACTCTCGAAATAATGTGGCCAAGAAATGCCACCTGCTCGAGCCAAAACTCGCACTTGCTGAACTTGGCATACAAATGATGCTCCCTCAAAGTCTGCAAGGCTGTCTGTAGATGCTGCCTATGCTCCTCAACGCTCCTAGAGTAGATCAAGATATCATCAATGAAGACTATGATGAACTGATCAAGATACGGATGAAAAACCCGGTTCATGAGATCCATGAAAACCGCTGGAGCATTGGTCATCCCAAATGGCATCACTAAGAACTCGTAATGCCCATAACGTGTCCGGAAAGCAGTCTTGGACACATCTGCATCTCTAACTCGCAGCTGATGATAACCAGATCGCAGGTCGATCTTAGAGAACACTGAAGCTCCCTGTAACTGATCAAATAGGTCCTCTATTCTCGGCAATGGGTACTTATTCTTCACTGTGACCCTGTTGAGCTCTCGATAATCGATGCACAATCTCATACTGCCATCCTTCTTCTTCACAAATAATAGTGGAGCTCCCCATGGAGAAAAGCTAGGACGAACAAAGCCTTTCTCTAATAACTCCTGTATCTGCTCCTTCAACTCTTTCATCTCGGTAGGAGCAAGTCTGTATGGTGCCTTAGAGATAGGCACGGTGTCTGGCACTAAGTCGATGCTGAACTCCACATCTCTCACTGGTGGAATTCCTGCAACATCCTCCGGAAAGACGTCCGAAAAGTCACGAACCACCTCTATCTCTGATAATGATCTGCTAGATGGTCCTGAGGCCGTGACAATACTTGCTAGAAAACCTTGGCAACCCCGTTTCAACAGCTTCCTCGCCTGAATAAGAGATATCACCTGAGGAATATCACTGCTCTAAGATGCATGGAAGGTAAACGGGTCGCCTTCTGATGGTTTCACTGACACTGATCTCCGACGAAAGTCAATCGAAGCTCCATTGACTGTCAACCAGTCCATACCCAATATCAAATCAAATCCACTCAATGGCAAAACCACCACATCTGCGCGAATGGAGTGCCCCTGAAGCTCCAACTCCAGTTCTCGAATGACACTAGAGGTAGAAATAATATGTCCTGACGGCATAGTGACATCATAACCACTGTCAACAATCTCAGGTGTGATGCCTATCCGTCTGATAAACTCCAGGGAGATAAATGAATGCGTAGCCCCTGAATCTAGCAACGCAAACGTGGAGTTGCCTCCAACTAGAATTCTCCCTGCACGCAGAAGAATCCCAACAATTTCATACCACTACTAAACTTTCCCCCAAAGATGAGTCACTAATAACCCTTAATTCTAATCACAAGTAAAACATGCTTCTTATTCTAACATGCAGATAGGAAATCCCAAATAACAAATATTCCACAAGAAAAAAATCGAAATTCTTAACCAAAGGAAGAAATCATAAAATACTAAGGGTAAGATATACCGGTGATCAAGGAGGTATCTGGTTCTGCCTCCTCTGCCTGCATAACGAACACTCTACCAGTGGTGTTCTTCTTCCTCGGCCAATTAGCTATCTGGTGCTCTGGCTCTCTACAGTGAAAACAAACTCCTGCTCCCAGAAGACAAGGTCCCGAATGCATATTCTGACACTTCGGGCAAGTAGGAAAACCTCAAGTATTAGGGGCCCCGCCCCTCGGCTGCTATGGCCTCTGCTGCTGTGGCCTCTGCTGCTGGTTCGGGCCCTTAGACGGCCCAGTATACTGCTTCTTCGCAGGAGGCTGCGAAGATGGTCGCTGAAATCCAGACTGAATCTGTCTCTTCCCCTGCTGCTCTCGCTGTATCTCTCTCCTACCCTCCTCTGACCTCAGTGCTCTACTAACTGCCGCCTCATATGTAGCGACGTCCATCATACGTACGTCATGCTTGATATCCGCCTTTAGTCCCTCCACAAACTGCCTCATCTTCTCCGGTGGACTGTCTGAAATTAGAGGCACAAAATGACAGCCCCTCTCGAACTGTCTCACATACTCAATCACTGACCTGTCCCCCAGCCGGAGACTCATAAACTCCCGGATCATGCGACTGCGCACATCCTCCGTGAAATACTTGGCGTAGAAGATACGCCTAAACTCCGCCCAAGTCAATGTAGGAAGATGTACTCCCCTGGCAGCACCCTCCCACTAAAGAGCTGCATCTCCCTTCATCATATAAGTCGCACAGTTCACCCTGTCGGCGTCAGTAATCCCCATGTATGCAAAGATGGACTCCAAAGAGCGAATCCACCCCTCAGCCACCAATGGATCGGTGGTACCAGTGAACTCCTTCGGTCCCTTCTTCTGGAACCGCTCAGCTACGTCCTCCTCGTGGGACAGTCTAGGACGTGCAGTCTGCTGCTCCAACAGAGCAGTAATCCCCGCCATCATATTAGCATTGGCCTACTCCAATGCTGCAAGTGGATCCTGGGGTGGAGGTGGAGATCCCTCACGTATGTTCACAGGTCTGGGAGGCATTCTGCACCACCACATATATCTTTACGTAAATCGTCATGCATAGCTAAGTTCTTTAACATTAATGCTAACTTAAATTTTTAAAAGTAAATCATGCTATAAACACTTAAAACTTACAGACCGGTAGCGTGGATTTCTGAGCTCGCATAGCAGTAATGACCCATCCAAGGACCGTGCTTTGATACCAACTGAAACGACCCTAACTCTATAAATATAAATAAATATATATATATGCGGAATTTTTTTTTTATTTACTTACTATGTAAAAATATGTACATACATGCCCATACAGGGAGAGTTTGAAAAATGACCTTGGTCAACCAAATTTTTTGATTTATGACCTTTATTCAAAAAAAATTTGCAAAATGACCTTCAAATACAAAGGAAATGAAAAAACAAAACAAAGAAAAAAATTGAGAAGGTTATATTTCCAAATCATGGTCAAATGGAGGTTATTTAGTTAAATAAATCATGCCCATACATATATGCACAAAATAAGTAGTTTTTAAAAATAAATAACTTGAATAAAATAATGCAACAATTCGAAAATTTAATATTGCATAAATTAAATATCTGAGTCATGCATTTAATAAAATACTGACAAAAGCAAAATAAATTAAAGTTTACATGCACTGAAAATATTTAAATAAAAACATACAATAGTGTCAATTACTGAAAATAAATAAAAATGTATAACATGATAAAATATTCGAAACATGCATATAGACTCAGACAACGGTCACGGGGTCACTACATGTCCGCTCATAGGTCCTCGCCGCCGGTGGGTACTACATCCTCCTCTACGTACTCACCTGCACCATATCAGTGTAGTGAGCCTAGAGGCCCAACATGCTAACATAACAAGGGTTTAAAATAATTTAAATCACTTTAATACTAATACATAACATATACATAAATGAGCATGCTTAAAAATATCACGAACATAACATAAACTTAAATTAGACTTGAATATCATAATAATACATAAACATTGTTGAGCAAAGTATTTTCTAACCTCGAAAGGTCGTATCCATAGTGTAACCATACATACATTAAATACTGATCAGCGTGGTAAACCAACGTACGTGGCGGTGACGAATCACCTCTTAAATTGGCAGTAAACTGCCCTTCAATAGTTCACATATGAGGACGAATCCCCCTTAAATTGTCACACTACTTCAACTTCCAACATAAAATTATTTTCTTATGCTCAACCTTAGACATTAAATCATGCATAAAAATTATTTCATGAATGCATGTACTTAAATAAAATGTGTGCCCTTCATATATATTTAATTTAATTTCATACTAACATATAAATATTAAAAATAACTTCCATGCATAAAAATAATTAAATATATATTCAGGACACATGCAATTTCTCATGGGTTGTACTGAACTGCTGGCCCTAACACTCAAGCCCAATTTCTTAAATTCTGACCCATTAACACTGAGACTGGCCCATTAACATACTTAAGCCCATTAACACATTTCTAAGCCCAATAAAATTTTCTGGCCCAATAACACTCTATTCTGGCCCAATGGGCCCAAAAGCCCAAAGACAGGCCCAATAATTTCCATGGGCTCTAAAGCCCATAAAAAAAATTAGTGGACTAACTTAAATTAATTATTTAAGCCCACTAAGAAAATTAAATATAGCCCATTAATTTAATTAAACTAATTAGCCCAATTAAACACTTAAACTCATTAATTAACTTAAAAATAAAATACCCGAGCCCAACTAACTTAACCCGGACTCGGACCCAACTAACTTAACCCACTTACTTCCAGACCCGACCCGGACCCATAACTCGACCCGGACCAACTCTGGAACCCTAGCCCGATCGCACCCTAAGCCCTAATCTGCTGCGGCCGTGAGCAGCAGCCGCTCCTTGGCTGCTGCCGGCCTGCTCCGGCCGCCCCTGGCCGGAGCACCGCCACCCAGACGTAGCCCACGTCTGGGCGGTTCGAACCTAGCCCTTGACCCAGCCCCATGCACCCTAGAGCCCTTAGCCAAACCCCCCTTCCCCAAACCCTAGTCTGCGCATCCATGGGAGGCCGTCCGACTTTGTGGCTTTCCTGGGCTCTTTTGGCTCGAACCACTCGAGCCATTCGAGTCCAGGCCACTCACACACACCCTCTGAACACCTACCAGTAGTCATACGCAACCATGGCTAAGAAACATGAGCATGACAATCAAAAACACACGACAAGTCACAAACTCCATGAAAGCCAAAACCTTTTTCTGAAAATCTTTAAAGTTTTCGATGCATACACAATACACACACTATAATAGATGATAGGTATGAAAAATAGGGAAAAAAATCATGCCTTTCACCGAAGTTGAAGAGAAAAGAAACGTGTATAACGATTCCGGGACGACGGGGCGACGATGACACAACTTGGAAGCTTCAAAATCGTGGCTATGGAGTCCTTAGAGATGCTAGCCGATGAAGAAGATGAAGATGAAAGGAGGCGCCGGCTGATGCTTGGAGGCGTGAGGGTTGGGTAGATTAGGGTGTAATTAATTAAAATAGAGTTTTGGAATAATTAAAAATATTAATAAGGATTTTAAATATGAAATATATAACTTAAAAGCTCTAAATAATATTTAAAATCTGATAACTTTAATAAAATCCCGAAATATATAATTAAGGGAATTTTAAAGATAGTAAAAAGTCATTATTTTTGGCTTATTTTGTATAAAAACGGACTCCTAAAAATATATAAAATTAAATACTGATAATTTTGAGGAAATAAAACTCAAAATAATATTTTTGGGCTCTAAAAATGCTCATGAAATAAATTGGATAGAAAGTTGTCATCTCGTCCGTCCATGGTCCCGTCTACGCGATAAAATAATTTAAATACTAAAAATCATAAAAATCTCAAATTATGGGTTAAATGCTTGAAAATAAATCTTAAAACATGCACAAATAATTCACATCATAATTTAACCCATAAATCTAAAATTTTAAATAAATAAATTTCCTAATTATGCATGCGAATTTACGTATTAAAATACCGAGTGTTACAGATACTAATCCAGCTATTATTTCTCCATTTCAGGTTTATCAACAGAGGTGTGAGAAATTAAGTACAAGAAGTGAAATTAACCCTAACACTTGCAGGGTTGATGTTGCAGGGATATATCCAAGGGTATGGCTAAAAAACAATGTCAATCCTAAGGATGTAAAGCTTTGGTATGAATTTGGAGCCTTGGCCTCAGTTTATACAACGTCACCAAGCTTTCCGGAGATATCACTGTTAGAACCTAATGGGGGGGGGGGGGGAATTTAGGTTCTATTGGCAACTTTAGCAATTTAAAGCGATTATGCAAATACGCAAGCAGAAGACTTAAAGCAATCAAAAATAAATGTGGTAAATAAATGCCTAAAAAAAATAAAGCGATAAATGAGATAGAATATGTTTATGGAAGTTTGACGATAAATCGTCTACGTCTCCCCTTCTTGGTTAAAATCGATTAACCAAGGATTCACTAGCACTTCAACTTCTTGGCCTTGATGGCTCCAAGGATAGCCGTAAAACTTGACACGATCACCGTGCCGATACAACTCGATACTCTTGGCCTTAAGGGCTCCAAGGATAGCCTCAACACAAACACTTGGCTTCACACTCAAGTGCTTACAATAATAGCACAACACACTTGGCTTCACACTCAAGTGTTTACAACAATAGCACAACCAACTCACAAACTATTTTTACAAATACTCTCAAATATATCACACAAACACGTGATAGTGAGAAATTGCTTGCAAAGGAGAGAAGAGATGAGTTGGGATATCTCCAAATGACCTTGGATGGCCTCTATTTATAGTTGGAAAAGATTTGAATCTGATTTGAGTGCATGGAGCATGTGTTGAGAAGTCAAGGAGTGACAAAAAGTGTTCGGCGCCGCTGCCTACTTTTTCCCAGCACTGAGCGGATTTTGTGGAAAAATAATATCTCATAATATAACCGTTGGATTGATCTGAAATTTAAACCGAAGCTTTAAAACATCTGGATCTTCATTCTGAACGGTGAAGATTTTATTTTAACAGTAAAACATTTACACTAATTTTCGGAAGTCGCTTCATCAAGTTTTCGAACTTGTTCTGTGCAACAAATTTGAAAAATTTATATCTCCATATCCATCGGTTGGATTGATCTGAAATTTGGACATAGGTTGTAAAACATCGTATATTTGAATCTGATTGGTGGATATTTGATTTGGATGTTTCAATCATTCCCAGTTACTTTTTGAATTTGATTCTTCAGCATTTGCTTCATGTTCTGCAGAAATAGGTACTGTGCAACCTTTGTGGAAAAATCATAACTCCATATCTAGCCGTTGGATTGATATGAAATTTTGATATAAGTTTGAAAACATCCTGATCTTGATGTTGATCGGTGGAGATTTGATTTGGATGTCTCAGAACGTCCAGTAATTTTCATAAGTTGATTCTTCATCCTTCGCTTCAAGTTCTGCAGAAATAGGTACTGCACAACTTTTGTGGAAAAATCATAACTCCATATCTAGCCGTTGGATTGCTCTAAAATTTGGACAGTACATGTAAAACTTCCTCATAAATATTATGACTAGTGAAGATTGGATTTCAATGCCCAGAAAATGCCCAGTAATTTTTGGAAGTTGCTGCTCCATACTTTGGCTTCTTCTTGCCTTTTTCTTCATATCTCTTAACAATGTTCCATCCATTCAATGAGCAATACAAGACTTTATAAATACATGTATTCAAAATAGCTTCCAAGAATTTAATCATCAATAAATCTAATCTGTAAAATCTCACTTTATATGGTTAGTAACAATTAACCGAGTTTTGTAATCATCAAAACATAATATTATGAGACTTGTTAATGCATTAAAAACATTAATCTCATAACACGAGATTTGTATGCGTTTAAGGCGTAACAATCTCCCCCTTTTTGATGATCACAAAACTTGATTAAATAGGAGAAATAAATGTACAATATTAAATAGACAATTTAAATTTGCACAATATAATTGCATGAATAAAACTCCCCCTAATTTAAACAATTAGTTAAGAAGAGTTTGTTTATCAAATAACCAGTTTTATTCTCCATGCATTTAACCAAACTAACTCTCCCCCTTAGTTAAAGTATTTAACTAAACTAATTCTCTCCCTTTTTGTGATAATCAAAAAGACTGGAAAAGTAAATACAAAAACATGAGAATTGAAATATGATTTCTAAAATGTAACACATAAATTTCACATAAATAACAAAATATGAGCGTATAATATTGAATAAATACAATTAATTTGTATTATCCAAAATTAAGTTGCTCGAATTTTATATTAAGCTCCCCCTTAATATGACATTATCTTTAAAATATGTCAACAATTGATTACAACTCAAGCATGCTAAGTTCACCACGCAAACGAATAAAAATATTTTCATCTAGTGGTTTGTAAAAATATCGGCAATTTGATTTGTCGTGTCAACATATTGAAGTTCAACTTCATTTCGTTCGATGTGGTCACGAATAAAATGATGATGAATGTCAATATGTTTGGTGCGTGAATGCTAAATTGAATTCTTTGTAAGACATATGACGCTAGTATTGTCACAAAAAATAGGAATTTTTGAAAAAGATACACCATAGTCAAGCAATTGATGCTTCATCCAAAGAATTTGTGCACAACAACTACCGGCAGCCATATATTCGGCTTCGGTCATTGACAACGCAACACAATTTTGCTTTTTGGAAAACCAAGAAACTAAACAGTTTTCTAAAAAGAAACAGGTTCCACTAGTGTTTTTCCTGTCCACCTTATATCCACCAAAGTCGGCATCACAATACGCTTTTAAATCAAAGAAAATTTTTTTCGAATACCACAAGGCGAGATTTGGAGTCTTTGAAAGATATTTGAAAAATCATTTTAAGGCGAATAAATGTGATTCCTTTGGACATGATTGAAATCGTGCACACAATCAAACACTAAACATAATGTCAGGTCTACTAGCAGTAGCATAAAGTAAGGAGCCAATCATACTAAGAAAGGAAGATTGATCTACAGATTTACCATTTTGATCCTTGTCGAGTCTGATTGCTGTGCTCATCGGTGTGGATGATGATTTTGTGTTCTCCATCCCAAACTTCTTTAGAATCTCCTTGATGTATTTGCTTTGGTTCACAAAAAACCCATCCTTGCACTGTTTGATTTGCAATCCGAGGAAATAATTAAGTTTCCCCATCATGCTCATCTCGAAGTGATCCTGCATAAGCTTGGAGAAATCTTGACAGAGAGTTTCGTTAGTAGAACCAAAAATTATGTCATCAACATAAATTTGCACAATCAATAAATCATCTTTGACATTTTTGGTAAATAAAGTAATGTCAATCTTTCCTCTCGAAAAACCATTTGAGAGAAGGAAAAGTTGATAGTTTTTCATACCAAGTTCGAGGAGCTTGTTTCAAACCATACAATGCTTTGTTTAGTCTATACACATGATCAGGCAATAATGCATCAACAAAGCCATCAGGTTGTTCAATGTAAACTTTCTCTTTTAGTTCACCATTCAAGAATGCACTCTTAACATCCATTTGAAATAACTTGAAATTTCTAGAGCAAGCAACAGCAAGCAGCATGCGAATAGATTCTAGTCTAGCAACAGACGCATAAGTTTCATCATAATCTATGCCTTCTTCTTGACTATATCCTTTAGCTACAAGCCTAGCTTTATTTCTAGTGATAGTACCATGCTCGTCAAGTTTATTCCTAAAGACCCATTTAGCATCAATAATAGATCTATCATGCGGCCTAGGAACAAGACACCAAACATCATTGTGTTTAAACTTATTCAACTCATATTGCATAGCAATAATCCATGCATAACCTAATAAAGCATCATCAATACACTTAGGTTCAACATGCAAAACAAAAGCAAGATGATTGCAGATATTATTAAGAGAAGATCGAGTAGTTACTCCCTTCGAAGGACTTCCAATGATAAGATCCATAGGATGATCTTTGTGAAGCGTCCAATCCTTCGGAAGTGGTGTTTCCTCAACAGAAACATCTATATCATTTAAGCTTGATGAAAGCCATCTCTTCTTCGAGTAATTCTACATCATCATTAGTAGTACGAGAAACTATAGACATGGATTCATCAAATACAACATGCATAGATTCTTCAACAAGTAAAGTGCGTTTATTAAAAACTCTAAAAGCCTTACTTGTAGTGGAATATCCGAGAAAGATGCGTTTGTCGGACTTGGCATCAAACTTACCGAGATTATCCTTACCATTATTATGAATGAAGCATTTTGATCCAAAGGCCCAAAAGTATGAAATGTTAGGCTTTCTCCCTCTCCATAATTCATATGGAGTTTTCTTGAGAATTGGCCTTATTGATACACGATTGATAATGTAGCAGGCAGTGTTCATCGCTTTAGCCCAAAAATATTTTGGTAGAGAATGCTCACATATCATGGTCCTTGCAATCTCAACAAGTGTCCTATTTTTTCTCTCAACGACCCCGTTTTGTTGAGGAGTCCTAGGACAAGAAAAATTGTGACCGATGTCTTTCTCTTCACAAAAATTTATAAAACTCTCATTTTGAAATTCAGTTCCGTGGTCACTATGGATCTGTTTGATAGAAAGATTTTTCTCATTCTCAACACGTTTGACAAAAGTTTTAAAATAATCAAAGACATCATTTTTGTGGGCTAAAAACAATGTCCACGTGAAACGTGAAAAATCATCCACAATGACAAATGCATAAAGCTTCCCTCCTAAACTAGCGTTCCTCGAGGGACCACATAGATCTAGGTGAAGAAGTTCAAGGGGCATAGAAGATGATACACAATTTTTGCTTTTAAAAGATTCCCTTGTGTGTTTGCCAAGTTGACATGCATCACAAACCGAATCTAATTTTAAATTAAGTTTTCGCATACCAACAACTAAATCAAGTTTAAAAAGTTTTTCTATGGTACTTGGACCAACATGACCTAATCGTCTATGCCAAAGAATATTGTCATCAACATTCAAGGATACAAGACTTTTGATATTTGATAAAGATAAGTTATTTAAAGAAACATTGTATACATTTTCACTTCTATATCCTTTGAAATTTATGGATTTGTCAGTCGTGAGTGATATAGTGCAGTGTTGGGGAGTGAATTTGACTTCATAACCTCTATCGCACAATTGACTTATGCTTAGTAGATTATGCTTAAGTCCTTTCACTAGGAGTACATCATCAATTAAGCAGGATTTAGAAATACCTATTGAGCCGATTCCTTCGATAACTCCTTTGCTATTGTCTCCAAAGGTGACAGATCCCTTCTCCTTTGGATTGATTGATTGGAGTAGCTCCTTGTTCCCCGTCATATGTCTAGAACATCCACTGTCTAGATACCATATGCTAGGAAGAACAATTTTCTTATTTCCCTACAAGAATTTGATTTTGATACCCTTTAGTTCTTTTGGGTCCACAGTGTTAGAAAAGAGAGATACAAAATAGACTTCTAAGAGTTCAATCTCTCATAGCAACATCATCGCCACTTTCTAAGAGTTCTCCCAGTAGTAGGTAGGGCTATGGCCTCTTTAAAAACCTATTTCCTTGGACAGAGCAGCGTTCATCAGGAAGACCAGTCGCAAGTCAAGGCAGTTTAAACCGGTCTATGATGAACTTCCTTAGATCATGATCTCATAATGCCGACTGATGAGTTGTTAAGTACTCTTAGGCCTCCATTTCATATAGCTCTTTTGATCATATTGAAATCTTAAAGATCTACATTTATGTCTAACATGACCAATTTTACAACAATAAGAGCATGTAGGGGGTGATCTCATTTTTGCCTTAGCAATTAGGCTAATAAAGTCTATTGATTTCTTACCATACCCTATTCCACCCTTATCAAAACTACATTTCTGCATGCTTAGTAAATTATTCAACTTGTTACTACTAACATTGAATTTATAAAATGATTTTTCTAAGGTAGCTATGCCATCCTTTAATCTTAGGTTTTCATGCTCCTTAGATTCATTTTTGAGGTTTCTATTTTCTTTTCTTAGTGATTTAGCCATGCCAAACATAAGCTTATAAGCTTGTAGTAATTCATCGTAATATGGTAC
Organism: Henckelia pumila; assembly: GCF_033568475.1. Taxonomy (NCBI): domain Eukaryota; kingdom Viridiplantae; phylum Streptophyta; class Magnoliopsida; order Lamiales; family Gesneriaceae; genus Henckelia; species Henckelia pumila. The sequence goes on along the minus strand of NC_133122.1, from coordinate 57,168,047 downwards.
CTCATCATCATCGTCGGAGGCGATGTCATCATCCTTGGCCATGAGACATATGTTGGTTTCCTCCTCATCGCTATCTTCATAGGCTTCCATCTCAAATGTCTCATGTTTGAGCAATAGGAGGTCAATCTTTTTTTCCTTGACCTGGTTGGTTCCCTCGTGACATATCTCCAATTTATCCCATATTTCTTTAGCGGAGGAGCACATTGATATTTGGTTGTACTCGTTCATATCTAAAGAATAATGCAAAATATTCATAGCTTTAGCATTTTGAGAAATTAATCGCATGTCCTCCTTGGTAAAGTCATCCATTCCCTTAGGAATTTTAATCCCTTCAACCTTTTTCATTGGTTTGTAGGGACCTTTTACCGTAACTTTTCAAAGATCATAATCTACGGATTGAATATATAGGGACATTCGATTTTTCCAATATCAGTATTTTATGTCGTTGAAAAGAGGAGGACGATTGATTGATTGCCCTTGAGCATAATCGCTCGCTAGATTTGCGATAGAGTCTTTTTTGAAATATTTTTCAAAAGTGTGGATTTGATACCACTTGTTAGAACCTAAGGGGGGGGGGGGATTTAGGTTCTATTGGCAATTTTAGCAATTTAAAGCGATTATGCAAATACGCAAGCGGAAGACTTAAAACAATCAAAAATAAATGCGGTAAATAAATGCGTAAAAGAAATAAAGCGATAAATGAGATAGGATATGTTTATGGAAGTTCGACGATAAATCGTCTACGTCTTCCCTTATTGGTTAAAATCGATTAACCAAGGATTCACTAGCACTTCAACTTCTTGGCCTTGATGGCTCCAAGGATAGCCGTAAAACTTGACACGATCACCGTGCCGATACAACTCGATACTCTTGGCCTTAAGGGCTCCAAGGATAGCCTCAACACAAACACTTGGCTTCACACTCAAGTGCTTACAATAATAGCACAACACACTTGGCTTCACACTCAAGTGTTTACAACAATAGCACAACCAACTCACAAACTATTTTTACAAACACTCTCAAATATATCACACAAACACTTTGATAGTGAGAAATTGCTTGCAAAGGAGAGAAGAGATGAGTTGGGATATCTCCAAATGACCTTGGATGGCCTCTATTTATAGTTGGCAAAGATTTGAATCTGATTTGAGTGCATGGAGCATGTGTTGAGAAGTCAAGGAGTGGCAAAAAGTGTTCGGCGCCGCTGCCTACTTTTTCCCAGCACTGAGCGGATTTTGTGGAAAAATCATATCTCATAATATATTCATTGGATTGATCTGAAATTTAAACCAAAGCTTTAAAACATCTGGATCTTCATTCTGAACTATGAAGATTTGATTTTAACAGTCAAACATTTCCAGTAATTTTCGGAAGTCGCTTCATCAAGTTTTCGAACTTGTTCTGTGCAACAAATTTGACAAATTTATATCTCTATATCCATCCATTGGATTGATCTGAAATTTGGACATAGGTTGTAAAACATCTTATATTTGAATCTGATTGGTGGAGATTTGATTTGGATGTCTCAATAATTCCCAGTTACTTTTTGAATTTGATTCTTCAGCATTTGCTTCATGTTCTGCAGAAATAGGTACTGTGCAACCTTTGTGGAAAAATCATAACTCCATATCTAGCCGTTGGATTGCTATGAAATTTTGATATAAGTTTGAAAACATCCTGATCTTGATGTTGATTGGTGGAGATTTTATTTGGATGTCTCAAGCACGTCCAGTAATTTTCATAAGTTGATTCTTCATCCTTCACTTCAAGTTCTGCAGAAATAGGTACTGCACAACTTTTGTGGAAAAATCATAACTCCATATCTAGCCGTTGGATTGCTCTAAAATTTGGACAGTACATGTAAAACTTCTTCATAAATATTATGTTTGGTGAAGATTGGATTTCAATGCCTAGAAAATGCCCAGTAATTTTTGGAAGTTGCTGCTCCATACTTTGGCTTCTTCTTGTCTTTTTCTTCATATCTCTTAACAATGTTCCATCCATTCAATGAGCAATACAAGACTTTATAAATACATGTATAGCTTCAAAATAGCTTCCAAGAATTTAATCATCAATAAATCTAATCTGTAAAATCTCACTTTATATGATTAGTAACAATTAACCGAGTTTTGTAATCATCAAAACATAATATTATGAGACTTTTTAATGCATTAAAAATATTAATCTCATAACACAAGATTTTTATATGTTTAAGGCGTAACAATCACAGTTATCCAAATGGATTCAGGAAGCAGTCCAAGAAACATGGGCAAATAACGACCATTTGTCCAGAGGAGATGTGCTTGAATTATATTTCTTTAGTGCAGCTCCAGAACCAACAGGAAAAGGATCATGCGAACTCTTTCATTTCATCAAGCTAAGGAGACCTGACATGAATAATCAAAGATTCATTAAGGACCCTATTCCTGAGAAAATACCATTAGTGTCCACTTTTGGAGAAAATGAACTCTCAACCAGAAGCGCATTGGGTATTTGGGTTTGTCTCACCGAGATGGAAAAGGTCAAGTTTTCGTTCAAATTTTATCAGAATTCTGTGAACGGATCATTCCTGTTAAACACAATGACAGGAAAAACTACGGCTTTTGCGGAAGAACTCTTCGAAAAGAAGAGAAACTTTTTATGGAACAACAAGCTGCCGGGGAGTAAAGAGACTCGCCAAAAATTTTGTAACATGGCTCATATCGGAAGATGGTCAGAGAACATCTGCCCAGAGTGTCCCAACCAGAAGGAGCCAGAATTCGGAAAAAACTTCAGACCCCGAACGGATCGAAGAGATTTTTTCGAGACAAGCAAAGGTGGACAAGGACCACCAAAGATGCGTTTTCACAAGGGCCTACTTCAAAAGCAAAAGATGCCCCGACAACAATAAAGCAGGCATGTGAGGAGAATAAAGCCAAAAGAAAGTGGCAGACATGTGATTCCTCCACTAGTAAAAGATGCCATCAGTAATGGCATAAAAAATACAAGACAGCTGCCTCCTCCACTAGTAAAAGATGCCATCAATAATGGCATAAAGAAATAGAAGATAGCTGTAAGATTCCCTGAAGTTTCTCGGTGAAACGAGTGGAACCTCAGCTATAAATACAAGCGTTCAAGGAAGCTGAAGATATCGATCATTCCCTTCAATTTTCTTACAAATAAATTGTTGCAATATTTCTCTCTCTATTATATTAAGTTTTCTTTATGTATTACAAGAACATGACTACTATGAGTAGCTAAACAAGTTGTCTTCTCCTCTTCAAAGGAGTTGATTTATGTAATAATATCATGTCTGAATAATTTCTTTAAAGCCTCTTGTTCTTTCATGCTCATATTTTATAATTAAATTTATATATCATACGCCTTAAGGTAGAAAACGAATTAAGGTTCTGCTGGGTGTCGTTGAAGGAGCTTGTGCAGAAACCATCTGTTGCGACTGCGTGGTTGGAGTGTGTAGTAACCCTGCATGGAATCACCTACTAACTGGCAACTAATAGCATGCATTAAACTTAATACAGCAAAATTCTTAACAGAGTAAAAACGTGCGGAAACATAATCCATAATTTACATAACAGCTTAAGAAAACATATCCAGGCTTAAATCTGTAGTGATACAACCATATTGAAGAACTTAAAAGTAACCATTATACAGCTAAGCAAATCCTGCTGTATAAAATCCCCTGAAAAGCTCCGGCTTCCTAGTCCTGCCTCGAACTACCGGCTCCGTCCATCCTGCGACCTGCCCATGGAATAGGGTGTCCAAGATAACAACTAGGGCGTGAGCGCTAACGCCCAGTACATAGACATGAGTAAACATATGTATATGATGCATGCAACATGATGACTGGTAAATGGTCATCTGAAAAGTCATGCTCAGTACCGGCGCCACATGAGTGCTGCCACCGCAAGGATCAACCTCTGGGTGCAACCACACTTGTCTAGTACACCAGAGTAGTCAGACATACGTGTCCCCGCCATCGCGGTACTCTCAATGACAGACTATCGAGTATAGAGCTGAGCGGCTCTATAATCAGGTATAACAAGGTATAGGCTCAACGTGTATATGCACATGATATATGAATATAGAAAGCGGTAAAACATACATCATGCCACATAATAATGCCAAATAAATGCAACATATAAACATGTATACTCGCTGGCAATCTCAGTCAATGTGTATGTACCTAACACCGAAGTTTGAACTAAGCTGGAAAAAGACAACCCCTAGCTGTCCTAGGTCAACTCCCGACCCGACCTGGTCTCAAGCTTGACTCGAACTGGTCTCTTGGTCCAACCCCGAGCTCTTCCTTCCTGAGCTATTCCTTCCCGAATTCCCGAGCTACTCTTTCCCGAGCTCCCGAGCTACTCTTTTCCGGAAAAAGATATGAAGTGAGATGGAAGTGATGTGAAAAATAACTTAATCCCCAGCTCCTATTTATAGACAAATATTTGGGGTGATCGGGATTCTTGAGCTGACGTCGAGACGTCCGAGCTCCTATAAGCACGCCACGTATCAGATGCTTGAGCTGAGTCACTACCATTATTGACAGCTCATGCTTAGGCGCCAACTGTCATTCATGCAAGTGTCCACACACTTGCCTGCCTATCCTGGAGGGTTCGGGCTTCCCTATTAGCAGTTCGGGATTCCCTAGCAGCAGGTCGGGATTCCTTAATAGCAATTCGGGATTCCCTAGCAGCTTTTCAAACTTCCTTAGTAAGGAAATTCCCTAACAGGCTAACAGCAGAATTCCCTAACCGTAGAATCCCTAACAAGAGAATTCCCTAGCTAAAGAATCCCTAGCTATATAATCCCTAGCAGCAGATTCCCTAGCTGCTCATATTCCCTAGCTATATAATCCCTAGCAGCATATTCCCTAGCTGCTCATGTTTCCCTAGCTGCTCATATTCCCTAGCTGCAGTTCAGCAGCTCAACAGTTCAGCAGTTTAGACTGGACCCTTAATCATGATTATCAAATTATTATCTTAAAATGGAATCTGGGTTACTACATTCTCCCCACCTTTAGATATTTCGTCCGCGAAATAAAATCTAAAGACAAATTAAGATAACAATATGAAACAGAAAACCATGTCTTATTACCACAACGGTAATTACATCTTTACATGGTAATTAAAAGTATAAAGCAAACAACTCAGGATATTCTGCTCGCATATGGCTCTCGGTTTCCCAAGTTGCTTCCTCAATGCCTCGGTGCTGCCACTGTACCATCACAAGTGGTATAGTCTTGTTTCGAAAAAAAATTTCCTTCCTGTCTAGAATACGAAGTGGTCGTTCAACATACGACAGATCTGGCTCTAGCTGAACTTCAGAAGACTGAATCACATGTGATTCATCAGCTATGTACTGTCGAAGTAACGATACATGAAAAACATTATGTATACTGGAAAAAGATGGCGGTAATGCCAAATGATAAACAACATCTCCGATCTTTTCCAGTATCTAGAAAGGTCCAATGAAACGAGGTGATAACTTGTCTTTCACACTGAATCTCATCACCTTCCTGAAAGGTGATACTCGCAAGAACACATATTCACCAGGCTCAAACTTCAATGGCCTGCGATGAATATTAGCATAACTGGCTTGTCTATCTTGAGCAGTTTTGATTCTCCGCTTGATCAAATCTACCTTGTCTACAATCTGCTACACCAACTCAGGACCCTCGACTTGTCGTTCTCCGACTTCATCCCAGAATAACGGAGTACGACACCGTCGACCATACAATGCCTCGAAAGGTGTCATATCAATACTACGATGATAGCTGTTATTGTAGGCAAATTCGATCAAAGGTAATTGATCCTGCCAAGATAAACCAAAGTCCATGACAGAAGTACGTAGCATATCCTCCAACGTACGAATCGTCCGTTCTGATTGCCCGTCAGTCTTCGAATGATATGCAGTACTTAAACTCAGAGTGGTACCCAACGCCTGCTGAAAACTACCCCAGAAACGTGAGGTAAATCGCGGGTCTCTATCACTGACTATGCTCACTGGAATTCCATGCAATCGCACTATCTCCTGGACATATAAGTGTGTCATGCGATCATAAGAATACTCCCGGTTGTAAGAAATGAAATGTGCTGATTTTGTCAGACGGTCAACAACGACCCAGATAGCATCACACTGACGCGAAGTCATAGGCAAGTGGGTGACAAAATCCATAGTTACGTGCTCCCACTTCCATTCGGGAATCTCAAGATTCTGCAGTAATCCACCTGGTCGTCGGTGTTCAGCCTTGACCTGTTGGCAAACCAAACATCTTGAAACAAATTGATATACACTCCGCTTCATTCATTTCCACCAGAATCTAGTTCGCAAGTCCTTATACATTTTCATGCTTTCAGGATGAATAGACAATTGACTCATGTGAGCTTGAGAACACTACAACAAATATATTAATTAACAACACCAAAAAGACAACGGTTTTATATCTAAACTGTTGTCTTTTACTTTTTAACAACGATTTTTACAAAAACCGTTGTTGTTGGCCATATTTTTTTAAAAAACGACAATGTTTTTCTCAAAACCGTTGTCTTATATATGTCAAAGACAATGGTTTTAATTAACCGTTGTCTATGAGCGGGTTTTTTATGGTCTACGACAACGGTTTTAATTAACCGTTGTCTATGTGCGTGTTTTTGGATGTCTAAGACAACATATTTTGTAATCCGTTGTCGTTGTTATTTATTTATTATTATTTTTTTTGAAAGGATTTTTTATTTATTTTTATTTTTTTAAAAAAAATATATACAATACATAATAGCCTATACTACACGCTTTGAGGCTAAAGTGAAGAAACGAGAGAAACCCAAACCCTAGCCGAACCCGTCGCCCCCTTCAATCCCTAGTCAAACCCGTTCACCTCCGGAACCCGAAAAAAAAAATAGAGTCTCTGATTTTTACACCTTTTCTCATCGTTTTCTTCAAATTTCTGCTTTGATTTCCCTTTTATTTACCTCAATTTTTCAAGCCCTAGAGAGATTTCCACACCACCCGCCAACCGCGACAGTATGATTTATATTTTTGTCTTTTTATTTTTCTCGAAGGATCAACAAATCATGAAGTACGCGATACGATAGAGTTCTTCAAGCTTAACGTTATTTGTGCTACAGATTTAATGATTTTTGTTTTGTAATACATTACAAAAGTTGAGTGTGCTTCTTTCGACATTGAGCTCAGGATCTATAAAGATTGGACGATTGGTGGCTAGAGTTGCACTGCAGAGTGATGACATTGAGATTTTCACCATTAATGATCCATTTATTACCACCGATTACATGGTATTGTCTTTTTTTTTTTGGAAAAATTTCAATATCTCAGTTTATTGTGGCTTTATAATGGCGATTGAGTTTGTAAAATTTGGTTGGATCTGTGGTATATGTGGATATGGCATTTATGTGATTCATTGATTTATATGACAACTAGATCTAGGATATCTATTTAAAGAGCTGGTATGCTCGATTGAAATGGTTATTTGGCGATATATTTAATTTCATGTTATCCCTTTCTGTAAAATTTGGTTCAAAAAATAATCCTTTAGCTCTGTGACTTGAGATGTTCGATGGAGTTATAAATGTTGTCATTCTTTTTTGTTTAATTTACTATCATAGCACAACAATATGAAACCATTTCACTGTGTGCAAAAGAATTCTAAATTCCAAGTTTCTGATAACTAACATAAAGAAATGAAATTTTCGAATCTAAATATTTGAATTGCAGCGTTGAAGAAGCTTGCTCTTTTAAATAAGGAATTGTGTTGTTTCGAACTGGGCATATCGGCAATCTGAGAAAGTTCTTTCTCAGGATCGCCTTCATCTTACATTTCAGGAATTTTGGAGAATCTGGAGCTGAATCATGCGTTATTCGTCTTAATTGTGATTCTAGGGTATCCATCTTTTTTGTCTCCAGCTTTTCGTTTTTTTCTCGATCTTACTTCTGCTTTCTCGAATCTTTTGTTCGTGGTTCAATGGCTAAGTGACGTTTTTTCAGTTGAATAATGATGATATCAGTTGAGTTATTGCCTGTAGATTTGGTGAATAAGTAGAGAAGGAATGGAGTGATGAAATTGAATTGTCCGATGTGAGAACGTCCTTTTGGTTCTTGGAGTCTCATTGTATATATGTATAGTATTCCTTCTTGATTTCATTTTATGGTTTTTACTGTTTAAGCTTTATTTGGTGATATCTATATCTCATGCGTGCTTAAATAACACGAGGACTTTAGAAAACAATACGAAGAGAAGCATCCCTATAACAAATCTGCTGCCACTGTAAGTGATTTCTATGTATTCTGATTTAGTAGTAATGACTGATTGTCTTCTGAGTAGTGAGTAATTATGAGACTCAATGCTTTGATTAGGTTTGGAAGGCTGGTGGTGACAAGGGGAAATTGATGTCTGATGCAGTATGGGTTTACTTCAAAATCAGATTATCCAATTCTCCACGAGGACAGAGATATATCTACTGATTGTATCCATTTATTCTAAAATGATTAATTATTGTTCCAGGACAAAGCTCCTTTTATTGCGAAGGCAGAGAAACGGAAGACCGAGTACGAGAAGACTCTCCAGGTATGCAACAAAAGAATGTGTAACGCCCCGATTTTATCTTAATCGACTTTATTTGAGATAATCGGAGATTCCAGAGTTCAAGAGCCGACTTGATTTTGATCAGGGTCCTTTTTGAAAATTTCGGATTTTTCAGGGACTAAAACGCAAATATGGACTTAATTAGATATTTATACCTTGTTTTGACTTCTCCTTCACTCCACCCTCTTCTCTCCCAACCGATTCCTCCATTGAAGGCGTGAGATAAGCTTTTCAAGCTTTTGGATTTCACCCCGAGCACGATCCGTCCGTTAGAAATTGTTTCTGAAGGCAGATTAGCGATCACGGCTGAGAGAGCTTCGTTATACCGTAAGTATTTCTCTGATCGGATATGTTTTGTTTTTCGGAGGTGGTTAGAATCGAGTTAGATTCTAGTATGTTGTTCCTGGCGGAGTTCTGATCGTTTATTATCTGTCAGTTTTGAATTAGAGCGACGTTCGGATTTGTTATGAATTTTTGAAGGGATTTTCGAAAAAGTGAGTTTTGTGATTTGTTGGAATTGGATTGTTTTGGTTGAATGTTGATTGATATGAGTTGCTTAGAGTGATATTATGCTGTTTGCATTTTTGGTTAGTTGAATTTATAGCCGTTATGCCGCCGGTTTGAGATTTTGGAAATTGGAGATTCGTTTGAGTTTTTGGGAGTTGCTCGTTTTGAATGGATTGATATTGGATTGATTTTATCTCCGCAGATTAGTTGAAGATCGTGGAGTTCCGAATTGGCAACTTTCGAATCGTTGAAGAGTTGATCGAGGTTTGGTATCGAGTTGATCCATCCTCAAAAGTTGAATTGAATTATCTTTATCGTTGAACTTGATTTGGAATGGAATTTTGATTTGGAATTCTTGTATCGATGTTGTTTCCAGGTTTGGAGCATCGACGTTGTTGAAAGAGGTATAAGATGACTTGGAATGGAATGGAACGAATGACTCGAATTCGACTTGATTCGAGTGTTCCGGAAAAATCACATACTTGCATGTTAATTGATTATTTGAGTTATGTTGCATTGCATTCATATTGAGCATATGAACCCTGATTTGAATAACGGGCAGGACGGCCCTTTTGATGATAGACGTTTTGGGAATTATATTGTGAGTGGCCTGGGTGTAGCTGTTTCACCTAGTGCTAGCATACTCCTTATAGTTGCACCAAAGTCTAGAGGATGGAGATACGTAGCACCACCTCGATCGGGAGAGTCGGTGAGTTGTTTACGTGATCTCGTCCTCGGGATCCCAAAAGCAAAAGCAGAAATGTTTTGATTATCCGACTTGATAATCTCAGATTTAAAGACATGCATTGCATTTATGCATATGAATTGAGTTTTAGACATGCTTGTGGAATTGCATGGTTGTTATTTGAATATGTAGAAGATGATGCATTTCGTTTGAGATGTTTTTATGATATTGCATGTTTGTCTCTTTTACTGGGAATATTATTCTCACCGGATTATTCGGCTGTTGTCTTGTCTTTGTATGTGTGCTTGGCAACAGGTGGGGCAGGACCGAGTCAGAGATCGCATGGCTAGGTGGATGAGTTGATAGAGTGAGGCCTTGTTATTGTAGAAGTCGAATTTGAAATCGAACTTAGATTGTATTTGACTCGATTTGTATTTTGGATTTTGGAACTTAGAATTGATGCATGTTCTACTCTTTCTTGTAATTGAATACTTCGTTGTTGGAAAAGTGTTAGTTGGATCATGTCGGAGCCTTTTCGGGTGTTGGATTGCACTTTTGAAGCCTTATTTTGAGCTAAAACAGCAGGCCATGCGCGCCCGCGCCTGGTGAGGAGCGCCCGCGCGTTCTGCTCCCTTTCTCGGAGGCCCGGGCAGGTCAGTATGCGCGCCCGCGCCTCGGGTGGCGCGCCCGCGCGTCACCCTGTGTAAAAAAAAAAAAAAATTGCTTTATCTCTTGGATCTTTGGATGTCTATTGATAGGATTGATTCTTGATTAGATGATTAGAATCGGGGTCTCACATTAAGTGGTATCAGAGCGATAAGATTCTTGGACTGAATTTAGAAGTGAGCGGGGTAGATCGAGTCCGCATGAATTGATTCTCGCATGTGGTTGAGTTATTTAAATTGATTTATTTAAATACCATGCGAGCATATTTTATTTGTTGAGAATTATCTGAGTTACATGATTACGTGATTGAATTTTAAAGCATGAATTATTTGAGATATGAACTGTAATTCACCTGTATCCGGAATTCTGAGAGGTTGCAAGGGCACCGATTGTAGCGATTGAGTTATCTTGTGTCCTAACCTTTGATAATCAGATGGGTCCTCGACGAGTTATTAACAGGAACCCACCACCAGTTATTCCTGCTACTGAGCAAGCTAGTACTGAAACGGTAGAGATGGATGCTTCAGCGACGCCTATGGAAACCTTGCTGAAAAGGTTTCAGTTGTTCAATCCGCCGTTGTTGATGGGTTCAGAAAATCCAGTTGATTGTGAGAGTTGGTTGGATGATATCGATCAGCTGTTTGATTCTATCGATTACTCAAATGACCGTCGAATCAGGTTAGTCATTCATCAGCTTCGTGGGGTTGCTAAGAGTTGGTGGATCCTGACGAAGAAAGCAATGGAGAATAGAGGTACGGAAGTTACTTGGACTCTTTTCAAATCGGAATTTTATAAGCGTTTTTTCCCTATCTCGTATCGCAAAGATAAGGGAGCAGAGTTTGCCAACCTGAGGCAAGGGAATCTGAACATTGAAGAGTACGCGGCTAAGTTCAATAGTCTGTTGCGTTTTGCACTGCTAATTGCCGGAGATGAAGAAGCTAAGGCAGATCAGTTCATCAATGGTTTGAACCCTGACGTCTTCACGTTGGTAAATACCAATAGGCCTAACAACTTTGCGGATGCCATGAATCGCGCAAAGGGAGCAGAAGCAGGTTTGTGGAGACAGAGAGGAAATCAGTTTGTGCCTCAGCAGCAGCAAGGACAGTTTCAGGCACAATCTTCTCAATACCAAAACCAACCGTTCCATTACCAAAATCAATCCTTTCAGTTTCAGAACCAACCACCGAGTTCCGAGGATGGTAGCAGTGGAGGTAACAGGAAGGATTACTATCTCCCGAAGGGGAAGCAGTTTAAGAAGCACGGAACCAGTTCTTCGAGCTCGAGTGGTTCGAGGCAGTATGGATCGGGACAGAGTTCGGGACAGTCAGGCATGTCTTGTGCCAACTGCGGAGGTCGTCACTCCAGTGATCAGTGTAGAGGTATTTTTGGAAGCTGTCATATTTGTAACCAGGCGGGGCATTTTGCGAGAACGTGTCCTCAGCGTGTTTCTCAGCAAGCTCAGAGTGGAATTTTCCCGAGACAGACAGCTCAGCCTCAGCAGCAAGCACCTACCGTCCACTCTTTCCAACCTCAGCAACAGAATGTTCAGGAAGGTAATCAGTATGCAAGCCAGCCTACCAGACAGCAGGCACGGGTTTTTGCTCTGTCTGAGGATCCGCAGACTCAGGCTGCACCCGATAATGACAGATCAGGTAACGTTCGATATTGAGTTTCCTATTCTTATTGGACTGTTAGATACTGGCGAATCTCTTGCCTTCTTATTGAAGAATCTGTTTATGTTTAACGTGCCTCTATTAATTGTTGAATTGTCGAATTGATGAATACTCCAGTAGTGTTGTTAACTTCTGTTAACCGGATCTTTTAGAAGAATTAGTTGAGACTAGGAATTTTTATCGCTGATTTCTTATCTTTGTGGAATGAGAATTATACTGATCTTTCGGAGCTTTTGAGAATTGGATAGCAGATTGTGGTACCAAGCAGTTGTACGTTATTCTTCGATGTCTGAATTCTTTTGGATTGAATGGTCTTCTTCGATTGTATGATTTGATGATGGAATTTATGTCGATCAGCGATCTTTTCTTATCGAGATTTTGGAGATGTATTCTTATTAAGTGGAATTGCGCTATAGTCTAGACATCGAGACAGTTGAAGACGCTCGAGACTCAATGTCTGAATCTGGACTTTGAGCTCGTAGCGATCTTATTGATTTGAAGACCTGTTCTTCTATTTGTCTTATGCGGAAATTCTCGTGATCTGTTCTAATTTTAAGAGTTGGAGTAATTATTTTAGCAGACGGAACTGATTTGAAAGCAGATAAGAGGATTAGATTGTATGAGATTTCTTACTGCGAATTTTATCTGAGGAATTGTATGCAGCAACCGATGTTTTGAGCTGTTCTTATTTTATCTACTGTCTGATTTGATTGACCGATTGTTGGAATCTGCTACCGTTTTCCGTACAAAATGACTTTCATTCAAGATTAGAGGATTGAGATCTTGTCAGAGGTCGTCAGATGTCATGTTTGGCCGAAGTCGGTTAGTTTAGACAGAGATCCTTGATGCGCTCATTCTTTCGGCAAGGACTTCGATGAGATTTTGTTGCCTGATTTCAACTTTTTCAGTTCGATATCCTCAGAACGACGGACAGCCAGATTAGACGAGTCGAACTTTGGATGTTATGCCTTGAGTTGAAACCAAAGATGATTCGATTGTGACTGAGCTTAGGAGGATTTTCTGTAGAGAAGGAGTCGACTTTTGATTGACAGACTTGAAGGAGTAGTTTGGAGAACAGAGTTCGTGTTGGAACCGTGTCGATTTCGAGGACGAAATCTTTTCTTAGAGGGGGAGAATTGTAACGCCCCGATTTTATCTTAATCGACTTTATTTGAGATAATCGGAGATTCCAGAGTTCAAGAGCCGACTTGATTTTGATCAGGGTCCTTTTTGCAAATTTCGGATTTTTCAGGGACTAAAACGCAAATATGGACTTAATTAGATATTTATACCTTGTTTTGACTTCTCCTTCACTCCACCCTCTTCTCTCCCAACCGATTCCTCCATTGAAGGCGTGAGATAAGCTTTTCAAGCTTTTGGATTTCACCCCGAGCACGATCCATCCGTTAGAAATTATTTCTGAAGGCAGATTAGCGATCACAGCTGAGAGAGCTTCGTTATACCGTAAGTATTTCTCCGATCGGATATGTTTTGTTTTTCGGAGGTGGTTAGAATCGAGTTAGATTCTAGTATGTTGTTCCTGGCGGAGTTCTGATCGTTTATTATCTGTCAGTTTTGAATTAGAGCGACGTTCGGATTTGTTATGAATTTTTGAAGGGATTTTCGAAAAAGTGAGTTTTGTGATTTGTTGGAATTGGATTGTTTTGGTTGAATGTTGATTGATATGAGTTGCTTAGAGTGATATTATGCTGTTTGCATTTTTGGTTAGTTGAATTTATAGCCGTTATGCCGCCGGTTTGAGATTTTGGAAATTGGAGATTCGTTTGAGTTTTTGGGAGTTGCTCGTTTTGAATGGATTGATATTGGATTGATTTTATCTCCGCAGATTAGTTGAAGATCGTGGAGTTCCGAATTGGCAACTTTCGAATCGTTGAAGAGTTGATCGAGGTTTGGTATCGAGTTGATCCATCCTCAAAAGTTGAATTGAATTATCTTTATCGTTGAACTTGATTTGGAATGGAATTTTGATTTGGAATTCTTGTATCGATGTTGTTTCCAGGTTTGGAGCATCGACGTTGTTGAAAGAGGTATAAGATGACTTGGAATGGAATGGAACGAATGACTCGAATCCGACTTGATTCGAGTGTTCCGGAAAAATCACATACTTGCATGTTAATTGATTATTTGAGTTATGTTGCATTGCATTCATATTGAGCATATGAACCCTGATTTGAATAACGGGCAGGACGGCCCTTTTGATGATAGACGTTTTGGGAATTATATTGTGAGTGGCCTGGGTGTAGCTGTTTCACCTAGTGCTAGCATACTCCTTATAGTTGCACCAAAGTCTAGAGGATGGAGATACGTAGCACCACCTCGATCGGGAGAGTCGGTGAGTTGTTTACGTGATCTCGTCCTCGGGATCCCAAAAGCAAAAGCAGAAATGTTTTGATTATCCGACTTGATAATCTCAGATTTAAAGACATGCATTGCATTTATGCATATGAATTGAGTTTTAGACATGCTTGTGGAATTGCATGGTTGTTATTTGAATATGTAGAAGATGATGCATTTCGTTTGAGATGTTTTTATGATATTGCATGTTTGTCTCTTTTACTGGGAATATTATTCTCACCGGATTATTCGGCTGTTGTCTTGTCTTTGTATGTGTGCTTGGCAACAGGTGGGGCAGGACCGAGTCAGAGATCGCATGGCTAGGTGGATGAGTTGATAGAGTGAGGCCTTGTTATTGTAGAAGTCGAATTTGAAATCGAACTTAGATTGTATTTGACTCGATTTGTATTTTGGATTTTGGAACTTAGAATTGATGCATGTTCTACTCTTTCTTGTAATTGAATACTTCGTTGTTGGAAAAGTGTTAGTTGGATCATGTCGGAGCCTTTTCGGGTGTTGGATTGCACTTTTGAAGCCTTATTTTGAGCTAAAACAGCAGGCCATGCGCGCCCGCGCCTGGTGAGGAGCGCCCGCGCGTTCTGCTCCCTTTCTCGGAGGCCCGGGCAGGTCAGTATGCGCGCCCGCGCGTCACCCTGTGTAAAAAAAAAAAAAAATTGCTTTATCTCTTGGATCTTTGGATGTCTATTGATAGGATTGATTCTTGATTAGATGATTAGAATCGGGGTCTCACATTAAGTGGTATCAGAGCGATAAGATTCTTGGACTGAATTTAGAAGTGAGCGGGGTAGATCGAGTCCGCATGAATTGATTCTCGCATGTGGTTGAGTTATTTAAATTGATTTATTTAAATACCATGCGAGCATATTTTATTTGTTGAGAATTATCTGAGTTACATGATTACGTGATTGAATTTTAAAGCATGAATTATTTGAGATATGAACTGTAATTCACCTGTATCCGGAATTCTGAGAGGTTGCAAGGGCACCGATTGTAGCGATTGAGTTATCTTGTGTCCTAACCTTTGATAATCAGATGGGTCCTCGACGAGTTATTAACAGGAACCCACCACCAGTTATTCCTGCTACTGAGCAAGCTAGTACTGAAACGGTAGAGATGGATGCTTCAGCGACGCCTATGGAAACCTTGCTGAAAAGGTTTCAGTTGTTCAATCCGCCGTTGTTGATGGGTTCAGAAAATCCAGTTGATTGTGAGAGTTGGTTGGATGATATCGATCAGCTGTTTGATTCTATCGATTACTCAAATGACCGTCGAATCAGGTTAGTCATTCATCAGCTTCGTGGGGTTGCTAAGAGTTGGTGGATCCTGACGAAGAAAGCAATGGAGAATAGAGGTACGGAAGTTACTTGGACTCTTTTCAAATCGGAATTTTATAAGCGTTTTTTCCCTATCTCGTATCGCAAAGATAAGGGAGCAGAGTTTGCCAACCTGAGGCAAGGGAATCTGAACATTGAAGAGTACGCGGCTAAGTTCAATAGTCTGTTGCGTTTTGCACCGCTAATTGCCGGAGATGAAGAAGCTAAGGCAGATCAGTTCATCAATGGTTTGAACCCTGACGTCTTCACGTTGGTAAATACCAATAGGCCTAACAACTTTGCGGATGCCATGAATCGCGCAAAGGGAGCAGAAGCAGGTTTGTGGAGACAGAGAGGAAATCAGTTTGTGCCTCAGCAGCAGCAAGGACAGTTTCAGGCACAATCTTCTCAATACCAAAACCAACCGTTCCATTACCAAAATCAATCCTTTCAGTTTCAGAACCAACCACCGAGTTCCGAGGATGGTAGCAGTGGAGGTAACAGGAAGGATTACTATCTCCCGAAGGGGAAGCAGTTTAAGAAGCACGGAACCAGTTCTTCGAGCTCGAGTGGTTCGAGGCAGTATGGATCGGGACAGAGTTCGGGACAGTCAGGCATGTCTTGTGCCAACTGCGGAGGTCGTCACTCCAGTGATCAGTGTAGAGGTATTTTTGGAAGCTGTCATATTTGTAACCAGGCGGGGCATTTTGCGAGAACGTGTCCTCAGCGTGTTTCTCAGCAAGCTCAGAGTGGAATTTTCCCGAGACAGACAGCTCAGCCTCAGCAGCAAGCACCTACCGTCCACTCTTTCCAACCTCAGCAACAGAATGTTCAGGAAGGTAATCAGTATGCAAGCCAGCCTACCAGACAGCAGGCACGAGTTTTTGCTCTGTCTGAGGATCCGCAGACTCAGGCTGCACCCGATAATGACAGATCAGGTAACGTTCGATATTGAGTTTCCTATTCTTATTGGACTGTTAGATACTGGCGAATCTCTTGCCTTCTTATTGAAGAATCTGTTTATGTTTAACGTGCCTCTATTAATTGTTGAATTGTCGAATTGATGAATACTCCAGTAGTGTTGTTAACTTCTGTTAACAGGATCTTTTAGAAGAATTAGTTGAGACTAGGAATTTTTATCGCTGATTTCTTATCTTTGTGGAATGAGAATTATACTGATCTTTCGGAGCTTTTGAGAATTGGATAGCAGATTGTGGTACCAAGCAGTTGTACGTTATTCTTCGATGTCTGAATTCTTTTGGATTGAATGGTCTTCTTCGATTGTATGATTTGATGATGGAATTTATGTCGATCAGCGATCTTTTCTTATCGAGATTTTGGAGATGTATTCTTATTAAGTGGAATTGCGCTATAGTCTAGACATCGAGACAGTTGAAGACGCTCGAGACTCAATGTCTGAATCTGGACTTTGAGCTCGTAGCGATCTTATTGATTTGAAGACCTGTTCTTCTATTTGTCTTATGCGGAAATTCTCGTGATCTGTTCTAATTTTAAGAGTTGGAGTAATTATTTTAGCAGACGGAACTGATTTGAAAGCAGATAAGAGGATTAGATTGTATGAGATTTCTTACTGCGAATTTTATCTGAGGAATTGTATGCAGCAACCGATGTTTTGAGCTGTTCTTATTTTATCTACTGTCTGATTTGATTGACCGATTGTTGGAATCTGCTACCGTTTTCCGTACAAAATGACTTTCATTCAAGATTAGAGGATTGAGATCTTGTCAGAGGTCGTCAGATGTCATGTTTGGCCGAAGTCGGTTAGTTTAGACAGAGATCCTTGATGCGCTCATTCTTTCGGTTGGGACTTCGATGAGATTTTGTTGCCTGATTTCAACTTTTTCAGTTCGATATCCTCAGAACGACGGACAGCCAGATTAGACGAGTCGAACTTTGGATGTTATGCCTTGAGTTGAAACCAAAGATGATTCGATTGTGACTGAGCTTAGGAGGATTTTCTGTAGAGAAGGAGTCGACTTTTGATTGACAGTCTTGAAGGAGTAGTTTGGAGAACAGAGTTCGTGTTGGAACCGTGTCGATTTCGAGGACGAAATCTTTTCTTAGAGGGGGAGAATTGTAACGCCCCGATTTTATCTTAATCGACTTTATTTGAGATAATCGGAGATTCCAGAGTTCAAGAGCCGACTTGATTTTGATCAGGGTCCTTTTTGCAAATTTCGGATTTTTCAGGGACTAAAACGCAAATATGGACTTAATTAGATATTTATACCTTGTTTTGACTTCTCCTTCACTCCACCCTCTTCTCTCCCAACCGATTCCTCCATTGAAGGCGTGAGATAAGCTTTTCAAGCTTTTGGATTTCACCCCGAGCACGATCCGTCCGTTAGAAATTATTTCTGAAGGCAGATTAGCGATCACGGCTGAGAGAGCTTCGTTATACCGTAAGTATTTCTCTGATCGGATATGTTTTGTTTTTCGGAGGTGGTTAGAATCGAGTTAGATTCTAGTATGTTGTTCCTGGCGGAGTTCTGATCGTTTATTATCTGTCAGTTTTGAATTAGAGCGACGTTCGGATTTGTTATGAATTTTTGAAGGGATTTTCGAAAAAGTGAGTTTTGTGATTTGTTGGAATTGGATTGTTTTGGTTGAATGTTGATTGATATGAGTTGCTTAGAGTGATATTATGCTGTTTGCATTTTTGGTTAGTTGAATTTATAGCCGTTATGCCGCCGGTTTGAGATTTTGGAAATTGGAGATTCGTTTGAGTTGTTGGGAGTTGCTCGTTTTGAATGGATTGATATTGGATTGATTTTATCTCCGCAGATTAGTTGAAGATCGTGGAGTTCCGAATTGGCAACTTTCGAATCGTTGAAGAGTTGATCGAGGTTTGGTATCGAGTTGATCCATCCTCAAAAGTTGAATTGAATTATCTTTATCGTTGAACTTGATTTGGAATGGAATTTTGATTTGGAATTCTTGTATCGATGTTGTTTCCAGGTTTGGAGCATCGACGTTGTTGAAAGAGGTATAAGATGACTTGGAATGGAATGGAACGAATGACTCGAATCCGACTTGATTCGAGTGTTCCGGAAAAATCACATACTTGCATGTTAATTGATTATTTGAGTTATGTTGCATTGCATTCATATTGAGCATATGAACCCTGATTTGAATAACGGGCAGGACGGCCCTTTTGATGATAGACGTTTTGGGAATTATATTGTGAGTGGCCTGGGTGTAGCTGTTTCACCTAGTGCTAGCATACTCCTTATAGTTGCACCAAAGTCTAGAGGATGGAGATACGTAGCACCACCTCGATCGGGAGAGTCGGTGAGTTGTTTACGTGATCTCGTCCTCGGGATCCCAAAAGCAAAAGCAGAAATGTTTTGATTATCCGACTTGATAATCTCAGATTTAAAGACATGCATTGCATTTATGCATATGAATTGAGTTTTAGACATGCTTGTGGAATTGCATGGTTGTTATTTGAATATGTAGAAGATGATGCATTTCGTTTGAGATGTTTTTATGATATTGCATGTTTGTCTCTTTTACTGGGAATATTATTCTCACCGGATTATTCGGCTGTTGTCTTGTCTTTGTATGTGTGCTTGGCAACAGGTGGGGCAGGACCGAGTCAGAGATCGCATGGCTAGGTGGATGAGTTGATAGAGTGAGGCCTTGTTATTGTAGAAGTCGAATTTGAAATCGAACTTAGATTGTATTTGACTCGATTTGTATTTTGGATTTTGGAACTTAGAATTGATGCATGTTCTACTCTTTCTTGTAATTGAATACTTCGTTGTTGGAAAAGTGTTAGTTGGATCATGTCGGAGCCTTTCCGGGTGTTGGATTGCACTTTTGAAGCCTTATTTTGAGCTAAAACAGCAGGCCATGCGCGCCCGCGCCTGGTGAGGAGCGCCCGCGCGTTCTGCTCCCTTTCTCGGAGGCCCGGGCAGGTCAGTATGCGCGCCCGCGCCTCGGGTGGCGCGCCCGCGCGTCACCCTGTGTAAAAAAAAAAAAAAAATTGCTTTATCTCTTGGATCTTTGGATGTCTATTGATAGGATTGATTCTTGATTAGATGATTAGAATCGGGGTCTCACATTAAGTGGTATCAGAGCGATAAGATTCTTGGACTGAATTTAGAAGTGAGCGGGGTAGATCGAGTCCGCATGAATTGATTCTCGCATGTGGTTGAGTTATTTAAATTGATTTATTTAAATACCATGCGAGCATATTTTATTTGTTGAGAATTATCTGAGTTACATGATTACGTGATTGAATTTTAAAGCATGAATTATTTGAGATATGAACTGTAATTCACCTGTATCCGGAATTCTGAGAGGTTGCAAGGGCACCGATTGTAGCGATTGAGTTATCTTGTGTCCTAACCTTTGATAATCAGATGGGTCCTCGACGAGTTATTAACAGGAACCCACCACCAGTTATTCCTGCTACTGAGCAAGCTAGTACTGAAACGGTAGAGATGGATGCTTCAGCGACGCCTATGGAAACCTTGCTGAAAAGGTTTCAGTTGTTCAATCCGCCGTTGTTGATGGGTTCAGAAAATCTAGTTGATTGTGAGAGTTGGTTGGATGATATCGATCAGCTGTTTGATTCTATCGATTACTCAAATGACCGTCGAATCAGGTTAGTCATTCATCAGCTTCGTGGGGTTGCTAAGAGTTGGTGGATCCTGACGAAGAAAGCAATGGAGAATAGAGGTACGGAAGTTACTTGGACTCTTTTCAAATCGGAATTTTATAAGCGTTTTTTCCCTATCTCGTATCGCAAAGATAAGGGAGCAGAGTTTGCCAACCTGAGGCAAGGGAATCTGAACATTGAAGAGTACGCGGCTAAGTTCAATAGTCTGTTGCGTTTTGCACCGCTAATTGCCGGAGATGAAGAAGCTAAGGCAGATCAGTTCATCAATGGTTTGAACCCTGACGTCTTCACGTTGGTAAATACCAATAGGCCTAACAACTTTGCGGATGCCATGAATCGCGCAAAGGGAGCAGAAGCAGGTTTGTGGAGACAGAGAGGAAATCAGTTTGTGCCTCAGCAGCAGCAAGGACAGTTTCAGGCACAATCTTCTCAATACCAAAACCAACCGTTCCATTACCAAAATCAATCCTTTCAGTTTCAGAACCAACCACCGAGTTCCGAGGATGGTAGCAGTGGAGGTAACAGGAAGGATTACTATCTCCCGAAGGGGAAGCAGTTTAAGAAGCACGGAACCAGTTCTTCGAGCTCGAGTGGTTCGAGGCAGTATGGATCGGGACAGAGTTCGGGACAGTCAGGCATGTCTTGTGCCAATTGCGGAGGTCGTCACTCCAGTGATCAGTGTAGAGGTATTTTTGAAAGCTGTCATATTTGTAACCAGGCGGGGCATTTTGCGAGAACGTGTCCTCAGCGTGTTTCTCAGCAAGCTCAGAGTGGAATTTTCCCGAGACAGACAGCTCAGCCTCAGCAGCAAGCACCTACCGTCCACTCTTTCCAACCTCAGCAACAAAATGTTCAGGAAGGTAATCAGTATGCAAGCCAGCCTACCAGACAGCAGGCACGAGTTTTTGCTCTGTCTGAGGATCCGCAGACTCAGGCTGCACCCGATAATGACAGATCAGGTAACGTTCGATATTGAGTTTCCTATTCTTATTGGACTGTTAGATACTGGCGAATCTCTTGCCTTCTTATTGAAGAATCTGTTTATGTTTAACGTGCCTCTATTAATTGTTGAATTGTCGAATTGATGAATACTCCAGTAGTGTTGTTAACTTCTGTTAACCGGATCTTTTAGAAGAATTAGTTGAGACTAGGAATTTTTATCGCTGATTTCTTATCTTTGTGGAATGAGAATTATACTGATCTTTCGGAGCTTTTGAGAATTGGATAGCAGATTGTGGTACCAAGCAGTTGTACGTTATTCTTCGATGTCTGAATTCTTTTGGATTGAATGGTCTTCTTCGATTGTATGATTTGATGATGGAATTTATGTCGATCAGCGATCTTTTCTTATCGAGATTTTGGAGATGTATTCTTATTAAGTGGAATTGCGCTATAGTCTAGACATCGAGACAGTTGAAGACGCTCGAGACTCAATGTCTGAATCTGGACTTTGAGCTCGTAGCGATCTTATTGATTTGAAGACCTGTTCTTCTATTTGTCTTATGCGGAAATTCTCGTGATCTGTTCTAATTTTAAGAGTTGGAGTAATTATTTTAGCAGACGGAACTGATTTGAAAGCAGATAAGAGGATTAGATTGTATGAGATTTCTTACTGCGAATTTTATCTGAGGAATTGTATGCAGCAACCGATGTTTTGAGCTGTT
Source organism: Henckelia pumila (assembly GCF_033568475.1). NCBI lineage: Eukaryota > Viridiplantae > Streptophyta > Magnoliopsida > Lamiales > Gesneriaceae > Henckelia > Henckelia pumila. Next base: position 57,145,913 of record NC_133122.1, on the reverse strand, counting down.
CTTATTTTATCTACTGTCTGATTTGATTGACCGATTGTTGGAATCTGCTACCGTTTTCCGTACAAAATGACTTTCATTCAAGATTAGAGGATTGAGATCTTGTCAGAGGTCGTCAGATGTCATGTTTGGCCGAAGTCGGTTAGTTTAGACAGAGATCCTTGATGCGCTCATTCTTTCGGCAAGGACTTCGATGAGATTTTGTTGCCTGATTTCAACTTTTTCAGTTCGATATCCTCAGAACGACGGACAGCCAGATTAGACGAGTCGAACTTTGGATGTTATGCCTTGAGTTGAAACCAAAGATGATTCGATTGTGACTGAGCTTAGGAGGATTTTCTGTAGAGAAGGAGTCGACTTTTGATTGACAGACTTGAAGGAGTAGTTTGGAGAACAGAGTTCGTGTTGGAACCGTGTCGATTTCGAGGACGAAATCTTTTCTTAGAGGGGGAGAATTGTAACGCCCCGATTTTATCTTAATCGACTTTATTTGAGATAATCGGAGATTCCAGAGTTCAAGAGCCGACTTGATTTTGATCAGGGTCCTTTTTGCAAATTTCGGATTTTTCAGGGACTAAAACGCAAATATGGACTTAATTAGATATTTATACCTTGTTTTGACTTCTCCTTCACTCCACCCTCTTCTCTCCCAACCGATTCCTCCATTGAAGGCGTGAGATAAGCTTTTCAAGCTTTTGGATTTCACCCCGAGCACGATCCGTTCGTTAGAAATTATTTCTGAAGGCAGATTAGCGATCACGGCTGAGAGAGCTTCGTTATACCGTAAGTATTTCTCCGATCGGATATGTTTTGTTTTTCGGAGGTGGTTAGAATCGAGTTAGATTCTAGTATGTTGTTCCTGGCGGAGTTCTGATCGTTTATTATCTGTCAGTTTTGAATTAGAGCGACGTTCGGATTTGTTATGAATTTTTGAAGGGATTTTCGAAAAAGTGAGTTTTGTGATTTGTTGGAATTGGATTGTTTTGGTTGAATGTTGATTGATATGAGTTGCTTAGAGTGATATTATGTTGTTTGCATTTTTGGTTAGTTGAATTTATAGCCGTTATGCCGCCGGTTTGAGATTTTGGAAATTGGAGATTCGTTTGAGTTTTTGGGAGTTGCTCGTTTTGAATGGATTGATATTGGATTGATTTTATCTCCGCAGATTAGTTGAAGATCGTGGAGTTCCGAATTGGCAACTTTCGAATCGTTGAAGAGTTGATCGAGGTTTGGTATCGAGTTGATCCATCCTCAAAAGTTGAATTGAATTATCTTTATCGTTGAACTTGATTTGGAATGGAATTTTGATTTGGAATTCTTGTATCGATGTTGTTTCCAGGTTTGGAGCATCGACGTTGTTGAAAGAGGTATAAGATGACTTGGAATGGAATGGAACGAATGACTCGAATCCGACTTGATTCGAGTGTTCCGGAAAAATCACATACTTGCATGTTAATTGATTATTTGAGTTATGTTGCATTGCATTCATATTGAGCATATGAACCCTGATTTGAATAACGGGCAGGACGGCCCTTTTGATGATAGACGTTTTGGGAATTATATTGTGAGTGGCCTGGGTGTAGCTGTTTCACCTAGTGCTAGCATACTCCTTATAGTTGCACCAAAGTCTAGAGGATGGAGATACGTAGCACCACCTCGATCGGGAGAGTCGGTGAGTTGTTTACGTGATCTCGTCCTCGGGATCCCAAAAGCAAAAGCAGAAATGTTTTGATTATCCGACTTGATAATCTCAGATTTAAAGACATGCATTGCATTTATGCATATGAATTGAGTTTTAGACATGCTTGTGGAATTGCATGGTTGTTATTTGAATATGTAGAAGATGATGCATTTCGTTTGAGATGTTTTTATGATATTGCATGTTTGTCTCTTTTACTGGGAATATTATTCTCACCGGATTATCCGGCTGTTGTCTTGTCTTTGTATGTGTGCTTGGCAACAGGTGGGGCAGGACCGAGTCAGAGATCGCATGGCTAGGTAGATGAGTTGATAGAGTGAGGCCTTGTTATTGTAGAAGTCGAATTTGAAATCGAACTTAGATTGTATTCGACTCGATTTGTATTTTGGATTTTGGAACTTAGAATTGATGCATGTTCTACTCTTTCTTGTAATTGAATACTTCGTTGTTGGAAAAGTGTTAGTTGGATCATGTCGGAGCCTTTCCGGGTGTTGGATTGCACTTTTGAAGCCTTATTTTGAGCTAAAACAGCAGGCCATGCGCGCCCGCGCCTGGTGAGGAGCGCCCGCGCGTTCTGCTCCCTTTCTCGGAGGCCCGGGCAGGTCTGTATGCGCGCCCGCGCGTCACCCTGTGTAAAAAAAAAAAAAAAAAAAAATTGCTTTATCTCTTGGATCTTTGGATGTCTATTGATAGGATTGATTCTTGATTAGATGATTAGAATCGGGATCTCACAGAATGTGATTATCGAAACAAAACCTTTTACATGAATTGCCGATTACATTTTTATTTAAAATCGAATTCATTAAAAATGATTTGATAGAACGAATGAGCGGTGATAAAGAATAGAGTGACAAATCTAAATCTGAAGTTAATGATGAAAATGACGATGAAGATGGAGTGTTTCATTGCTTGCCCCAGTGGATTCCTAGTGCACCATAACAAAGTTTTGTATACTTTATGTGGACTTGACTTCCGTCAATTGGTTGATGTATCCTTGTATAAGTATTGCAATCATTATGCTGACTTTAGACCCATAGATTTTCCCATGATCGGGTGGTACCTCTGCTTGTTCTGCCCAGATTTGGTCAAGTGTTTCTTGTCTCTTACGGTGCCGTTTCGACCGAGGCATCCCAAGATGAAGCCATTTGAGGGCATGCAAGCTTTCCTTGGTGAAGAATATTATATGTGCAGATTCCAGGTTTGGTTTCTATGACTTGAGTTTTACTGTCACTTGCCATTTTTAATATATTTTCTATTTTTTTCAAGGAAATATCTTTAATTTCGATAATTACGATTATTCACAAATTATATCCTAATATATATATTTTTTATTAAAACAAAAGTCATATCCTAATACTTGAGCAACTAGTTTTATGTATTATAGATAGTGACAAAAATTTATAAATTATTATCAAAGTTAGGATCAGTATCTGATTCCCGTAATTTACGAATTCTTGCGATTGTTGGAATGGAAAGTAACAGATGTGGTTGAATATAGGATGATTAATTGATCGAAATATTTTATATATATACTAATTTTCTCATTAAACAAATATTCAAGTAGGGTACAACATAACAGTTAACATTACCTAATAAACCGCTTCAACACCATGGTGCTCTATATCTATCTTCTTATTATTTTGAAATTAAGAACTTGAAAACTACATGTATATTATCTGTCTTTTTTTCTTGAAACTGAGTCATGAATTTTATTTTGTAACTGATAGCAAAGATGGGGCTGTCATTTGTCCAGACCAAGGAGGATGTTCAAAATCTGAATTAAGCTTTCTATTTCGACATTCCCGTGTCAACTTGATTTCGTGTGTTTAGTCTGAACTTTTCTGACAAGACTTTTATATATTTATCTGGTGTTCAGGTAATTTATCAAATTGAGGATTTGGCCTTTGTTTTGATTTGTTTAGTATCATTTTCTTTCTGGAGTTTAGGTACAGATTAACTATTTATAATTTGCATGGTAAATTAATTGAAGTAGCATAACTCAAAGATTTGAGTAACAGATGTTGCATTCCAAAACGCTACTTTAGTATAATTGATTAAGTTTAGTCACATGTATACTGAAAAGTAAAATTGTGTAGTTGTAAATTTAATCTAATAAAATTTAAAACTTATTAGCTGTTTGTGATGAATGTGGAGATGTTTGGGATTTGAGCTCCTCTCTAGCTCCATTTATATTGTCGTGAATTTATTTACACACAATTTTCAAAGTTTAATTCCCCATTATTCATTTATGTCTTAAGCCTGGTGCATTTCAAGGAGAGGTCCTCTGTTTTCTGCCATGTTCGATCCTTTGGGTACCGTTGTAGTTACTGTTCTTTCTTTTGTTGTTCTGCACGAAGAGTTTGCTTCTCCTTAATGGGAATTTTTTTTCTTCAATAATCTGTCTTTTTTTATACATTAATTTTTTTAAATTTTGTTCCAGTATATTAACTTTTCTTGTTTAATTAAAGTATCTGAACATAAGAAAAACACAGGATTGGATATTAGTTTTCAGATTTCATTTTCATTAATTTTGAAGTACTAGTGAGTTTACTTGCGTGATGAGCGTCAAGAAATGCAACAGTTTGGAAATGACATTGATGTTGCGACCATTTAGGGTATGGGAGGTGAAACTTACGTGGTTGATACAAATTACAGATAAAAATTCATGTGGAGGACCTTATGTTCAGGGTGGATGATGTTAGAAACTGCTGTGTTTTGTGTTCTTCAAATCTGCTTAGATGTGGAAACATGTATACTCAATGTTACTATATATGCGTCAATTGGCATTCCAAATGGCAGACCATAAAATTAGCTTGATGGGAACTTTTAGAAATTTTAATGCTCGATCTGCACCGACTTAATTTACTTCTTGTGTTTTTGTAGAAAAAAATAAGAATGATGTGAAAGAAAATGTTGATGTTATACTATTGTTGATACTCTTCGAAACATTACAATTTATATGGTAAACATAGTTGTCTATAATTTATTTATATGCTGGTGTTCTTTAAGTACTATTTTGCTAGGGAGATGTCACGCGGTCTTTGTTGTTTAGTTAGATTCTTTGTTTATCTTCTAAGATGGTTCAGTCATATGCGGATTGTTTGGATAACTGTATTGGAAATTTACTATCAAGACGATCTTCCCAGCATATTTGTTTTATGGATTTGAATTCCAGAATTTTGACATCTTTTTCTGCTACTTGAATTCGTCAACTTGTGCAGATAGTCGTGATGCAGAGGATAATGGTGGATGTTATTCTGGAAGGAGTGTTCCAAGTTAATTTATATAGATTAGTTCATAACTCGATCTATTGGAAAGTTCCGAGTTAATTTATATAGATTAGTTCATAACTCGATCTATATATTTTCTAGTGTAGATTGATTTAGAATTTAGACTAAGAATATTGATTTGTAATATTGAAAAATTGTATATTAAATTTTATTTTAGAAATTTAAAATTATTTTTCATTTGTAATGTTGAGGACAACAAATAATAACTGCTGTGAAAATCAAATTAAGACAACGGTTTAAAATTGTTGTAAAAAACAACATACGGCAACGGTTTTAAAATGTGGTTGAATAATAAGCAAACACCTACATAAGACATCGGTTTTAAAATGTGGTTGAATAATGTCTACGACAACGGATATAAACTGTTGCAAATCTGTTGTGGTATGTCAACATAGACAACAGTTTATAACCGTTAAAGACAACCTAAGACAACGGTTATAAACTGTGGTCAAATACTGTGTACGACAACAGATGTTTACTGTTGCATATCCGTTGTCGTATGTTAGAATCCACAACGGATATAAACCGTTGTTGTATGTTAGACTTTCGACAACACCTTAAAGTACAACGGTTTTTTGACCCCTACGACAACGGATTATATCCGTTGTCGTTTCCCGTTTTTCTTGTAGTGGAAAGAATATCGTTTCTGAGCTCCGCAACATCAGGTACAACCACTCGATTCGATAAGCATAATAAACCATCTGCCTGATAATGGAATCCAGATGTATTAACTTCATTGGCTAGACGTGCCAAACGCTGAGTCTTAACATCAGATATCTGAGCATCTCTGATCCGAGAATACAATGCTGGCTCAGATAGAATAGTATACAATCGAATCCCATTTCTCCCTTTCTTGTGCTTGAGCGTAAAACTCAATGAACAGCACTCTTGAATCATATGAGATACTCCACTAGTCTGAAGTGCAGAAAATCTCACCTGCCGACTCAAGGCATCAGCAGTAAGATTAGCAGAACCTGGATGATATTTGATTTCGCAATCATAATCCTTCAGAAGATCCATCCAGCGTCTCTGTCGCATATTCAACTCTGCCTGAGTGAATAAATACTTCAAACTCTTGTGATCCGTGAATATCTCAAATTTCTCGCCATAAAGATAATGTCTTCAAATATTGAGAGCAAATACAATGGCGGCTAACTCGAGATCATGTACTGGATAATTATTCTCATGTGTCTTCAACTGTCGAGAAGCATAGGCAATAACATATCCATGCTGTGTCAGAACACATCCTAACCCCTGACCAGAGGCATCAGTGTAGACAACATAACCTCCCGATCCAGAAGGTAGAGCTAACACAGGTGCAGTAGTAAGACATCTACGCAGCTCGTGAAATGACTCCTCACAATCCGAGGACCATATAAAGGAAACATCTTTCCGAGTAAGCTGAGTCAAAGGCCTGGACAACTGTGCAAAATTCTCGATAAACCGACGGTAATATCCAGCTAGACCCAAGAAACTACGAATCTCAGCAACCGTCGTCGGACGAGACCAGTTCAACACTGCCTCTATCTTACTAGGATCAACAGATATTCCTTCACTAGAAATCACATGACCGAGAAACACTACCCAATCAAGCCAGAATTCACACTTGCTCAATTTGTCATACAGCTACTTATCTCGTAACGTCTGCAACACAATCCTCAGATGTTGTGCATGCTCATCCTTGTCATGAGAATAGACAAGAATATCATCAATGAAGACAAGGACAAATCTATCCAGATATTCTCGAAATACCTGATTCATCAGATTCATAAAGACTGCCGGTGCATTCGTCAAACCGAATGGAATCACCAGAAATTCATAATGCCCGTATCTGGTTCTGAAAGCAGTCGTAAAAATATCTGAATCTCGTACCCGCATCTGGTGGTATCCCGATCTCAGATCTATCTTGGAGTAAACAAAAGTACCCTGTAATTGATCGAACAAATCATCAATTCGTGGCAAAGGATACTTATTCTTGACGGTGACACGATTAAGCTGCCTGTAATCAATACATAATCGCATCGATCCATCCTTCTTCTTAACAAACAAAACAGGTGCTCCCCACGGAGAAACACTCGGATGAATATATCCCTTATCAAGAAAATCCTGCAACTGCTGTTTCAATTCCCTCATCTCTGACGGTACTAGACGATAAGGTGCTCGGGATATAGGCGTAGTTCCTGGTACTAGATCAATACCAAATTCAACCTCTTGAACTAGAGGAAAACCAGGAATCTCATCAGGGAATACATCAGAAAACTCGCTGACAACCGGTAGTTGATCGATACCCGGACTACTCATGGACATATCAACTGCATAAATGAGGTAGCCCTCCCCACCTGACTCCAAGACATGACATGCCTTCAGAGCCGATACAAGTGGCATCGGAGGTCGCGCACCCTCACCATAAAAGTACCAGCTATCACCCTCATCTGGATGAAACTGTACCAGACGCTGATAACAATCCACAGTAGCGTGATGCAAAGTTAGCATATCTATTCCCAAAATACAATCAAAATCTGTCATCGCTAATATCATCAGATTAGCCGATAACACATTACCCTCAAACTCTAGAAGGCAACCCATTACTAGACTCTTAGTTACTACCTCTTGCTCCAGCGGAGTAGATACAACTAAATTCCATATCTAATGATACATAAGGTAATATATGTCTCTTAACAAAACGACTAGAAATAAAGGAATGCGACGCTCCAGTATCAATTAAGACAAGTGCAGGAATACCACATAACAGAAAGGTACCTGCCAACATGCGATCGCTTCCCTCCGTAGCCTGCTCCTGAGACAGAGCAAATACATGCCCTTGAGTATGTGGACAGTAACCAGAAGAACTCTGTGGTGCTGTCTGCTGACGTGGAAAAGTAGAAGCCTGAGATCCAACCTGTGATCCCGATCCACTAGCAGAACCCATGCGCTGAGGACAATTTCTCCGCAAATGTCCCTGCTCACCACAAATATAACAAGCACCAGTAGCCTTCCGACACGAAGCCGCAGGATGCTTCCCACCACAGTGGCTGCAAAATTCCTCCTTCTTCTTCTTCTTCTTCCCGAAACGTAAAGTACCTCGTGAACCACGAGAACCAGACGAAGTAGTAGTAGTAGTAGTAGTAGAAGAAGACATAGGTCCAGATTGCACAACAGATTGAACCCTAAGCCCAAGAGATCCACTAGGCTGTCCTGGCATCATCAACAGTGCCCGCCTATTGTTGTTCTCCACTTGACGGCAACGGTTCATCAAAGTCTCATAAGATGTCGGATTATCACATACGATAACTTGTGAGCAGATATCTTCATTCAGGCCTTGCAAAAAGATATCATACTTGGACGCATCACTGTCATTGATATGAGGACTAAAAGGTAGCAGATCAAGAAATCGTTGCTGATATTGATCAATAGTCATTGATCCTTGCCTCAGAGTCAGTAACTCCATAGATCGTGCCTGTCGAACAGCTGGAGGAAAATACAGTTTCTGAAACTGCTGACAGAAATCCCCCAAAGTCACCTGTCCTCTCTCAGTACGTGCCTGAGTAGCTTTGGCATCCCACCATAAGCGTGCTCGATCCTCTAGAACGAATTCTAGAACTTCCAGTTTCTGCTCCTCAGTGTAATCGAAAGCTCGAAACGCACTCTCGAGTTTAGACATCCAACCTTTTTCCTGTTCAGGATTCTCACCTCCCAACAAGGGTTTCGGTCCTACTTGCATGAACTTATTAATAGAGTAACGACGTCTACCCTCATGAGGATGATGTCGATTATCCTGATGGCGATGGTGACGATGATGATGACCACCTCCCTGGCCAACACTACCATGACTCTCGTCAGCCATATCCTGAAAAGAATTGCACATTAAAATCCCAAATGCGCAATAATTACTTAAGATGAGAGTAAATCCCAAATACTAATCCCAAAATCCATGCATGCTCTGATACCAAAAATGTAGTGACCCTGCATGGAATCACCTACTAACTGGCAACTAATAGCATGCATTAAACTTAATACAGCAAAATTCTTAATAGAGTAAAAACGTGCGGAAACATAATCCATAATTTACATAACAGCTTAAGAAAACATATCCAGGCTTAAATCTGTAGTGATACAACCATATCGAAGAACTTAAAAGTAACCATTATACAGCTAAGCAAATCCTGCTGTATAAAATCTCCTGAAAAGCTCCGGTTTCCTAGTCCTGCCTTGAACTACCGGCTCCGTCCATCCTGTGACCTGCCCGTGGAATAGGGTGTCCAAGATAACAACTAGGACGTGAGCGCTAACGCCCAGTACATAGACATGAGTAAACATATGTATATGATGCATGCAACATGATAACTGGTAAATGGTCATCTGAAAAGTCATGCTCAGTACCGACGCCACATGAGTGTTGCCACCGCATGGATCAACCTCTGGGTGCAACCACACTCATCTAGTACACCAGAGTAGTTAGACATACATGTTCCCGCCGTCGCGGTACTCTCAATGACAGACTATCGAGTATAGAGCTGAGCGGCTCTATAATCAGGTATAACAAGGTATAGGCTCAACGTGTATATGCACATGATATATGAATATAGAAAGCAGTAAAACATACATCATGCCACATAATAATGCCAAATAAATGCAACATATAAACATGTATACTCGCTGGCAATCTCAGTCAATGTGTATGTACCTAACACCGAAGTCTGAACTAAGCTGGAAAAAGACAACCCCTAGCTGTCCTAGGTCAACTCCCGACCCGACCTGGTCTCAAGCTTGACCCGAACTGGTCTCTTGGTCCGACCCCGAGCTCTTCCTTCCCGAGCTATTCCTTCCCGAATTCCCGAGCTACTCTTTCCCGAGCTCCCGAGCTACTCTTTTTCGGGCAAAGATATGAAGTGAGATTGAAGTGATGTGAAAAATAACTGAATCCCCAGCTCCTATTTATAGACAAATATTTGGGGTGATCGAGATTCTTGAGCTGACGTCGAGACGTCCGAGCTCCTATAAGCACGCCACGTATCAGATGCTTGAGCTGAGTCACTACCATTATTGACAGCTCATGCTTAGGCGCCAACTGTCATTCATGCAAGCGTCCACACACCTGCCTGCCTGTCCTGGAGGGTTCGGGCTTCCCTATTAGCAGTTCGGGATTCCCTAGCAGCAGGTCGGGATTCCCTAGCAGCAGGTCGAGATTCCTTAATAGCAGTTTGGGATTCCCTAGCAGCTTTTCAAACTTCCTTAGTAACGAAATTCCCTAACAGGCTAACAGCAGAATTCCCTAGCCGTAGAATCCCTAGCAAGAGAATTCCCTAGCTAAAGAATCCCTAGCTATATAATCCCTAGCAACAGATTCCCTAGCTGCTCATGTTTCCCTAGCTGCTCATATTCCCTAGCTATATAATCCCTAGCAGCAGATTCCTTAGCTGCTCATGTTTCCCTAGCTGCTCATATTCCCTAGCTGCAGTTCAGCAGCTCAACAGTTCAGCAGTTTAGACTGGACCCTTAATCATGATTATCATATTATTATCTTAAAATGAAATCTGGGTTACTACAGAGTGTGAGGAGCACTTCATAAAACTCGGCAGGTATGACCCGACGACATTTTGGTCAAAGAGGTATTTAAATTTATTTCATCTTACGAAAGCATGTTGGACCATAATTCGGAGTATATCGGCTGGAAACCTTGCGTAACTGATAGTCTTGCATGGCCGGGATTGATTCGATAGGTTAACAATGCCACGTACAAAGGATTAGTTGCTAAATAATATTTAATTCAAAAATGGAAACCACTAGGGAGTTGAAATAAAAAAAATTGTGGTTAGGGAGTTAAGATAAAATTTGAAGGATTGGTAGGGATTTATATATATATATATATCGCAAAAAATCTGGTAGTTCCATCATGTAGTAAAAATAATAATTTCCCTTGTTTACTTGTTTTATTTCCCTCGTGTCCCCATAGAAGGTCCCTTCAAAACGCAATGATTCCAAATTATTGTTATTTTTTAAATTGACAAATAATTTGATTTTATATATAGGTAGTATCGGGTGAGACTATGCTCCACCAGGTGTAGAACATCTGGTGGAGCTAAGCCCTTGGATTAAGGGAGAGCCCACATAAAAATATGTGGGACCCACATGTTATCATGTAGGCTCCCCCTTGATCCAAGGGCTTAGCTCCATCATATTATCATGTAGGTTCTCCCTTGATCCAAGGGATTAGCTCCACCAGGTGTCCCACATATTTTTATGTGGGCCCTATTGATCCAAGGGTTATGCTGCACCCGGAGAAGAGTTATGCTGCACCCGGAGAAGATCACACGGTAGTATCGGAATTTAATGGCAAATAAAATTTTGAATTTCAAATCAAGGAGACATGGAGGGGTGTCAATGATGAAAACTTTGACTTTTCTGGGAAACAATTGGTGGATAATTATTGCATTTGCAAGTAATGTTCTGATGGGTTAATATATTATTTCAATTGCACCTCCAACGAGTCCGTGCTCCACCCACTTGACATTTTTTTACCCATGAAATCACTTTTTGTTTTTGTATTTTTTTCTGTGTATTAGATAAATTATCGGACTAATGATTATCGTTCAAAAAATATTGGAAAAAAAAAAATCAAACAAATGATTATCGATCAAATGTTCGTACCAACTCATTCATTATAAATTTATATATAGTCAACAACTATGTGTTCGTTACGCTTCAACTAGCCAGTTCCCCGCTAATACTCCAAACTTTCACGACAACCCATGAGATCGGCCACTGCTCAGTCCTTACAAGATCATATGTATAACAATATGTTGAATTAAATCAAAATAATCAAAGAATCCAGCTCCTTTGAATTCCCTTCTGAAATCTGAATACGAAGGAAAAGGGAGATGAGAGGAGTTGTGACACAAACGCCACAGTCCCTTTACAAGCCATCGAAAATCCTCCGACGTTATCGATCAGATGTTCTCTTGCCGGAGAATTGTTTGTTTTCTTCGAATATGAGGGTCAACCCATCTCGGTTTCGGAGGATCAGAATCAGGTGCAACGGTATTGGCGACTCGGGTACGCTTTTTCCCGCTTTGTAGAATCTTTGTTGGGTTTGTATCCTTTTTCTTGCTTATTGTTATCCTTATTTGGTGGGTAAATTCTCCTTTTTAATTTGGTGTTATTGCTTATTAGTGCATATTATAAATTTGCAGGTGGAAATGAGTACAAAGCAATGCTAGATGCATTTTTCTTGGGAAAGGCTTTGGGGGAAGTAATTAATGAACGTTTACAGTCAACTGTGGGTGAAATTTTCAGCAAAATCGGTGGTTTGCAAGCTGATTTCCTGAAGCAGGTGCAAGAATTCCAGGTAAACTCGATCCATCTCACAAAGATTTGGTGTTTTCGATTGGGGTGAATGGATAAACGGATTTGATTTGATACATAGATTGAGATTCATGATGATTATATAGGCATTATGCAACAAATCTTCTCGGTTGCAATTTCGATCAATGGTCTCTCCTAACATGGAAGAAGTGTATCTGCAGGAGGATGTGTTTGAAAAAGCTAGACGAGCTAGGGAGGAGGCTATGGTTGACGCAAAGGATGGCATAGAGCTAGTTTCCAAGTCCATCGAAGGAGGCATGTCAGCCGTCGGTTATGTTACGTCGACTGCGACCACAGCCATCGAGAACGTCGTGGCAACTGGAGTCTCTGCCCGTGGTGATGTTACATCAACCGCATCCTCTGCCATTGATAGCATCACCGCGGCTACATCCTCCGCCATTGGCCATGTTGCAGCAACAGCATCCTCAACGGTCGATGATGTTACTACGACCACATCCTCGGCCATTGATGCAGCTCAATCCGTAGTGAAACGATCAGCTGATCGATTCCCCAAGATTATTCCAAAGCCAGGCAATGAAGACCCCAAGTCTCAAGAGAACTAATTGGCGACTCCTTCATACTTGATGGTTATATTCTTGTACTGTTATGAATTTAATCACGTTCGTATTTTCTATAAGATCATATTCAATGGCTAAGTAAATAAAAACAGTAGATGAGTAATTAAAGGGAAGGCAAAAAAAAAAAAGAACAGAACAGAACAGAAAAGAAACAATAGGGAAGCTTGTCGTGCCACTTGGTATCGTTCTGCGGAAATTGTCGATTAAAATATCTGCTGTAGCACTCCTCAGTTACTCGGTATCCAATTCAACCCCAGCAGGAACTTCAAATCGGTTCTTACTGCTTTGACCAGCTGTACCACTTTCATCGGCATCGTCCGCGGCAGTTTCCATTCTCACATAATCAACCCTAAAATCATAATCACCATCCATATCATGATCCATGGTAGATGGTCGACTATCCTTTTTCAATCTTTTCTTCTCTGCTTTTTTCAGCTTCGTGTTTAGCATGCCCTCCTCTGAATACAGTTTCTTGTTTTGTTTCCTATTTGCATATTTATCTTGCTCAGGGATATCACCCCTTTCGTCAGACTCCATGGGCTCGTCCTCAACATTGTCCTGAGTTGAAGCTGGTGGTTGTTCATCATGCTGCATAAACGTATTGAACCAAATTTATCTAGACTTATCAACAGTGTTATAGTGGAACTTTAAGAGAGCATGCATATGAGAGAGTAGTGTGTTTGTTAGGCTCCTGCATCTCAGCCGGTACCTCTCTCGCATTAAAACTTGTATAAAAGACATAATAATGATTGAGATTGAATTCTTGTAGAAGGGATACAATATGTGGAAAAATCACAAACCTCGAGATCCATCATGCTGAACTTTATAGGAAGATTTGATGGAACTTCAACTGGGTTGAAATCACTGACGGATTTCAAACTGCCAATAAATGAAGATTCACCACCATAAACTTCATCCACATCGAACTCTTTCCCAAGTTCTGAGACGATTTTAGCCTCAGAAGGCTCCTCTACATTCCGAACAGGAGGCATGGTGTAATATGGAATTTTACCTACAGGGAGAATCACACACAAAAATCATGTTAATTTAAGCCCCGCTTTGGCATTCACTGTCTACATAAGCTTTCAGCACTTTTGACCCATTTTCAGATCAGCAAAAAACCCAAAAGTCCTCCAAATGTTACACCTCGATGCTCAAAAAAGGAGTTAGCTCATTAGGAGCCCAAAATTTGTGTAAGAAGACGAAACCAAAAACTAGGAAAAAATAAAATGAGGGCAATCATGAATTATAAATAGTCTTGAAACAATTAACTATAGAAGTTCTGTTTCTGGTCGGGGGATGGGGGTGTGACCGACCACTCTTGCCAGCGTCTAGATCCGCCTCCAATGCAACAATACATGTTCTTTTGATGAAGTTCATAGAGATGAGGAATCGTACCTACATTCCAGTCATGCAAAACAATCCTTGCAGCGGATTCGACATCCACAATACCACCTTTTTTGAGCTTTCCTCGGACTGTAGCAACCACCTGAAGGAACTCATCGACAGAACTAAACCCAGGGATCTTATATAATGTCACTAATATTTTGTCTGGACAAAGCTTGAGGATTTCCTTAACTGCACGGTTAAGATACAGGAATAAAATAAATACACAGTTTTGAAAATCAAATTTGTTGAGAATCTTAAAAACAAGAACTCACCAGGACCAATTGGATCCTCTAATTTTTCAATTCTCTTGCAATTACGAAGAGCAATGGATGCATCACTTTCGGATGATTTTAGCATCACAACCCCAGGGCAGTCCAATAATTTTACATTTTTATCCAGCTGAACTTCTTGCATAGATCTTGTCAAGCCAGGGGTGGCACCAACATTTGCAACCTGAGATCTTTTCAGGCTATTAATTAGGCTACTTTTACCTACGTTGGGAAGGCCAATAACCCCCACGGTGATAGATTTTTTTATCTGCACAAAAACTTGACGTTAATTTTCCCCACAACAAATTAAACAGATGCATGAAGTTACCATTCACTTTTAAGAGAAATATTACTATATAGAATTAAAAAAAGTAGGAGAAAGAGGAAACGAAAATGAATTCCATGTATACACCAAAGTTTTGGAGTTGGACATTAAATATCCACCAATACTTACATCATGGCTTCTTGAATAATTTTTCAGCAATTTTATGAGAGTTTCTGCCCCCAGACAGTCACTTGTTTGCAGGATATTGCTTGCCTTCCCAGATTTCGCAGCCTTCCCAGCCTTTCGAGTAGATTTCCACCCCAGGTTCGATTTCTGTTCTTGTGTGCTGCATTTAAAGGCAACTGCTGGTAATTCCTCTCTAAGATAATTGAGCCACTTCTCAGCAGCTTCACGAGGAACAAGATCTGAAACATGAGAGAAAAGGTGTTAAGGAAACATATTTTGTCGAGTTCTCTGCAAATCCCGAATGATTAAAATCTCAATTCGCCCTTGTCAAAAAAAAAATCTCAATTTGCATGGAAAGCATCTACGTGAATTATCTCTATGAAGTCAGAACAATTTAAATCTAATGGAAATAAAAAGAAATTCAATTAATTCAATTACTCACACATCATCTTTAAAAAAGACCACAACTTGCCAGCTTTTCAAGCTGATATATTCATTCACCAGAAGAACTTGGGGATTTTAGGGCCAGCAGCCCAGCACAAATTTTAACTCCAGTCTCCAAACATAGGACCATAAAGCCAGAAACGAAATGCAGAAGAGCAAGCATACCAATTTTATTTAGGAGTAAAACCAGACGCTTATCAGGCCCTGATTTCATCACCATGTTTTCCATGTCAACACAACGTGTACCAAGGGGATCTCGGGCATCAAGGACCTCCAAAATTACATCAGAAGCTTCAATCACTTTCACCAACTCCTTATAAAATGATCTCTCTGAGTTGTCTGCACACAAAGTAAAGAATTTTTTTAAAAAATAAATACATCAAACTAAAACATCAGAACACCAAAAATCTCTTGCATACCCAAACCCCGAGTTTTCGAAGCTTGGATGGAATTCTCAGGTACTGACTCCTCTCCACCAGAATTCTCTTCTACTTCTTTTGTTTCCTTATTCTCCAAGAGTTCCAATTTTCTCTTTTGAGCCTAAAAATTAAGAAAAGGATTTGGTAACGTAGTTTAAATCCAAATGAAAAAACTTTTAAATTATCTGATACCAAAGTTATGTTTTCCAGATACCAGCGCAACAAGAGATTGCTTGATGCTAAAAACATTAAGTAGTGTGTATGATTGAAACTTGCACTGATTCGTAAAGTGAATACATGCAGAACAATATTCAAGTCCAGGTTTACAGGACCATGCTCTCGTAATCATTGCAACTCTCACATGAACCTAGATTAAACTAGCATCAACGACTCAGCATGAAAAACTGATGCCGTGGTCCATGTTAGCTGACAGTAGGCATTTCGTTGTCGGCTGAAAGAATCAATAACAACCATCTTACTCACCTACAATTCAATTAATATCCATAGCCCATCCGCCGGGAAAAAAAAAGAAAGAAAAAATGCAAAATGTGTCAAATTTAATCCTTTCAAATATTCTAAGCATAAAACATCAAATTAACAAATCTGAAACCAAAATATCAACATCAACAAGTAATTCACAAATGTAGTAAACAAGAACCAACAATCGAATAGAACAAGCAATAGAATAATAAACCACAACATAATCCAATTACCCTCTCCTTTCGAGCGGCTTTCTTCTCCTCTAGCTCCTGTATGACACGCTGGCGGCGTTCCTCGAGCGCCTTGAGCTCCTGTTCCTTAAAGGGCCAGTCATTGGGGATGCCCGGATCCTTCTCAACTTTGGATTTCTTGTTTAATCCCAATTTCTTTGCTTCCTTGGCTTTCTTCTTGTGATGCTCTTTCACTTTCCGTATCACCTTGTACTTCTTCTTCAGAGACACCCTCTTGCTCTTGCTCTCTGAGAAAATTCGAACACACAACAATGAGTACAGAAAAAAAAATCAAATCTTTGCTACTATACACGGAATAGGTTACGTTGTAACATACTTTTGCTTTTCTTCACCATGGCTGGATGATGCGTGGAGACGAATAGCAAGATGGAGGGGCGCGGGTTTTATTAGGGTTTACAGTGGAAAGTCAGGGCAAAAAGGCGGGTGGGTGGATCGGGTAATTTTGGTTTATCTGTAAATGGATCTGCATAAACGGGTTATTCAGATGATCGATTCAAAAAGTGTGTAAATTAATTTATTTTTTAAAAATATATACTAATTCGATGTCTTTTTTAAAAGCAAAATGGTTCAATTTTCATCTGAAAGTTCATTTTAATATAGGACAAGCTATATATTTATTGTACAATAAAATAATGTAATATAAATAATTTTTTTAAAAAAAATGGAACAACAAAATTGAACATAAACTAAAACTAGAACAAAATTAAATTAAGTTGATGACGTCAAGAGTTCGACTTTCTCTATTTATATTTTTTCGAGTGAATCTATCATACTAGGTTTGCTGAGTAACATGATAAATCAGAGGTTTATTCATTACACACATTAAGAATAACTTTATCTTTGGTGGAAAACATTAAATTTTTTGTATTGCTATATCTATACCAAAACTTCTTAATTTATCATGTAATATTGTTAGGGTTATATTTTTAAAAAAAATTGAACTACACATTATATTATTAATTATTTTTTTTAAAAAAAATGAATACATTAATAAAAATATTAAAAGACTAATAATGGTTTATGCATTATAGATTAGAAAATTAAAAACCGAAATACCAAATAAACACAATAAAATAAATAAAAATTATAAACAAACAAGTTTTTGAACAAATGGATGTGTTGGGCTAATTGGAGCAGACATAAAACGGTGTAGGCTTGGCCCAAACGACATCTGGACCTCCACCGATGGACCCGAGTTCAATCCAGCTCAGCTGTTATGTTGACTTCTTCAGTCATGTGGATCTTCAGCTCTTGTAATCTGTTTAGTGGTCAAATAAATTCTTTCATTTCAGCGAGAAAAATTTCCTCATGGAAAACGAGGGTCGCACGCACTCAATCCACATCCATTCCCATGTAAGTTGTACACTTTTCCTGTAATTTTTCGTCAAAATGCCAATATCTATGGCATTTTTTTACCTTGAATTTAGGGTTGGTTTTTTTTTTTTTTGCTTGATTTAATTTATTCTCTTCTCCATGAGGAATTTATGTTTATCAAGAACCATGTTGGAATCTGATGTTTTTGGCATTGTGTGTTCAGTAGTTAAGGAGTTGATATTGCGAATTTGCATTTTTGATGAGCTTTACTGCTGACTGCTGAGGTAGTTAAGTTCGTTTTATGAATCAGCTGCTATACATCTGTGGCGCGGACTTTAAATTCTATACGCTTTGACAGTGCTTCAACAAGTTGAGAGTGAATAATTACAAATTGGAGGGGGTGGAATTATAGTTGCAAGCTAGAAACTGCCTAATCCAGCATTAGCTATGTTTACTTTGTTGATTGGGGTTTCTACCATGTTATCTACAACATGTCAAATGTTGGAACCCCCTTCCCTTTCATTATGTGTGCTGCCTTATGGCTGCATGCATGGTCAATATTTTGGCGGCCCAATGCTGGAAAGGGAAGGGCACCCCTGAACTGTACCAGCTGTCCAATGCAAGAAAATGGCGAAATGAGAGCGAGCATTCTTGTCCTCCAACTGCTTTATTATTGCTTAACATGATTCAATTTTACAGCGTGTATCGTATACCATTGATATCTGAAATATAACTTCATCTGCATAGGCAGCATAATGTTATCCTAAAAAATTAAGTTTTGTGAATCATGAATGCATTTCTCAATTCTGCTGATTTTGCAGGCGCTAATTTGAAATCTGGTGTGAACCAAGCACTTTCCCACAATGCACACCAGCCATTTATTAAGCTAATCAATAGGAAGAGACTCTGCTCATGGCAGTATGTGCAGTTATTCCATCTATTGCCAAGCTGCAAGCTCATGGAATTGCTTTGAAAGAGCCGTTATTGCTGGCCAAAACTTCTCACGTGCCAACTCAAAGGTTTCTTCTACATATTCAGTTGGTTCAGTATCCTCCTAATATGCATTAAATCCTTGTCATCACTTGGATCGACTTTTTTTTCACTGAAGTCATTCTGATGTAATGAGTGTAATTTTTTTTGCAGTCAACAGGTAGAATTTTTTTCCCATTGCTACGAAACATCAGTCTTTTCATTCTCTTACCTCCAGAGTGGCAATCTTTCATTTGCTAAATCTTATATTTTTCATTTTAACTTTGATTATAATTGTTGTGCTATCATGCGAAAACTTGGATTAGATGTATATATAGGATTTTTTTATTTTAATTTCTCAAGCTTATTTAAGTATGAGATTTATATTCCTTAAATGATGTTTTTCATTTGTATCAATTCCTTATCATTTCTAGGAAAATTTATTGTACGAGTTGTAAAGTCATGCCATTATCTCTGGGAAGGGCCCACAACCTCATTGCTCCACGCTTAAGCATGTCAAATGGAATTCCAAAATCCAGGACTCTCAATAGATGCTATTGCTTGGGTGCCCTAGTGAGTGCTGATGGTGCTATTTCTTCTGACTGGGTTCCTATTGCTGATCAGGTCCTCCTGCTGGCAAGTATGATCCTTACATTTATTGCTGGAGTAATTCCTACTGAAAAGAACTTGTATAATAATTCGACAATCGGATCCCAGGATGATGTCATCCCTGAAAGCTCTTCTTCCTCGGGTAGGTAAGGAAGGTTGAGGATCAAAATTTCATCTTGGTTTATATCTTTTGTATGCAAGATTCTGCTTAGATGTTAATATGGTTCTGTTATGTTCCATTTTATGATTTGGTTTATTTAATTGCAGTGAAATGACCAATGATAATGAGGTTTACTTGCAGTTTGCCTGGGATATTGTGAAAGGCAAGCTTATGGATTCCTTGTCTGCTACTGAAGTGGGGCTAGAGTTAAGAGAAACATTTCCAGAATTTGAAGGAAAGGATACAAAATGCCAGTCTAGTTTGTGTGCTGTTGCTGACAGTCCCAGAATAAGATTGCTATGGGCATCATTTCAATGGTTCAACAAAGAGGCAGGCACTTAATTGTCTCTGTCATATAACTTGCATTCCTTGTTTGTGTTGTTAGGAATGATAAACCTTTTTTAAAAAGTTTTTGGCCAAGGGAAGAATTTTTCCTGGTATTTTTTTCGTACTGGCACAGGAGAAAAACACTAGTAATTTTTTTTCTTTTTTCCCTTGGATATTTATTCTCCTAGTTTTTACAGAAAACGGAGGGTTAATTATTCTCTTATTTAGGTGTCAAATATTTCTGGAAACTGTGTCACGAAGTCAACCAAGGAGTTTTCGGCAGTCTTTACTGAAATTATTCTGAACTGTAACCAGAATTTATGTAAAGCATGGCTGGAAGAGGAACTTCGACTGGTATCTCGAAAACCTGACAAGGTTTGTTGCCTCATGAATGATGATCAATTCACATTATTGATGCAACAAGCTATCTAAATTACTTCGATAAGCATAAATATTATTTCTTTTTCTCCACTTTCTATTAGGAACTTCCTTCTATGGTGGTTAATAAATTAGGTGCCTACGACAATCTAATTCAAATTATCAGAAAGTCAGGCAAGGAGGGTTTATATGTGGAATTGACATATGCCCTTAAATTCGGGTCTTCCAGGTAATATAGTGTTGAAATCTTTTGAAATTGACCATGTTTCTTTATCAACCTGTTATTTGATTTGAATTGATGAGCTTTTCTTCTAGTTTCTCCTGTTGCCTCTTCCTGATGTGAATCTTTTTTAATTCCCTTGTATTGAGAAATAGTGTGAAAGGAGGTGTGTCAAAGTAAAGAGTTAAGGACAGTATCAGTAGCATGACAGAAGTATAATTGTTATTAGAAAATAACTTCAGGGTAGCTTTTGTATCTTCCTTTACTATGCAGGAATATGGGCCTCAGTGGCTTTTTGGGTTCCTGATTTCGTAAGCTTTGTTTCGATGAACTTCTTCATGCGTGTCTCTATTCGTTTTTTATTTACCTTGCCTTTTGCATGCTGTTTATTGAAATTTTTATTTTATTTTGTTCTTTTGGGAGCTAATATTTTTTCGTTTTCATTTGATGTTAAAGTGAGTCACTGAGTCAGATACAGCTCCTTGCGCTCTGCCTTTTTTCATTTCTTGGGTCGTCACAACTATTTTATGGTTGTAAACACTCTAGTATTTCAAGTAAAATTAGTTGTTTTATATGATATGTGTACATTACTGCGCAAAATCACAGGTAATGGATGGTGCAAGAAGGATAGCTTCTGCGATACTTGCCTAAACCATTCTCTCTTTTCAGAGGCAGATTGCATGTGCATTGGACAAGGATCCCAATTTTTTGAATTGCTCCTCTTTGTTTGATAGGAATGATGGATGCTACAATTATAGCTTGTTTGCCCAACATGGAGTAGCAATACTAGAAGATCTGCTGATCACATTGGCTGATGGCATTGCAAGCACATATTTGGAGCTTATATCTGTGGACAGTAGCTTGTCTAATGAAATCAACAACCTTGGATTGAGCTTGTGTACCTTATCCACCAGAGCACTTCAGCGATTACGCAATGAGGTGGACTTAATCTTTTACCCTGCCAGTCATTTTTATACAAAACCTCACATGCTTGTGTCAGGTTTTTAGTTTTCTTGAACATGTTATTCATCATAGTGATTCTTTTCTCAAGAATTGTTCCATACTTCCTTCATGGAGCAATTTTATTTTATGAAAAATGAGTTTGTGTTCACACGTGAAATCATATTTGACTCTCATATATTATGTTGGAGTAGACCATACCTTTAAAACTCTCTTTCATTTCCCAAAGGCACTTGGTTATTCTTATTTGTAGTCGTTGTTACTAGTATCATTTTAAACAAGACGTGTTGAGTTCTATTGGGCATGCAGTTAGAATGTGGCTTTCATACATACCCAGCCCAAGGTGTGTAGTAGCTTGATGAGATCTGTTTATTATATGAGTTTTAACATGGAGATATTGGTAAAACTGTACAATGTGGAATGTAGTACATCAAGATATGCGAGCATTATGATACTAGTGTTTTTTGTAGATTTTAAAAACTGTACAATGTGGAATATAGCACATGGAGATATGCGAGCAATACAGTACTAGTGCTTTTGTTGAATTTTTTTTAAAGAAAAAAACAGTGAATAATCTCTGGTTCACAGGTAGCATTGAACCAATGGTTGCATCAAAATATGTCAGCAATTGTATCTATGTATGAAGATAGGTTCGAACTTTGTACACTTCGAAGCGTACCCATTGAGAAATCCAACACGAATGAGGCCGAAAACTTTAGTTGGTGGAAACAGTTCAGTTTGATGAGATCAGGAGCTGCATCACCGGATTTGCATTTTGTTGTGATCAACCAGGTTTCTGTACCTTTTAAAAGGACCAAGGAATTAAGGGCCTTGACTGGGTGGTACGTTCTACCCCATTTCTTATATATATAGCGCTCCTATGTGTACATTCTGGGGATGTGAATGAATATATTTTGATATTATATATTTTGTGTAAGAAGCGTAGATATAATATTAAATTAGAACCTTTATCGATGATCTTTATAAGAGTTTCTAATAGAAGAATAATGGATTAGAAATTTAGATAAGTTCATTGATGATTTTTATAAGAGTTATTCATATTTATTTTAACATTTATGATGCTTTACAATAAATTATTTATATTGAGAAAGATATGGTTAATTAAACTTATATAAGATTGGAACAAATCTAGTGGTTTAATTTTGACAAGTTCATTGCCTCCATCGATATATATATCCTCTGACGCAAATACTCATGCGACATTTTCTTATAGTACGTTGCTGGTTGTCATTCTAAACATACTGCTGATTGAAATAACGAAATCATCCTGTTAGAGAAGTTCATTGTAGAATTTTGGTGTAATATGTGAGAGGCGAATTTGAGTTCTAGCTCTTGTTTTGTAGAACTTACCATTCTCGTTCACGAACTGTTATATTTCTCAAATATCAATGCAACTTCTGTTTTCAAGAAGCCAAGCTTCTCAATGTTTCGAGTGAAAGTTGGATTACTCTTATGCCACAGGAGGTACTATTTCAGTCTATTCCTTGAACTGGCGGATATCGCCATGCCATTTGTAAGAACGGTTGTTGCTAAAGTCAGTGATGCCATTTCGTTCTTTCTGGTCAGCTTGATAGGGAGGTCATTAGGGCTTATCTACTCTGGAATTCGACAGTCCTTGCGATGGAAGTGAGGTAAAAACAATACCTTGCTTTGTTTCGAAGCTGAGATCCCAGTATTACTTCGCAACTTGCTTAGTTGTTACTATATCAAATCGATGGCTTGGTTGTACATTACGGGTTCCTAATTTTGTCATTCGAGTATTTTGAACTTTTGAAGTGATATTTGACTTCGATTCTGTCAACATTAATTGTTAATAAAACATAGCTTTTCGGACTTGTGAGTAGGGTATTCTTGCCAATTGCCATAATCCTTGGATTTCATGAATGTTTTCTTGCAGCCATAAAGATAACACTATGACTTACACATGCGATGAAACGACTTTAAACTGAAATTTTGGGGATAAACGCAATTGAGAGGAGAGTTGAGCCTGAAATTGAAAATAATATTAATATCTCGTTAAGATGAGACTTGAAAGTGTAAAAATTTTATTTGAATGAAAAGTTGAAATGAACCAAAAAATTATGATGTTTGGCGCTTTTTTCAGAAGTCTATCCCGCTCATGCATGAGATGATATGCAACGCAATCCAATCAATTAAATGTGTCATTTTCTTGGCGGTATTATTTCCCAAATCTTTTAATTTTTTTGTTAGAATATGAAATTTTAGAACTTAAATGTCCTTCAGTATCTAATAACCAATATGAGAAATCAGAAAACCAAATACATGGACTCATAACAAGATAGAGCAAATTTAGCTAAAGTATAAGCATTCATATTCCATTGAAGTTTTCATTCAACCACAAATCTTTTGATATCAATAGTCAGCCTCTAGTCGCGACCCAAATCTTTTAATCTAATTATATCATCATTCCTTCCTTTTTGGTCGATGTTCATCAAGAAAACGCAGGATGGGATTTCATTGTCAAAATAATATTCAAGGCAAAACAATCGTCTGTATATTATATATTATTTATGTGCGTTTCCAATCGTTTGCACAGTAGCCATAACCTGTGTTTCACAGTTGATTTGGCAAGCGATGGGGTAACATGGGAAAACGACAGGCAATGACTAATAATTATTCCGAAAAGATGAGGAAAAATCAAACGTACATAATCCTAGAGAGTAGAGCCCCACCATCTTTACACCACATTATCTTTCTCAAAGAAACTTCGTACTTTATCTCATTATAATATTTCATGCTCACATTTTTCTTCAAAGGGAGTTCTCCATTGTTGGGTTTTCACGCATATTTTACAATGGTCAATCACAAGATTTTGCTAGTCTTTTTTTTTCTTTTTTTTTTTTGGGTAATGCACGACTCATTCATTGGCTTCTTTTGACAATATTGTGTTCCCGGAAATCCCAAGTGCTAGAGATGAGTTAAATAGAAGCAAATTGTCGATAAACATGAATAAAATCTCTTTTCATCGAAGGAAATGATTCAGGCTCTTTTTTTTTTTTTTTTTTACATCTAACAGATTTGATGAAACAAAGTATGAAAATTATTTGTTGCTCGAATTATTAGTATTCACGACATTCGGATATTTTACTTATTTGACAAATGATTAATTATAAATTTATAAGCATTCACCCCATACTATACTCGATGGGTCATGGGAGAATACAATAACTGAGTGAAGAGAAAAAAAAAATGATAATAGCAATAATGAGAGCAATTTGTACCTCAAGTATGCTAATTAAGACTATACATTAGCTGGATTGATTTGTCTCTTTATGTATGCAACAAGCAGTTGACATAAAATTAAAGTGATCATCGAAAAACCTGAAGCCAAAAGTTAGGGAAGAAAATGGCATGATTAATATATATATGGTGGATGAAAAATCACAATCATGTTTCCAAAAAATCGCAAACTTAACATTTTTGTCCACACATTTTTTCATAGAGTAATATTCATTTTGGTATATTGATAAAATGTTAAATTGCTACATAAATTATTGTAAATGACTAAACTGATACACAATTAAAATAAAAAGTCAAGTCCACTCTTAACCTAAATTGTTATTAAGTTTAATTATTACTATTAAAATTTAATTAGATACATAATTTTATTTTCAATTTTATTTTATTGATTAATTTTAAAAATATAATGTTTATTTAAAATAATATCATTATAAATAATTGTTGACTCAAATTATATAACAAATATTGTAATATGTTGACAAAAATATAATAAAATAATTATATATAATTGAAACCCGTTTATATTGTTTTTAGACTATTGAAACAAATACACATCATTTTAGTTTTTCAAAATTCGGTATTGTCTTCTTGGAAATTCAAAAAAGATGTTCAGTTCAAAGTTTAAGATCATGAAAAAAACAAATTTCATAGAAAAAATATCACTCATTGTCTCGATTTACGTGATTTTAATAACCTAAAATTTCTCCATTTGATTTAATAATCTGTAAGTTTATATTTTTTTACTCATGATTAAATTTAAATATGAATAAATATTTATTTTATTATTTTTTTATCGAAATATTAAATATATTTAGTCGTGTATATGATTTATTTATTGAGTATAATTTTATTAATATATAATTTTTATATCAATTTTTTTTCTAAAAAAAGAACGATTTGAAATAGATAGAAAAAATATCATTTTATTATTTATTTATTAATATTTTCAAAATATATTATATTTAAATAAATAATTTATTAGTGATTAAAAAATATATATGATAAAAATATTAAGATATTTATGTCTTGTGATTTTTAAATAAATATAAATTTATTTTTTCATTTTTAATCAATAAAAATTAGTTTGAAAAATAAAATATGATTTTAGTAGAATTTAATAAAAATAATTGAACTTAGACAATTTTATTAAAGGATAAAATTGACTTTTTTTAGTTTGATCATGTACCAATTACGTCGTTTTCAATAATTCATGTATCAATTTGATATTTGATCAATAGTTCGCGTATTAAAATGAACTTTACTATTTTTTTTATATTCATAATTTCAAACATTGATTAATATGTGTGTGTGCGCGGAATTTTTTTTGTTTTTCCATCTACTATATTTGACATTTTACAATCTTGATTCATTATGTTATCAGAACTGAACTGCAGTCTTGTATCTTTCTTCTTCTTATTCTTCTTTTTTTAAAAAAAAAAAATTGATTTTTTTTTAAAACTTTAGTCATTTTTACACTAAATTGTTTATGTGACACTTGAATTTATCAAGGTCACGTCAGCTTCACCTAAAGCAACTATATATTTTTAAAAAAAAAAAACAAAACAAAAATATGGGACTAAAACTCTATATGATGGCTGTCTTCACTTGCATCCTTGGGCATGTTTTGTGTTTCTGAAAATTATCGTAATTAAGATCAAATTATATAATATAAAAGAAACCTAGACATTGATTTCTGTAGTGGAATCGGGGCCAATATTGGCAGATTTTAAATGGAAAAGATATCAACACACTGTCTTCCCCGTTAATGCTTGCCCGATTTCATTAATTTCGTGGAAGCACTTTATTGCTTTTACAAAAGCAATAATATTAACCCTGTTATTTCATTAAATTAACAAAACACTATTGTTGATGATAATTATTAAATAATACCATTTTTAATAGTTTAAAACTTTGATATTAAATTGTTGATTCAATTTCAACTTTACCAAAGGGGCAAAGAAAAAAAAAACCATAGCTAGCTATAATAAACTTTGCTGGGTTGGTTTGAATTATATACATATGTATGTATATATAATAGGATGGAAGAAAGTTTAAAGAAGATCTTGCTTTTGAGGATTTCCTTCCTGCGATGTTTGTGGTTTCATGTGTCACAATCTTTCTTTCTTTCTTGTGTAGGAAAGTCCAAAGCTTGTGAAAGAAGGAATTAAAATATATATATCTCTTACATATCAACTGGTAATTTGGTTTTTACGCTATAAATTATGAACAGAGCTTAACAAAAATAGAGCATATATACATCTTAATAAACGTTTGATCAATATTCAAAAGTTTGATTTTTACTACCAACACTTTTACGAGTGGTCTGTCGCACTGACCGAACAAATCCTATGGGACAAGCTCGTTTGAGAAAAACTTTTGTGTTTATTTATTTATTTATTTTTGTAGTCCTAATGACGTGTGTTTATGAATTAGTTCTTATGTGTTTATTTATTTTTGTTGTTACGGAATCGTGAAAGCTTTTGAGATTATATTATTAATTTTTAGAAAATTTCAAAATGATTTTTCGCTGACAAATTTTGAAAATTCATGATTAAAAGATTAAATATGATAGTTTTTTAAATTTTCTATTGTTAAAATTTATGATGTTTTCATAACAATTGTTTAGTTTTTTCTAAATTCGATCGGCCGGGGTAATATGATATCATATATTCTATACCTCTTTTTTTTTATAACACAATATAATATTTATTAAATTGTTTTTAGTTACTTTGCTGTTTCCAAAATACGTGCATTTCTAAAAATATTAACATAGGTGTAGACTTTTGAAATTGGGACTCATCCAGAATAATTGAGGATAAATGGATTTTGTATAAAACGGCAAAAGAAAAAATTAAGAAGCCTTGAAAATCGAATTCCACAAGGACACCGAATTCATGGACCAAGAGAAGTATATTAACAAGGAAATGGATTAAAGAAATTTTCCAATATTCACAAATTCCGTGTTTATACTAATGAGATTCTAATTCTAAAATGATAATAAAGTAGCCGCAATTTGATAGACTACCATTCAATATTAATAATAATAAAAACAGAATATATTTTTGAATAAAATTTTGAATAAATAATGTTTAGTTTTTGTCCCAATAAAGCACAAGATACTTCTAATGCAACCATTAAATTAGCTAGTAAAAGTCTCCAAACAATTGATTAAACAAATTAAATTGATATATTTGCAATAATAAAGTGTGAATAGAGTTGGTTTTGCGTCTATTGTTAAACAAATTGATATATTTGCAATGATAAAGTGTGAATATAGAGTTGGTTTTGCGTCTATTGTTAAACAAAATTAGAACATTTAAAATTTTTAACTTGAAACGCTGCAACTTAATTGTCTTGTGCATAAAAGTCGTAGTCATTACTAATTTGTTTGTGCTTAAAGGGTAGATGATCAGATCCTAGCATATGAGTAATACCCAAATTATGGATCAAACGGTTCGTATTTTTACACATAAATGTAATTAACTATATATTTTGAACGTGGCAAATCATGAGACATTAGATCTATCATTGGGATATTACTCATATGCAAGGTTGAAATCTACCGTGCTTAGAGATATACTTTCTGAAAAAAGATTCAAATATATATAGTAATTAATTGTTTTTGTAAAAAAACACTCTAGGTTGCCTTTAAATAAGTACATGCTCGATTAAGTCCAACAATCGATTGACATTTTTACAACATTACAATGTGATCGCGTAGACGACATGACTTTGCTTTCATTATTAATCAGCAAAACACTTGATTAATTAAAAACTGATATCTTTCAACATTATCTTATCCGATCCGATCCTATCCTATCCGATTTAACTTATAAAAAATATTAATTTTTATGTAAAAAATTTTATTTTTAATTCTAGATATGGATATGATCATCGACCGGCCTCATCCGTTTTACTAGAGACTTACTCGACATTATAATGTGAGTATAGATTTGAGAGAGTTTTGTTATTATTCAAGAAAACTAATGCAATTAGATCTAAATTGTCAAAGAAAATTAAAATTTATTTTTTCTTTAATTGAAATATACGTTCGTAAATCACAAAACATATCAAATAAGATGGATATATCACATCAACATGAATCACGTTATTTTTCGTGAAATTTTCCTTGTCTTTAAAAAGTTGGAAATCATTAACATTTTTCTATGATTAGAGACATCATTTCCTAAATATTGGTCCGCTTCTTTGACTTTGGGAACAAACAATTTGTCATGAAATATATGGCAAAAGGTCACATGCATGGGTTCGAGGAGTTGGTTTTAATTTATGTCACGCTTAAAACAATTAATATTATATTTGGTAATAATTTATTTTGTGTTCAAGAAAGAATGTCTAGTATGTCATGCATTGATCATCCGTAGCTGTGTGTAAGCCACTAAGCAACACATGTAATTATACATATATATAAATTTTCACACACACATATATGAGCGTTTATGGAAAATTATAGTATTGGTCCTAATTTGCAACTCTTCCCAACCAATTTTCGCACTTGTTGGTTGCAATAATTGTTCATAAAAAGAGAGTGGTTGAACCGTGAAAAATTTACATTGTTGTACTGTTTGAAATATTTGAGTTGTGTCGTTATATTCATCTATGATATTTAGTTCACCCGTAAAATCTTACAATCATTTATAGCTACAAATTAGAATTAAGCATTTAAATAACGTGAGCAAAAATTGACTCTAGCCATACCCCCATTTAACTAGTACGTGCTCCATTAAGTCAAACAATTGATTAAATGTACGTACTAGCTCGTTCAAACATCACCAAACGATCAAGTATTAAACTAGTTAGTTCGATCACCTTATTTTAGAATTTAGTCCATATAATTAAAATGAAATGCGCATTTAAATTGAGGGTCATTTAATAAAGATATAAAAATATAAATAATTATATTCAATCAAATAATATCTTTGTGCATACAAATATAAGTGTTTGCTTGCAATTAATTTTTGGGACCCATGAATTATCCAGGTGCCAGACAAGACCTTATTTGGGGGCATTTGCTTTGAGCTGTGGTGATGTGAGAATCTAATGCTAACAATTTACAGCACATATATAGTGCAAGAATTTTATTTAAAAGTTTTATACTATTTCTATGGTTCAAAATATTTCGTTCAATAAATTTCACAAGTTAATTTTTTTTTTAATTAAATGTTCGATCTTTTACTTCATCGGTTGCTGCTTGGTCAATTATATATATTGTATATAAGTAGAATATTGGCCAATTACCAAATGTCGGGGTAAAAGAAAAAGTTGGGTCCTTTTCTTTCTTTTCTACCTTTTTATGTCGTTTGAAAATACTATTTATAAATATATACTTGTTTTAAAAGATTAATAGAAGTTAGGGGTAGGTTCTTGGTAATTAATAATTAATTTCAATTTCTTATTTTACCATGTTGAACTCTATGTATTATTCTCAGGTATATTACACTGAATTTACAAAAATAACTATAGCTGAACTTCTCTTAATTCAGAAAAAAATTTATAAGCGCGTACTGTTATTTCATGATAACAAATATATTACCAAAATATTATCATTAATGTTGAACAAACAAGTTGCAATAATTCAGTGATAGGGTATTTGATTTGTTATTTAATTCGATTTCAACCACAATTTCGAATTCATTCATATAAACAAGCCCAATTTTCTAACAAATTTTATGTAAAATAATTTTTCATGCATGTTCTTTTTTTGATTATTTTGTTAACATTTTTTGATTCAAAAGGATCGGGTTTTTGTTCGTATGATAAAAAAAAGTTGGTCTAAGTGAGACGGTCTCATAGATCTTTATTCGTGAGACGGGTCAAATCCACTCATATTTACAATAAATTAAGAGTTATATATATTTTTGGCATAAAAAGTAATACATTATTATGAGTGATGTAATTAAGAGATATATCCGTTTCACAAAATTTACCCGTGAGACCGTCTCATAAAAATTTTGGTGAAAAATATTAATGAAATGAAGAAGATATGAAAGTAGTTATCTTAACACCTAGACCTTGATTAATGGCAATTAGAAAGTGACGTTTTTAATTTGAAAAATTGACAAAAAGCAGAGGTGTAACCCAAGTCAAATATATGTTTTCTTTAGTATCTGGCCGAAAGAAGAAAAGCCCACCCCCATTACTAATTTTGTTTTAATCCATATAATATAATATAATAATAATATTATTTATATTAAGTTAAATTTTCCACGACAGGAATTATAAATGACAGCATAACTAAAGGAGTAAATTGTGGTCTCGTATATATATATATTATTATTATATATATATATATATATATATATTATTATTATATATTATATGACCCATTCACACAAAAACAAGTAATTAAGATATATATGACCGTGCATGATGTGTTCATAGCCCTTTTAGTGACATTGTTTCACGTATGAGGGTAAAATTAAATATTATTGACGTGTTCGATATCAATAATTAAAATTACAAAATAATTAAAATTACCAAAGAAATATATTTATTACACTAAAAATATACTTTGAGTAATTATAAAATCACCGATCCTGCTAAATTTTCCTTTATTTGTTTGATTCATCTAACGATATTTCTTGTACATGTTATATATGTGTGTATTTTTAATTTATATTGCATCAAATAAAGAGAAAACTGTAAATTTGGTCATGTATGTTTGTCACTCTGCGATTTTAGTCCTTTATGTTTTCATATTTTAGTTTTAGTCCTGCATGCTTCAATTTTTTGCAATTTCGGTCCTTTATATTCGAAAATGCTAGCGTAACACTGTACACGTCAGCTCCACATCAGCACTGAATTGGGGCCACGTCAGCGCCACGTCGAAAAAAGACTAAAATTGCCAAAAAAATAAAGATAGGGGACTAAAACTAAAATCTAAAAATATAAAAAATTAAAATCGCAAAGTGACAAACTTACGGGAAAAAAAAACAATTTTCACTCAAATAAAAATATATATGACTAGCCAATCCTAAAATTATTGGATCCATATATGCACAATTATATATTCGGGTCACATTCCAGTCCCCATGTACAAAAGTTGTACATTTATATGATTTATTTATTTTATTTTATTTATTGCATTATATTTGGAAATTTGTCCAAATAAATTTCAAACCCTCCTTTTGCATTCCATCACTTTTTTCAGAAGCTGCTACTTCTTCTTCTTCTTCTTCTTTTTTCTTCTCCATTAATTCTGAATAAAGTTTCTTCCTTGATTAGTACTTTAGAGGTGCCTTCGCATCTGGTTAATGGATATTGATCTCATCTGTACTTGTGGGGGGGTGGTTAATTTCTTTTTCCGATTTGCATGGCAACATTAATTCTTGAGATCTCTGCAAAATCCCAGTACCATTTTTTCCTCAAGTTCTTCTTCATTCTCTTCGCACTTTTCGCAGTAGTACTGAATTCCACAGCAGATCCAGCTTCAAATCCCACCTCGAAAATGGCTTCAGCCACCCTTTTCTCAGCAGATGCTGCTGCTTCCAAGACAGCTGAGTTTCACCCAAGAAAGAGGGAGAATTCTAAGCCAAAAGGGAAAAAAGATCATCATCATCATCATCATCATGTTCAGTTTGTGGCAGATGATAAACATGAAGTTCCAAGCGGACCAAACCCCATCTCCAATTGAACGTTACGTACAGGTAAAAATCAAGAAAGATTCAATCTTTCTCTATGATATTGATCGATCATATCATGTGGTCCTGTTGAAGGATTCATTAATGGAAGAGGAAAATTTGAAAAGTTGTTTGTTTTTTTATATAAATATTAATTACAGATCCATATTTGAAATTGTTTGTCATGATCAGTCTTTCTCAGTCGCCATCAAAAATTAATACTAGTTTGTCGGATCTCTGGTTGAGAAATTTGTTGGTTTTTCTTCTTATGGGCACCACTGTACAGAAGGAGAGACACCCCAACCCCCACCCCCATATTGTATTATAATTATTAATTATATGATATTTGTATGTAATGAAATCCAGTACTGTTTTTATATGCATGTTTATTAATTAGTCATGAATCTTATATATTTTATTTCTTTTGTGATATATATTGTTTTTTATTAGTTTGTGTTTATATGTTATATTTCCAATTTATGAGTATCATTCTTTTATAACATGTTCAAAACATTATTAGAATAGAACTCTAACTCAATTATTTGAATATCTTCAAGAATTGAGGTATTAACTCCATTAAAGAGGTAGCTGGCTAGCCCTTCATTAATGGGGACATGCAGCATAAAATGTTTTAATGTGGTTAAATTGTGGGGGGGCTGATATAGAAATTTCCACACAAACTAAATTAATTAACATGCTTTTAAAGTAGTAGAAATTATGGAATCTGAAATTTTTACTTCATTCATCTTGACAATTAAAGCGTCCTATTTGTCGAACATCCATCGACTCTACATTATTGATGGTATAATGAAGCTCATTAACTACGTGGGTCATATATCTTATCTTATCACAAATGACATGCCAAGAATTTAAACATGCAAATTAATTAGAGTATATATTATATGACATTCAATAAATCATAGTTTCGAGATAGCAATTGATCATATATATATTGCTTGTTTTTAGGAATTGTGGTCTTACATAGCTAACTTGTATTCCAAATAATTATTATAACTATTATTTTCGAAAAACTAATAATAATAATAATTATTATGATATATAAACAAATAATAATAAATAAAATATTGGAATGTGATAGAAAAGAAAAGGAGCAATGTAGGGGGCTGGTGGTATGTCAGAAATTAAGATTTATAATAATTTAATTGTGGGAGTAGTCAAAATTGAATAGTGGCCTATTCAATCTTTAGTATTTGGACGGACTCAACAATTATTTGAATTGTGTGTTTGTACTTTGCTTTTGTCTCTTAAAAACAGCATCCAATCACACATTAAAGCTGATACCAAATCTATCATCAATTTCATAATCGGTAAAGAAAAAAGAAGAAAACTATCATTGACTCATCATTTCATAATCACCAGTCTTTAATAATTTACATTTGGACATATATAAACTTTATGAAATGGAGATAAAATAAGAGTGGAAATTACATTTTAATAAATATATGTGTTGTTTTATTATTTTTTTCTGATAATATATGTTTTTTTAAAAAATTAGCTAAAAATTCATTATACAAATTTTCATATATAAAAATAAGATGTCTAGTAAATCGACCCCCGACAAGTTTTTTTATTCCATTTGAAGAAAATCTAATATTCTCTGATGATATATTCCGACAAGTAAATCGATCCCGACAAGTTTTTATTCCATTAATGACTAGACTTAATAATCGATTATATTACAATTCTTCTGAGAAAATGTTACTATAAGAAATTAAACTCACAAATCACAATCATTGATCAAACACTCATATATTCTACCAAAATCAAACATCCCGAGAAGAAATTTGATACGATCGAAAAGAAAATTTATTATGTATATATAGTGGATCTTCCATTAGCTCGTGTAAAAGCTTTTGTAATTTGTTCAAATTAAAGTTTGAACATTACCATTAATCGGTGGCGCTAATCCACCTACCCCATTTGACTGAGACCGAGGAAACCGCGACGAGTCAAGTCGACGTTCATACAAAAAAGTTTGCTTAAAAGAAATAATATTCTGGCTTAAGAAAAGAATTAATATTTAAGAGTAGTGTTACAAGTACAACGAAATTTGTACACCAAATTTATAATACAAAAAATTCAATACAAAAATTAAATATATCAAAATATCACGATACATTAAATAAAAAATCGCGATAAAATAACAAATCTCACGATATAATTGCTGTAAATATCGTTGTACACTATATTTGTTGTACTTTTAGCCTTATTCAATATTTAATTATTAAGGGTTTTTTTAAGCTTTTTAAAAACACAATATCAGAAAATGTCGGGATATAGAAGTAATTAGTAAAATAGTTTTTGCCCCCCAATTTTGAAAGACAAAATGAAGAAAAATTTGAAAACGTTATTTAGAAAACAAATTATATTTTTCTTTTTCTTTTTTTGTTCCCATAACAATATTTCAATTTAGTTTGTTAGAAAATTCGCCCATGTAAACTGGGCTGGATTAATAGAAGGTTAACGGAATCGATCTACGAAATTAGAAGCCCGAATCAAGTGGGCCAGTTTAATGTTTGGACAAACACCCGTACGCAGCCCAAGTGTAACGGGACTTGTACACACAAGAATCATAATGAAAAAGATCCCTTAAGCTTAATTTCGCAAAATTTCATTAACTGATGCTAACTTATCATGCACGTACCGATCATGGCTGCTTCTTCATCCTTTTATGCTTTGCAAAATATTTTCCTCTACAAAACAAGATTCCCTCACCAAAACCAACAATATAAAAGGAGAGTCCACATGAAAATTAACGAACTAACTCATACTAAAAAAATGATCATGATCATGATGCACGACTGCAGTGCTCGAAAATCCGTCGGTATCGCCGTCTTTTTCCTTCATTTAACTCTCATATACCAGTTTCATGCAGCTAATGCAACCACTCTGGCGGTGGGAGATTCTCATGGCTGGAGTTTCAACATTGGAAACTGGACTGATATGCATCACTTCCGGGCAGGTGACATACTCGGTACAAACGTCGCCCCTAACGCCGATTTAAATTAAACACACTGCATGACTTTATATGCATATAGTAATCGATCCAAGCATTGCTGAATGTATTTTCTTGTTGCAGTTTTCATAGTTTCCATAACGTGGTGACGGTTGATTTGGATGGATACAACAGATGCGCGACTTCTACGAATTCCAGGACTTACAGCAGCGGGAAGGATAGGATCAAATTGGCTACGGGCACTAGCTATTTCATATGTAGCTTCCCGGGGCATTGTGATGCGGGACTAAAGATTGCGGTTTCGACTCATTGAAACATTTACATATGCTGTACTCTTGTATGATTCTCTCAATTGTGGGAATGTTTTAATGAATTATATAGTAATTAATTGTGGGAATGTTTTAATGAATTATATATTAATTACTAGCATGTTAGAAATGACACCGTTTATATAATATTTGAATCGACTAAGGTAGTGTTTGCAACCTTTAAAAATAAGTGATTATTTATTTTTAGAGGTTGCAAACACTACCTAAGAATTCATTTGAATTAATAAAATATTTAAATAAGACTTGATCGATAAGCATGTGGGAAAATTACTGAATATTAATTTACGAGAATAAGTTATCCAATAAAATCTATGAATATCTTAGCAAACATACAGATGTATATATGTTTTTTTGACGTGGGAATTTTTTAAAATACAATTTGTGCACATAAAATTTAGAACCTTCATTTAATTTGGTCCATCATATCGATTCCCCGCGTCGTTGTATAATCAACGAGCATTCTCCATATGTTCTCTTCCACTGTTTTCCCATTTTCTCCGACAATTTGGGAGAACAAAACAAAAGCCATTTTCCTTCATTCTTCATATGGCTTCATGCCCCTTCTTGATACAAACAAGATATTGATGAATTCATCGTTCTCTCTTTAATCTCTTAAATTCGAGGGATTTATTCTCAAAATCATTCCACACGATTGTGGGTTTTTAATTTTGATTTATTTCCCTTGGTAATCAAATAATAGAATTTTTTTTTCTGAGAAATCCTATGATCCAAGACAATTCTTACAAGTTAGTTGTAAAGAATCATGTTCAAGTATTGATCAGGGATTGCTGTGTTCCCTGTAATTTCAAGGCCGCAACTATGAGTTGTTTTTCATGCTTCTCATCACATGAGAAGAAGGCATCGAAGAATGTTGGTAATAATGCGACAAGAAGTACACTTCCTGTCTCCTCTCATCATCATAGAGAACCTCCGTCTCCACAGCGGCGGCCACAGCCTCGTCCTCCTTCGCAGCCACTGCCTCGGCCCGGTATATATATATATGGAAAAAATTCACCTGTGATAATTGCTGTAACATTCTCTATTACATTCCCAGTTAATCGCACTTGTTAAGTTTTTATTGGTTTGATAGTTTTATGCAAACCCTGTGGCCTTTAACATTTTGCATCCCAAATTTAATGCTAGCTTATATTGATATTATGAAAGGAATTTGAAATTCTCCGAATTTATGCGCAGAGAATCCAAGAAAGACTACATCAGAAGCTACAAACAACAGGCGTGCCGCCGGGGAAGACAGTAACAACAACAACAACAACATTGCAGCTCAAACTTTCACCTTTAGGGAGCTGGCCTCGGCAACAAAAAATTTCAGGCAAGAAAATCTGCTCGGAGAGGGCGGATTCGGTCGTGTTTACAAAGGACGCCTTGATAAAACTGGCCAGGTATTTCTTTATATATATTGATCACATATTCACATCAATGAACTTATCATCATTTCACTTGTTTTTGAGGTGATTTTTTTTTTTGGGGCCGTTTGAATTCAGATCGTAGCTGTTAAGCAACTAGATCGAAACGGGCTACAAGGAAACCGCGAATTTCTTGTAGAGGTTTTGATGTTAAGCCTTCTACACCATCAAAATCTCGTGAGCCTAATCGGTTATTGTGCTGATGGAGAACAGAGACTCTTGGTGTATGAATACATGGCATTGGGATCTCTTGAAGATCATCTACTCGGTACCCATCACCTTCTTGTGTTAGCATCATTAGTACAAGTTTATGGCTCCATCTGAATCTTGTTTTTGTCACATTTCCGCAGACGTTTCGCCGAGGCAGACTCCATTACCCTGGCTCACAAGGATGAAAATAGCCTTACATGCTGCCAAAGGCCTAGAGTATCTGCACGACAAGGCGAACCCACCGGTGATTTACCGCGACTTGAAATCATCCAACATATTGCTCGATGAGGAATTCAACGCGAAGCTCTCCGATTTCGGGCTAGCTAAGCTCGGACCCGTGGGAGACAAGACGCATGTTTCATCCAGAGTCATGGGTACTTATGGGTATTGTGCCCCTGAGTATCAAAGAACCGGTCATCTCACTGCGAAATCCGATGTCTATAGCTTTGGAGTCGTTCTGTTAGAGTTGATCACCGGAAAACGATCCATCGATACCAGAAGGCGAGGCGACCTACAGAATCTAGTGAGATGGGTAAAATCTATTACACATAAAATATTCCTTTTGACAAGCCAATAATGTAGCTAGGCTTATTTATATATTCTCAGTTGTGTTTCTATTCAAAAAGTGAAGATGGTTTTTTTTTTTGGTCCTTTTGGTGATTATAAGGCTGAACCAATATTCAAAGAACCACATAGATTCTCAGAACTTGCTGATCCTCTACTTCAAGAATTTCCAAAGAAAAGCTTCAACCAAGCCATAGCTATTGCAGCAATGTGTCTCCAAGAAGACACGTCGGTTCGACCTTTTATGAGCGATGTGGTGACTGCCCTCAACTATCTCTGGGAGGAACCGAAACCGGAACCGGAACCGCCTCTGCCGGATGACATTCCCTCCTCTGGGATGACTGATCATGTCCATCAAAGTGAGGTCATGGCAAAGGAAAGGGAGAAAGAAGTCGCGGAAGCCATAGCATGGGGATCCAAATCGAGGAACACATCATAAATTGGTTTATTTTAACTGTTAATGTTGGATTATGATTTTTTTTTGTTTCGTGGTCTTTAATTTTTGGTTACTCGAGGGGACAAGATGATCAAATAGCTCGTAGGATCAAGTTTCGGATCGAGGGGCAAAGTTATGCAAGCATGTGTATGACCAAAGTCTTGCAACCATATAGTTATATATATGTTAATTAATTTTTAAATGATATATGTACATGGTCGTATGCAATTTTTTAGCATAGTTTTGTAATTGCCAAGGAATTTATCCTTGATGGTGCGCTACATATATGAGAGTACTTTTCTATGATATGATTTATATTTTCGTCTTCTCGTGAAATTTCAATTTTGGTTTTTTTTTTTTTTTTCAATTTTAATCAATATTTCGATGTGACGTTAATGTGATTAATGCTATATATGTACGTGGTTTCGGCGTGACACTAAAATGTCATGTCAACATATATCATCAAACAAAAAAAAACTAGCATATATGACCAAATTTTCATTTCATATAATATTTTCCTCGATCATTTGCAACTCAATAATTTTTTTTTTCAAATATAAAAATTTTGGAAGTCAATTGGATGGAAATTATAGAGATAAATTATTTCGAAATTCACATTCTTGAAGTGCTCATTTTCAAAGAAGAAATATCAATTGATGTAGTGAATCTTATAGATCATGTTGATTATCTAAGTTATAGTTGCAAGTGCCGAACAATGTTTTTCAAAGTTAAAGATAACGATGAAGTTTTTCCGATCAATCAATGTAACAAAAAAGATTGAATTGATGCACTATGTTATCAATTGAGAAAAAAATTATAGAAAAACTTGATATTACATATATATTAGTAGTTTTTAGTTCTAAAATTGTAAAACGAGCTATTTTTTAGTCATTTTAGATATTTTTTTATAATAAAGTATGTTTATAAAGAAATATTCTGACTATATGATAATAAATTTAACAATATGTAAGAATTTTGGTAATAATTTTAAAATATATTTTAATATATTTTTTTATAATGTCGGTATGGACGGTATTATACCGATACCGTATCGAATTTCGGAATACCGGAATATCGGTACGATATCGATATCTATTTTTTCGATACCAAACTTTTCGGTACGGTATGTTGTATCATTCGATAAAGTCGGTATACTGTACCGAACCAATCCTAATCCCGGCGGTACACATATTCCGCATTCCACACAGCTATCCTCACACACCTTCATGTGACTTAATGACGCGCGCCGATCATCTTATCCCGCATTTTTGGGCGCATTCCGAAAAATATTTACATTAATTTTATAGGCAAATAATATATGTACAACGAAGATTGCAAGATTAGCTTTATTAAGATATGCATGATATGTGGATAAAAAACTCACGATCTGGAGACGCTCACATGCAGGGAGATTCTAATTAACTATATTATAAAAATTAGTGTTGGTAAAATAACTCCAATTGCCTTGAAATTTTAACAATAGAATTGTCTCAAAAATGCGAATGATGTAATATATAATATAAATTTCAATCTTGATGATTGAAATTGTAAATATGACCGTTAATCGATCAGATGAAATCTACAAGTGAAACCCGAAGGATCGAAGAAGAAGAGACACACACGGGAGTAAAAGAGTCTGAAATCTTAAAGAGAAAGCCATTCTTAAGAAAAAGTGAATTAATTTGTGAATGCGTGATGGCTTATATATAGAGGACACAATTAGTTCAAACAAATATTATGCTGATTAAAAGTCAATCTAATTAATTATTATTGGCCTTAAGGTTCACTTTGATACTCAAATATTAATCAATCGGTCTAATAAATATTAATTCAGGACATTCCCGATGGGTGATTGTTGAAGTATGCTTCTATAAGATTGAATGGGAATAGAGAAGAGATCGGATCGAATAGTACAGATCAGATGAGCTCGGTGTTCAGATGAGTTCATGGCCCAGATCGTATACTGGGATCAGATCGATGTGATGGTCAGATGAGTCTTCAGATGAGTTCATGCAGATAGATTGCTTGAGTATTGTGACTTGGTTAGAAGTCAGATGAAGTGTCCGAGAAGTTATACTCTTGCAGGCAGATCGAAATATGAGGGCAGATCAGACTGATGAATGAAGGCTTATCGGGCTGGACCAGGTTGACTTTATATTTGGGTCGTAAGTTACTGTTGACCTAAAACCCAAGATGAAAGTCGGTCTAATTCTCTATATAAGCAGATGGAAGCTGGCCGCAACGAGAATAACAGAAAATCAAAATTCTTCAGAATATATTGTGAGAGAAGAATGAGAGATTTCGGAGGAGAAAACTAAGCGTAGATTGTGACGGAAAGATTCAAGTATCAATAGCTTGAATCGTGTCTGTATCTAGCTTGATAGTTTGTCTGAGTCCATCTCTGTAATAAGCTCTGTTCTTGTGCTTGGGTTGTTCTGTTGGTGATTAATAAAAGTGTTGTGTTGCTCTCCTGTGGTCGTAGGCAAATTCATTGCCGAATCACGTAAATACTTGCGTCGTTTAATCGCTTTTGTGTGAGTTGGTTAATTGATCTGTGTGCGTTGGTTTGATCTGCTTTTTGGGATTATTGTTCTTATCTGTGTGTTTCGTTTGCTTGATGAATTCTCGATAACCAAATTTCGGATTGATTCCTAACAAGTGGCGCCGTCTGTGGAAAACTAAGCAAAGATGGTGGGATCAATGAAGTTTGATATTGAGAATTTTACGGGCAAGAACTATTTCTCGCTCTGGAGAATTAAGATGCAGACAATCCTGATACAACAAGGATTATTGGAAGCTCTTAAGAAGAAGGAGGAGATGTCCGATGAGATAAAGAACAAGGATGAATTGCTCGAGAAAGCACACAGTGCAATTATTCCCTGTCTCGGTGATAGACCTCTTCGAGAGGTGGCCAGAGAAGAATCTGCAGCGGCGGTGTGGCTTAAACTCGAAAATTTATACATGACGAAATTCCTGACTAATCGTCTATACATGAAACAGAGATTGTATTCCTTTGTGATCAAGGATGAGAAGAACCTTGAAGATCAGATCGAAGAATTCACCAAGATATTGGATGACTTAGAGAATATTGAAGTAAAGTTTGAGGATGAAGATCGGGCTTTGATACTTCTGAATGCTCTTCCAAAAGCATATGAAAATTTCAGAGATGCTTTGCTATATGGAAGAGAACAGACAATAACCTTGGAAGAAGTTATGTCTACTATTCAATCCAAGGAACTTCAGAAAAAATCAAACACAAACACTGAATCACATGGAGAAGGTCTTATGGCGAGGGGAAAAAGTGATAAGAGGACATCTAGTGGGAAATACAGGCCAAAGTCCAGATCGAAGAGTCAAGGAAGATACCAAAACAGAAACTTGGGTAATATGAAGTGCTATGCTTGTCAAAAGGTTGGACATCTGCGAAGAGATTGTCCGGAAAGGAAAGGGAAGCAGCAGGAAATACCCAAAGAAGATGGTACTCTGGCCGTAGCTACAGATGGATATGACTCAGCAGAAGTATTGGTTGTTTCTAAAGGTGATCAGAACCACGAATGAATATTGGATTCAGGATGCTCCTTTCACATGCGTCCTATAAGATCTTGGTTTGAAAAATTGGAGGAATCGGATCAGGGCATGGTACTGTTGTGGAATAATCAATCATGCAGGATAAAAGGCTCTGGAAATATTAGTATAAGGATGCATGATGGGATCGACAGAGTACTCACCAAGGTGAGGTATGTGCCCGAGTTGAAGAGAAACTTGATATCATTGGGAACACTTGATGCTCAGGGATATTCATTCAAATCAAGAGCAGACAGTATCTCAGTGTCAAAAGGATCTCTGATTGTGATGAAGGCTATCAAGAGGAACCTCCTGTATGTACTACAAGGTGAAACGATTATTGGAAGTACATCAAGTATTCAGGAACAGGAAGACAGAACCAAGCTATGGCATCTGAGGCTTGGACATGTAAGTGAGAAGGAATTACATGAGCTGTCTAAAAAGGGTCTGTTAGGTGGAGATAAGATTGAATCACTGGAGTTATGTGATAGTTGTGCTCTTGGGAAATCAAAAAGAGTATCGTTTGGTCAAGGAAGTCACACAACTGAGCAACCATTGGCCTACATTCAATCAGATCTATGGGGTCCTTCTCGGACAGAAACTCATGGTGGAGGCAGATACTTCATGTCTTTGATAGATGATTACTCAAGGAGAGTATGGATATTCATCTTAAAGACTAAGGATGAAGCATATGACAAGTTTAGAGAATGGCTGCTGGCAGTTGAGAACAAGAGTGATCGAAGAATTAAACACCTGAGAACAGATAATGGGCTGGAATACTTATCAGATAAGTTTTTCAAGCTATGCAAGGAAAAAGGCATTACCAGACACAGAACAGTGGCAGGAACGCCACAGCAAAATGGCCTGGCAGAGAGAATGAACAAAAATCTTCTGGAAAGGGTCAGATGTATGTTGATCAATGCTTCTCTTCCTAAGTCCTTCTGAGAAGAAGCATTATCTACTGCGTGCTATTTGGTCAATAGGTGTCCATCCAGTGCGATTGGTTTCAAGACACCAATGGAAAAGTGGAGTGGAACACCTGCAGACTACTCAAACTTGAGGGTATTCGGATGTCTTGCATATGCTCATATGAAACAGGACAAGTTGGAAGCAAGGGCGGTCATATGTATATTCATTGGGTATCCGGATGGTGTGAAGTGTTATAAGGTTTGGAACCTGGAATCAAGAGGCCCAAAGTGCTTCAACACCAGGGATGTGAAGTTTGATGAATCCAAACTGGGATATAAAATGAATACAGAGGAAAGGACAGTCAGATCAGTGTGAATGATAAACTACCGATTGAGGTGGAGTCTTCTGTGCCAGATGAAGGGTCAGAAGAGATGCAAGATGAGATTGTGACAGCAAGAGATCAAACAGAGGATTTGAGCACTTACAATCTTACAAGGGACATAACCAGAAGGGAGATCAGAGCTTCTAAGAGGTTTGGTGAAGCTGATCTGGCTTGGTATGCAATTACAGTAGCTGAGGAGGTGGAGCTGTAGTGACCCTTACCTGGATCACCTACTAAATAGAACTTAGGCATGCAATTAACTTAATTAAACAGATATCAGAATAATCTTGCGGAAACCATAAACATAAACAATCCCAAGGAAAGGAATCTGTAATTTATCCAAATATTATAAACCCAAATCGAATAGCTGTATCAACCCAAAACAACAGAAATAAAACCTAGACGAAGCTCCAGCTGGCCAACCACTGCCTAGCCCCTCTTGGATCCACCCGCCTCGTCCAATCGCAAACCTGCCCCATGGAATAGGGTTTCCAGAAACACAGAGTACGAGACGTGAACATAAAACGCTCAGTACGAGAGTATGAGTATACATGCATGCAAAGTGAACTCCCTATAAACTCGAGGTCAAGGATCAGATAAAGAGATAGACCGGGCCCTGGTATGTAGCACGCTGTGCCGTCGCTTCAGGAGGTGGCTCTCATACCATAATTGTAGTAGCCCGTAACCAAAATCAGCAATTAAGGAATTAATCATAATTACTTGAATAGAGTTCGGAAGCTCCGAAGGTAGGTTCGGAAGTTCCAAACAGGATCGGAAGCTCCGATGCAGGATCGGAAGCTCCGATCATATTACGTCAGGCATGACGATTGGCTAGATCAGAAGCTCCGATCAGGATCGGAAGCTCCGATCACCCCTATCCG
Organism: Henckelia pumila; assembly: GCF_033568475.1. Lineage (NCBI taxonomy): Eukaryota > Viridiplantae > Streptophyta > Magnoliopsida > Lamiales > Gesneriaceae > Henckelia > Henckelia pumila. Next base: position 57,101,752 of record NC_133122.1, on the reverse strand, counting down.
AAGTCAACAAGTGATATTTTGACACGTGACAGATCAGGATCTTCGAAAGCTCCGATGGCAGGATCGGACGTTCCGATCGAGGATCGGAAGTTTCGATCATTGTTTATAAATAGAAGGCCGAGAATTCATTTTCAATTGCCAATTTCGGATTTTCTCTCTACTCTAGTCGTATTCGAGTTTGTTCTAGCCTTCCTAGGCTTGACCCGGGAGTCGTCGAGGCGTTCGATAGTCGTAGCGGAGTTGTGCCCAAGTTTTGAAGGCATCGACATCAAAGGGCTAACGACAGACGAAGGTATAGCTTTTGCTTCCTATAAATATTTAGGAGTATGCAATAGCTTAGTTAAGGCTTTTAGAGCACTTTAATGATAGTAGTATCATTTGGCAGTGTAGAGCAGACTATAGGCGTGGACCTAGAGTTGGTAGAGCTTGCACTTTTTTGAGGTACGGAAGTACTGTTCGAGATATCCTGACTGAGTATGCATGTATTATGTGACTGCATGGTTTATATGTCATTGATTTATGTTGCATTCATTTGCATACTGAGCTATCTCCTTCGAGATGTCTGTTAGTAGGGTTTTTCCCTATCCTGTTAGTGGTTGGACTTCCATCGATTTGGGTCCGGCATATCCACTTGTATTATGGTATGGGAGCCACCTCCTGAAGCGACGGCACAGCGTGCTACATACCAGGGCCCGGTCTGTCTCTGTTATCTGATCCTTGACCTCGAGTTTATAGGGAGTTCACTTTGCATGCATGTATACTCATACTCTCGTACTGAGCGTTTTATGCTCACGTATCGTACTCTGTGTTTTTGGACACCATATTCCATGGGGCAGGTTTGCGATTGGACGAGGCGGATGGATCCAAGAGGGGCTAGTCAGTGGTTGACCGGCTGGAGCTTCGTTTAAGTTTTATTTCTGTTGTTTTGAGGTTGATACAGCTATTCAATTTGGTTGTATATTATTTGGATAAATTACAGATTCCTTTACTTGGGATTGTTTAATGTTTATGGTTTCCGCAGTTTATTCTGATATCTGTTTTATTAAGTTAATTGCATGCCTAAGCTCTGTTAGTAGGTGATCCGGGTAAGGGTCACTACATTTATGGTATCAGAGCATGCATAGTATTCATGGGATTTAGACTCTGCATAAGGTAACCGTGAGGTACTTTTGTAGATGGCAGATCGTGACGACCGGAGTTCTCATGGCAGTATTGGTGGGCGTTGGGGTGATGCCGACCGGGAGCCTCATCGAGAACGGCGTCATCGTCATCATGACGACGAGCGTTTCACTGTGCGTCGATTCTTAGCTATGGGTCCTAAGCCCTTAGTTGGAGGGGAGTCTCCGGAGGATGCGGAGAACTGGTTAGACCGCATGGAGACGACTTTTCAGACTTTTCAATGCACCGAGGAGAAGAAGATGGAGACCCTGGGTTATCTTCTAGATGGACGTGCGCGCAGGTGGTGGAGGTTTACTTCTGCACCTTTTGTGGCGGCGAGAGGAGTGGCCACCTGGGCCGATTTCCGCACAGCTTTTCAGAAGGTGTATTTTCCTCCTGCACTCCGACAGTCGAAGGAAGGCGAGCTATTGAGTCTGCGACAGGGAGCCATGTATATCGATGAGTATCAGCAGAAGTTCTTTGATCTGCTATCCTATTGCCCCGAGATTGCTGACAGCTCTGGGATGAAGTATAATCTGTTCCTTCAGGGCCTTAACCTTGAGATCCATGACCGTGTGACAGTTGGCGACGACATGTCCTACGAGGGTTTGGTGAGCCGTTGTCACCAGGCGGAGGACAGCATTCGACGGAACAGGTCTTTCCCTCAGTCGAGGCCTGCTAGTTCTTTGGGTCCCCGTGCCCAAACTTTCAAGAGTTCTGGATCTACTTCTTCCTCTGGTTCTGGAGGTGTTGTCCATTTCGGTAAGAAGGACAAGTGTGATCACTGTGGGAAGAACCATCCATCCGACAAGTGCCATAGAGTTTCTGGAGCTTATTTCCGTTGTGGAGAGACTGGTCATATCCGGAGAGATTGTCCACTATCTGGGGGAGGTGATTCTGGTTCTGGTTTAGGATCTGGTTCTCAGGCCACCATTCAGCAGAGGTCGCAGGGACAGCCTGTTGGGAGTTCTCATTTGAGACCACGAGCTTCTGGCCAGGTGTTTGCCCTGAGACATGATCAGACAGTGGAGGAGAATGAGAAAGTCATCGCAGGTACATTTTTGCTTTATGGTATACCTGCTCTTGTACACTGGTGCATCTCATTCCTTCATTTCTGCACGTTTTGTTAAGAGGCATAAGTTACCATGCATTGCACTAGACGTAGTGATGTCTGTTTCTACTCCGACGGGCCAATCTGCTTTGGCTAAGCGTCTAGTGATGGGTTGCCCTTTAGAGTTCAAAGGAAACATTCTGTTAGCGAATCTCATGGTCCTGGCGATGGACGACTTTGATTGCATTCTGGGAATAGATATGTTGACTACCTATCGAGCTTCAGTGGACTGCTATAAGAGATTAGTACGCTTTCATCCGGAGGGGAGTGAGAGCTGGTTTTTCTATGGTAAGGGAGCGCGACCTCCGATGCCTTTGGTATCAGCTTTGAGAACCTGTCGAGCTCTAGAGTCTGACGGGGAAGGCTACCTTATCTATGCAGTTGATTTGTCCGCTGAGAGTATTGGGATAGAGAGCATTCCTGTTGTGGATGAATTTCCAGATGTATTTCCTGATGAGATTTCGGGTTTTCCTCCTGCTAGGGAATTCGAGTTTGGCATAGAGTTGATGCCGGGTACTTCGCCTATTTCTAGAGCACCGTATCGTCTGGCTCCGTCAGAGATGCGTGAGTTGAAGAATCAGCTACAGGATCTTTTGGACAAGGGGTACATTCGTCCTAGTGTATCTCCTTGGGGAGCTCCTGTTCTTTTTGTAAAGAAGAAGGATGGGTCGATGCGGCTGTACATTGACTATCGGCAGCTGAATCGAGTCACTGTGAAGAACAAGTATCCATTGCCTCGTATTGATGACTTGTTTGATCAGCTGCAGGGCACGTCAGTTTACTCCAAGATTGACTTGAGATCTGGGTATCATCAGTTGAGAGTCCGTGATCAGGACGTAGCCAAGACTGCATTCCGTATTCGCTATGGGCATTACGAGTTTCTAGTAATGCCATTTGGTTTGACTAATGCGCCGGCTGTATTCATGGATCTGATGAACCGTGTTTTCAGGGAGTATTTGGACAAGTTTTTCATGGTATTCATTGACGACATCTTGGTGTATTCGCGTAATACGGAAGAGCATGTTTCTCACTTGCGGTTGGTACTGCAGACTCTTCGAGATGAGCAGTTGTACGCCAAGCTGAGCAAGTGTGAGTTCTGGATAGATAGAGTGGTCTTTCTTGGCCATATCATATCCAGGGAGGGGATTTCTATTGATCCAAGCAAGATTGAAGCGGTACTTAATTGGTCGCGTCCGACGACAGTTGCTGAGATCCGTAGTTTTCTGGGTCTAGCAAGGTATTATCGTCTCTTCATTCTGAACTTCTCTCAACTAGCTCGACCTTTGACGCAGCTTACCCGCAAGGGTGTGGATTTTGAGTGGTCCTCCGAGTGTGAGGAGAATTTCTGTGAGCTTCGACGGCGGTTGACTTCTGCGCCGGTGTTGGCATTACCGTCAGGATCTGGAGGGTATGTGGTATACACGGATGCTTCTCTTCAGGTGTTAGGTTGTGTTCTGACTCAGAATGGGCATGTGATCGCATATGCTTCTAGACAGTTGAAGCTTCACGAGGACAACTATCCAGTCCATGATTTGGAATTGGCAGCCATTGTGTTCGCTTTGAAGATCTGGCATCATTATCTGTATGGCGAGAAATTTGAGATCTTCACCGACCATAAGAGTCTCAAATATTTTTTCACTCAGGCGGAGTTGAACATGAGGCAGAGACGTTGGATGGACTTGCTTAAAGACTATGATTGCGAGATTAAGTACCATCTGAGAGCTGCTAATCTCACCGCTGATGCTTTGAGTCGCAAGGTGCGACTATCCGCACTTCAGACTTGTTCGATGCCTAGTGCGATCAGTGACTGTTGTACTTCAGGTTATACCTTCAAGCATAAGAAAGGTATGCAGAGTATCCAGATGTTTGCGATATTATCTGAACCAGCCTTGTATTCGCGGATCCGAGATGCTCAGATGTCTGATTCGAAGACCCAACGTTTAGCTCGTCTAGCTAATGAGGGTAGCTCGTCTGGATTTCATTATCAGTCAGATGGCTTTCTGTGTTTGTCTGGTAGGCTTGTGATTCCGCAGGATGAAGAGTTGCGAGAGGAGATTTTGTCTCCGGCACATCGCACTAAGTTGGGTATTCATCCTGGGAGCAACAAGATGTACAAGGATCTACGTACTCGTTTCTGGTGGAAGGGTATGAAACGCAGTGTTTATCAGTTTGTTTCGAGATGTTTGGTGTGTCAACAGGTCAAGACAGAGCACCGACAACCTGGAGGATTGCTTCACAGTCTGCCTATTCCTGAATGGAAATGAGAGTTTATCACAATGGACTTTGTGACCCATTTGCCGGTATCCCCGAGGAACTGTGATGCTATCTGGGTTGTAGTGGACCGACTCACCAAGTCAGCGCATTTCATTGCCTATAGCCGAGAGTACTCTGTGGATCGCATGACACGGATGTACATTCAGGAGATCGTTCGACTTCATGGAGTGTCTGTAAGCATTGTCAGCGATCGGGACCCCAGGTTCACTTCTAGATTCTGGGGGAGTGTTCAGCGTGCGATGGGTACTACTCTCAGTTTGAGTACTGCCTATCATCCGGAGACTGATGGTCAGTCAGAGCGCACTATCCGTACTTTGGAGGATATGCTTAGAGCATGCGTCATGGATTTTGGTTCAGCCTGGCAGGATCATTTGCCGTTGATCGAGTTCGCGTACAACAACAGCTATCATACTAGTATTGGGATGACACCTTTTGAGGCGTTGTACGGGCAACGTTGTCGTACTCCACTCTTCTGGGAAGAAGTGGGGGAGAGACAGGCTGAGGGACCGGAGTTTATCCAGCAGGCGATAAACATTGTTGATCAGATCAAGAAACGGATTAAGACTGCACAGGATCGTCAGGCCAGCTATGCTAATATCAAGCGTAGGCCTTTGCAGTTCGATATCGGGGTGAAAGTGTTTCTGAGAGTGTCACCTTTCCGCAAGATTCTCAGATTTGGCCTTAAGGGCAAGTTGTCTCCCAGGTTTATCGGTCCGTTTGAGATCTTGGTGAGCATTGGCGATTTGTCTTATCGACTAGCTTTGCCACCGCATCTATCCAGTATTCACGACGTGTTCCACGTATCTCTGTTGCGACGGTATGCGGCGGATGAATCTCATATTCTGCAGCGGTTTGAGGTTCAGGTGAACAAGGATTTGACTTATGTTGAGAAACCTATTCGTATCCTGGATTTTAAGGATAAGGTTTTGCGGAACAAAGTCATTCCTCTGGTTTTAGTTCAGTGGCAGCGCCGAGGCACTGAGGAAGCTACTTGGGAGCTTGAGGACAGGATGTGTGAAGACCATCCTGAGTTGTTTTGATTTCATTCTTAAGTTGTATTCAGTTGCAAACTCTGTAAATGTTTGATTTGAATAAAGAATGTTTCTGATTTCTGTATTACATTCAGTACTTAAGATCTGATTTCGAGGACGAAATATCTTAAGTGGGGGAGAATGTAGTAGCCCGTAACCAAAATCAGAAATTAAAAAATTAATCATAATTACTTGAATAGAGTTCGGAAGCTCCGAAGGTAGGTTCGGAAGTTCCGAACAGGATCGGAAGCTCCGATGCAGGATCGGAAGCTCCGATCATATTACGTCAGGCATGACGATTGGCTAGATCGGAAGCTCCGATCAGGATCGGAAGCTCCGATCACCCCTATCCGAAGTCAACAAGTGATATTTTGACACATGGAAGATCAGGATCTTTGGAAGCTCCGATGGCAGGATCGGATGTTCCGATCGAGGTTCGGACGTTCCGATCGAGGATCGAAAGTTCCGATCGTTGTCTATAAATAGAAGGCCGAGAATTCATTTTCAATTGCCAATTCCAGATTTCCTCTCTACTCTAGTCGTATTCGAGTTTGTTCTAGCCTTCCTAGGCTTGACCCAGGAGTCGTCGAGGCGTTCGATAGTCGTAGCAGAGTTGTGCCCAAGTTCTGGAGGTATCGATATCAAAGGGCTAACGACGAACGAAGGTATAGCTTTTGCTTCCTATAAATATTTAGGAGTATGCAATAGCTTAGTTAAGGCTTTTAGAGCACTTTAATAATAGTAGTATCATTTGGCAGTGTAGAGCAGACTATAGGCGTGGACCTAGAGTTGGTAGAGCTTGCACTGTTTTGAGGTACGGAAGTACTGTTCGAGATATCCTGACTGAGTATGCATGTATTATGTGACTGCATGGTTTATATGTCATTGATTTATGCTGCATTCATTTGCATACTGAGCTATCTCTTTCGAGATGTCTGTTAGTAGGGTTTTTCCCTATCCTGTTAGTGGTTGAACTTCCATCGATTTGGGTCCGGCATATCCACTTGTATTATGGTATGGGAGCCACCTCTTGAAGCGACGGCACAACGTGCTACATACCAGGGCCCGGTCTGTCTCTGTTATCTGATCCTTGACCTCGAGTTTATAGGGAGTTCACTTTGCATGCATGTATACTCATACTCTCGTACTGAGCGTTTTATGCTCACGTCTCATACTCTGTGTTTCTGAACACCCTATTCCATGGGGCAGGTTTGCGATTGGATGAGGCGGGTGGATCCAAGAGGGGGTAGTCAGTGGTTGACCAGCTGGAGCTTCGTCTAGGTTTTATTTCTGTTGTTTTGAGGTTGATAGAGCTATTCGATTTGGTTGTATATTATTTGGATAAATTACAGATTCCTTTACTTGGGATTGTTTAATGTTTATGGTTTCCGCAGTTTATTTTGATATCTGTTTTATTAAGTTAATTGCATGCCTAAGCTCTGTTAGTAGGTGATCCGGGTAAGGGTCACTACAATAATACCAGTAGATATGCCGGACCCAAATCGATGGAAGTCCAACCACTAACAGGATAGGGAAAAACCCTACTAACAGACATCTCGAAGGAGATAGCTCAGTATGCAAATGAATGCAGCATAAATCAATGACATATAAACCATGCAGTCACATAATACATGCATACTCAGTCAGGATATCTCGAACAGTACTTTCGTACCTCAAATACTAGGCAAGTGCTATCAGCCCTAGATCCACGCCTATAATCTGCTCTACACTGCCAAATGATACTACTATCATTATAGCGCTCTAAAAGCCTTAACTAAGCTAAAGCATACTCCTAAATATTTTTAGGAAGCAAAAGCTATACCTTCGTCCGTCGTTAGCCCTTTGCTGTCAAGTGCCTCAAAACTAGGCCACAGCTCCGCTACGACGCCTGGATCGCTATGCCACTACCAGATTCTCGATGGGACGCCTGGAATTCCCTAGATCGGAGTTAGAAGGCTAAGGAATCGAGAGAGAAGAGGTGATTGGTGCGTCTAAATCTGAATCTCGGCCCTCCTATTTATAGACGGAGTTCGGATCGTCCGAACTGGACTTCGGGTCGTCCGAATACGTTCGGGTCGTCCGAACTGAGCTTAAGGTCATCCGAACCCGATATTACGTCATTGCTTATGTCAGCATGATGACATCATCCATGACGACTGTCGGCAGGACGTTCGGAGCGTCCGAACCACTCTTCGGATTGTTCGAACCCTGACTTCGGACCGTCCGAACCTTGACTTTGGAGCCTCCGAACTCGATGACCCTAAAACCATTTTCAAGTGTTCTGAATCCAATTCCGGACTCCGTTAACCCATTAAGAGTTCCCTTAATCACGTTTACTCTTAATTTGTAGGATTAATGAATTGATTAACATTTAATCACTGATTTCGGGTACGAGCTACTACATTCTCCCTCACTTAAGATGTTTCGTCCTCGAAAACGGATCTTAAGTACTGAATGTAAAACAGAAATCAGAAAATTCTTTATTCAAATCAAACGTTTACAGAGTTTGCAACTGAATACAACTAAAAGAATGAAATCAAAACAACTCAGGATGGTCTTCACGCATCCTGTCTTCAAGCTCCCAAGTAGCTTCCTCAGTGCCTCGGCGCTGCCACTGAACTAAAACCAAAAGAATGACTTTGTTCCGCAAAACCTTATCCTTATAATCCAGGATACGAATAGGTTTCTCAACATAGGTCAAATCCTTGCTCACCTGAACCTTAGACCGTTGCAAAATATGGGACTCATCCGCCACATACCATCACAACAGAGATACATGGAACACGTCGTGAATACTGGATAGATGCGGTGACAAAGCTAGTCGATAAGCCAAATCGCCAATGCTCTCCAAGATCTCAAACGGACCGATAAATCTGGGAGACAACTTGCCCTTAAGGCCAAATCTGAGAATCTTGCGGAAAGGTGACACTCTCAGAAACACTTTCTCCCCGACATCGAACTGCAAAGGCCTACGCTTGGTATTAGCATAGCTGGCCTGACGATCCTGTGCAGTCTTAATCCGTTTCTTGATCTGATCAACAATGTCTATCGCCTGCTGGATAAACTCTGGTCCCTCAGCCTGTCTCTCCCCCACTTCTTCCCAGAAGAGTGGAGTACGACAACGTCGCCCGTACAACGCCTCAAAAGGTGCCATCCCAATACTAGTATGATAGCTGTTGTTGTACGCGAACTCGATCAACGGAAAATGATCCTGCCAGGCTGAACCAAAATCCATGACGCACGCTCTAAGCATATCCTCCAAAGTACGGATAGTGCGCTCTGACTGACCATCAGTTTCCGGATGATAGGCAGTACTCAAACTAAGAGTAGTACCCATCGCACGAACACTCCCCCAGAATCTAGAAGTGAACCTGGGGTCACGATCGCTGACAATGCTCACAGGCACTCCATGAAGTCGAACGATCTCCTGAATGTACAACCGAGCCATACGATCCACATTGTACTCCCGGCTATAGGCAATGATATGCGCTGACTTGGTGAGTCGGTCCACCACAACCCATATAGCATCACAGTTTCTCGGGGATAACGGCAAATGGGTCACAAAGTCCATTGTGATAAACTTCCATTTCCATTCAGGAATAGGCAGACTATGAGCAATCCTCCAGGTCGTCGGTGCTCTGCCTTGACCTGTTGACACACCAAAAATCTCGAAACAAACTGATAAACACTGCGTTTCATTACCTTCCACCAGAAACGAGTACGTAGATCCTTGTACATCTTATTGCTCCCAGGATGAATACTCAACTTAGTGCGATGTGCCTGAGACAAAATCTCCTCTCGCAACTCTTCATCCTGCGAAATCACAAGCCTACCAGACAAACACAGAAAGCCATCTGACTGATAATGAAATCCAGACGAGCTACCCTCGTTAGCTAGATGAGCTAAACGCTGGGTCTTCGAATCAGACATCTGAGCATCTCGAATACGCGAATACAAAGCTGGCTCAGATAGTATCGCAAACATCTGGATACTCTGCATATCTTTCTTATGCTTGAAGGTATATCCTGAAGTACAACAGTCACTGATCGCACTAGACATCGAACAAGTCTGAAGTGCGGATAGTCGCACCTTGCGACTCAAAGCATCAACAGTGAGATTAGCAGCTCCCGGATGGTACTTAATCTCGCAATCATAGTCCTTAAGCAAGTCCATCCAACATCTCTGCCTCATGTTTAACTCCGCCTGAGTGAATAAATACTTGAGACTCTTATGGTCGGTGAATATCTCAAATTTCTCGCCATACAGATAATGACGCCAGATCTTCAAAGCGAACACAATGGCTGCTAACTCCAAATCATGGACTGGGTAGTTGTCCTCGTGAAGCTTCAGCTATCTAGAAGCGTATGCGATCACATGCCCATTCTGAGTCAGGACACAACCTAACCCCTGAAGAGAAGCATCAGTGTACACCACATACCCTCCAGATCCTGACGGTAATGCCAACACCGGCGCAGAAGTCAACCGCCGTCGAAACTCACAGAAATTCTCCTCACACTCGGAGGACCACTCGAAATCCACACCCTTGCGGGTAAGCTACGTCAAAGGTCGAGCTAGCTGAGAGAAGTTCAGAATGAAGCGACGATAATAACCTGCTAGACCCAAAAAACTACGGATCTCAGCAACCGTCATCGGACGCAACCAATTAAGCACCGCCTCAATCTTGCTTGGATCAACAGAAATCCCCTCCCTGGATATGATATGGCCAAGAAAGACCACTCGATCCATCCAGAACTCACACTTGCTCAGCTTGGCGTACAACTGCTCATCTCGAATAGTGTCTGCAGTACCAACCGCAAGTGAGAAACATGCTCTTCCGTATTACGCAAATACACCAAGATGTCGTCAATGAAGACCACGACAAACTTGTTCAAATACTCCCTGAAGACACGGTTCATCAGATCCATGAACATAGCCGGCGCATTAGTCAAACCAAATGGCATCACTAGGAACTCGTAATGCCCATAGCGAGTACGGAATGCAGTCTTGGCTACGTCCTGATCACGGACTCTCAACTGATGATACCCAGATCTCAAGTCAATCTTGGAGTAAACTGACGTGCCCTGCAGCTGATCAAACAAGTCATCAATACGAGGCAACGGATACTTGTTCTTTACAGTGACTCGATTCAGCTGCCGATAGTCAATGCACAGCCGCATCGACCCATCCTTCTTCTTTACAAAAAGAAAGGAGCTCCCCAAGGAGATACACTAGGACGAATGTACCCCTTGTCCAAAAGATCTTGTAGCTGATTCTTCAATTCACGCATCTCTGATGGAGCCAGACGATACGGTGCTCGAGAAATAGGTGAAGTACCCGGCATCAACTCTATGCCAAACTCGACTTCTCTAGCAGGAGGAAAACCCGGAATCTCATCAGGAAATACATCTTGAAATTCATCCACGACCGGAATGCTCTCTATCCCAACGCTCTCAGCGGACAAATCAACTGCATAGATAAGGTAGCCTTCCCCGCCAGACTCTACAGCTCTACAGGCTTTCAAAGCTGATACCAAAGGCATCGGGGGTCGCGCTCCCTCACCATAGAAAAACCAGCTCTCACTCCCTTTCGGATGAAAGCGTACTAATCTCTGATAGCAGTCCACTGAAGCTCGATAGGTAGTCAACATATCTATTCCCAGAATGCAATCAAAGTCGTCCATCGCCAGGACCATGAGATTCGCAATCAAAATGTTACCCTCGAACTCTAAAGGGCAACCCATCACTAGACGCTTAGCCAAAGCAGATTGGCCCGTCGGAGTAGAAACAAACATCACTACATCTAGTGCAATGCATGGTAACTTATGCCTCTTAACAAAACGTGCATAAATAAAGGAATGAGATGCACCAGTGTCAATAAGTACAAGAGCAGGTATACCATAAAGCAGAAATGTACCTGCAATGACTTTCTCATTTTCCTCCACTGCCTGATCATGTCTCAGGGCAAACACCTGGCCAGAAGCTCGTGGCCTCAAATGAGAACTCCCAGCAGGCTGTCCCTGCGACCTTTGCTGAACGGTGGCCTGAGAACCAGATCCTGAACCAGAACCAGAACCTCCTCCCCCAGATAGTGGACAATCCCTCCGGATATGACCAGTCTCTCCACAGCGGAAACATGCTCCAGAAGCTCTACGGCACTTGTCGGATGGATGGTTCTTCCCACAGTGATCACACCTGTCCTTCTTACCGAAACGGACAACACCAGTAGAGCCAGAGGAAGAAGAATTAGATCCATACTTCTTGAAAGATTGGGCATGGGGACCCAAAGAACTAGCAGGTCTCGACTGAGAGAAAGACCTGTTCCGCCGAATGCTGTCCTCCGCCTGGTGAAAATGGCTCACCAAACCCTCGTAGGACATGTCGTCGCCAACCGCCACACGGTCATGGATCTCAGGGTTAAGGCCCTGAAGGAACAGATTATACTTCATCTCGAAGCTGTCGGAAATCTCGGGGCAATAGGATAGCAGATCAAAGAACTTCTACTGATACTCATCAATAGACATGGCTCCCTGTCGCAGACTCAGTAGCTCGCCTGCCTTCGACTGATGGAGTGCAGGAGGAAAATACAGCTTCTGAAAAGCTGTGCGGAACTCGGCCCAGGTGGCCACTCCTCTCGCCGCAACAAAAGGTGCAGAAGTAAACCTCCACCACCTGCGCGCACGTCCATCCAGAAGATAACCTAGGGTCTCCATCTTCTGCTCCTCGGTGCAGTGGAAAGTCTGAAAAATCGTCTCCATGCGGTCTAACCAATTCTCCGCATCCTCCGGAGACTCACCTCCAACTAAGGGCTTAGGACCCATAGCTAAGAATCGACGCACAGTGAAATGCTCGTCGTCATGATGACGATGACGCCGTTCTCGACGACGCTCTCGGTCGGCATCGCCCCAACGACCGCCTCCACTACTGTGGCTACTCTCATCATCGTAGTTTGCCATCTACAAAAAATACCTCATGATGAGACTAAATCCCAAGAATACTTTTGCATGATCTGATACCATAAATGTAGTGACCCTTACCTGGATCACCTACTAAACAGAACTTAGGCATGCAATTAACTTAATTAAACAGATATCAGAATAATCTTGCGGAAACCATAAACATAAACAATCTCAAGGAAAGGAATCTGTAATTTATCCAAATATTATACAACCAAATCGAATAGCTGTATCAACCCAAAACAACAGAAATAAAACCTAGACGAAGCTCCAGCTGGCCAACCACTGCCTAGCCCCTCTTGGATCCACCCGCCTCGTCCAATCGCAAACCTGTCCCATGAAATAGGATGTCCAAAAACACAGAGTACGAGACGTGAGCATAAAACGCTCAGTACGAGAGTATGAGTATACATGCATGCAAAGTGAACTCCCTATAAACTCGAGGTCAAGGATCAGATAACAGAGACAGACCGGGCCCTGATATGTAGCACGCTATGCCGTCGCTTCAGGAGGTGGCTCCCATACCATAATACCAATGGATATGCCGGACCCAAATCAATGGAAGTCCAACCACTAACAGGATAGGGAAAAACCCTACTAACAGACATTTCGAAGGAGATAGCTCAGTATGCAAATGAATGCAGCATAAATCAATGACATATAAACCATGCAGTCACATAATACATGCATACTCAGTCAGGATATCTCGAACAGTACTTCCGTACCTCAAATACTAGGCAAGTGCTATCAGCCCTAGATCCACGCCTATAATCTGCTCTACACTGCCAAATGATACTACTATCATTATAGCGCTCTAAAAGCCTTAGCTAAGCTAAAGCATACTACTAAATATTTTTAGGAAGCAAAAGCTATACCTTTGTCCGTCGTTAGCCCTTTGCTGTCGAGTGCCTCAAAACTAGGCCACAGCTCCGCTACGATGCCTGGATCGCTATGCCACTACCGGATTCCCGATGGGACGCCTGGAATTCCCTAGATCGGAGTTATAAGGCTAAGAAATCGAGAGAGAAAAGGTGATTGGTGCGTCTAAATCTGAATCTCGGCCCTCCTATTTATAGACGGAGTTCGGATCGTCCGAACTGGACTTCGGGTCGTCCTAACACGTTCGGGTCGTCCAAACCCAATATTACGTCATTTCTTACGTTAGCATGATGACATCATCCATGACGACTGTCGGCAGGACGTTCGGAGCGTCCGAACCACTCTTCGGATCGTCCGAACCCTGACTTCGGACCGTCCGAACCTTGACTTCGGAGCCTCCGAACTCGATGAACCTCAAACCATTTTCAAGTGTTCTGAATCCAATTCCGGACTCCATTAACCCATTAAGAGTTTCTTTAATCACGTTTACTCTTAATTTGTAGGATTAATGAATTGATTAACACTTAATCACTGATTTCGGGTACGGGCTACTACAGGAGCATTCAGAGCCAAATACTTATGATGAAGCTATGGCGAGTAAACAGAAAAACAAGTGGATTGAAGCTATGAATGAAGAGATGAACTCACTTGAGAAGAATCAAACCTGGAAGCTAGTAGACAGACCGAAGTATCAAAAGACATTGGGATACAAGTGGATCTATAAACAGAAGGAAGGAGCTCCTGGTACAGATCAGATCAAGTATAAAGCAAGATTGGTTGCAAAGGGTTTTGGTCAAGTAGAAGGGATAGATTTTAATGAGTTCTATTCTCCAGTGGTCAAACATTGTTCCATCCGGATTATGTTAGCACTGGTGAACCAGCTCGATTTGGAGCTTGAGCAGATGGATGTGAAAAATGCGTTTCTACACGGTGACCTGGAAGAAACCATTTATATGGAACAACCAAAGGGCTTCATACATAAGAAAACCCAGAACAAGGTCTGCTTATTGAGAAAATCATTGTATGGGCTGAAGTAGAGTCCAAGGCAGTGGAACAAGAGGTTTGATGAGTTCATGATTGATATTGGTTTTGTGAGAAGCCAATATGATAGATGTGTCTATCTGAAGAACGATGAAAGGCAGGTTATCTTGTACCTACTGATTTACGTTGATGATATATTGATTGCAAGTAAAAGTAGAACAGAGATATCATCCTTGAAACAATAGCTCAATACAGAGTTTGAGATGAAAGATCTGGGCGAAGCGAAGAGAATTCTGGGCATGGACATAGTGAGAAACAGGAAAAGGCAGGAGATTCATCTGAGTCAGAAGAAATATTTGAAGAAGGTTGTTCTGCGGTATAACATGAATCAAGCAAAATCTGTCTTGACCCTTCTGGGACAGCATTTGAAGCTATCTGCGAATCAGTCACCTGAATGTGAGGAAGACAAGATAAAGATGACTGGTATACCATATGCTAGTAGAGTGGGGAGTCTCATATATGGAATGGTGTGTAGTAGGCCTGATCTGGCATACGAAATCAGTGTGGTGTCAAGATTCATGGCTAATCCGGGAACATATCATTGGGAAGCTCTGAAGTGGATTCTTCGATATCTTATAAACACAACTGGGTTGGGGTTGAAGTTTGAAAAACAGCAAGATGGGATTGATCCGGTAGTTGGATATGTGGATTCAGATTTTGCTGGGAACTTAGACACGAGAAAGTCGTTGACTTTGGCACAGCGATCACCTGGAAGTCAAATTTACAGTCAGTGGTTGCCCTTTCTACCACTGAGGCAGAATTCACAGCTGTTACCGATGTCATAAAGGAAGGATTGTGGTTAAAAGGGATGATAGCGGAGTTCGGTGTAAAACAAGATCAAGTTGTAGTATACTGTGACAACCAAAGTGCAATACACTTGACGAAACACCAAGTCTATCATGAACGATCGAAACACATAGATGTGAAGATACATTTCGTGAGAGATGTGATTGAAAAAGGAGATGTGATCCTTGTGAAGATAGCATCAGAAGAAAACCCTGCAGATGCTATGACAAAGTCACTGCCGTATGCTAAGTTCAAGAAATGTTTGGACTTAGTTAATGCGGTGATTGGAAATTAGCCAAGGAGGCTAGGATGGAGATCAGCATTCAACCTGAAAGAATCAAGGTGGAGATTGTTGAAGTATGCTTCTATCATATTGAATGGGAATAGAAAAGAGATTGGATCGAATAGTACAGATCAGATGAGCTCGGTGTTCAGATGAGTTCATGGCCCAGATCGTATACTGGGATCAGATCGATGTGATGGTCAGATGAGTCTTCGGATGAGTTCATGCAGATAGATTGCTCGAGTATTGTGACTTGGTTAGAAGTCAGATGAAGTGTCCGAGAAGCTATACGCTTGCAGGCAGATCGATGCAGATCGAAATACGAGGGCAGATCAGACTGATGAATGAAAGCTTATCGGGCTGGACCAGGTTGACTTTATATTTGGGTCGTAAGTTACTGTTGACCTAAAGCCCAAGATGAAAGTCGGTCTAATTCTCTATATAAGCAGATGGAAGCTGGCCGCAACGAGAATAACAGAAAATCAAAATTCTTCAGAATATATTGTGAGAGAAGAAGGAGAGATTTCGGAGGAGAAAACTAAGCGTAGATTGTGACGGGAAGATTCAAGTATCAATATCTTAAATCGTGTCTGTATCTAGCTTGATAGTTTGTCTGAGTCTATCTCTGTAATAAGCTCTGTTCTTGAGCTTGGGTTGTTCTGTTGGTGATTAATAAAAGTGTTGTGTTGCTCTCCCGTGGACGGACGTAGGCAAATTCATTGCCGAACCACGTAAATACTTGCGTCGTTTAATCGCTTACGCGTGAGTTGGTTGATTGATCTGTGTGCGTTGGTTTTATCTGCTTTCTGGGATTATTGTTCTTATCTATGTATTTCGTTTGCTTGGTGAATTCTCGATAACCAAATTTCGGATTGATTCCTAACAGTGATGAATTTAAAATTCAAACCCAGTTTTATTTTTTGGTGATCCTGAAATTTGAAAAGTGTTATTTTTGGTTGACTATATTTTTGTGATATATTTTTATGATATATTTTGGTTCAAGAAAATTAAAAATATTTGATTATAATATTTTTGTAGGATTGCGAAAAGATTTATCATTACTTGTTGAAAGTATTTGAAGATTGTCGAGTTTGGCAGGGTCGATGAGCTCTCGTTGTCAAATATTTCAAAGTGTATTTGGGTGTTGATTGGTGGTCGTTTCTTGTTGTTTTTATGCAGTACTGCATTCATTTAGACATTCTTCAGACATATATTATGTTGTTAACTTGCCAGGTTGTATATGGGCAAATTTTTTGGAGAAAAACATATATTTTCGTGAGACAAAGTTTCATTTTCGAGCCACGAGATCATATTCAATATGTGTTTATGAGCAATATGTATCCAGTGGTGGTACAAAACTTAGATTTGTAACATCTTGATTCATTTTTTTATGATGTGATTTATAAAATTGTTTTCTTGACGTTATATATGCAATTGGTCAAACGTTACTTATGAATACATGGCATTGGGATCTCTCGGCGACCATATATACACTCGATCAATAAATAGAAAATGCATGTTTTTTATACGACAAATTAAAGACAGATACTAAATTATTATAGAACTTCGATTTCATTCAATGTATTAAATATAAAAATGAAGTTAATGAAAATAAATGTATTCGATCGATCGTTCTACATAACAAGAATGAATATAACAATCAAAAGGTGGATCATAAGATACTATTTTAAAGATAGCTTCGAAGAACATATATGAATCACGAAGTGCCAACAATTCATTTGAATCTTGTAAATCAATCGTCAGGGGCAAAATGTCGGAGTCCCATCACCAGTTTTCTTTGAGTCATAACAAGGGCAACATTCACGGTCGTGTCCGATAGATCCCGGCGGCACACACTTGCATTCATTACAACATTTGACACAGCTATCTATACAAACCTGCATATGGTTTTGTGCATATATGCATCTCCACTGGCATTTGAAGTTGCATTCTGAATAATAATCACCTTTTTCATCAGATTATTAGGGGGAAAAAATCAAATATCTAACATTTTACATATCTTCCATCCCATATATAATTATTTATTGATAATTGGGGAATTAAAAAAATGGATGAAAAACTCACGATCTGGATGCGCGAATCCACATGCACTGTTAACCTGATTTACGTACATAATATAAAACTAGAGTTAGTAAATATATTTAAAAACCAAATTAAACACGTAAAAAAAACGGGAGATAGAATTAAGCATGAAATTATGGATGTAATTAAATATATACGTACAAGTAAAATTCGACATGAAGAAACGCACAAGAGAAGTAAAATAAATTGAAATCTTAAAGAAAAAGCCATTCTTAGATATGAAAATTATTAAGTGAATATTCAAATAGCGAGCTTATATAATATATATAGAGGACACAGGTCAAAACTATCGTTGACTAAATATCAATCTAATTACTGTTATCGAATTTAAGGATTAGTTATTCAAGGAAAGAAATTCATTCATTGATGTAACATGCATGGAATATTTTTACATGCATAATTTTGTTACAAAATATATTTTTCCGTTGTTCAAAGATTCACTGTGTCTAATGAATATATATTATTTTTAGGTATTTTCATTATTGGTAGCTTCGTTTAAAATAGGGGTGGGATCGGATCGGGACCCGTCCCGTAACCCCCTTACCCGATTCCCGTCCCGATAAAAATTGAAATTATTTTTTTCATCCCGATCCTGCACCCGAAAAATATCGGAACCTTTATGTTCGGGATCCCGTCGGATCGGGAAGCTAAATCCCGAATAAATATTTTTTCATAATTTTTTAAGACTCTCAAACAAATTATTAGTACATTATAAATAAATAAAAAAAGTCATTAAAAACTAAAACATCTTAAGTACATTACAAATAAACCAAACATAATATATTTTTTAGAAATAAAATATCTCGGTACATTACAAATATCTTAGTACATTACATCAACGAGCTATTCTTCCACCATGAAACCATTTGAGCATGCATTTGAGGATGATGGATTACTTTTCCTTGTGCATAAGGGTACCTACAAAGAACAAATTAATATCAAGTAATCATAAATCATAATCTTTAACAAGATTAAAATTTACAAATATATACTTGCATCTGAAACTACATCTTTCAATAAAAAACATCTACATTAAATTTTGAAATTTTAGAATTGAACCCAACATTTTCACTCTTAAAAAACAAGTCATATATAGGTAAAGTGACAAGTTTCATACTAGATTATTTTGTAATAATACATCAGCTTATTTTTGAGTTGGGGCTTAACTCCTAGAATGAAACCCCATAAGAAATCCTTCCTCAAAATCTTAACTAAAAAAAACAGATAGGAAATCAAATGACCCACAAACTTATAGCAACAGAAAAATATTAAAAAAAGAAACACAACGACAAATATTTAGTTATCTAGGACTGTGTTATGAGTAGCTATAAATGCAACCATTACATAAAACTATAATTATATTAACCATTACATAAAAACATAAATATATATCAGACAACAACTTACCCAACTCCAACTTATTGAGTCACATTCTTTCCCATGAACATCGATGACTAAAATAAATACACGCACTTTGGTTAAAAAAATCCTCATTTTGTAAAAATTAATTTTTCTTTTGATACATAAAGAATGATACACAAAATTCAAAGTATTCATAAAAATTACTAAATAAATTATATATTAACTTACTTGTGACAATTCTTCACAATCCTTATAAAAGTTGAATTCTTCTTCCGTCGGCTCCTTGTATAAATTAATTTCTTCACCTCTAAGCCAGTCACTAGTACACACAAGTGCCTCCACCATTTTAGGATGCAATGATGCCCTAAATGAATCCACAACCCTCCTACCCAAGGCTAAAATCATTCTCACTAGCAATAGTAGATGCAGGGATTGAAAAGACATCCTTGGCAATCTTTGAAAAGACTGGAAATGTCGTTGTATTCCCTTTCCAGTACCACTCCAAAACATCAAAGCTTGAGCTCCATTTCACAAAAGGATCTGACAAGTACTTGTCCACTTCATTGGTTATTTCAACTTGATTCTGAGCTTTTCTTACTTGAGCCGTTTTCAAGACAATCATATATTGAATAAAAAACATATTGAATAAATACAATTTAGTGTATTTAGTAGCACAGAGAATGAGCATATAATTAGATTGCATGAAAAGAGTCGAGAAATTGGTGTAATTTTGTTTTCTCTTTAACTAATTTTCTTGTGAATCAAACATGCATATATAAATTTGAACCGAGCATATACCACATATCAATGAGTCTTCGTATTTCTATTATTTTTTTCAATACAATTGTAAATTTATCTATTATTACTAGATTATATATATATATATATATATATATATATATGATAAAGGTTAAAAATGCCTAATTAATTAATTTGATCTCCAAAGACCAAATACACCATTTTTGTAACCTAAAAAATTCATAAGCATCCACCGTAATGTGTTAATTGACCAACTTTAAAAAGAAATAAATTCCAATAAATTCAAATGTAAGAATATAACGAAAATATATCCATAATTGTATTATGTAATCAAAGAAATAGTTTTCAAACAATATCATCTTTCACTTTCAGTCAATACAAAATCAACAGATAGTAGTCTAATAGATAAATACCCAAAACATGTAAATTTAAATCTCAAAATAATCAAAACAGTGAGTGTACAACTAGATGACAATTAAAAAAAAAAATCATCTACACGCAATTTATAATGTACATTTAACTTATAAAGAGAGATTTTGCAAATTCATGAAAGTATTGTTTGTGTCGATGCGTGTAACTAGAAATTAAAGACCGTATAGTGCAATATAATCTCAATCCTAAATGACTCGGGAGAATGGCAAATTTTTACAACACATGGCTTTCGAAAAACAAACAAGAATAACCAAAAATCCCCTAAAAAAATTCACCCATGAAAATTGAAAAACACCGATTCAAAATATATATATAATCACGTACCTCAACTATGACTTGCTTCGCTTCAATCAAGAATTGTTGTAATTCTTGAGGAATATACCTCGAAACAGGCTGCAGAATCACTCAAAAGAAAACAAGAGAATCAATCGTAATCCCAATTGAATAAATGTATGATTTGCAACCCCATTAAAATTTAAATAAGCAAAAAAAGAGAAAAGCTTAATAGATGGATTACCTAAAAGTCTGGAACCAACAAGATTTTCAACCGTGAAACCATTAGCTGAAGGCGGCGAAAGATTTAGATTTGAAAGTGGAAACAAGAAAGAGGTAAGGTAACCCTAATTTGACTAATAAAAAAATTAAAAATAATATTATTAATATAAAAAATAATATTATTAATATTATCGGGTCGGGTCAGGATTCCCGTCGGGTGATATTTATTTTCCCGATCCCTCTCCCGATTAGTATCGGGACGGGAGAAATCCCGACATTTCGGGTCGGGACATTTTTGGGTCGGAAAATTTTCAGGTAGGGTTCGGGATGGGAAGCGGGAAGGGTCGGGATTTTTTGTGTTTTTTCCAGCCCTAGTTTAAAATTCAAATCTAGTACTTTTATTTTGGTGATCTTCAAATCTTTCAATTAGTTTTAATTACAAATTATTTTTTTTTTTCTGTAAAAGTAAGATTTTTTCAAATAATTAATCATGGAAATAACTTCAAATTCAATATTCTTAACGACTTCTCCAACAAAAAATTCCAATGCATGTAATTCAATGCCAGCTTCAGGTCGTACGCTGTTTAGAGATATTTCAAATTCTGTATTCAAATATATTTAAGAAGTGTTTGAGATAAATTTTAATTAAAAAATAGTACTTCTTTCTAATTTGATGAATATTTTCGATTTAACTCTATTAATTTTAACCAAAAGCTTAACTTGAGTCAATGTTGTTATGTTTTCTTTCTTTTTTTCTTTTTTTTTAGCCGCGTGTATGTGTCTATATGTGTGTATGTATATGTCTAGTACATGTTAGCATAGACGGATCTAATAATTTTATTGAGGGAGAGCAAAATTAGAAAGAAGAACACACATATATGTTATATATATATATATGATTATATATAATCATTGATAAAAAAAATTCAAATATAATAAAAAAAATTCAAATCTAACTAAGAATGTATCTTACGATGACATGAAATTTTTCGAAAATAATTACTACTAACTATATCAGACATGATACAAAAAAAAAAATTATGAATAATTACATTATCGATCATTCAAATATTCATTTTTTGTTCGATTGGTCGATGAAAACTTTGGCTGGAGTAACAGTAAAATGAATTAAATGAATGACGATGAAAAAATTTATTGTCACTCTTCAAACACAGGTTATTGGTTAATTGTATAAAGTTTTGAACAATATTTTAATGGCTTATTAATAATAATTTATGTGTACGATTTTTAAAAAAACTAAGGAAACATGGAGCCACCCGTTTGTGTGTGTGTGTCCGTCTTGGAAAAGTTTTTGTGAAATTTATATAGATATATCTGTGAAACTATGCCACAAAAGGCCTAGTACTATACACACACATACATGTGTATATATATATATATATATGTATGCGTGTATGTGTCTACATGTGTGTATGTTTCTGTGTACTATATATATGTGTGTGTGTCTATATGTGTGTATGTACATGTGTAGTATGTAGAACTGTCAAACGGGCCAACCCATGGCGGGGCGCACCGACCCACCATCCTGGCGGGCTAAAAATCCTCAACCCAACCCAACCCAAGGTGGGTTGCGGGATAAGCGGATCGGCCCGCGTGTTGGCTCATGACAAATAAAAATAAATAAAAAATATTATAATTAATTATAAATACCATTTCATAAATAAATATTAATAGAAACATATTAATAAAAATTTTAATTATTGATTCATGTGTGCAAATTTTATGTAAAGTAATTAATACAAAAAAAAATTCACAATTTTTATTAAAAAATACATATATCACAATAAAAATAAAAATAAATTATTAATTCTCCAGGCCCGCGGGCCAACCCGCGCGGGTCGCGGGCCTAGGCGGGTTGGCTCATATAGGCCCACCTTTTGTTGGGTTGAAAAAATATCAACTCAACCCACTTAAATTATGCGGCGGGTCGGACCGACCCGACGGGCCTAACCCAAATTGACGGCTTTAGTAGTATGTGTGTGTGTGTCTCCATCTTGAAAATGTTTTTGTGAAAACGTGTGTGTGTATAGGTCTCTTTTGTGTGTGTGTGTGTGTGTCTATATGTGTGTATGTATATGTGTAGTATGTGTGTGTGTATCCGTCTTGCAAAAGTTTTTGTGAAATTTCATATAGATATATCTGTGAAAATACGTCACAAGAGACCTACTATACACACACACACACGTGTATATATATATATATGTATATATATATGTGTGTGTATCTATATGTCATGTGTGTATGTATATATATGTGTACTATATGTGGTTTCCTCTTTGTCTTGAAGTGGATTAATCTATGGCAGATTTAAATGTCGTTGAGGTAAATACGACTAGTTGGGAGTTTAGTCACATTCTTATCCGTATTCAACATATTCTTCATGCATTTAATGCACGCAAATCTCATGTTTTCTCATGATTTCAGAGCGGCGAATGCGGCGACGGATGAATTGGCGAATCGAGGTGTCACGCCCCAGGCCCGCGCGACTGCACACGATGGGCCCCTATAGCAAATAATTCGTATTCGTCCTCGCTTTACGAAAATGATTAACTCAAGTTGCTATAGAAGTCCATTGTAGCCCATTATAACCTTATTTTAACTCCTTCATTTTTTCCATTTAGGACAGGGGTATCATAATTACCACTATTTCAGAATGTGACGTGCTTGTCGCGACCTGAACTCTCGATCCACCAGCAACGAAAATCTAGAGGTGGCTCCTACGGGTTCAAGAAGTGGCTCTCATCATGTTGCACTTTCTCTTGTAGGTTCAAGAGGTGGCTCTCACGCACGTAACACTTTGCCCCGTATATACTTATTTCCCGAGGTCTGTCGGCTGGTGACCGTCTCTGATACCATTCTGTCACGCCCGAGGCGCAGGTCCACGCCTATGCAAATTCACACAATGGGCTCCTATAGCAAGTAATTCGTATTCGTCCTCTCTTTACGAAAATGATTACCCCAAGTTATTATAGAAGTCCATTGAGCCGATTATAAACTCATTTGAAATCCTTCATTTTTTTCCATATGAGACAGGGGTATCACACAAGATCTTGAACTTGGGACTGCGAGCCTCAAGAATTCCAGAGACAACTAAAAGGGATATGTCGGTTTGATAGAATGATTTACCTTATATTAGAAGCAGTTGGAAAAGTTTGTAATTGAATATTTCCTGTTTAAGGTTCTTGTTATTTATTCTTGTAATTTTTCCGAGACGTTTTGGTTTGGTCTTTCTCTCATGTAAGTTTATTTTCTTTTAATAAGCGGGTAGGGATATGCCTAATCCCGCCACAACAGGTGAATTCTTGGGAAAAAAAAAGAAAAAGTTTGTATGTGTCTGTAATTTGTGTACTATATGTGTGTGTTCATTCACTTACAAGCAATACTTCAACAATCAACAATGAAGCAACAAAAAAAAGAGTACAAGGGAGAAAAATCTTAGAGAGGAAGCCATTGTCAAAGTTTCAATTCCTCTTACAAATTGTATAGATTTTTCCTAATTATATGTAGAGAAATCTATGTCCAAAAGTTATTTCTTATGCTTATAATCTATTCCTATACTTAAAGCCAGAATAACTCAAATTGGGCCTGTTTTCTTCCGGTATCCGGTAACCCAACATACACGCGTTTCATTTTGACTCAAGAAGAGGATACGTGTTCATTGCATATGAGTTGAGGCTGTCGGTTGTTATCTCTTTCCAATCTTATTTGTTTTCCTTTCGGTTTTGCACGTTCATTTATTTACCTTTCTCTACTCCTCCTTCACTGTTCTTCCGATCTCTCCAACTTGTTATGTTTTTTGGCTTTTTTTTTATCCCGGTTGCTTCTGTTGCCGTTTTTCTTATCGTTTCTGGCTGATCGATCCCTGTTCCATCGGTTTCCCGATTCGGAAATTGCAAAAGGTATCGATTTTGTGTCTGTTTTTTTCCCTTATTTAGTTTCTGATTTGTTTTCATTTATTTTTCTCTTTGTTTTGCTTACATATATTTCAAAATATTTTCAGATCTGTTTTGTGTTTGGTATATTCACTGGTTTCCAGATCTTCGACTGCTTTCGCTACAGGTTTGGGCTACTCAACTTTTTTTAAAAAAACTTTTCTTTGTTGTTTTCAGATGCGATACGTAGATCTTCTTCTTGTGTTTGTAGATCTGAGTTTTGGCTTGTGTAAGAAAAAAATAACGGCGGGAGAAAAAATGTTATTTGGCTTTGCTACTATGCAGCGTTCTTTTTCATCAAGGATGGTCATTTGATGCAGCTACTTAATTGTATGCATTTTTCAGCTCGAAGTTTAAATGTTCATCGTAATTTTGTTCTGTGAATATGTTAAGACTATCATTTTTGCTTTAAGATTACATTGAACTTGGTTATTCTGTTTTTTTTTTTTTTTTTTTAGTTTTCAGTTCTTCACTTGCTGCTATAAAAGATGGAGGCTTGTGTTTTGATTAAAATAATGTCTTGAAATATATTAGTTTATGGTTTTAGGTGTTTTCTGGATTCCTGTTTACTTACTTTCCTTTTTGCTTTCTTTTTTTTTTCCTATATGCTATACATAGATTTATTGTTCAGTTTCCACATCTCCTTTTTTTGACACGAACAGAGAAGATGTTTCATATAGATCTGTGTTTTTATTTTCATTTATTTTTATATCTGTTTGTTTTTGTCCCACTTTTCTGCTTTTTCCTTCTTGTATTTACTTCACCTGACATTGATTTTTTCTGTCTTCCTTGTTTTGTGGAAAATTGATCTAACGGGTATAGCCAGCCTTTTATCATTTCAAATGAGCTTTGATTATGCTTTTTTCTTTTTAGTAGGTTTTCCCCCATGTGAGATTTTCTTATACCTGCCTCATTTTCCTCTGTCTCTCTCTATGTGCTTTACATAAATATATATGTTTTTTTTTAAAAATCTAACCTAACAGTAATAGGAACTGATTTAACTAAATAAAATTAATATTTCTTTATTTTTATGAATTTGTTTTAGCTGCTTAATTTATCACTTCACTGAGGTTTATTTTCAATCGGATTCTTTTGATACAACCGAACCTCATTTTGAATTTATTTTGAATTTTCTAAGTTTTTTTGAATCTACTAATTTTATTATAGTTAATGTCTAAAAAGATTAAAAATAATATTTTTTTTATTCTCGATGTATATCGAATTAAATAAAATAAACTCATAATTCCGACACTCAACGAAAAAAAAAACGTTTATTTGAATGTTACTGATATACGAAATAAACAATTTGTGAATATTATTTGTGCATACTATAGATATTAGAATCCTAGAAGAATAAACAATGCATATTAGATATTTATTTATAGCTATTCTTTGAATATGAAGTATGTATTTTGAATTTGATGTGTCGTCAATTTGTTTAGTTAATATGCCAGGTTATTGTTTCTGATTTAAGCTTCTGTTCAACTTTATGGTTTTGTTTTAGTCTTTAAGTTTTTCACTTGCTTGCTCATTTTTATGAAGCTTAATAATGGAAATGAAATATAAGGTTTTTCCAGTGTGTATATGTACCTTTTTAACATATAATTTATGAAAACTTTTGCAATTATTTCTCTTCATGCAAAAAATGGTGTAATTATATTTTCAAAGAAACTATTAATAGATATGCAAATTCTTCATTCTCTGCTTCATGACTTACTGTCAATGTGCTACTGCTACTAATTTAACTCTTAGGTAATATTTTCTATTTTATGTTTTTTTCAAAAATCTAACCTAACAGTAATAGGAACTGATTTAACTGAATAAAATTAATATTTCTTACTTTTTATGAATTTGTTTTAGCTTCTTACTTTATCACTTCGCTGAGGTTTATTTTCAATCTGCTTCTTTTGATACAACCAAACCTCATTTTGAATTTATTTTGAATTTCCTAAGTTTTTTTGAATCTACTGATTTTATTATAGTTAATGTCTAAAACGATTAAAATAATAATTTTTTTATTCTCGATGTATATCGAATTAAATAAAATAAACTCATAATTCCGACACTCAACGAAAAAAAAAACGTTTATTTGAATGTTACTGATATATGAAATAAACAATTTGTGAATATTATTTGCGCATATTGTAGATATTAGAATCCTTGAAGAATAAACAATGCATATTAGATATTTATTTATAGCTATCCTTTGAATATGAAGTATGTACTTTGAATTTGATGTGAGTTAGGTAGAACTATTTGTCGTCAACTTGTTTAGTTAATATGTCAGGTAATTGTTTCTGATTTAAGCTTCTGTTCAACTTTATTGTTTTATTTTAGTCCTTAAGTTTTTCACTTGCTGCTCATTTTTATGAAGCTTAATAATGAAAATGAAATATAAGGTTTTTTCAGTGTGTATATGTACCTTTTTAACATATAATTTATGAAAACTTTTGCAATTTTTTTCTCTTCATGCAAAAAAGGGTGTAATTATATTTTCAAAGAAACTATTAATAGATATAAAAATTCTTCATTCTGCTTTATGACTTACTGTCCATGTGCTACTGCTACTAATTTAACTCTTACGTAATTTTTTCTATTTTTTTTAATATTTGTGTGCTCTTTGTTTTATCTTCTGAAAATTTTACTCTTATCTTTGCACTTTACAAACTTTGAAAAAATGTTATTTGACTTTGCTACTATGCATCGTTCTTTTTCATCAAGGATGGTCATTTGATGCAGCTACTTAATTGTATGCATTTTTAAGCTCGAAGTTTAAATGTTCATCGTAATTTTGTTCTGTGAATATGTTAAATCTATTGTTTTTGCTTTAAGATTACATTGAACTTGGTTATTCTGTTTTATTTTTGTTTTAGTTTTAAGTTCTTCACTTGCTGCTATAAACGATGGAGGCTTGTGTTTTGATCAAAATAATGTCTTGAAATATATTAGTTTATGGTTTTAGGTGTTTTCTGGATTCCTGTTTACCCACTTTCCATTTTGCTTTCTTTTTTTTCCCCATATGCTATACATAGATTTATTGTTCAGTTTCCACATCTCTTTTTTGACACGAACAGAGAAGATGTTGCATATACATCTATGTTTTTATTTTCATTTATTTTTATATCTGTTTGTTTTTGTCCCACTTTTCTGCTTTTTCCTTCTTGTACTTACTTCACCTGACATTGATTTTTTCTGTCTTCCTTGTTTTGTGGAAAATATATTGAACGGGTATAGCTAGCCTTTTATCATTTCAGATGAGCTTTGATTATGCTTTTTTCTTTTTCGTAGGTTTCCCCCCATGTGAGATTTTCTTATACCTGCCTCATTTTCCTCTGTCTCTCTCTATTTGCTTTACATAAATATATATGTTTTTTTTAAAAAATCTAACCTAACAGTAATAGGAACTGATTTAACTGAATAAAATTAATATTTCTTACTTTTTATGAATTTGTTTTAGCTTCTTACTTTATCACTTTGCTGAGGTTTATTTTCAATCTGCTTCTTTTGATACAACCAAATCTCATTTTGAATTTATTTTGAATTTCCTAAGTTTTTTTGAATCTACTGATTTTATTATAGTTAATGTCTAAAACGATGCAAATAATAATTTTTTTTATTCTCGATATATATCGAATTAAATAAAATAAACTCATAATTCCGACACTCAACGAAAAAAAAAAGTTTATTTGAATGTTACTGATATACGAAATAAACAATTTGTGAATATTATTTCTGCATACTGTAGATATTAGAATCCTTGAAGAATAAACAATGCATATTAGATATTTATTTATAGCTATCCTTTGAATATGAAGTATGTACTTTGAATTTGATGTGACTTAGGTAGAAATATTTGTCGTCAACTTGTTTAGTTAATATGCCAGGTAATAGTTTCTGATTTAAGCTTCTGTTCAACTTTATGGTTTTGTTTTAGTCTTTTAAGTTTTTCACTTGCTGCTCATTTTTATGAAGCTTAATAATGGAAATGAAATATAAGGTTTTTCCAGTGTGTATATGTACCTTTTTAACATATAATTTATGAAAACTTTTGCAATTATTTCTCTTCATGCAAAAAAGGGTGTAATTATATTTTCAAATAAACTATTAATAGATAGACTTACTGTCCATGTGCTACTGCTACTAATTTAACTCTTACGTAATTTTTTCTATTTTTTTGTCTCATATTTGTGTGCTCTTTGTTTTATCTTCTGAAAATTTTACCCTTGTCTTTGCACTTCACAAACTTTAAAAATATAGATATAAATATACGCATACTAGAAACACATATATTGTATTAGAATCTTCTTTTGAAGTAAATGCTTTGCATATTAGATTTCAACTGTTCACAAATTTTTGACCTTATTTAATTTATTTAATACTAAATCTTTTGAATGAAATGCTTTGCATATTAGATTACAACTGTTAACAAATTCTTGACCTTATTTAATTTATTTATTGCCAATTTAGTATTTCATTTTTCAAACCAAAAAAATGTGGATTTTATTCGGCCTATCTTTTGTTCCTACCTTTCTCTTTTTTCTCAATCACATTCATTATGATTCTGCTTGCACAGGTCATACTTCAGTTTTCACACCGATACATATACAACTTTATATATATGTACACACATTATAATCTTATAATATTTCGTTTTTGTAATATTATTTTTAATAATATCTTCAATGTTTTCTCAGGTATCCTTTGTGAAAGGGATTACAAAGCTTTGAGTAGGTACATTAACTTTTTCTATTCCCATTTTACATTATAGTATGTGTGCTGCCTAAAGTCTTTTAATACAATTAGAAAACTTAAAAAAAAAGATAGTAACTAGGCATTTCAATGTGCCTCACCTTTTTTTCTCTCTATGCAATGCATTTATGTTTCAAATCTATGTGTTTTGTTTTGTTTACACTAAAAAAGTTTGTACGTGTTTCAACATATATTCTATATTTTCTAACAGGTATTAAATAAAAAAATGTTCAGATTTTCAACTCGCCCACAACATAGGTTTGTCTCTCTTTGAAAATTAATTTATTTTAATTTGTTATATGTTTGCATGTTCTTGTTATTATTATTATTTATCTCGGTCCAAGCTAGTTCATAGTTAAATTATATGGTTAGTTTGAATGAAAATGTGTCATATACTTTTTAATATAACATAGCACTTGTCTGTATTTAGGTTTGCCAGTTTCTACCTAGCTTTTACACCTTAGATTAACCATTTCTGTGATGATGTCAAAAAGACAAATAAACGCTGTCTCACAAGTTAGTAACGTAACAAACTCTCACAAAAGGAAGTATACTTGTTTTGAAGATCGCAAGAGGGCAACAAATGTAAGTCGAATAGAGAAAAAACAAATGTCATGTTTAAATACTACTGAAAGTGTTTCAATCGATCCTTTAAAAAATATAGCAAGTACTCCATATGTATTACCTGATGTCGAAAATTGTCAATTTTGTAATGCCAAACGTATTTATTTAGAACCACCAAGTTTCTGTTGTTCATCAGGAGAAGTAAATCTTTCATGTTCAGAAATGCCTTCTGAATTAGTTCATTTATATCTTGGAAACAGCGAAGATGCTAAAGAATTCAAAACTTGTATTCGGAGTTACAATAATATGTTTGCTTTCACATCAATGGGTGTACATTGTGATAAATCTTTAGCTTCAAGAAATGTTGGAATTTATACATTTCGTGTCCAAGGGCAACTGTACCATTTCTTGGATCAATTAATACCATCCAAAAATGAGAATCCAAGAAATCTCCAATTATACTTTTTTGACACTGAACATGAGATCTTGAATCGGATGTCTATTAGTTCAAAATTTAAAAAAACTCTTGTAGAAACAATAATTCAAATTCTAGCAATAAATCCATATTCAAAATTCTTCCGTAGCCTAAATAAAATCCAAAATCTGAACGAGTATAAATTTGTTTTATAAGCCAATCCGACTACTGATCAACATATTTTTAATAAACCCACTGTCTCCCAAATTGCTGCATTATGGCTAGAATTTGATGAACCAAATAATTGTACAACTCAACAAATACAAGTATATCCAAAAGATAGTGCACCTCAATTAATCAAACATTATTTTGCTTGCTATGATCCTATGCAATATCCACTTATATTTCCAAATGGAGAATCTGGTTGGCATCCAAACATTGAAAGATTAAATCAAAAACAAAAACAACTTACACCCAAACCAAAATGTCATGGTGAAACCATTACTGATATCAGGAATTGTACACATGCAAATGATTTTATAAACCCTGAAAACCAAGGTAATTTTATATTATGATGACTATAATAATAATTTTTTAAATTTTTTTACCAATTCTTAAAATTAAATTATATTTATTAACTAACTTTGATGTTTATATAGGTTGTCAAATTACAAATAAGAAACGACGTACAATATCATGCCGTGAGTATTATTGTTATAAGTTACAAATAAGGGATCATGATAAATCATTTTTGCTACATATTGGTAGACTTATTCAACAATATATAGTTGACATGTACATTAAAATAGAAACTTCAAGATTGGAATTTTTCAGAACAAAAGATATGCAAAATCGTTTGCGAAATTAAATGTACAACGGTTTATTAGAAAGCATTAAACAAAGTTGTGAAAAAGGTACTGACATTGGAAAACGTATTATATTACCTGCATCTTTTATTGGAGGACCTAGAGACATGCGTAAAAGATATATGGATGCTATAACTTTAGTACAAAGTTATGGAAAACCTGATATTTTTCTAACAATTACAGCAAATCCATCTGGCCCGAAATCAAATCTCTATGTTCACCTTTTGATGAAATACAAAATAGGCCCGACTTAATTGCAAGAATATTTCGTTCGAAACTCCAAGTTCTAAAAACTGAATTACTCAAAAATAAAATTTTTGGTCATGTTATTGCCTATACTTATGTAATAGAATTCCAAAAAAGAGGTTTTCCACATGCTCATTTTTTGCTAATTTTAAATCACGCTTCAAAAATTTTCCACCCAGAAGCATTTGATAGAATTGTTTCAGCAGAGCTACCCGATCCACATACTCAACCTCATTTATTCTCACTGGTAGTCAAACATATGATGCATGGACCTTGTGGTATACTAAATCCAATGTGTCCTTGTATGAAAAAAGGATTTTGTAAATTTAGTTATCCTAAAGAGTTCTCAGAAATAACTAAATATGAAACCAATTCATACCCAATATATCGACGTACAAACAATAACAATGTTATTACCATTAGGGGTTCAAAACTTGACAATCGGTGGGTTGTGCCTTACAATAAATATCTTCTTGCTAAATTTAATTGTAACATTAACGTTGAAATATGTTATACTATTCAAACTATAAAATACATTTACAAATACATTTATAAAAGGCATGATAAAATATCGTATACATTAGTTGGAGATGAACAAGCCTTCACAATTGACGAAATTAAAAACTTTCAATGTGCAAGATGGATTTCTACTCCTGAAGCAATTTGGCGAATATTCCAATTTAATCTCAATGAAATACATCCTTCTGTGACATGTTTACCAATTCACCTAGAAAACGAACAAATGATAACATTTCTACCTAATCAATCATTAGCTAGCATTGCTAATAACCCTGCAAATAAGAAAACAATGTGAACACAATTCTTTTACATGAACAAATACAATGACTATGCTAAAAAAATGAATTGCTTATATTCTAAATTTCCTGAATATTTCACTTGGCATAATGACTCAAAAGAATGAGAACCACGTAAAAAATAAGAAGTCATAGGTCTAATTTACAACTGTGCTCCATCAGATGGCGAAAATTTTTTCCTAAAGTTATTGCTAATGCACATCAGAAAACCAACTTCTTTTACAGATTTACGAACTGTCAAAGATAAATATTGTACAATATTTAGAGAAGCTGTGCAAACATTAGGATTAATGGAAGATGACAGTACTGCAGAAATGTGTATTACAGAGGCTGCCTCTTACTTAATGCCCGCTGCTTTACGTCAACTATTTGCCACTGTACTTGTTTATTGTAACCACAAGAATCCAAAACAATTATGGCTAAAATATGAGAATTTTTTGTCCCAAAATTTTGAACATAACAAAACTATTACTCCATATGAAGTTAAAAACAAAGTTTTAAACATTATTGCTTATTGTCTTGATTCAATGGGAAAAAAATTACAAGATTTTTTTTCTGTCGATGACGACAACATGATAAACTCTCAAGACAGTATAACTAAAGAAACACAAACTGAACAAGATATAATAATACCTGCTGAAGATCTTCTTTCTATGCAAAAATTGAATGAAGAACAAAAAGAAGCCTACAATTTGATCTTATATCATGTACACAATAATCTACCAAATGTTTTTTTCATTGATGGCCCTGGTGGTACCGGAAAATTTTTTTTATACAAAGCACTTCTTGCAATAATTCGTTCAGGTGGTCATATAGCACTTGCTACAGCCACTTCAGGAGTAGCAGCATCATTACTCCCAGGAGGGCGAACATCACATTCAAGATTTAAAATCCCTATTGGAGAAAATAATTCAAAACCTTGTAGCATTAGTAAACAAAGTAGTCTAGCTTACCTAATAAAATCAGCAAAATTAATTATTTGGGATGAAGCTACCATGGCTAAACGTGATGTGATTGAAAATTTCGACAGAATGTTAAGAGATATAATGAGTTCAAATACAATTTTCGGTGGAAAAATTGTTGTATTTGGTGGAGATTTTAGACAAACGCTGCCAGTAATGCTAAAAGGAACAAAAGACGAAATTATAGATTCTTCGATTGTAATGTCCCCTTTATGGAACCAGTTTCATAAATTAAAACTTCAGAAAAATATGCGAGCATTACTTGATCCTCAATTCTCTTCTTATTTGCTGAAAATTGGTGATGGCATCGAACATACTAATGAAAAAGATGAAATTCAAATACTTTCTCAAACAAACCTTCCATTTATAGATGATATAACGACATTAAATACATTAATAGACATAGTCTTCCCAAATATTAGCGATGTGAATCTGGATTTTTCTATATTTGTCAATCGTGTCATACTTACTACAAGAAATGATTTTGTACATGAAATAAATGATGTACTAATCAATAAATTCCCTGGTGAAGAAATAACTTATTTTAGTTTTGATGAGAACACAGGTAATTGTGCCATACCAGATCAGGAAGAATTATTCCACTCTTTAACTCCTCAAGGTCTTCCTCCTCATAAATTAACATTAAAAATGAATGCTCCAATCATATTATTAAGAAATATTAATCCATACGAAGGTCTTTGTAATGGTACTCGACTTCTTTGCAAAGGTTTCACAACAAATATTATTTATGCTGAAATTTCAGTTGGCTTTCATGCCCACAAAGCTGTATTTATTCCTCGCATAACTCTAGAGGCTCCACTTGATAATTTTTCATCTATTCCATTCAAAAGAAAACAATTTCCAGTAAGATTATGCTATGCAATGACAATCAATAAAGAACAAGGCCAGACCCTAGATTTTGTTGGTGTCTATCTCAAAGAACCTGTATTTTCACATGGTCAACTTTATGTTGCACTATCAAGAGAAAAAAATATTGCGCAACTAAAAGTTCTTATTAGACCATTAACACCATTAATAAAAAGTACTAATTACACAAAAAATATCGTATACCATGAGATTCTGAAGGCTTTCAATACTCAGTAACATAGGTATTTATGTATTATTTCTTTGTTTATTCTATGCATTTAATTCTGTAATATTAATGTTTTTATAATTCAAAATAGACCATTAGTCTCCTCTCATACTTCAATTTGTCCTCTTATTTTTTTCTAGGTCAATTGAAGACAGATGCACAACTCTTCTTAATCTAAAACCAAAAATACAAAACTGGTTCGTGAAGGTTCTCGTTTCTGAAAAAACCCCTATTCGATTTACCAAATGGGGAAGGCAGCTAAAATTGGTTTTTGTTGACAAAGAGGTAAAATACTTTGAATTGAGTCAATTAAATTATCATTAGCACATCGTTTCTGATATTACTATTTAATTTACCAGAATACTACCATGCAATGTATTGTTTACGAACAAGACGTTGATCAGCTGAATACATTGCTTGACTTGTACGAAACCTACTACGTTGGAAATGGGAAAATTAAAACGATAACCGGCAGCATGCCAATTCTAGCGGATTCAAAACACCAAATAATCCTTAGTCGAAGCACTTATATTAAAATTGTAGATCCACAAGAAAAGCTCTCGGTTGAACATATCTAC
The DNA here is from genome assembly GCF_033568475.1 of Henckelia pumila. Classification (NCBI taxonomy): domain Eukaryota; kingdom Viridiplantae; phylum Streptophyta; class Magnoliopsida; order Lamiales; family Gesneriaceae; genus Henckelia; species Henckelia pumila. Next base: position 57,066,845 of record NC_133122.1, on the reverse strand, counting down.
CGGCTGACACCATTTCTCCAATGTCCAGAACTAGCAGATGCGTCAAACAAACAATTCAGCTAAATTCTCCAAATTGTCTTTTTATTTCCTATCTTTTGTGTATCACATATTCTTTGATTATTTCACTCTTGAATTTTCTTTAATTCTCAGATCTCCTATGTGCTGTTGTCCATGTTTTTCCCCCACGATTAGTTCAGAGAACTCAAAAACATTTACAAGAATTTGTAATCGTCAATGAAGAGTAAAGTATTTTGTACAAAAATTAACTTTTTAAATGCACAACTTTTAGTTCATTTTAAATGTATTTATTTTGGCTGCTCTTTTCATTATGTACACAGACGCAAACCTTTAATTCTCACATTGTGGGAAGAATTCTCAAGGACCGAAGCATCTTATATGACTGAAAATGTTCATAACGTGCCTATAATATTAGGAATGAGACTTTCAGTCAATACTTTCTATGATATGATATTTCTTACCTATTTTTATTGAGTGATATTTTTTTAATTATATCCCATAACACATTGTAATTAAATCCATCCATTATTATTATTACTAACAAAAATATATGTGAACAGGGCTATCAGTTGCAACTGTGCCAAACAGTACTATTCTTTTTCATCCGCCCATTCCACAAACAGAAGAACTAAAACTATGGTAATTTATAGCCTCATTATTTATTTCCCTCATTTTTAAAATTTTTAATAATCGTTTTCCTTTGGTTTTTACAACTGATCAAATCTACGTGCAAATTTATTTATATAAATGGAATCTTTTTTCATTGTTGATCAACACTTATCTTAAGCAAGAAAGTAACCAAGTAAAAACATTATTTAGTATTCATATTAATAATTCAATTTATTTCATTAATTATGCTTAATTTTAAGTTGAAAATAAACTTCTTATAACATTCATTGAATCAATCAACATCAATGTCCAATTGTTTATTTCGTAATATTGATACATTAAATGTTAAAATATTATTTGATATTTACTTATGTTTAAGTATGTTTGCTGTTTTTTTCATTATATTGTACTTTATCAATTAATAATTGGATATCCTTGTAAAATTTAATGATATTAACTAGGTTTGTACTTCTAGAATAACCAGGTATTTTACTCTCATCCATTGTGTTTACCACAAGAAATATGTCATTTCTTGTTAATATTTCATATTTGTTTCAATTTTTTCTTAACATACCATTCTCTTATGTGTTTAGTTGCTTTCATGATACCATAGTAGTTCTCTTACTCTTTTATACCTCTAAATCTACGTATTTGTTCTTTTTCCAATTGAGATTAGATATCTAATCTACAAGTTTACTACATTGCATTATATTATTTATAGACGGAAATAACTATCATATTTTATCTAATCATATTATATATTTATTCGAATAAATTATGTTAAATTTTGGATGCATATCATATTATATGTTTATTCTAGCACATTATGTTAAGTTTCCGATGATAATGCAATCCTACAATGTATTCCTCTCTATTTTTATTTTATACGAACACTTTTGTACGTAAACTAATTATTTATAATCTCTTTTTCAATGACTACCAATCTTCTTATATTTGTAAAATATATGTAACAAGAAACGTGTTTCAATGTTGACAACCTGAACCAGAAATTCAAAGATATGTCATTCTTTTTTCAAATTCGTACGTCAACATATGAAATGCGCGTGACAACATTTACACGAAATACTATCATATCGTGTCTTCCACCCTCAGAATCATCATCAGCATCTCGCAGTTCAGAAGAAAAAAACTCTTCCTTACATGGTGAGGCCGATGTGCCCATGACGTACGAATCCCAGGAAAGCACTTCGCAAGTGGAGGAGAACTTACCAATAAATCCAGTTCAACGTCAACTTACTTCAACAACTAAAAGGAACCTTGATTGGGAAGAAGATTTAGGACACAAAGCAACGAAACATGCCAAATAAGACTAAGGTACTTTTATATGTACAATTTGAATATTACTCTTTAAGTTTTTTTAATGATCAAAATAGTGTCACCTGAACATACCAAAGACAAATTATATCAAAATTATAATGTCCACTGTTCATGTTTCCATATTAGTTTCAGTTAACTTTACTACAGCACATACATTCGTCACTGATAATGATCGTAGTCTTGTTTTATTCACACATACTGTTTCATGCACTAATAATATAATTATATCCCTTCCATTTTGCTTCTATCATAGTTTAAAAACAATATGCTTTCAGTAGGTTAACTTCTCACATTATTTTACTCTACTTTTACACATCAACTAACTTAATTATCTGGTTTTAGTTTCATTTATCATCTTGTTGTTGTGACATGTTAAATAAAATTTTATTTCCTAATGCTTCAGCAGTACATTTATGGGAAACAAAAAAGTGGAAAAATGTTAACGTCTTTGCAAGAGCCATGGAGGTTGCTCAGGAAGGGAACATGTACACGCTACATTTTAAGTTTTTAACAAATCGTGCAGATGATTTTGCATGCATAATCTGCTACGATTAGCGTCTGTAGAAGATAAATAAACTGGTTTGATGTAAATTGGTTTGTTTTCCAAGTGTTTTTCCATCTTGTTGAATTTCACAACTCATACTTGGCTAATACTGATGTAAAGTATAATTAGGTTTTGTTTTCTTAATGTTTAAGGATTCTGTAAGCTTTTTATACGAAAACAAATCATTAAAAAGAAAGCTCTTCATAAGAGAGGTAATTAGCTCATATTTTTTTCATATAAATCTTAGGCACTGAGTATTTTTTATTCTTGTATTTTTTCTTTTGTTTTACCCTTCTCTGCTTTTTTCCCTCTTGTACTTGCTTTAGTGCCCAGATACCCCCAGCAGAAAACACAGCTTATATCAGTGCTCAACTTGGTTTATTTATACTTATCTCCCTTATATACGGTTTTTGTCAATATTATTCGTTCATTTCTGTCTCTTTCCTATGCTAATTTATTTTGACTTGTAATTTTTATGATATTAACAATAGATAATATCAACCACCATAAAACTCATTTAAATTTTACAAATCTTTGAATAGTTAATATATTATAAACTCAAAATTAATATGTCTCGTTTTTTTAGCCAAGATACTTTGAAACTATACAAATAAAAATAATCCCACAAGTACAATTTTTCTTTTAAAATTTTAAATAAAATAACTATCCAACACTTGTCATGATGACTAATTTATTAATATACAAAAAGACAAAATAAGTTAAACACTTGTCACAAATACTCAATGACTAAGCCTATTTTTAATATACTATATAAGCACACATATCAGATACAAATTTAGACAAATTGAATTTACAGAGCTGAGTGAAATGGAAAATAATACTCACTGCTTATGTTGTACCAATTGCACACAATGTTATTACAATTACATATTCCAAAAAGAAGTCGACGAACTTTTTAAAAGATTTCATTCCAATCCAGTGTGGACCATCATCTTTCAAAGAGTGTTGCAGATTGAACCAAAGCTTATTGTTCTGTTAGATTATGATAATATGTAAGTTATTATATGTATGTATGTATGTATCTACTCATTCTGTTAAAATATGATATATCTTAGTATACTAAGATCTAAGCAGATTATATTGTAAGCAATCGTATGTATGTACATAAATATGATAAGATGTAAGCAATCGTATGTATAGTAATGTGTAAGCAATCCTATTATTGTTATAACATATCAATATTTCCTTTTATTACATCGAATTTCACTGGAAAATCTAAATTTTTTTTCTATTCATCTTGAGCATATAAATTACATAAATACACAGATTCAAACGGAATTAATCAGAAATAATATATGTAAGTCGTCACACGCACAATATATTCAATCTACCTTCACTAAAAACTGGGTAAACACCTCAAGTATTGAGGTGCCATCACCTAGTAATTAGTAATGCATAAATAAAGCCAAACCATGAAGCGAATCAATTTTTATTATAACTAATCTTTCATTAATTGGTAAGATATCTTGAATTTTAATTTTGAAATATATGTACAAGAACAATTTTACCTACTTTTATTGAAATTCTCACAAAAAAATTTAGATTTGTACTTTTTGAGTTAGGAGTGGAGTTTGTTAAAATTGAGCCTTAGATCAGAGACCTCATGTCTTACCCCAAACTTGAGATCTTAATTAGGGTATGATTAATACGTTGGAAATAAATAAGGTATGAATAATGAAATAAACTTTAGAATGAAATAAGATTGAGAATGAAATTGCTGTTATATTTTATTATTCCAACAATTGGTACGTACTAGTAGAAATCAAAAGAAAATAGAATAAAATTATCTTTAATAATAAATCATATTTTAGTTATATATATCAAAATAATAATTATTCATACACTTATTATTATTATTATTATTATTATTATTATTATTATTATTATTGATGATGCATTAATTATTATAAAATTATCATTCTGAAATTTAACTAATATCCTAATTTATATTTTTATAATTATTGTTTTATTAAAATAATACGATATAATTATAATAATATTTTTTTAATAATAATAATAGTTAAATATTATTATTATTTATTATTTTAAAAATTATAATAAATAATAATAATATTTTTATAATAAATAATAATAACAACAATTTTGATTAATACTATTATAAATAATAATAATAATAAATAAATAAATAAATCATAATACTAATAATTAATATTAAAAAATTTATTATTAATATAATAAGCTAATAATAATAAAATATATTCATATATATATTATTATAATAATTATTATAATTACATAGGTTAAGATTAGTTCAAATAATCTAAAAACGAAAAAAAAAATTGTATATAAAAATAGAAATAGAAGGTGGGATTAATGACTATTTCCATCCAAAACCTATAAATAATTAATAATAATAATAATAATAATAATAATAATAATAATATACGAGGGTGTTAACCGCTTTTGGTCTATTTAATAGTCATACCAAATTATCCCTACTATTATTCACTAAGGATGCGTTTACTTTAAATGATGTGATTGAGTAAGAGTAGATTAAAATATGATTATTAAGATAATTTGATAGATATAGAGTGGTTATGAATAATTAATAATATGTTTAGTTGGATGGATTAATACTCATTTTCAATTTTGCGAGTAAACATAGGATTAGTCGATATTAATTATGTAATCCTTGGTAAGTAAACGCATCCTAAAGATATATCAAACGAAACATATGTATATGAAATGAGATGATAATTCTTATTCCATTCTAGCTCACATCATTCTCTTACCAAATATGCACTTAGTGTTAAATGCTTGTGAGTTTAAATCATACATGATTTGTATTAGCCCGTACCCAAAATCAGTGATTAAGGATTAATCAATGCTAATTAAATAGATTGGGTACCGGACGGATCGGAAGCTTCGATGTAGGATCGGACGTTTCGATCGAGATCGGAAGCTCCGATCACCCCTATCCGAAGTCAACCAGTGATATTTTGACACGTGGCAGATAAGGATCTTCGAAAGCTCCGATGGCAGGATCAGAGGTTTCGATCGAAGATCGAAAGTTCCGATCGATGTCTATAAATAGAAAGCCAAGGCTTTACTTTCATTTGCCAATTCCGAGAATCCCTCTCTATTCCAGGCATATTTGAGTAGTTCTAGTCTTCATAGGCTTGACCCGGGGGTTGGCGAGGCATTCGATAGTCATAGCGGAGTTGTGCCCAAGTTCTGGAGGCATCGACATCAAAGGGCTAACGACGGACGAAGGTATAGCTTTTGCTTCCTATAAATATTTAGGAGTATGCAATAGCTTAGTTAAGGCTTTTAGAGCACTATAATGATAGTAATATCATTTGGCAGTGTAGAGCAGACTATAGGCGTGGACCTAGAGTTGGTAGAGCTTGCACTGAATTGAGGTACGAAAGTACTGTTCGAGATATCCTGACTGAGTATGCATGTATTATGTGACTGCATGATTTATATGTCATGATTTATGCTGCATTCATTTGCATATTGAGCTATCACCTTCGAGATGTCTATTAGTAGGGTTGTACCCTATCCTGTTAGTGGATGGACTTCCATGGCTTTGGGTCCGGTAAATCCACTGGTATTATGGTATGGGAGCCACCTCCTGAAGCGACGGCACATCGTGCTACATACCAGGGCCCGGTCTGTCTCTGTTATCTGATCCTTGACCTCGAGTTTATAGAGAGTTCACTTTGCATGCATGTATACTCATACTCTCGTACTGAGCGTTTTATGCTCACGTCTCGTACTCTGTGTTTTTGGACACCCTATTCCATGGGGCAGGTTTGCGATTGGATGAGGCGGGTGGATCCAAGAGGGGCTAGACAGTTGTTGGCCAGCTGGAGCTTCGCCTAGGTTTTATTCTGTTGTTATTTGGATTGATACAGCTGCTCGATCTGGTTATATAATATTTGGGTATTTACAGATTCCTTACCTTGGGATTGTATATGTTTATGGTTTCCGTAGTTGTATTCTGATATCCGTTTAATTGAGTTAATTGCATGCCTAAGTTCTGTTTAGTAGGTGATCCAGGTAAGGGTCACTACATTTATGGTATCAGAGCATGCAAAGTATTCTTGGGATTTAGATTCTACATAAGATAACAGTTAGGTTAATATTGTAGATGGCAGATCGTGACGACCAGAGTTCTCATGGCAGTATTGGTGGGCGTTGGGGTGATGCCGACCGGGAGCCTCGTCGGGAACGCCGCCATCGTCATCGATATGAGGACCGTTTCAGTGTACGTCGATTCTTGCAGATGGGGCCTAAGTCCTTGGTTGGAGGTGAGTCTTCGGAGGATGCGGAGGACTGGTTAGACCGCATGGAGACGACTTTTCAGACTTTCCAATGCACCGAGGAGCAGAAGATGGACACCCTTGGTTATCTTCTGGATGGACGTGCGCGCAGGTGGTGGAGGTTTACTTCTGCACCTTTTGTTGCGGCGAGAGGAGTGGCCACCTGGGCCGAGTTCCGCACAGCTTTTCAGAAGCTGTATTTTCCTCCTGCACTCCGTCAGTCGAAGGTGGGCGAGCTACTGAGTCTGCGACAGGGAGCCATGTCTATTGATGAGTATCAGCAGAAGTTCTTTGATCTGCTATCCTATTGCCCTGAGATTGTTGACAGATCTGGGATGAAGTATAATCTGTTCCTTCAGGGCCTTAACCCTGAGATCCACGAGCGTGTGGCGGTCGGCGACGACATGTCCTACAAGGGTTTGGTGAGCCGTTGTCACCAGGCGGAGGACAGCATTCGACGGAACAGGTCTTTCTCTCAGTCGAGACCTGCTAGTTCTTTGGGTCCCCGTGCCCAATCTTTCAAGAAGTCTGGATCTACTTCTTCTTCCTCTGGCTCTGCTGGTGTTGTCCGTTTCGGAAAGAAGGACAAGTGTGATCACTGTGGGAAGAACCATCCATCCGACAAGTGCCGTAGAGCTTCTGGAGCTTGTTTCTGTTGTGGAAAGACTGGTAATATCCGAAGGGATTGTCCACTATCTGGGGGAGGCGGTTCTGGTTCTGGTTCAGGAACTGGTTCTTAGGCCACCGTTCAGCAGAGGTCGCAGGGACAGCCTGCTGGAAGTTCTCATTTGAGGCCACGAGCTTTTGGCCAGGTGTTTGCCCTGAGACATGATCAGGCAGTGGAGGAGAATGAGAAAGTCATCGCAGGTACATTTCTGCTTTATGGTATACCTGCTCTTGTACTTATTGACACTGGTGAATCTCATTCCTTCATTTCTGCATGTTTTGTTAAGAGGCATAAGTTACCATGCATTGCACTAGACGTAGTGATGTCTGTTTCTACTCCGACGGGCCAATCTGCTTTGGCTAAGAGTCTAGTGATGGGTTGCCCTTTAGAGTTCGAGGGAAACATTCTGTTAGCGAATCTCATGGTTCTTGCGATGGACGACTTTGATTGCATTCTGGGAATAGATATGTTGACTACCTATCGAGCTTCAGTGGACTGCTACCAGAGATTAGTACGCTTTCATCCGAAGGGGAGTGATAGCTGGTTTTTCTATGGAGAGGGAGCGCGACCCCCGATGCCTTTGGTATCAGCTTTGTGAAAGAGTGGGTGCCCGGTGAGCCAACTTGTGGCTAAGGGCTTTGATGACTCTTTGTATAAACAATCTTTTGTTTAATATAATTTACACTTTTATAATGGCAATGACTTTATCTTTCTTCATATTGTTATATTGTGATATACTATTGTTGTTTTGATAAAGACCTTGAATATACTATAGTGTATGTAAGATGTGGTAGTGCATGAGGATGACTATCATGAAACACATCTTATAGTCACTGTATATTCTAAACAGTTCCTAGTCGATTGAGCCGTCCGTTAATAAGGATAAGGATCGCTCGAGATTGAGACTAGCATTTGCGATGCCGAGTACCACGTTTCATTGGTATGGAACATAGAGATGTTCAAAGCATGCAAATGGATATTCATACGATGAATGATCGAACTACCCTATCCGGACTTTCCAAGTGGTTATCACTTATCGAGTGGATAAAGTACGCGGTTTTGGTTGTACACCATTAGTCCTTACTACTTGAAACATCATTGAGACTCTATATGCTAGTACTGTACTTTGACTCGTTTACCGACTCTATTGGGGTCATCAGGTGTCGGGATTGGGTACAGTTACGAGACATATAGGAGTCGATGCTTTGTTGTCAAGGATTCACCACATACTTGCTAGTGTGGATATCCTATGCAATCTGAGGAGATATTAGTGTGACGAATCTCTGGCCAGAGTACATGATGTGTTTTAAGAAATGGTTTCTTAGTAGCACATGCGATGTCACTATTTGATCTTCAAGATGTATTGCATAGTTATCGAATCTCGAACGACTCTCGATTTACCAATGGTTGTTGATTCGATCGGGATATATGGATGAAGGGACCGTACTGTACGCTAACCAAAATCTATTGGTTCTTGCAGGCACTATCAGTGATACCTAGGAAATCATGGGGCGATGTTGCTAGGCGCTCTTACCATGATTCGATGGGCAAGTCGGAAATTGTTGTTCCGAGTCACAAGGAGTTGTGAGCCCACAGCTAGCTGTATCCCTGAACCATTGAGGGTCACACAGAGTAATGGATTTTTAATCCCCGTTGAGATAGTTAAATTTAAAGAGTTAAATTTAATGAACAAAGAAGTGGGACTTCTTATTTAAGAGTAGAGGAGTAAGATTTCCTAAAATGACATAGGGATGGGCATTTTTGGAAATCACTGAATTCGGATTCAGAAAATTTATCTTGACTTTAAAAGGTGCAGAAATGGTTTCTGTGCACATTGGTGAAATCGGTTTATCAATCAGAGTCATGATGAATTTTATATTAATTTCTGAACATGCGGGCTTTGCTTGTCAGGCTTGAACTTATGACTAATGGGCCCTAAGCTGTTAGCAGCCCACATTATAAATAAGTTATTGCAGTACAGAAATTAAAAAAACAGAGGTCACAAAATATTTTCGAAAACCCTAGCTGTGTTTTTAAAAGTGGCCGCGCCCCCTCCCTCTCTGTTCTGAAAAATTCCAGCCTGTGAATTTTGAATTTGCAGTCTGGTTTAACGGATCAAATTCGTTAATTCTCTTCGTAGAAACTTCTGATAGATTTTCTAGTGCAATCTATCAGAGGGATTAAATTTCCGTTCATGGACCTGATTGAAGAATTGTTCGTCCATCAGTTCCTGGGATATACAACAAGAGCAGATTAATCTGTTGGTGTCCATAATCTCGATTCGAGATTGGAGGTAAAATTTAAATTGTTATTTAATTTTTACACGCACAATTTAATCGTAAAGTTTTGATACCCATTATGGAATCGTTCCATATAAAATTTTTAAACTTCCGCTGCACCGGGTATCAATCCTGATTGATCTGATCACGGTTCTCCAATAGTGGTATCAGAGACAGGTTGCTCAGATCAAGCGATTAAATTAATCGATTGTACAAAAATTTTTTAAGCCACGGTTTTTGAAACAAAATAAATTTTTTAAAATAAATTTTTTTTTTCGGGCAAAACACGGGCAGCGAGGGTCGCTGCCCATGGGCGGCGACGTGATCGCTGCCCTAGGGGCAGCGACGGGCTGCCCGGCCCGAGCCCCTTTGGGGCGCGGGCAGCCCGTGAGCGTCCCAGGCCGCCCGGGAAAAATTAATTTTTTTATTTTAAATTAAAATTTTAATATGTTAAAATTCTATTTTGGTCCGATTTAAAATTGTTTTTGATTGGTCCACGAGGCGTCGGATCGAATTGTTCGAGTCCAAAAATTTTAAAATTGATTTTTGGATAAATTTGAATTTTTGGAAAATTTATAGATTTTATCCGTTAAATCAGATTTTATGAAATTAATTATTTTTGGTACAATTGATGATAAGATATGATCTTATGGAAATAGTGAGTAAAATATGATTTTATGTATAAAATTGGATTTTATATGTAAAATATGATTTTATTTTATAAAAAGATAAAATATGATTTTGTATGTAAAATAAGATTTTATATATGGAATATGATTTTATCCTTTTAATTTAATTGCCATTGCATGTTATCCAATAAATTAATTTTGAATTAAATATTATTGGATAAAGATGATCGATTGCCATGACCAATTTTGTAGGTGTATGTTAGGAATTTACATTTGTTTTTATTGTTGTTGGATTTATTAATGGGCCAGGTTTATGGCCCAATATGAATTGTCATATGTAATAAAAGTGGGCTTGGTTTATGGCCCGTTCCCACCCCTTAAAATGTATCCCCTACTTGTCATAGTTATTTATTGTAAATACATTAAACTTAGTGGGAGATGAAGATTTGAAGACGGAGGTGGGCCCAGCAGACAATAAAGACTGAAGAAATGTAAATTGGAAGCTCAATGTAATAGGATTGCATTGCATACCTGCATATTACCTAGGATTGGACTTAGACTCGTGATTGGCAACCACGGGTCGATTAGAAATGGAATCGATCATCCTATATAATATATGATATTATCGTTGTATGCATGTTTTAGACTAAATTGTATGAATCCCGCAAGCATACAAATTTTAAATGATGAGACAAATTTTCAAAATTAAAATTCCTCATTTTAAATATGATTTAAAATTGATATCAAGATAAATAAAGGAAATTTAAATATTGTTTAAATGTTCCTACTTTTCATCAACGATCAATGTATGAGATGCTACCCGCGGATACGGTCCGGCTCATATTATTGGGGGGGGCCCATTTGTCGGAAAGCTGTACATTGGATCGACACATGTTGTAAGTTGGGTGGAACTCCCATGAGATCGGCTCATATTATTGGGGGATCCACATGAGGACCGTCCATCACAATTTAATATTGATGGGTCATCTTGACATATCACAATAAACGACGTCATATTATTGGGCCCTTATTGGACATGAGGTAAAAACGTGGAGGTTGCTTTGAAAGCAATTGGGCTCTACCTTTTGAAAATTATGGTTGGCTGATATTATTCGGGACCATAGTTTGTCAATTGGACTCCATGTTCCCACTAAGAAAAACAGTTTCCCGTTTTCACTAGAGGGTAGTGAAATCGTTAAAATAGTGGGAGTGAGATTCATAAAATAAATTTCGCCTATTTTATGTCTTAGTAAATTAATTAAACAATCACTGATAATTGTCTGTTTCTTTTCAGTATTTCATAAAGATGAATTCGCGCAATCCACTATTCTCTATTCTCGAACAAAATAAACTGATTGGCGCAAACTATACGGAATGGTTCCGTAAGTTGAAGATTGTCTTGACCTCGGAGAAGATGCTCTACGTGTTAGAAAAATCTCCTCCGAAGGAAACACCAGCTGATATAAGTCCGAAAGAGTTGGCCAAACTTGATACATGGTGGGACCATGATATCAAGGCCAAATGCTATATGCAAGCCTCAATGTCTGATGAACTCCAGAGGCGATTTGAGGATACCGTGAATGCTGCTGACATTCACGTACAACTCAAGGAACTTTTTGGGGCTCAATCGAGAGCTAGGTTCGCTACTGTAAAAGAGCTAATGACGTGTCACATGCGTGAAGGGACTTCGGTCCGTGATCATGGGGTACGAGTGATTTGGCTCATACAGAAGTTAGTAACGCTTGATTTGGTGTTGGAGCATGAACTCAACGTGGACTTATTACTTCTCTCTCTTCCTTCTTCGTTTGACGGATTTGTGGTGAATTTCAATATGAACAAGATAGAGGCCTCCCTTGAAGAGATGGTCAATATGCTTGTAACATATGAAGCCACTTTAAAGAAGGATAAACCGGTTCTCTTGGTGGGCTCCTCTTCCTCTGCTAAGAAGGGGCCAAGTACAAAGGGTAAGAAACGTTCTGCCCCACCCAAGAAAACCGGACCCGAGAAGAAGAACAAGACAAAGGCTTCAAACATGGAAAAGTCCAAGGATGTTTGCCATCACTGCAGGAAACCCGGTCATTGGAAACGTAACTGCAAGGAATATCTAGAGCAGTTACGAACTGCGAAGGGTATGTTCTATATTGAAATAAACGTTTCACTTAATACTACTTCTTGGGTATTGGATACCGGATGTGGATCTCACATTTGCAATGATTTGCAGGTGATGACAAGAAGTCGCAAGCTTAGAATGGGTGAGACCCAGCTGAGGCTCGGAAATGTTTCTAGAGTTGAAGCCAAAGCTGTAGGAGACGTTTATTTAATTTTGCAGAACGATTTTAAGTTACTTTTGAGAGATGTTTTATTTGTTCCAGATTTTATTAAAAACATTATTTCTGTTTCTATGCTTGATAGAGATGGTTTTTCTTGCAATTTTGTGAATGGGATTTGCAATATTTACAAGAATGAATGTTTGATTGGAAATGGACAACTTGAAAACGATCTATATAACTTAAAATTAAAAGACGTTCCAATAAATTAGGTTGATAAACCGGTAACAACAAACAAAAGGAAAATCGATAGTCAAAACCCGGCAAACCTTTGGCATGCTAGGCTAGGTCATATTTCCTCAAGGAGGATGAACAAGCTAGTGGGAGAGGGCATGTTTGATATGTCTGATATTAACTCTTTATCTACTTGTGAGTCCTGCCTGAAAGGAAAAATGACTAAATCTCCTTTTAAGGGGAAACCTGAGCGTAGTCAAAATCTGTTGGATTTGATCCATACAGATGTTTGTGGTCCATTTAGAATATGTACTCAATTTGGCCACACCTACTTCATTACCTTTACTGATGATTATTCTAGGTATGGGTATTTATATTTAATGAAATATAAGTCTGAAGCATTTGAAAAGTTCAAATAATTCAAGGCTGAAGTAGAAAACAAGCTAGGTAAAAGTATTAAAGCACTTTGATCGGATCGAGGTGGAGAATACTTAAGTACCGAGTTTTTGGACTATCTGAAAGAGAATGGGATTCTCTCTCAGTGGACTCCTCCTATGACACCTCAGCTAAATGGTGTATCGGAGCGTCGTAATCGAACTTTGTTGGACATGGTTCGATCCATGATGAGCTTCACTGAGCTTCCACCTTCGTTTTGGGGCTATGCGCTTGAAACGGCGGTGTTGTTGTTGAACAACGTCCACACCAAAGCAGTGGACAAAACACCATACGAGTTATGGAATGGCAAAGCTCCTAAGTATTCGTACTTGAGGATTTGGGGATGTCCTGCTTACGTGAAGCAGACAGTGGGAGATAAGTTGGATAGTCGATCCACCTTATGTTATTTTGTAGGGTATCCGAAGAATTCAATCGGATATTATTTCTATCATCCTACTGAAACAAAAGTGTTTGTTTCAAGGAATGCCACCTTCTTAGAGAAGGAGTTCTTATTGGATAAGAAAGGCGAGATGATGGAACTCGAAGAAATTCGAGAAGAACCCGAAATACAAAATAATGATCCTACACCTCAGGAACCAATGATGGACACGCCTATACATAGAAGATCCGAGAGGACTTCTAGACCTCCTATTCGATATGGTCTTCTTCTTGAAGGGGATCAAGATGAACCCGATGTTGGATGTGATCCAAGAAACTTCAAGGAAGCAATTTCTGATGCGGATTCAAATTTATGGCTTGAAGCTATGCAGTCGGAAATAGATTCGATGCATACAAACCAAGTTTGGTCTTTAGTAGATCCTCCCGATGGAATTGTTCCAATAGGGTGTAAATGGATCTACAAGAGAAATCTTGGGCCTGATGGTAAGGTATTGACCTACAAGGCGCGATTGGTGGCGAAAGGTTATACTCAAAGACAAGGAGTTGACTATGATGAAACCTTTTCACCAGTTGCAATGTTCAAGTCCATAAGAATCCTTATTGCCATAGCTGCTTGGTATGACTATGAGATATGGCAAATGGATGTGAAGACTGCATTTCTTAATGGAAACATTAAGGAAGAGATCTATATGATGCAGACTGAGGGATACACATCCATGGGAAGCGAGCATAAGGTATGCAAGCTTCAGAGATCAATCTATGGTCTCAAACAAGCATCAAGAAGTTGGAACCAGAAATTTGATGAAACAATAAAGGATTTTGGTTTCATCAAGAACCCGGAGGAACCATGCGTGTACAAGAAAGTAGTTAAGGATGCTGTGACATTCTTAGTACTTTATGTTGATGACATCCTACTCATTGGGAATGATGTAGGGATGTTGCAGTCAACAAAGATATGGTTATCAGGTAGATTCTCGATGAAGGATTTGGGTGAGGCATCCTATATTCTAGGGATACAGATCTATAGAGATAGATCTAAGAGAATGATAGGACTCACTCAATCAACTTACATCAAAACCATATTGAAAAGGTTTTCAATGGATGGGTCCAAGAGAGGACATCTACCTATGTGTCATGGAGTTTCTCTATCCAAGTCCATGTGTCCCAAGACTGATGAAGAGATAGAGAAAATGACACATGTACCATATGCGTCAGCCATAGGTAGTATCATGTATGGGATGATATCTACCAGACCGGATGTAGCATTTGCTCTGAGTGTCACGAGCAGATATCAAGCTAATCCCGGTCAAATGCATTGGAAAGCCGTGAAGGACATTCTTAAGTACTTACGAAGGACTAAGAATATGTTCATGGTATATGGAGGAAGAGAACTGAAATTGGAAGGCTATACCGACTCTAGCTTCCAAAGTGACGTGGATGACTCGAAATCAACCTCTGGATTTGTGTTCATGCTCAATGGCGGTGCTGTCTCTTGGAAGAGTTCCAAGAAGGACACCACAGCGGATTCCACCACTGAGGCAGAATACATTGCGGCATCAGCTGCTGCTAAAGAGGCCGTTTGGATGAGGAATTTCGTCCAAGAGTTGGGCGTTATTCCGGAAGTTGTTGGTCCAGTCCCGGTGTACTGTGACAACACGGGTGCCGTTACTCAGGCAAAGGAACCAAGGTCTCATCAAAGATCCAAACACGTACTGAGAAAATACCACATCATCCGGGAGATCGTGGAAAGAGGAGACATCACTGTCGAGAGAGTGGCCTCTGCAGACAATATCGCTGATCCACTTACTAAGCCTTTGCCAGGACCATTATTTGACAAACATCGCGAAGCAATGGGTCTACGTAGTATGACTAGTTGGCTTTAGGGCAAGTGGGAGATTGAAAGAGTGGGTGCCCGGTGAGCCAACTTGTGGCTAAGGGCTTTGATGACTCTTTGTATAAACAATCTTTTGTTTAATATAATTTACACTTTTATAATGGCAATGACTTTATCTTTCTTCATATTGTTATATTGTGATATACTATTGTTGTTTTGATAAAGACCTTGAATATACTATAGTGTATGTAAGATGTGGTAGTGCATGGGGATGACTATCATGAAACACATCTTATAGTCACTGTATATTCTAAACAGTTCCTAGTCGATTGAGCCGTCCGTTAATAAGGATAAGGATCGCTCGAGATTGAGACTAGCATTTGCGATGCCGAGTACCACGTTTCATTGGTATGGAACATAGAGATGTTCAAAGCATGCAAATGGATATTCATACGATGAATGATCGAACTACCCTATCCGGACTTTCCAAGTGGTTATCACTTATCGAGTGGATAAAGTACGCGGTTTTGGTTGTACACCATTAGTCCTTACTACTTGAAACATCATTGAGACTCTATATGCTAGTACTGTACTTTGACTCGTTTACCGACTCTATTGGGGTCATCAGGTGTCGGGATTGGGTACAGTTACGACACATATAGGAGTCGATGCTTTGTTGTCAAGGATTCACCACATACTTGCTAGTGTGGATATCCTATGCAATCTGAGGAGATATTAGTGTGACGAATCTCTGGCCAGAGTACATGATGTGTTTTAAGAAATGGTTTCTTAGTAGCACATGCGTTGTCACTATTTGATCTTCAAGATGTATTGCATAGTTATCGAATCTCGAACGACTCTCGATTTACCAATGGTTGTTGATTCGATCGGGATATATGGATGAAGGGACCGTATTGTACGCTAACCAAAATCTATTGGTTCTTGCAGGCACTATCAGTGATACCTAGGGAATCATGGGGCGATGTTGCTAGGCGCTCTTACCATGATTCGATGGGCAAGTCGGAAATTGTTGTTCCGAGTCACAAGGAGTTGTGAGCCCACGGCTAGCTGTATCCCTGAACCATTGAGGGTCACACAGAGTAATGGATTTTTAATCCCCGTTGAGATAGTTAAATTTAAAGAGTTAAATTTAATGAACAAAGAAGTGGGACTTCTTATTTAAGAGTAGAGGAGTAAGATTTCCTAAAATGACATAGGGATGGGCATTTTTGGAAATCACTGAATTCGGATTCAGAAAATTTATCTTGACTTTAAAAGGTGCAGAAATGGTTTCTGTGCACATTGGTGAAATCGGTTTATCAATCAGAGTCATGATGAATTTTATATTAATTTCTGAACATGCGGGCTTTGCTTGTCAGGCTTGAACTTATGACTAATGGGCCCTAAGCTGTTAGCAGCCCACATTATAAATAAGTTATTGCAGTACAGAAATTAAAAAAACAGAGGTCACAAAATATTTTCGAAAACCCTAGCTGTGTTTTTAAAAGTGGCCGCGCCCCCTCCCTCTCTGTTCTGAAAAATTCCAGCCTGTGAATTTTGAATTTGCAGTCTGGTTTAACGGATCAAATTCGTTAATTCTCTTCGTAGAAACTTCTGATAGATTTTCTAGTGCAATCTATCAGAGGGATTAAATTTCCGTTCGTGGACCTGATTGAAGAATTGTTCGTCCATCAGTTCCTGGGATATACAACAAGAGCAGAGTAATCTGTTGGTGTCCATAATCTCGATTCGAGATTGGAGGTAAAATTTAAATTGTTATTTAATTTTTACACGCACAATTTAATCGTAAAGTTTTGATACCCATTATGGAATCGTTCCATATAAAATTTTTAAACTTCCGCTGCACTGGGTATCAATCCTGATTGATCTGATCACGGTTCTCCAACACTTTGAGAGTCTGTCGAGCTCTAGAGTCTGGCGGGGAAGGCTACCTTATCTATGCAGTTAATTTGTCCGCTGAGAGAATTGGGATAAAGAGTATTCCTGTTGTGGATGAATTCCCAGATGTATTTTCTGATGAGATTCCGGGTTTTCCTCCTGCTAGGGAAGTCGAGTTTGGCATAGAGTTGATGCCGGGTACTTCGCCTATTTCTCGAGCATCGTATCGTCTGGCTCCGTCAGAGATGCGTGAGTTGAAGAATCAGCTACAGGATCTTTTGGACAAGGGGTACATTCGTCCTAGTGTATCTCCTTGGGGAGCTCCTGTTCTTTTTGTAAAAAAAGAAGGATGGGTCGATGCGGCTGTGCATTGACTATCGGCAGCTGAATCGAGTCACTGTGAAGAACAAGTATTCTTTGCCTCGTATTGATGACTTGTTTGATCAGCTGTAGGGCACTTCAGTTTACTCCAAGATTGACTTGAGATCTGGGTATCATCAGTTGAGAGTCCGAGATCAGGACGTATCCAAGACTACATTCCGTACTCGCTATGGGCATTACGAGTTTCTAGTGATGCCATTTGGTTTGACTAATGCGCCGGCTATATTTATGGATCTGATGAACCGTGTCTTCAGGGAGTATTTGGAAAAGTTTGTCGTGGTCTTCATTGACGACATCTTGGTGCATTCGCATAATACGGAAGAGCATGTTTCTCACTTGCGGTTGGTACTGCAGACTCTTCGAGACGAGCAGTTATACGCCAAGCTGAGCAAGTGTGAGTTCTGGATGGATCGAGTGGTCTTTCTTGGCCATATCATATCCAGGGAGGGGATTTCTGTTGATCCAAGCAAGATTGAGGCGGTGCTTAATTGGTCGCGTCCGACGACAGTTGCTGAGATCCGTAGTTTTCTTGGTCTAGCAGGGTATTATCGTCGCTTCATTCTGAACTTCTCTCAGTTAGCTCAACCTTTGACGCAGCTTACCCGCAAGGGTGTGGATTTCAAGTGGTCCCCCGAGTATGAGGAGAACTTCTGTGAGCTTCGACGGCGGTTGACTTCTGCGCCGGTGTTGGCATTACCGTCAGGAATTGGAGGGTATGTGGTGTACACTGATGTTTCTCTGCAGGGGTAAGGTTGTGTCCTGACTCAAAATGGGCATGTGATCGCATACGCTTCTAGACAGCTGAAGCTTCACGAGGGCAACTACCCAGTCCATGATTTGGAGTTAGCAGCCATTGTGTTCACTTTGAAGATCTGGCGTCATTATCTGTATGGCGAGAAATTTGAGATCTTCACCGACCATAAGAGTCTCAAGTATTTGTTCACTCAGGCGGAGTTGAACATGAGGCAAAGACATTGGATGGACTTGCTTAAGGACTATGATTGCGAGATTAAGTACCATCCGGGGGATGCTAATCTTACCGCTGATGCATTGAGTCGCAAGGTGCGACTATCCGCACTCCAAACTTGTTCTATGTCTAGTGCGATCAGTGACTGTTGTACTTCAGGATATACTTTCAAGCATAAGAAAGGTATGCAGAGTATCCAGACGTTTGCGATACTATCTGAGCCAGCGTTGTATTTGCGGATTCGAGATGCTCAGATGTCTGATTCGAAGACCCAGCGTTTAGCTCGTCTAGCTAACGAGGGTAGCTCGTCTAGATTTCATTATCAGTCAGATGGCTTTCTGTGTTTGTCTGGTAGGCTTGTGATTCCGCAGGATGTAGAGTTGCGAGAGGAGATTTTGTCTCAAGCGCATCGCACTAAGTTGAGTATTCATCCTGGGAGCAACAAGATGTACAAGGATCTACGTACTCGTTTCTGGTGGAAGGGAATGAAATGCAGTGTTTATCAGTTTGTTTCGAGATGTTTGGTGTGTCAACAGGTCAAGGCAGAGCACCGAAGACCTGGAGGATTGCTTCACAGTCTGCCTATTCCTGAATGGAAATGGGAGTTTATCACAATGGACTTTGTGACCTATTTGTCAGTATCCCCGAGGAACTGTGATGCTATTTGGGTTGTGGTGGACCGACTAACCAAGTTAGCGCATTTCATTGCCTATAGCCGGGAGTACAATGTGGATTGTATGGCTCGGTTGTACATTCAGGAGATTGTTCGACTTCATGAAGTACCTGTGAGCATTGTCAGCGATCGGGACCCCAGGTTTACTTCTAGATTCTGGGGGAGTGTTCAGCGTGCGATGGGTACTACTCTCAGTTTGAGTACTGCCTATCATCCGAAGACTGATGGTCAGTCAGAGCGCACTATCCGTACTTTGGAGGATATGCTTAGAGCGTGAGTCATGGATTTTGGTTCAGCCTGGCAGGATCATTTGCCATTGATCGAGTTCGCGTACAACAACAGCTATCATACTAGTATTGGGATGACACCTTTTGAGGCGTTTTACGGGCGACGTTGTCGTACTCCACTCTTCTGGGAAGAAATGGGGGAGAGACAGGCTGAGAGACCGGAGTTTATCCAGCAGGCGGTAGACATTGTTGATCAGATCAAGAAATGGATTAAAACTGCACAGGATCGTCAGGCCAGCTATGCTAACACCAAGCGTAGACCTTTGCAGTTCGATATCGGGGAGAAAGTGTTTCTGAGAGTGTCACCTTTTCGCAAAATTCTCAGATTTGGCCTTAAGGGCAAGTTGTCTCCCAGGTTTATCGGTCCGTTTGAGATCTTGGAGAGCATTGGCGATTTGGCTTATCGACTAGCTTTTCCACCGCATCTTTCCAGTATTCATGATGTGTTCCACGTATCTCTGTTGCGACGATATGTGGCGGATGAGTCCCATATTCTGTAGCGGTCTGAGGTTCAGGTGAGCAAGGATTTGACCTATGTTGAGAAACCTATTCGTATCCTGGATCATAAGGATAAGGTTTTGCGGAACAAAGTCATTCCTCTGGTTTTAGTTCAGTGGAAGCGCCGAGGCACTGAGGAAGCTACTTGGGAGCTTGAGGACAGGATGCGTGAAGACCATCCTGAGTTGTTTTGATTTCATTCTTATAGTTGTATTCAGTTGCAAACTCTGTAAACGTTTGATTTGAATAAAAAATGTTTCTGATTTCTGTATTACATTCGGTACTTAAGATCTGATTTCGAGGACGAAACATCTTAAGTGGGGGAGAATGTAGTAGCCCGTACCCAAAATCAGTGATTAAGGATTAATCAACGCTAATTAAATAGATTGGGTACCGGACGGATCGGAAGCTCCGATGTAGGATCGGACGTTCCGATCGAGATCGGAAGCTCCGATGCAGGATCGAAAGCTTCGATGGTATTACGTCAGGCATGACGTGTGGCAGGATCGGAAGATCCGATCAGGATCGGAAGCTCCGATCACCCCTATCCGAAGTCAACTAGTGATATTTTGACACGTGGCAGATAAGGATCTTCGGAAGCTCCGATGGCAGGATCGGACATTCCGATTGAGGATCGGAGGTTTCGATCGAGGATCGGAGGTTCCGATCGATGTCTATAAATAGAAGGCCAAGGCTTCACTTTCATTTGCCAATTCCGAGAATCCCTCTCTATTCCAGGCATATTTGAGTAGTTCTAGTCTTCATAGGCTTGACCCGGGGGTTGGCGAGGCGTTCGATAGTCGTAGCGGAGTTGTGCCCAAGTTCTGGAGGCATCGACTTCAAAGGGTTAATGACGGACGAAGGTATAGCTTTTGCTTCCTATAAATATTTATGAGTATGCAATAGCTTAGTTAAGGCTTTTAGAGCACTATAATGATAGTAGTATCATTTGGCAGTGTAGAGCAGACTATAGGCGTGGACCTAGAGTTGGTAGAGCTTGCACTGAATTGAGGTACGAAAGTACTGTTCGAGATATCTTGACTGAGTATGCATGTCTTATGTGACTGCATGATTTATATGTCATGATTTATGCTGCATTCATTTGCATATTGAGCTATCACCTTCGAGATGTCTATTAGTAGGGTTGTACCCTATCCTATTAGTGGATGGACTTCCATGGCTTTGGGTCCGGTAAATCCATTGGTATTATGGTATGGGAGCCACCTCCTAAAGCGACGGCACAACGTGCTACATACCAGGGCCCGATCTGTCTCTGTTATCTGATCCTTGACCTCGAGTTTATAGGGAGTTCACTTTGCATGCATGCATACTCATACTCTCGTACTGAGCATTTTATGCTCACGTCTCGTACTCTGTATTTCTGGACACTCTATTCCATGGGGCAGGTTTGCGATTGGAAGGCGGGTGGATCCAAGAGCTAGGCAGTTGTTGGCCAGCTGGAGGTTCGCCTAGGTTTTATTCTGTTGTTATTTGGATTGATACAGCTGTTCGATCTGGTTGTATAATATTTGGGTATTTATAAATTTCTTGCCTTGGGATTGTATATGTTTATGGTTTCCGCAGTTTTATTCTGATATCCGTTTAATTGAGTTAATTGCATGCCTAAGTTCTGTTTAGTAGGTGATCCAGGTAAGGGTCACTACATGATTTTATTTCTAGTTATGTTTAAATTACTATTAATGTGACATAAAGCTTTTGGTGTATATTTCCATGAAATAACCCCGGGATTTTAATTTGAAAGAAACGGTGTACGTGGTTGGTTATGTAAAATAGGCAGTGTTGTCATTTGTGTTGTAACACCACAGACAACACAGTGCAGAGGAAATTTAAAGCGTAAATAAAATACAAGTAAATAATTTTGCACGAGTATAAAAACTCGTGCGGGTGCCTTAGGGCTAAATATTACTAGTAAACGTAAGATCAGTCTTACAAAGCAATCCTAGTAATTTTATGAAAAGTCATTAAATCCTAAATTCTCAACAAGTTGAGAAATCAAACTTGCATCCTAAAATACAACAGAGTATAAAAGAAATTGGATGCAACTCCCGTAGCCTAAATTGAAGAGATAGAAAAGATCTTCAACTACACAGTTTCCACAGTGTTGTCTCTGATGTCTTCAACACGAACGGCAACACGGGGACATGCAACAACGATGGTTGCAAACTGATAAGTGCATTTTATGCACTTAATTTATATATGATTTGACTTGGATTTTGTGATGTATCGAGTGAATATTATGCGTATTTGTTGTTGTTTTTGTGAGTTGCAAGGATTTGAAGAAAAGTAGCAAGAAGAAGCGGAAAGCCGAATTACGGGATAGCAAACTTCAGAAAACTACTGGGAATGTTACATACACTTAAATCCAATCTCCACCGTTCAAATTGAATTTTTGGATGTTTTAAAGTTTCTGCCAAAATTTCAGCTCGATCCGACGACTAGAACTTAAGTTATGATTTTTACAAAACTGCTGCGCAGATGGTGAAATGGAAGAACAAGTAGCACCCCAGCTCTAGTTTTCCAGCACTCCAGCGCCCGTAAATTCATGTCCAGAGCGCCTCAGCACCGTCGTTTGAGCGCTCCAGCGCTAGACGTCCATCATTGAAAAATAAAATACGAAACTTGAGTGCCCCAGCGCCAAATTATTAGCGCTCCAGCGCTGCGTAGTCTCCAAAAATATGGAAAGTCTTAAATCGAGTTTTAAAAGGGATTTTCTGACTTATTCTGGGGGATACGAGGTTTTAGAGAGTTTTCAAGAGCATAAGACGGCTATTGAGAATTTTTGAAGTGCACAAGAGCTCGAGATTCTGGTACGAAGACTGAAGACGGCGGCATCCGGCGACGGAGAAGCTTCATTCTAATTCGTTCTAGTTTCTCTTTGAACTCTATTTTTCTTAGTTTATGGATTGTTGGAAAAACATGAGTTATTTGATTTTGAATTGCGTTATGAACTAATTTCTTAGTCTAGAGGTAGACGGATCTTGACTGAAAACCATGATTGACATATTTTGATTTAGATATTTAAATTTTTTCGCACAGTTTATTTGTGTTTTCCTGATTTTAATGCTTTCAATTTACTGGCCATAGATTGAATGATATTTTATTTAGAATCTATCACTCGAGAGAGGAGATTTTGAATACGACATAGGAAAATACATCTTTGATGTTTATATTATTCGAGAGGCATATAACTTCATAGAAGTCATTAGAAGAATTCTTGTGCTATTTACCGGATTTAATAGTTGAACTTAGATAGAGATATTGAGTTTGCTATTGAATACGAATTTCTGCTTGACACTCGAGAGAGGTAGTAGAAAATAATAGGGATTCTTGGCTAATAAACTAGAAGAATTGATAATTAAACAATCATTATAAATAAATTGTGGTGGACAGTCAAGTGAAGTCGAACCTCTAGCATTCATCGCTTATTGAACTTTCATCTCGTGAACTCGTGGTTATTTAGTTTTGTTTCTTGCAAATTTTAGTTTTATAAAAATCAAACCATTTTCGTAGCTCTACATAGGATTAGGATTTTATTAGTTGCAAATATTTGATATAATATCATTTATTCATTCTCCGTGGGATCGACTTGGACTTAATTCCTATATTATAACTTGACATCGTGCGCTTGCGAGCGAAAAACATGCAACAAGTTTTTGGCGCCGTTGCCGGGGAATGAATTTTATTTGATTTATATTAAATTGTGCTAATTGGTCTTAATTTTGATTTAGAGCATTTTATTTTATTTTGTTGGTTCTAATTTTAAATCTTTCCTGTCTATGCAGTTTATGCGAAAAAGCCAAAGTTACGACTCACTGCCCTTTGATCCGGAAATCGAGAAAACTGCTA
Source organism: Henckelia pumila (assembly GCF_033568475.1). NCBI lineage: Eukaryota > Viridiplantae > Streptophyta > Magnoliopsida > Lamiales > Gesneriaceae > Henckelia > Henckelia pumila. Next base: position 57,042,710 of record NC_133122.1, on the reverse strand, counting down.
AAGCTTTGAGAAAAGCTAGAAGAGAAGAGTTGCAACAAATGGCTGAAGAAAGGGAAAGAGCTGTCAATAATGCTCCGGTGCCGATCAGAGATCACTTTCGACCAGTGATCAATACTCATTATTCTGGGATAGCTCGGCAGAACATCATGGCAAATAATTTTGAGTTGAAGCCAGCTCTGATTAATATGGTGCAGTAGAATCAGTTCAGGGGTGCAGCTACTGAAGATCCAAATCTGCATCTGCGTACTTTTCTGGAGATTGCTGACACAGTGAAGATTCATGGTGTTACTAAGGACACCATCAGACTACGATTGTTCACATTCTCTCTTAGGGACAATGCTCGTAGTTGGTTGCAGTCACTACCTCTTGGGAGTATCACTACATGGGAAGACATGGCATCCAAATTTCTGGCTAAGTACTTTCCTCCTGCCAAGTCTACCCAGCTGAAAATTGAGATCACTACTTTCAAACAGCAAGATTTTGAGCAGCTTTATGAAGCTTGGGAGCAGTACAAGGAGTTGCTTAGGAAGTGTCCAAACCATAATTTTCCGGATTGGGAACAGATTGAGTTATTCTACAATAGTTTGAATGGCCCAACAAGGATTTCTGTGGATGCTGCAGCTGGAGGTTCAATATTTTCTAAATTTCCTGAACAGGCTTATGAGATGCTTGAGCAAATGACTGTTAACAGTTATCAGTGGCCGAGTGAGAGATCTGCAATAAGGAAGCCTGCTGGAATTCATGAGGTTGATGCATTCACTGCTTTGACTGCTCAGATGGCTACTATTTCTACACAGTTGTCTGCACTGACCAGAGGGAATCAAAGTTCTAATGAGACAGCATCGCTGGAGACTGCCGTAAATTCTGCTGATGGATTTGAGAGTGTGGAGCAAGCTCATTATGTGAACAACAGGAATTACAACAATTATCGAGGTAATCCTGTACCCAATCAGTATCATCCTAGTTTTCGTAATCATGAGAATTTTTCCTATGCAAACAATAAGAATGTGTTGAATCCTCCACCGGAGTTCAATACTCAGAATGGTGAAGGTAAGGCATCGTTGGAAGATTTAGTGAGTAATTTTATTGCAGAATCATCCACAAGATTTAAGAGGAATGAAAATAGGCTTGATAGGATGGAGACACACTTGACCAATGTGAGCGCTTCTATGAAAAATCTTGAAACACAAATTGGTCAACTGGCGAATGCATTGAATAATCAGCAGAGAGGTGTATTCCTAGCAATACTGAGGTTAATCCAAGGAGCAGTGCAAGGCTATCACCCTTAGAAGTGGTAAAGAACTTGGGGTTGATGACCCAAAGGAAGTAGATGATGAAGAGGCTGAAGAGATTGTGGTGGAGTCTGAAAAATCTGTTAGCAAAAATTCCAGCAATTCTGCAGTTATGCCTGAGAAACCGCTTGTACCAAAAGCTGTTTTGCCATATCCTCAGCGGTTCAAGAAGAAAGCGTTGGATGAGAAGTTTTCTAAGTTTTTTGACATCTTCAAGAAAATTCATATTAATATTCCATTCGCTGATGCTTTGGAGCAGATGCCGCATTATGCAAAATTCTTGAAGGAGGTGATGTCTAAGAAGCGGAAGGTGGAGGAGTTCGAGACTGTCAACCTGACTGAAGAGTGCAGTGCTATCCTGCAAAAGAAGCTACCACAAAAATTAAAAGATCTAGGGAGTTTTACGATTCCTTGCATTATTGGTTCTTCTAATTTTAATAAAGCACTTTGTGATTTAGGAGCTAGCATTAACTTAATACCTTTGTCTGTTTTCAGGAGTTTGGGACTTGGAGAGGTGAAACCCACGACAATCGCATTGCAGCTAGCTGACAGATCTATCACATATCCATTTGGAATCATTGAGGATGTACTGGTAAAAGTAGATAAATTTATTTTTCCTACAGATTTTGTTGTGCTAGATATGGAGGAGGATGCAAATATGCCATTGATTTTGGGGAGACCGTTCTTGGCTACTACTGAAGCCAAGATTGATGTGAAGAAAGGTGAGTTGACGATGGGAGTTGATGGTGAGAAGGTGATCTTTAATGTTTATAAGGAGGTTAAAAATTCATCCATGGAAAAAGTGTTCATGATTGAACAATCAAAGAAGATGGAATGTTGCTGCAAAGTTGTTAGTGCTGTATAATTGCCAAGAGAGAATGATCCGAAGGTAGCAAAGAAGAAAAAGAGAAAGAAAGCAAAGATCAAGAAGATTGTTGAATATGTTTGGAGGGTGAAAGAAAAGGAAAAGACCTCCAACAAAGTGGAACCGGGCTAGAATCAGAATATAGTCGGGCTATGGACTATAAACTAAGCGCTTCTTGGGAGGCAACCCAAGCAATTTTTTTTATTTACTTTATTGTTTCTTTTATTTTAGTTGTTTTCCTTTTTATTATTTTTTATCACGAGGAAACTAGACATCAATAATGATTTTGAATTGTGTAGGTGAAAAAGTATGGAGCTGAAAGAGTTTAGGAGCCACCCCTGATGAAGAGTTTTGAGTGATTAAGATGGTGCCGAGTACTGATGCTTGGTGCCTAAGGTATGTGTCCCTTGTTTTTAATGAATATTGTACATTGAGGACAATGCACAATTTAAGTTTGGGGGGGGGGGTGTTTAAAAATTGTGAGAATTTGAAATTTTTTATGAGTTAGTTGGAGTTGAAGGCATGATGTTGTAATTGTGTTGGCCTATGATGAAAATAAATTTTGTGTGCTGAAAAAGTTTATGTTAGCTATATTTAATCTTGATTTCTCACATTTATGCACGAATGCCATGATTTTCGATACTCCTAGCAATTAGAAAAAAATTTATGTGGATTTGTGATGTGGATTAGAGGATTTGATTCTTAACTCTTGTGATTTTTATTTGAAACTAAGGTAGATTTTTAAGATCACAGAAGTGATTTAGCCGTTTTTTTCGAATCTATTGAGTTTTTTTAGCCATTCTATATTCATGAAAAATCCAAAAAAAATTGAGTAGCTAAAAAGTTCAAAGAAAAGTAATGGCGGAGAAAGTAAGGTGAGGGGAGGCCTTGAAAAAAAAAAAATGGATTGAAATTCTAGTCCAAATACAAGGCATAAAGATGGAGATGTATAGAGTAGAAGAAAGCCAAGACTAATGTTTGGCAATGCAAATAAAAAAATTTTAGCTACTCATAATCCTGCATAAATTGAAAATATTCAATTTCCTTTGCTTTGCATCATGAGTCCTTGTTTGCATTGATATATATATATGGATGCTTATCTCCTGCTGATTATACTTGAGCCTAATGTTAACCGAAAAAGTCCTGTTGATCTGTGCAATTAGAAGTTGAACTTGGTTGAGAGTATTTTGAAACTTGAGGACGGAGTTAATGATTTTATGAAGCTTACAAATTGCATGATTTTATAGAAAGTTAGGTGGGTAGATGAGATTGGCAAATCACACACACACACGAGAACTCTTGAGAAAATTAGCCGACATGTGTATTGAATCTTGGAATGTATAAATTCGGAGGTCGACTATATTGCTCATTACTATTTTGCTCGGGACTAGCAAAAGTTTAAGTTTGGGGGGATTTGATAAGTGCATTTTATGCACTTAATTTATATATGATTTGACTTGAATTTTGTGATGTATCGAGTGAATATTATGCATATTTGTTGTTGTTTTTGTGAGTTGCAAGAATTTGAAGAAAAGTAGCAAGAAGAAGCGGAAAGCCGAATTACGGGACAGCAAACTTCAAAAAATTACTGGGAATGTTACAGACACCTAAATCCGATCTTCACTTTTCAAATTGAAGTTTTGGATGTTTTAAAGTTTCTGCCAAAATTCCAGCTCGATCCGACGACTAGAACTTAAATTATGATTTTTACAAAACTCCTGCGCAGATGGTGAAATGGAAGAACAAGTAGCGCCCCAGCTCTAGTTTTCCAGCGCTCCAACGCCCGTAAATTCATGTCCAGAGCGCCTCAGCGCCGTCTTTTGAGCGCTCCAGCGCTAGACGTTCTTCATTGAAAAATAAAATACGAAACTTGAGCGCCCCAGCGCCGAATTATTAGCGCGCCAGCGCTGCGCAGTCTCCAAAAATATGGAAAGTCTTAAATCGAGTTTTAAAAGAGATTTTATGACTTATTCTGGAGGATACGAGGTTTTAGAGAGTTTTCAAGAGCATAAGACGGCTATTGAGAATTTTTGAAGTGCACAAGAGCTCAAGATTCCGGTACGAAGACTGAAGACGGCGGCATCCGGCGACGGAGAAGCTTCATTCTAATTCGTTCTAGTTTCTCTTTGAACTCTATTTTTCTTAGTTTATGGATTGTTGGAAAAACATGAGTTATTTGATTTTGAATTGCGTTATGAACTAATTTCTTAGTCTAGAGTTAGACAGATCTTGACTGGAAACCATGATTGACATATTTTGATTTAGATATTTAAATTTCTTCGCACAGTTTATTTGTGTTTTCCTGATTTTAATGCTTTCAATTTACTGGCCATAGATTGAATGATATTTTATTTAGAATCTATCACTCGAGAGAGGAGATTTTGAATACGACATAGGAAAATACATCTTTGATATTTATATTGTTCGATAGGCATATAACTTCATAGAAGTCATTAGAAGAATTCTTGTGCTATTTACCGGATTTAATAGTTGAACTTAGATAGAGATATTGAGTTTGCTATTGAATACGAATTTCTGCTTGACACTCGAGAGAGATAGTAGAAAATAATAGGGATTCTTGGCTAATAAACGAGAAGAATTGATAATTAAACAATCATTAGAAATAAATTGTGGTGGACAGTCAAGTGAAGTCGAACCTCTAGCATTCATCGCTTATTGAATTTTCATCTCGTGAACTCGTGGTTATTTAGTTTTGTTTCTTGCAAATTTTAGTTTTATAAAAATTAAACCATTTTTGTAGCTCTACATAGGATTAGGATTTTATTAGTTGCAAATATTTGATATAATATCATTTATTCATTCTCCGTAGGATCGACTTGGACTTAATTCCTATATTATAACTTGACATCGTGCGCTTGCGAGCGAAAAACACGCAACACAAACCTTGCTTCAGAGTTCTTCAAATTCTTCAACAGAATTCTTCAGAGTATGCGCAGTGTATTATCGTCTGAAGCCACCTCTCATCTTGTGCGTGAAATCCCTTTTTATAGATTAGCTTTCAAATCTTGAGGATTTTCTTAGATAGAGTCCTACAATAATAAGCAACTATCTCTTAGTAGGAAATAAACTCTATCAAATCTTGCAAATTAAATCTTGATAATATCGAATTATATTATTTCAAATAATCACCTTATCAAGACATGATTTAAACTTGGCAAATATATGTTTAACATAATCGATATATATATAAGATATTTATCATATATTTTATTTTGTCTATAAATAAAAATCTTATAATATCCAATTAATTAAGGGCCGAAAATATCAAGGAATAAAATTTCTTTCAATCTTCCCCTTTTTGCTTTCTGGACAAAACATTGCACAAGTATGAAATAATCATAAACTCCCCCTGAGTTTAAAAATCTTCTCCTGTAACGCCCGGGATTAATTGAATTAATTCGAAAATTATTTAATTTTAATTCGAGTATATTTAATTTGAGAATTTTAGAGTTTTGAATTAAATTCTAATATTCTTAAATTATTTAAGATTGAAATTGAATTAAAAAGGTTTTTCGAGGACCGATTTGCAAATAGTGAAGGCTTGAGGGGCCAATGTGCAATTTCTGGAATTAGTTGCTCACACTTGGCATGTAGATGGAAACCAACGTGTTTATTACATATTCCCACAGAAAATTCAACCCAAGAACCGAGAGAAAGGGGAAATGCAGAATTCAAGTCCATTCTTCAATTTCAAATTGTGATATCTTTTGATCCGTTCGTCCGATTTCAATTCCGAAAATTGTTTTGGAATCCTTGCAAGAAGGGATATCTATTGATGTAAGTATTTATGAGATTCAGTATGATTCAAAATCATGTTAGGGGGCAGAAGTCAGAATTTATTATAGTTTGGTGTTCTTAAGCTTTTATGGATTGATATATTGAAACCGGTTCAAAGAACGGATGCCGTATAGATTTGCTATGATTTTCAGCAAGTACTCGAGATTCTTACTTATTATTATGCTGGTTTATGATGGTATATACATACTGATATGTGTGGATTTAAGTGAAGAGGATTGATACATTACGATATCGAAGTTAATTGAAGAACGAGCGTCGTTTGTATTTGATATGAAATTCCAGCTAATATTTCGAAATCCATGTTTCTAATTTTGCTTGTGTATGATGATATTGAACTGATATGAGAAGGGATTGAAGTTGATTTGAATGATATAATTGATAGATTTTAGTTTCGGTTACCGAATTTATACCGTTACGCCGCAGGTTCAAAATTTTGATAAAGTTTGAATAGATGAGTTGGAGCTGTACTCTATATGATTTCTTGCTGATATAAATGGCTTGTAATTACTTCATTTCAGATTAATATTGAAGGCCATTGAGCTCGAAAAGTTCAGCTTCGAATCGATAGAAGTTTGATCAAGGTTTGTGACTTTTAGCCTTGAAGAAAGAATTGAGTCTTGAGCAGATTTTTTTGACAAGAGACATGTTGTATTGTTTGATCAGGTTGGAAGAGTTGGAAACCAAGAAAAGGAAGGTATAAGACAACCTTTAAAGAAAGGGCTTGCAGACTCAATATGAATCTATTGAGTATCCCTTTCTAAAACCACATACTTTGTGCTTCTATTGTTAATAGATGCTTATATGATTACTTACTTGATCTAGTTCGTATTGTTGGTCTTGAATTGATGCGTTTGAGTTTGTTGCATTCATATTGGGCCAACTTTCTTTCGAGTTTCGAGGGCTGAGTTGCTCAGATAAAATGATAGGACGTTTGGGCGTATATTGAAAAATTTAGGTGATTGAGTTGTCCCTAATGTTTAACGGTTGGGTGATTGAGTCATCCCTAACGTTTGACAATCAATATAGTGGACCAAAGTCCGAGAATAAACACTCAACGTCACCTCGAATGGAGAGTAGGTGGATGGGTTGACATGTTTCTTTCTCAGGTATCCCAAAACAAGAACCGATACCGATATGATAACCGATTTTAAATCATGCATTGCTTTCAATTTAAATAGACGAGTTTCTATTATTTGTTAAGTTGAAATATTGCATGATTGTTTGAAAAGTTGATATTAAATTATTGACTTAATATGAGTTGTAGTTGTTGATAGCATGTCTTGCTTGATTTTATAGTTTGCAACTTGATTATAGCATGTTGAGTTAATATGCCTTAAGTTGCTTTGAGTCTTATTTGCTGAATGAATGTTAATATGCTTTGTAAGGCTCGGGATTATTTGATTTAATCCAAAATTAATTAATTTTAATCCGAGTATATTTAATTTGAGAATTTTGGAGTTTTGAATTAAATTCTAATATTCTTAAATTATTTAGAATTGAAATTGAATTAAAAAGATTTGGCGAGGACCGATTTGCAAATAAGCAAGAATTGAGGGGCCAAAGTGCAATTTTCAAATTTTACTTGGACACTTGGCTTGAATATGTAGTGAACGTGTATACACATGTTTTATCATCAATTATGATCAGAATTATCATCTTCCTCAATAGCCAAAACCGAGACCTTCAATTCTTTGTTCAAATTTGATCTTCTAAATTCGATAACTTTTGCTCCGGTTGTTCGATTTCAATTCCGAAGATAGTTCTAAAATCCTTGCAAGAAGGGCTATCTATTGATATAAGTATTGATGGGATTTAGCATGTTTTGAAATTATGTTTTTGGGCAGAAATCAGAATTGGTCATGGTGTTGTGTTCTTGAGCTTATATTGTTTGTTATATCGAAACCGGTTTGAAGATTTGATACCATTTGTATTTGCTATGAATTTCCAGCTTATACTCGAGATTTGTATGCTTCTAATATGCTGGTTATTCAGAGTTTATTGCTGATATGGTATGGTGATGAAGTTGATATGAATGTTAGAATTGATAGAAGTTAGTTTTGGTTACCGAGTTTGTACCATTACTCTGCCGGTTTAGAATTTGAAACTGTTTTGATGGCTTATGATGGAACTGTGGATGAAGTGAGTTATTTTTGCTGTGTTTTCAGTTTTGAAAACAGGGGGATCGAACTCGAACCTTCAGCTTCGAACCGGGATCGAATGGGGCCAAGATTTATGACGTTGAGCCTTGAAAATCAAGTAGTGTTTGAGCAGATTTTTTATACAAGGTTGTGTTGTATGGCTTGACCAGATTTGGGAGCAGATTTTGATAGCCTTGAAGAGCTTGAAACCAAGACAAGAAAGGTATAAACCAACATCGAACCACGGGATATATAACTCGAGTTAGATTGACTTGAGTTTCCCTAAACCATATACTTATTTGTTTCTTGTTGGAATTGATTTATTTTCAAGTCCATAGATATATTTTCTTGATTGTTTAATTGATAGATGAATTGTATGAGATAGATGATGGCATAGATAGATAAGTCTATTGCCTTTCCTTGCTAGATTAGCTTGTCTCTTGTAGGTGGCTTAGATTAATGCTTCTAGAATTGGTTGCATCTTGATAAGCCACTAGATCTTAAAGAGTTAAAGGCGGATGTGCCATTTCTTAGGAAGGCAGATGTGCCAAATTACTGAATGTTTGGATTTGTATCGATATGCGTAGGAGTAGATCGACTCCTATGACCGAAGATCGATATAGTGGACCAAAGTTTGGGAATAAGAACGTACCGCCACCTCGAATGGGAGAGTAGGTGGGAGATTTGTTGCGTTCATATTCAAACCGGGATCCCTAGATGAGAGTTGAGAAAATAGTCAAGTCTTGGTCTAGAGTTAAGACTAAGAGTCAAGATCAAGAAGTCATACAAAAACAAAAGTAGAGTCAAGACTAAGGCACTACATAGATTTGATAGATGACTTTGTGTGGCTGAATATGTTATGCTTTGAATATAGCATGTTTTTGTGCTACGCTTTGATTTATAGCATGTCTTTGTTATATGTTTTGAATTATAGCATGTATTGTGGTTCATGAATATTTTTATGAATTAATTATGATAGTAATTACACTTGAACTTAATAGCATGCTATATGTTGCTTATACTAGGAAATGTATTTCTCACCGGAGATATCCGGCTGTTGTTGTGTTTGTATGTGTTCATGACAATAGGTAGTTCGGGATCAGGACAGAGGCGAGCATGAAGAACAGAGATTTGAAAGAGTGGGTGCCTGGTGAGCCAACTTGTGGCTAAGGGCTTTGATGACTCTTTGTATAAACAATCTTTTGTTTAAATATAATTTACACTTTTATTAATGACAATGACTTTATCTCTCTTCATATTGTTATATTGTGATATACTATTGTTGTTTTGATAAAGACCTTGAATATACTATAGTGTATGTAAGATGTGGTAGAACATGGGGATGTCTATCATGAAACACATCTTATAGTCACTGTATATTCTAAACTGTTCCTAGTCGATTGAGCCGTCCGATAATAAGGATAAGGATCGCTCGAGTTTGAGACTAGCATTTGCGATGCAGAGTACCACGTTTCATTGGTAAGGAACATAGAGATGTTCGAAGCATGCAAATGGATATTCATACGATGAATGATCGAACTACCCTATCCGGACTTTCCAAGTGGTTATCACTTATCGAGTGGATAAAGTCCGCGGTTTTGGTTGTACACCATTAGTCCTTACTACTTGAAACATCATTGAGACTCTATATGCTAGTACTGTGCTTTGACTCGTTTACCGACTCTATTGGGGTCATCAGGTGTCGGGATTGGGTACAGTTACCACACATATAGGAGTCGATGCTTTGTTGTCAAGGATTCACCACATACTTGCGAGTGTGGATATCCTATGCGATCTGAGGAGATATTAGTGTGACGAATCTCTGGCCAGAGTACATGATGTGTTTTAAGAAATGGTTTCTTAGTAACACATGCGATGTCACTATTTGATCTTCAAGATGTATTGCATAGTTATCGAATCTCGAATGACTCTCGATATACCAATGGTTGTTGATTCGATCGGGATATATGGATGAAGGGACCGTACTGTACGCTAACCAAAATCTATTGGTTCTTGCAGGCACTATCAGTGATACCTAGGGAATCATGGGGCGATGTTGCTAGGCGCTCTTACCATGATTCGATGGGCAAGTCGGAAATTGTTGTTCCGAGTCACAAGGAGTTGTGAGCCCATGGCTAGCTGTATCCCTGAACCATTGAGGGTCACACAGATTAATGGATTTTTAATCTCCGTTGAGATAGTTAAATTTAAAGAGTTAAATTTAATGAACAAAGAAGTTGGACTTCTTAATTAAGAGTAGAGGAGTAAGATTTCCTAAAATGACATAGGGATGGGCATTTTTGGAAATCACTGAATTCGGATTCAGAAAAATTTATCTTGACTTTAAAAGGTGCAGAAATGGTTTCTGTGCACATTGGTGAAATCGGTTTATCAATCGGAGTCATGATGAATTTTATATTAATTTCTGAACATGCGGGCTTTGCTTGTCGGGCTTGAACTTATGACTAATGGGCCCTAAGCTGTTAGCGGCCTACATTATAAATAAGTTATTGCAGTACATAAATTACATACAACAGGTCACAAATTTTCGAAAACCTAGTGATTTTCTCTCAGTAGTGGCCGCCCCCTTTTCCCCTCTACTCGGTAAAATCCAGTCTGTGAATTTTGAATTACAGTATGGTTTAACGGATCAAATTCGTTAATCTCTTCGTAGAAACTTCTGATAGATTTTCTAGTTCAATCTATTAGAGGGATTAATTATCCGTTCGTGGACCTGATTGAAGAACAGTTCGTCCATCAGTTCCAGGGATATACAACAAGAGCAGAGCAATCTGTTGGTGTCCAAAATCTCGATTCGAGATTGAAGGTAAAAATTTATAATTGTTATTTAATTTTTACACACACACAATTTAATTGTAAGGTTGATACCCATTATGGAATCGTTCCATATAAAATTTTTAAACTTCCGCTGCACCGGGTATCAATCCTGATTGATCTGATCGCCGCGTTCTCCAACAGTGGTATCAGAGCCAGGTTGCTCAGATCAAGCGATTAAATTAATCGATTGTACAAAAATTTTTAAGCCTCGGTTTTTGAAACAAAATAAATATTTTAAAATAAAATTTTTTTTTTTTCGGGCAAAAACCCGGGCAGCGATTGGATCGCTGCCCGGGGGGGCAGCGATCGTCGCTGCCCCGGGCAGCGCACGGCGCTGCGCAGGGCGGCGCACGGCGCTGCCCTAGGGGCAGCCGGGCTGCCCGGCCCGATCCCTAGTGGGCGCGGGCAGCCCGGGAATGTCCCGGGCGGCCCGCGGAAAAATTAATTTTTAATTTTAAATTAAATTTTAATATGTTAAAATTCTATTTTTGGTCCGATCGAAAATTGTTTTTGATTGGTCCACGAGGCGTCGGATCGAATTGTTCGAGTCCGAAAATTTTAAAATTGATTTTTGGATAAATTTGAATTTTTGGAAAATTTAAATATTTTATCCGTTAAATTGAATTTTGAAATTAATTATTTTTGGTAATTGATGATAAGATATGATCTTATGGATATATTGAGTAAAATATGATTTTATGTATAAAATTGGATTTTATAGATAAAATATGATTTTATTTGATAAAAAGATAAAATATGATTTTGTATGTAAAATAAGATTTTATATATGAAATATGATTTTATCCTTTTAAATTTAAATTGCCATTGCATGTTATCCAATAAATTAATTTTGAATTAAATGTTATTGGATAAGGATGATCGATTGCCATGACCAATTTTGTAGGTGTATGTTAGGAATTTACATTTGTTTTTATTGTTGTTGGATTTATTAATGGGCCTGGTTTATGGCCCAATATGAATTGTCATATGTAATAAAAGTGGGCATGGTTTATGGCCCGTTCCCACCCCTTAAAAATGTATCCCCTACTTGTCATTGTTATTTATTATAAATACATTAGATTTAGTGGGAGATCAAGATTTGAAGATGGAGGTGGGCCCAACAGACAATAAAGACAGAAGAAATGTAAATTGGAAGCTCAATGTAATAGGATTGCATTGCATACTGCATATTACCTAGGATTGGACTAAGACTCGTGATTGGCAACCACGGGTCGATTAGAAATGGAATCGATCATCCTATATAATATGTGATATTATTATTGTATGCATGTTTTAGACAAAATTATGTGAATTCGGCAAGCATAAAAAATTTTAAAAATGATGAGACAAATTTTCATAATTAAAATCCCTCATTTAAAATATGATTTAAAATTGATATCAAGATAAATAAAGGAAATTTAAATTTGTTTAAATGTTCCTACATTCCATCAACGATCAATGTATGAGATGCTACCCGCGGATACGGTCCGGCTCATATTATTGGGGGGGCCCGTTCGTCGGAAAGCTGTACATTGGATCGACACATGTTGTAAGTTGGGTGGAACTCCCATGGGATCGGCTCATATTATTGGGGGATCCACATGGCGACCGTCCATCACAACTTAATATTGATGGGTCATCTTGACATGTCACAATAAATGGCGTCATATTATTGGGCCCTTATTGGACATGAGGTAAAAAACATGGAGGTTGCTTTGGAAGCAATTGGGCTCTACCTTTTGAAAATTATGGTTGGCTGATATTATTCGGGACCATAGTTTGTCAATTGGACTCCATGTTCTCACTAAGGAAAACAGTTTCTCGTTTTCACTAGAGGGTAGTGAAATCGTTAAAATAGTGGGAGTGAGATTCATAAAATAAATTTCGCCTATTTTATGTCTTAGTAAATTACTTAAACAATCACTGATATTTGTCTGTTTCTTTTCAGTATTTCATAAAGATGAATTCGCGTAATCCACTTTTCTCGATCCTCGAACAAAATAAATTGACTGGCGCAAACTATACGGAATGGTTCCGTAAGTTGAAGATTGTCTTGACTTCGGAGAAGATGCTCTACGTGTTAGAAAAATCTCCTCCGAAGGAAGCACCAGCTGACATAAGTCCGGAAGAGTTAGCCAAACTTGATACATGGTGGGACCATGATATCAAGGCCAAATGCTATATGCAAGCCTCGATGTCTGATGAACTCCAGAGGAGATTTGAGGACACCGTGAATGCTGCTGACATTCACGTACAACTCAAGGAACTTTTTGGGGCTCAATCGAGGGCTGAAAGGTTCGCTACTGTAAAGGAGCTAATGACGTGTCGCATGCGTGAAGGGACTTCGGTCCGTGATCATGGGGTACGAGTGATTTGGCTCATACAGAAGTTGGTAACCCTTGATTTGGTGTTGGAGCATGAACTCAACGTGGACTTACTACTTCTATCTCTTCCTTCCTCGTTTGACGGATTTGTGGTGAATTTCAATATGAACAAGATAGAGGCCTCCCTTGAAGAGATGGTCAATATGCTTGTGACATATGAATCCACATTAAAGAAGGATAAACCGGCTTTCTTGGTGGGCTCCTCTTCTTCTGCTAAGAAGGGGCCAAGTACAAAGGGTAAGAAACGTTCTGTCCCACCCAAGAAAATCGAACCCGAGAAGAAGTACAAGACAAAGGCTTCAAACATGGAAAAATCCAAGGATGTTTGCCATTACTGCAAGAAGCCCGGTCATTGGAAGCGTAACTGCAAGGAATATCTAGAGCAGTTGCGAACTGCGAAGGGTATGTTCTATATTGAAATAAATGTTTCACTTAATACTACTTCTTGGGTATTGGATACCGGATGTGGATCTCACATTTGCAATGATTTGCAGGTGATGACAAGAAGTCGTAGGCTTAGAATGGGTGAGACCCAGCTGAGGCTCGGAAATGGTTCCAGAGTTGAAGCTAAAGCTGTGGGAGATATTTATTTAATTTTGCAGAACGGTTTTAAATTACTTTTGAGAGATGTTTTATTTGTTCCGGATTTGATTAAAAACATTATTTCTGTTTCTATGCTTGATAGAGATGGTTATTCTTGCAATTTTGTGAATGGGATTTGCAATATTTACAAGAATGAATGTTTGATTGAAAATGGACAACTTTAAAATGATCTATATAACTTAAAACTAAAAGACGTTCCAATAAATTATGTTGATAAACCGGCAACAACAAACAAAAAGAAAATCGATAGCCAAAGCCCGGCAAACCTTTGGCACGCTAGGCTAGGTCATATTTCCTCAAGGAGGATGAACAAGCTAGTGGGAGAGGGCATGTTTGATATGTCTGATATTAACTCTCTACCTACTTGTGAATCCTGCCTAAAAGGAAAAATGACTAAATCTCCTTTTAAGGGGAAACTTGAGCGTAGTCAAAATCTGTTGGATTTGATCCATACAGATGTTTGTGGTCCATTTAGAGTTGGTACTCAATATGGCCACACCTACTTCATTACCTTTACTGATGATTATTCGAGGTATGGGTATTTATATTTAATGAAATATAAGTCTGAAGCATTTGAAAATTTCAAAGAATTCAAGGCTGAAGTAGAAAATAAGCTAGGTAAAAGTATTAAAGCACTTCGATCGGATCGAGGTGGAGAATACTTAAGTACCGAGTTTTTGGACTATCTAAAAGAGAATGAGATTCTCTCTCAGTGGACTCCTCCTATGACACCACAGCTTAATGGTGTATCGGAGCGTCGTAATCGAACTTTGTTGGACATGGTTCGGTCCATGATGAGCTTCACTGAGCTTCCACCTTCATTTTGGGGCTATGCGCTTGAAACGGCGGTATTATTGTTAAACAACGTCCACACTAAAGCAGTGGACAAAACACCATACGAGTTATGGAATGGCAAAGCTCCTAAGTATTCGTACTTGAGGATTTGGGGATGTCCTGCTTACGTGAAGCGGACAGTGGGAGATAAGTTGGATAGTCGATCCAACTTATGTTATTTTGTAGGGTATCCGAAGAATTCAATCGGATATTATTTCTATTATCCTGCTGAAACAAAGGTGTTTTTTCAAGGAATGCCACCTTCTTGGAGAAGGAGTTCTTATTGGATAAGAAAGGCGAGATGATGGAACTCGAAGAAATTCGAGAAGAACCCGAAATACAAAATAACGATCCTACACCTCAGGAACCATTGATAGACACGCCTGTACCTAGAAGATCCGAGAGGACTTCTAGACCTCCTATTCGATATGGTCTTCTTCTTGAAGGGGATCAAGATGAACCCGATGTTGGATGTGATCCAAGAAACTTCAAGGAAGCAATTTCTGATGCGGATTCAAATTTATGGCTTGAAGCTATGCAGTCGGAAATAGATTCGATGCATACAAACCAAGTTTGGTCTTTAGTAGATCCTCCCGATGGAATTGTTCCAATAGGGTGTAAATGGATCTACAAGAGAAAGCTTGGGCCTGATGGTAAGGTATTGACCTACAAGGCGCGATTGGTGGCGAAAGGTTATACTCAAAGACAAGGAGTTGACTATGATGAAACCTTTTCACCAGTTGCAATGTTCAAGTCCATAAGAATCCTTATTGCCATAGCTGCTTGGTATGACTATGAGATATGGCAAATGAATGTGAAGACTGCTTTTCTTAATGGAGACATTAAGGAAGAAATCTATATGAAGCAGCCTGAGGGGTACACATCCATGGGAAGCGAGCATAAGGTATGCAAGCTCCAGAGATCAATTTATGGTCTAAAACAAGCATCAAGAATTTGGAACCAGAAATTTGATGAAACAATAAAGGATTTTGGTTTCATCAAGAACCCGGAGGAACCATGCGTGTACAAGAAAGTAGTTAAGGATGCTGTGACATTCTTAGTACTTTATGTTGATGACATCCTACTCATTGGGAATGACGTAGGGATGTTGCAGTCAACAAAGATATGGTTATCAGGTAGATTCTCGATGAAGGATTTGGGTGAGGCATCCTATATTCTTGGGATACAGATCTATAGAGATAGATCTAAGAGAATGATAGGACTCACTCAATCAACCTACATCGACACCATATTGAAACGGTTTTCAATGGATGGGTCCAAGAGAGGACATCTACCCATGTGTCATGGAGTTTCTCTATCCAAGTCTATGTGTCCCAAGACGGATGAAGAGATAGAGAAAATGACACATGTACCATATGCGTCAGCCATAGGTATTATCATGTATGGGATGATATCTACCAGACCGGATGTAGCATTTGCTCTGAGTGTCACGAGCAGATATCAAGCTAATCCCGGTCAAATGCATTGGAAAGCCGTGAAGGACATTCTTAAGTACTTACGAAAGACTAAGAATATGTTCATGGTATATGGAGGAAGAGAACTAAAATTGGAAGGCTATACCGACTCTATCTTCCAAAGTGACGTGGATGACTCGAAGTCAACCTCTGGATTTGTGTTCATGCTCAATGGCGGTGCTGTCTCTTGGAAGAGTTCCAAGCAGGACACCACAGCGGATTCCACCACTGAGGCAGAATACATTGCAGCATCAGCTGCTGCTAAAGAGGCCGTTTGGATGAGGAATTTCGTCCAAGAGTTGGGCGTCATTTCTGAAGTTGTTGGTCCAGTCCCGGTGTACTGTGACAACACGGGTGCCGTTGCTCAGGCAAAGGAACCAAGGTCTCATCAAAGATCCAAACACGTACTGAGGAAATACCACAGCATCCGGGAGATTGTGGAAAGAGGAGACATCACTGCCGAAAGAGTGGCCTCTGCAGACAATATCGCTGATCCACTTGCCAGGACCATTATTTAACAAACATCGCGAAGCAATGGGTCTACGTAGTATGACTAGTTGGCTTTAGGGCAAGTAGGAGATTGAAAGAGTGGGTGCCCGGTGAGCCAACTTGTGGCTAAGGGCTTTGATGACTCTTTGTATAAACAATCTTTTGTTTAAATATAATTTACACTTTTATTAATGGCAATGACTTTATCTCTCTTCATATTGTTATATTGTGATATACTATTGTTGTTTTGATAAAGACCTTGAATATACTATAGTGTATGTAAGATGCGGTAGAACATGGGGATGTCTATCATGAAACACATCTTATAGTCACTGTATATTCTAAACTGTTCCTAGTCGATTGAGCCGTCCGATAATAAGGATAAGGATCGCTCAAGTTTGAGACTAGCATTTGCGATGCAGAGTACCACGTTTCATTGGTAAGGAACATAGAGATGTTCGAAGCATGCAAATGGATATTCATACGATGAATGATCGAACTACCCTATCCGGACTTTCCAAGTGGTTATCACTTATCGAGTGGATAAAGTCCGCGGTTTTGGTTGTACACCATTAGTCCTTATTACTTGAAACATCATTGAGACTCTATATGCTAGTACTGTGCTTTGACTCGTTTACCGACTCTATTGGGGTCATCAGGTGTCGGGATTGGGTACAGTTACAACACATATAGGAGTCGATGCTTTGTTGTCAAGGATTCACCACATACTTGCGAGTGTGGATATCCTATGCGATCTGAGGAGATATTAGTGTGACGAATCTCTGGCCAGAGTACATGATGTGTTTTAAGAAATGGTTTCTTAGTAACACATGCGATGTCACTATTTGATCTTCAAGATGTATTGCATAGTTATCGAATCTCGAACGACTCTCGATATACCAATGGTTGTTGATTCGATCGGGATATATGGATGAAGGGACCGTACTATACGCTAACCAAAATCTATTGGTTCTTGCAGGCACTATCAGTGATACCTAGGGAATCATGGGGCGATGTTGCTAGGCGCTCTTACCATGATTCGATGGGCAAGTCGGAAATTGTTGTTCCGAGTCACAAGGAGTTGTGAGACCACGGCTAGCTGTATCCCTGAACCATTGAGGGTCACACAGAGTAATGGATTTTTAATCCCCGTTGAGATAGTTAAATTTAAAGAGTTAAATTTAATGAACAAAGAAGTTGGACTTCTTAATTAAGAGTAGAGGAGTAAGATTTCCTAAAATGACATAGGGATGGGCATTTTTGGAAATCACTGAATTCGAATTCAGAAAAATTTATCTTGACTTTAAAAGGTGAAGAAATGGTTTCTGTTCACATTGGTGAAATCGGTTTATCAATCGGAGTCATGATGAATTTTATATTAATTTCTGAACATGCGGGCTTTGCTTGTCGGGCTTGAACTTATGACTAATGGGCCCTAAGCTGTTAGCGGCCTACATTATAAATAAGTTATTGCAGTACAGAAATTACATACAACAGGTCACAAATTTTCGAAAACCTAGTGATTTTCTCTCAGTAGTGGCCGCCCCCTTTCCCCCTCTGCTCGGTAAAATCCAGTCTGTGAATTTTGAATTACAGTATGGTTTAACGGATCAAATTCGTTAATCTCTTCGTAGAAACTTCTGATAGATTTTCTAGTGCAATCTATCAGAGGGATTAATTATCCGTTCGTGGACCTTATTGAAGAACAGTTCGTCCATCAGTTTCAGGGATATACAACAAGAGCAGAGCAATCTGTTGGTGTCCAAAATCTCGATTCGAGATTGAAGGTAAAAATTTATAATTGTTATTTAATTTTTACACACACACAATTTAATCGTAAGGTTGATACCCATTATGGAATCGTTCCATATAAAATTTTTAAACTTCCGCTGCACCGGGTATCAATCCTGATTGATCTGATCGCCGCGTTCTCCAACAATATTGAGAGTTAGAGTGGAGATCCGAGTTTAGATGTTCATTGTGCTGTCAATGTTTAGTGTAAACACTAGAAGCATGATTATGTTGTAGCTACTATTACCAAGACTTATTGTCTATCATGTTGTTGTGTTGTTGATGTTCATAGGATATAAATGATGATTGTAAATTCTTAAGACAACATGTTGTAGCCTCATGATTCTAGTATGAGACTTTATTCTAGTATATGGTGATCTTGTTCCTCTTTAACTATATCATGTTATAATGCATGTTAGCCTATGATTATGTATATATTATACATGAGATGATGCTAAATGGAAAAGAATAGAAGGGACTCACTTTTGACAGCAAAAGATCTTCTGTTTATTTTCTGCACATTGAGCCCGCTCGATCGGTGAAGATTGACCGATCGAGCGAGGCCCTTATTTCTGAGGCAGCGAGTTGAGCATTTTGGGCTCGCTCGATCGGTGAAGATTAACCGATCGAGCGAGGCCAAAATATTCCCAACCCGAGAAGTTGGCTTCAGGGCTCGCTCGATCGGGTGTTTTTCACCGATCGAGCGAGGTGCTCTATTTTAAAAAAAAAAAATTTGTTTATTTTATTTAGTCTTTGATGCTTGACTAATTATTATGATTATTTGGTTATTTGTATTGAAATGAGAGATTAGTACTCGGATCCTCACAATAGGTGGTATCAGAGCAAGAAAATTCTGGACTAAGATAGATAGGGAGTGGGGTAGATCGAGTCTTATTCCCTGCTTACTTATTTGATCATGCTGAGATTTATTTACATAATTGAATTATATGTTGTAAATGCTAGCATGGTTTACTTTCAAGTATTTACTTATATGATGTTGTATTTATTTTATTTGAAAGTATGATATGATGGTTAAAGACACATGTTTCTTGGAATATCTGACATGATTCAAGCATGTGTTATGTGGTTTATGACATGTTACCCGACTATCTGAATTGATTGGCAGCATGTTTTGGTATTCTTACCTTGATTATTTATTTAAGATTGAATCAGAACTGATTCTTGATCAGAGGTAAGATGATCAAAGGAGGACTGAGATAGATTTGTTGATTATGGTATCCTAACCATGTTGATAATCAGATATGTCTCGACGACAAGGACGACCAACTACTAGACAGACAGTGGCAGTTCCTCAGCCTGAACAGGCAAATGAAACACAGACATTTCCAGAACAGGTGAATGTAGCCCCGACAGTGCCAGAACAGGTGAATGTAGCCCCGACAGTGCCACAAGCACCAGAAGCACCGAGAATAGAACAGGGCATTATATCCGATGATTTGATGAATGTTACAGCTTCACCTATGGAAATACTGTTGAAACGGTTTCAGTCTTTTAAACCGCCAACGTTGAAGGGGACAGAAAATTCATTAGCTTGTGAGAGTTGGCTTGATGATATAGAAATGCTGTTTGAATCTCTTGATTACAGTGATGAACGGAGAGTCAGACTGATAGGCCATCAATTGCATGAAGTTGCAAAGAGTTGGTGGTTTACAACCTGTTGAAAAACTGGCGTTCAGATCAATCACGATTGATACCCGGTGCAGCGGAAGTTTAAAATTTTTATTATGGAACAATTCCATAGTGTGGGTATCAACCGTTCAACGATTAAATTATAAGTGTGTGTAAAATTTAAATAACAATTATTAAATTTTACCTTCAATCTCGAATCGAGATTATTGGACTCCAACAGATTTCTCTGCTCTTGTTGTCTCTCCCTGGAACCGATGAACTCCTTCAATCAGGTCCACGAATAGAGGTTTAAACCCTCTGATAGATTGCACTAGAAAATCTATCAGAAGTTTTCTACGAAGAGAATAAACGAATTTGATTCGCTATTCCAGACTGCAATTCAAAATCACAGACCGGAATTTCTCACGCAGAGAAGGGAGGGGCGGCCGAATTTGAGAGAGAGGAGACTAGGGTTTTCGAAATTTTGCTCTCAAAATTATGACCAATTGTGTGTAATTTCTGTACTGCAATAACTTATTTATAATGCAGGCCACTAACAGCTTAGGGCCCATTAGTCATAAGTTGAGGCCCGACAAGCAAAGCCCGCACGTTCAGAAATTAATATAAAATTCATCGTGACTCCGATTGATGAACCGATTTCACCAATGTGCACAGAAACCATTTCTGCACATTATAAAGTCAAGATAAATTTTCCTGAATCCGAATTCAGTGGTTTCCAAAAATGTCCATCCCTATGTCATTTTAGAAAATCCTACTCCCTTACTCTTATTTAAGAAGTCCAACTTCTTTATTCATTAAATTTAACTCTTTAAATTTAATTATCTCAACGGGGATTAAAACTCCATTACACTGTGTGACCCTCAATGGTTCAGGGATACAGCTAGCCGTGGGCTCACAACTCCTTGTGACTCGGAACAACACTTTTCGACTTGCCCAACGAATCATGGTAAAGCGCCTAGCAACATCGCCCCATGATTCCCTAGGTATCACTGATAGTGCCTACAAGAACCAGTAGATTTTGGTTAGCGTACAGTACGGTCCCTTCATCCATATATCCCGATCGAATCAACAACCATTGGTATATCGAGAGTCGCTCAAGATTCGATAACTATGCAATACATCTTGAAGATCAAATTAGTGACATCGCATGTGCTACTAAGAAACCATTTCTTAAATCACATCAAGTACTCTGGCCAGAGATTCGTCACACTAATATCTCCTCAGATCGCATAGGATATCCACACTCGCAAGTATGTGGTGAATCCTTGACAACAATGCATCGACTCCTATATGTGTTGTAACTGTACCCAATCCCGACACCTGATGACCCCCATAGAGTCGGTAAACGAGTCAAAGCACAGTACTAGCATATAGAGTCTCCATGATGTTTCAAGTAGTAAGGACTAATGGTGTACAACCAAAACCGCGGACTTTATCCACTCGATAAGTGATAACCACTTGGAAAGTCCGGATAGGGTAGTTCGATTATTCATCCTATGAATATCCATTTGCATGCTTCGAACATCTCCATGTTCCCTACCAATGAAACGTGGTACTCCGCATCGCAAATGCTAGTCTCAAACTCGAGCGATCCTTATCCTTATTCTCGGACGGCTCAATCGACTAGGAACATTTAGAATATACAGTGACTATAAGATGTATTTCATGATAGACATCCCCATGTTCTACCACATCTTACATACACTATAGTATATTCAAGGTCTTTATCAAAAAAACAATTGTATATCACAATATAACAATATGAAGAAAGATAAAGTCATTGCCATTAATAAAAGTGTAAATTACATTAAACAAAAGATCGTTTGTACAAAGAGTCATCAAAGCCCATAGCCACAAGTTGGCTCACTGGGCACCCACTCTTTCAATCTCCCACTTGCCCTATAGCCAACTAGTCATACTACGTAGACCCATTGCTTCGCGATGTTTGTCAAACAATGGTCCTGGCAAGGGCTTAGTAAGCGGATCAGCGATATTGTCTGCAGAGGCCACTCGTTCGACAGTGATGTCTCCTCTTTCCACAATCTCCCGGATGATGTGGTATTTCCTCAGTACGTGTTTGGATCTTTGATGAGACCTTGGTTCCTTTGCTTGAGCAACGGCACCCGTGTTGTCACAGTACACCGGGACTGGACCAACAAATTCAGGAATGACGCCCAACTCTTGGACGAACTTCCTCATCCAAACGGCCTCTTTAGCAGCAGCTGATGCTGCAATGTATTCAGCCTCAGTGGTGGAATCCGCTGTGGTGTCCTGCTTGGAACTCTTCCAAGAGACAGCACCGCCATTGAGCATGAACACAAATCCAGAGGTTGACTTCGAGTCATCCACGTCACTTTGGAAGCTAGAGTCGGTATAGCCTTCCAATTTCAGATCTCGTCCTCCATATACCATGAACATATTCTTAGTCCTTCGTAAGTACTTAAGAATGTCCTTCACGGCTTTCCAATGCATTTGACCAGGATTAGCCTGATATCTGCTCGTGACACTCAGAGCAAATGCTACATCCGGTCTGGTAGATATCATCCCATACATGATACTACCTAAAGCTGACGCGTATGGTACATGTGTCATATTCTCTATCTCTGCATCAGTCTTGGGACACATAGACTTGGATAAAGAAACTCCATGACACATGGGTAGATGTCCTCTCTTGGACCCATCCATTGAAAACCGTTTCAATATGGTGTCGATGTAGGTTGATTGAGTGAGTCCTATCATTCTCTTAGATCTATCTCTATAGATCTGTATCCCAAGAATGTAGGATGCCTCACCCAAATCCTTCATCGAGAATCTACCTGATAACCATATCTTTGTTGACTGCAACATCCCTACATCATTCCCAATGAGTAGGATGTCATCAACATAAAGTACTAAGAATGTCACAGCATCCTTAACTACTTTCTTGTACACGCACGGTTCCTCCGGGTTCTTGATGAAACCAAAATCTTTTATTGTTTCATCAAATTTCTGGTTCCAACTTCTTGATGCTTGTTTTAGACCATAAATTGATCTCTGAAGCTTGCATACCTTATGCTCGCTTCCCATGGATGTGAACCCCTCAGGCTGCTTCATATAGATTTCTTCCTTAATGTCTCCATTAAGAAAGGCAGTCTTCACATCCATTTGCCATATCTCATAGTCATACCATGCAGCTATGGCAATAAGGATTCTTATGGACTTGAACATTGCAACTGGTGAAAAGGTTTCATCATAGTCAACTCCTTGCCTTTGAGTATAACCTTTTGCCACCAATCGTGCCTTGTAGGTCAATACCTTACCATCAGGCCCAAGCTTTCTTTTGTAGATCCATTTACACCCTATTGGAACAATTCCATCAGGAGGATCTACTAAAAACCAAACTTGGTTTGTATGCATCGAATCCAATTCAGACTGCATAGCTTCAAGCCATAAATTTGAATCCGCATCAGAAATTGCTTCCTTGAAGTTTCTTGGATCACATCCAATGTCGGGTTCATCTTGATCCCCTTCAAGAAGAAGACCATATCGAACAGGAGGTCTAGAAGTCCTCTCGGATCTTCTAGGTTCAGGCGTGTCCGGTAATGGTTCCTGAGGCGTAGGATCGTTATTTTGTATTTCGGGTTCTTCTCGAACTTCTTCGAGTTCCATCATCTCGCCTTTCTTATCCAATAAGAACTCCTTCTCCAAGAAGGTGGCATTCCTAGAAACAAACACCTTTGTTTCAGCAGGATAATAGAAATAATATCCGATTGAATTCTTCGGATACCCTACAAAATAACATAAGCTGGATCGACTATCCAACTTATCTCCCACTGTCCGCTTCACGTAAGCAGGACATCCCCAAATCCTCAAGTACGAATACTTAGGAGCTTTGCCATTCCATAACTCGTATGGTGTTTTGTCCACTGCTTTAGTGTGGACGTTGTTCAACAACAATACCGCCGTTTCAAGCGCATAGCCCCAAAACGAAGGTGAAAGCTCAGTGAAGCTCATCATGGATCGAACCATGTCCAACAAAGTTCGATTACGACGCTCCGATACACCATTCAGCTGTGGTGTCATAGGAGGAGTCCACTGAGGGAGAATCCCATTCTCTTTCAGATAGTCCAAAAACTCGGTACTCAAGTATTCTCCACCTCGATCCGATCGAAGTGCTTTAATACTTTTACCTAGCTTGTTTTCTACTTCAGCCTTGAATTCTTTGAACTTTTCAAATGCTTCAGACTTATATTTCATTAAATATAAATACCCATACCTTGAATAATCATCAGTAAAGGTAATGAAGTAGGTGTGGCCATATTGAGTCCCAACTCTAAATGGACCACAAACATCTGTATGGATCAAATCCAACAGATTTTGACTACGCTCAGGTTTCCCCTTAAAAGGAGATTTAGTCATTTTTCCTTTTAGGCAGGATTCACAAGTAGGTAGAGAGTTAATATCAGACATATCAAACATGCCCTCTCCCACTAGCTTGTTCATCCTCCTTGAGGAAATATGACCTAGCCTAGCGTGCCAAAGGTTTGCCGGGTTTTGACTATCGATTTTTCTTTTGTTTGTTGTCGCCGGTTTATCAATATAATTTATTGGAACGTCTTTTAGTTTTAAGTTGTATAGATCGTTTTTAAGTTGTCCATTTCCAATCAAACATTCATTCTTGTAAATATTGCAAATCCCATTCACAAAATTGCAAGAATAACCATCTCTATCTAGCATAGAAACAGAAATAATGTTTTTAATTAAATCCGGAACAAATAAAACATCTCTTAAAAATAACTTAAAACCGTTCTGCAAAATTAAACAAACATCTCCAATGGCTGTAGCTTCAACTCTGGAACCATTCCCGAGCCTCAGCTGGGTCTCACCCATTCTAAGCCTGCGACTTCTTGTCATCACCTGCAAATCATTGCAAATGTGAGATCCACATCCGGTATCCAATACCCAAGAAGTAGTATTAAGTGAAATGTTTATTTCAATATAGAACATACCCTTTGCAGTTCCCAACTGCTCTAGATATTCCTTGCAGTTGCGCTTCCAATGACCGGGCTTCTTGCAGTAATGGCAAACATCCTTGGATTTTCCATTGTTTGAAGCCTTTGTCTTGTGCTTCTTCTTGGGTTCGACTTTCTTGGGTGGGGCAGAACGTTTCTTACCCTTCGTACTTGGCCCCTTCTTAGCAGAAGATGAGGAGCCCACCAAGAAAGCTGGTTTATCCTTCTTTAGTGTGGATTCATATGTCACAAGCATATTGACCATCTCTTCAAGGGTGGCCTCTATCTTGTTCATATTAAAATTTACCACAAATCCGTCAAACGAAGAAGGAAGAGACAGAAGCAGTAAATCCACGTTGAGTTCATGCTCCAACACCAAATCAAGGGTCGCTAACTTTTGTATGAGCCAAATCACTCGTACCCCATGATCACGGACCGAAGTCCCTTCACGCATGCGACACGTCATCAGCTCCTTAACAGTAGCGAACCTTTCAGCCCTCGATTGAGCCCCAAAAAGTTCCTTGAGTTGAGCGTGAATGTCAGCAGCATTCACGGTGTCCTCAAATCGCCTCTGGAGTTCATCAGACATCGAGGCTGCATATAGCATTTGGTCTTGATGTCATGGTCCCACCATGCATCAAGTTTGGCCAATTCCTCCGGACTTACGTCAGCTGGTGCTTCCTTCGGAGGTGATTTCTCTAACACGTAGAGCATCTTCTCCGAAGTCAAGACAATCTTCAACTTCCGAAACCATTCCGTATAGTTTGCGCCAGTTAACTTGTTTTGTTCGAGGATCGAGAATAATGGATTACGCGAATTCATTGTATGAAATACTGAAAAGAAAAACAGACATATATCAATGATTGTTTAAGCAATTTACTAAGACATAAAATAGGCGAATTTAATTTTATGAATCTCACTCCCACTATTTTAACGATTTCACTACCCTCTAGTGAAAACGGGAAACTTTTTCCTTAGTGAGAACATGAAGTCCAATTGACAAACTTATGGTCCCGAATAATATCAGCCAACCATAATTCTCAAAAGGTAGAGCCCAATTGCTTCCAAAGCAACCCCCATGTTTTTACCTCATGTCCAATAAGGGCCCAATAATATGACGCCGTTTATAGTGACATGTCAAGATGACCCATCAATATTAAGTTGTGATGGACGGTCGCCATGTGGATCCCCCAATAATATGAGCCGATCCCATGGGAGTTCCACCCAACTTACAACATTTGTCGATCCAATGTACAGCTTTCCGACGGACGGGCCCCCCCAATAATATGAGCCGGACCGTATCCGCGGGTAGCATCACATACATTGACCGTTGATGGAAGGTAGGAACATTTAAACAAATTTAAATTTCCTTTATTTATCTTGATATCAATTTTAAATCATATTTAAAATGAGGGATTTTTAATTATAAAAATTTGTCTCATCAATTTCAAATTATTGCATGCTTGCCGGATTCACGCAATTATGTCTAAAACATGCATACAATCATAATATCATATATTATATATAGGATGATCGATTCCATTTCTAATTGACTCGTGGTTGCCAATCACGAGTCTTAGTCCAATCCTAGGTAATATGCAGTATGCAATGCAATCCTATTACATTAGCTTCCAATTTACATTTCTTCGTCTTTATTGTCTGCTGGGCCCACCATCTTCAAATCTTGATCTCCCACTAAATCTAATGTATTTACAATAAATAGCAATGACAAGTAGGGGATACATTTTAGGGGTGGGAACGGGCCATAAACCAAGCCCACTTTTATTACATATGACATTCATATTGGGCCATAAACCAGGCCCATTAATAAAACCAACAACAATAAAAACAAATGTAAATTCCTAACATACACCTACAAAATTGGTCATGGCAATCGATCATCCTTATCCAATAACATTTAATTCAAAATTAATTTATTGGATAACATGCAGTGGCAATTCAAATTTAAACAGGATAAAATCATATTTTATATATAAAATCTCATTTTACATATAAAATCATATTTTATCTCTTTATCAAATAAAATCATATTTTATCTACAAAATCCAATTTTATGGATAAAATCATATTTTACTCAATATATTCATAAGATCAAATCTTATCATCAATTGTACCAAAAATAATTGATTTCAAAATTCAATTTAAGGATAAAATATTAAAATTTTCCAAAAATTCAAATTTATCCAAAAATCAATTTTAAAGTTTACGGACTCGAACAATTCGATCCGAAATCTCGTGAACCAATCAAAAACAATTTTTGACCGGACCAAAAATAAAATTTTAACACATTAAAATTAATTTTAAATAAAAATTTAATTTTTCCCGCGGGCCGCCCGAGACACTCCCGGGCCGGCCCGCACCCGTGGGCGCGGGCCGGGGCAGCCCGGCTGCCCCTTTAGGGCAGCAACAGTACGGCGCCGCCCTGGGCGGTGCCGAGCGTCGCCCATGGGCGGCGCCGTGCGCCCCCTTTGGGCGGCACCGTGCGCCGCCCGGGGCAGCAACAATTGCTGCCCCACCGGGCAGCGATCCAATCGCTGCCCGGGTTTTGCCCCGAAAAAAAAAATTTTTTATTTAAAAATATTTATTTTGTTTCAAAAACCGAGACTCAAAAATTTTGTACAATCGATTAATTTAATCGTTTGATCTGAGCAACCTGGCTCTGATACCACTGTTGGAAAACTGGCGTTCAGATCAATCACGATTGATACCCGGTGCAGCGAAAGTTTAAAATTTTTATTATGGAACAATTCCATAGTGTGGGTATCAACCGTTCAACGATTAAATTATAAGTGTGTGTAAAATTTAAATAACAATTATTAAATTTTACCTTCAATCTCGAATCGAGATTATTGGACTCCAACAGATTTCTCTGCTCTTGTTGTCTCTCCCTGGAACCGATGAACTCCTTCAATCAGGTCCACGAATAGAGGTTTAAACCCTCTGATAGATTGCACTAGAAAATCTATCAGAAGTTTTCTACGAAGAGAATAAACGAATTTGATTCGCTATTCCAGACTGCAATTCAA
Source organism: Henckelia pumila (assembly GCF_033568475.1). NCBI lineage: Eukaryota > Viridiplantae > Streptophyta > Magnoliopsida > Lamiales > Gesneriaceae > Henckelia > Henckelia pumila. The sequence goes on along the minus strand of NC_133122.1, from coordinate 57,014,494 downwards.
AATCACAGACCGGAATTTCTCACGCAGAGAAGGGAGGGGCGGCCGAATTTGAGAGAGAGGAGACTAGGGTTTTCGAAATTTTGCTCTCAAAATTATGACCAATTGTGTGTAATTTCTGTACTGCAATAACTTATTTATAATGCAGGCCACTAACAGCTTAGGGCCCATTAGTCATAAGTTGAGGCCCGACAAGCAAAGCCCGCACGTTCAGAAATTAATATAAAATTCATCGTGACTCCGATTGATGAACCGATTTCACCAATGTGCACAGAAACCATTTCTGCACATTATAAAGTCAAGATAAATTTTCCTGAATCCGAATTCAGTGGTTTCCAAAAATGTCCATCCCTATGTCATTTTAGGAAATCCTACTCCCTTACTCTTATTTAAGAAGTCCAACTTCTTTATTCATTAAATTTAACTCTTTAAATTTAACTATCTCAACGGGGATTAAAACTCCATTACACTGTGTGACCCTCAATGGTTCAGGGATACAGCTAGCCGTGGGCTCACAACTACTTGTGACTCGGAACAACACTTTTCGACTTGCCCAACGAATCATGGTAAAGCGCCTAGCAACATCGCCCCATGATTCCCTAGGTATCACTGATAGTGCCTACAAGAACCAGTAGATTTTGGTTAGCGTACAGTACGGTCCCTTCATCCATATATCCCGATCGAATCAACAACCATTGGTATATCGAGAGTCGCTCAAGATTCGATAACTATGCAATACATCTTGAAGATCAAATTAGTGACATCGCATGTGCTACTAAGAAACCATTTCTTAAATCACATCAAGTACTCTGGCCAGAGATTCGTCACACTAATATCTCCTCAGATCGCATAGGATATCCACACTCGCAAGTATGTGGTGAATCCTTGACAACAATGCATCGACTCCTATATGTGTTGTAACTGTACCCAATCCCGACACCTGATGACCCCCATAGAGTCGGTAAACGAGTCAAAGCACAGTACTAGCATATAGAGTCTCCATGATGTTTCAAGTAGTAAGGACTAATGGTGTACAACCAAAACCGCGGACTTTATCCACTCGATAAGTGATAACCACTTGGAAAGTCCGGATAGGGTAGTTCGATTATTCATCCTATGAATATCCATTTGCATGCTTCGAACATCTCCATGTTCCCTACCAATGAAACGTGGTACTCCGCATCGCAAATGCTAGTCTCAAACTCGAGCGATCCTTATCCTTATTCTCGGACGGCTCAATCGACTAGGAACAGTTTAGAATATACAGTGACTATAAGATGTATTTCATGATAGACATCCCCATGTTCTACCACATCTTACATACACTATAGTATATTCAAGGTCTTTATCAAAACAACAATAGTATATCACAATATAACAATATGAAGAAAGATAAAGTCATTGCCATTAATAAAAGTGTAAATTACATTAAACAAAAGATCGTTTGTACAAAGAGTCATCAAAGCCCATAGCCACAAGTTGGCTCACTGGGCACCCACTCTTTCACAACCAAGAGAGCCTTGGAGCATCGAGGTACAGTGATCACCTGGAAAGTCTTCAAAACTGAGTTTTACCAACGTTTCTTTCCAGTATCTTATCGCAAAGACAAGGGTGCTGAATTTGCCAATCTGAACCAGGGGAATTCAAATGTTGAAGAATATGTTGCAAAGTTTTCTACCTTGCTACGCTTTGCTCCACATGTTGCTGATAGTGATGAGGCAATGGCTGACCATTTCATTAATGGACTGAATTCTGATGTGTTTACTTTGGTGAGCACGGGGAGACCGAATACTTTTGCTGATGCGATTGATCAAGCAAAGGGAGCAGAGGCTGGATTACTTAGACAGCGAAGAACATCGATTGTCTCACAGCCACCACTACAGCCACAACAATCAGCTCAGTTTCAATCTCCATTCCCCAAATATGAGAGCGGTAGCAGCAACAATGGGAGGAAAAAATTTCTGAAAGCTCAAGGGAAACAGTTCAAGAAAACAGAGAGTAGTTTCCCCAGTTCTAGTGGAAGACAGGTGAGTTCCAATTATACCGGTATGTATTGTAATCGATGTGGAGGAAGACATCAGACTGAGCAATGCCAAGGAGTCTCTGGTAATTGCAACATATTTCGTCAGCCAGGCCATTTCGCAAGAGTGTGTCCCCAACGAGACTCTCGAAGATCACAAGGTATGGAGTCTTCGAAATCTGAGACTCAGTCAGAAATACAAACCTCAGATGATGTTTAGCAGGTAATTGTTCTATTGCCTAGTTTTATATTGCAAGATACCTATCCTTCTCATATGTTCTGTTTGAGCACTTTGTCATGTTGCCTGCATTACCTCTGAGCCATTATGTTCTGTAGTTGTGATCTCTTTACTTAGGAGGGGAGGTTTTATTTCTGTCAGAGTTGTCAGGAAATGTATACTACAGTTTGAAGGTAATGTGAGAGATAGAGACTGTATTGTGCTTGATTTGTCAGATTATGACTGAATTATCAGTTTAGATATGTTAACCAAGTACAAGGATGTCGTATATTGATTCAGAAAGTATGAGATTTAGAACTGAATTGATAAAAGGATGGGAATTCTACGATAAGAGTTTGAAATTTTGAATTTCTTTGATATCTATCTATCTATTTGTGAATCGATGATTGCAGAAAGAGCAAGGGAATTCTTTATTATGCAACAGATATGATGAAAGCTAGTCCAAAATTGACTAATATGTCAATGGTTAGGTAATTACTGATATGTTTCAGATGAAATTCTTGGATTACTTTCAGTCTGTGAGATGGACTTCGATATGTAACTGATGTCAGGTATCTTATTTACTTTGAAAGTACCTTTTAGAATGGCACCAATAGAACTGCAAGAATTGAAAGAAATACAGACCAGTGAGATTTTGGGCTAATGATCAGAAATTGAATAAGGCCACAATGATGACTTGCTATTGTTTGCCTTGACTAGCTGATTGATTTGAGCAGTTACAGAATTTATCGATTCTAACAGATGAAAAATGAATGCAGATTGGATAGAATTCTTGGTTCTAAAGCCTAGACTGTCAATTAATTAGACTGAGCAAGATCAATTGAATGCTTTATGAACATATTTGTAGTTCAGAATCGAAAGAAGATTAAATGCCGTTGAATTTTATTCTGAAAACTATCTATATTGGTATGAGATTGTGGTATCGTATTTGATAGTTCTTACAGATAAACGAATATGCAATATTGGTTATGCTACGGATAGGAGAGGATAGCTGTAAAGAAGTTAATGACATGATGAGATGACAGGAAGTATTAAAAATCTATTGTCGAGTTAGAGACTTTAGATTTATTTGATAGACTGTGACATCGATTGTCAGATATTTTTGAGTAATTGGTTGTATGTAATTTCATTCTACCATCCTCTTATCGATGGATTGTCTGAATTGACTATCCAAAAGTTGAGGAGATGCTCAGAATCCTAATACCTGATTTGGTATTAGCTGACTAATATTGCCACTTGGAGATGATAATTTCTGGAACAGCTATCAGATTTTTTTTTATGTGTCGCAATGAAGGTAGAGAACGAGAAGCTTTTTCAAAACAGAATGAAGATAGTTGATGATCGAGAAGCAAAACATACGCAGATTAGACACCGATTTTGTGCTTTGAACAGGGAGATTGAGTATGTTTGCAAATTTTTTGATTTCGAATGTATTGTTTGATTTAACAAGCAATGACTATTATCTCCGAGAATTGTTGAATCCGATGACACTTCTGAAGAAGTAGGAAATCTTGTCTGTTGACTTTTATTTCCTCCATTTCTATCTGATATTCGCGACATATTAGAATGAGACTGCTTATGTACTTCAGTCAGATGGAATTGAGTTTGACGAGACATTAATCTATGTCGAGCAAATGATATGACTATTTGATGAGGAAGAAAAGCAACTTAGATTTGAATCAGTAGATTCGTCGTAGAACTGAAGAAGTTATTGAGAAGATGAATATGATATGAGACAGTGTTATTCTGAGTTATTCTCCTGATCTGAGTTCTTATTCAGTATTTCTCCTATTCCTTATCTTATGTGCGTATCGATTGCAAGAGATTTCGAGGACGAAATCCGATCTTAGAGGGGGAGAATTGTAAGGCCCGGGATTATTTGATTTAATCCGAAATTAATTAATTTTAATCCGAGTATATTTAATTTGAGAATTTTGGAGTTTTGAATTAAATTCTAATATTCTTAAATTATTTAGGATTGAAATTGAATTAAAAAGATTTGGCGAGGACCGATTTGCAAATAAGCAAGAATTGAGGGGTCAAAGTGCAATTTCAGATTTTACTTGGACACTTGGCTTGAATATGTAGTGAACGTGTATACACATGTTTTATCATCAATTATGATCAGAATTATCATCTTCCTCAATAGCCAAAACCGAGACCTTCAATTCTTTGTTCAAATTTGATCTTTTAAATTCGATAACTTTCGCTCCGGTTGTTCGATTTCAATTCCGAAGATAGTTCTGAAATCCTTGCAAGAAGGGCTATCTATTGATGTAAGTATTGATGGGATTTAGCATGTTTCGAAATTATGTTTTTGGGCAGAAATCATAATTGGTCATGGTGTTGTGTTCTTGAGCTTATATTGTTTGTTATATCGAAACCGGTTTGAAGATTTGATACCATTTGTATTTGCTATGAATTTCCAGCTTATACTCGAGATTTGTAGGCTTTTAATATGCTGGTTATTCAGAGTTTATTGCTGATATGGTATGGTGATGAAGTTGATATGAATGTTAGAATTGATAGAAGTTAGTTTCGGTTACCGAGTTTGTACCGTTACTCCGCCGGTTTAGAATTTGAAACTGTTTTGATGGCTTATGATGGAACTGTGGATGAAGTGAGTTATTTTTGCTGTGTTTTCAGTTTTGAAAACAGGGGGATCGAACTCGAACCTTCAGCTTCGAACCGGGATCGAATGGGGCCAAGATTTATGACGTTGAGCCTTGAAAATCAAGTAGTGTTTGAGCATATTTTTTATACAAGGTTGTGTTGTATGGCTTGACCAGATTTGGGAGCAGATTTTGATAGCCTTGAAGAGCTTGAAACCAAGACAAGAAAGGTATAAACCAACATCGAACCATGGGATATATAACTCGAGTTAGATTGACTTGAGTTTCCCTAAACCACATACTTATTTGTTTCTTGTTGGAATTGATTTATTTTCAAGTCCATAGATATATGCTCTTGATTGTTTAATTGATAGATGAATTGTATGAGATAGATGATGGCATAGATAGATAAGTCTATTGCCTTTCCTTGCTAGATTATCTTGTCTCTTGTAGGTGGCTTAGATTAATGCTTCTAGAATTGGTTGCATCTTGATAAGCCACTAGATCTTAAAGATTTGAAGGCGGATGTGCCATGTCTAAGGAAGGCAGATGTGCCAAATTACCGAATGTTTGGACTTGTATCGATATGCGTAGGAGTAGATCGACTCCTATGACCGAAGATCGATATAGTAGACCAAAGTTTGGGAATAAGAACGTACCGCCACCTCGAATGGGAGAGTAGGTGGGAGATTTGTTACGTTCTTATTCAAACCGGGATCCCTAGATGAGAGTTGAGAAAATAGTCAAGTCTTGGTCTAGAGTTAAGACTAAGAGTCAAGATCAAGAAGTCATACAAAAACAAAAGTAGAGTCAAGACTAAGACACTACTTAGATTTGATAGATGACTTTGTGTGGCTGAATATGTTATGCTTTGAATATAGCATGTTTTTGTGCTACGCTTTGATTTATAGCATGCCTTTGTTATATGCTTTGAATTATAGCATGTATTGTGGTTCATGAATATTTTTATGAATTAATTATGATAGTAATTACACTTGAAATTAATAGCATGCTATATGTTGCTTATACTGGGAAATGTATTTCTCATCGGAGATATCCGGCTGTTGTTGTGTTTGTATGTGTGCATGACAACAGGTAGTTTGGGATCAGGACAGAGGCGAGCATGAAGAACAGAGATTGAGAGTTAGAGTAGAGATCCGAGTTTAGATGTTCATTGTGCTGTCAATGTTTAGTGTAAACACTAGAAGCATGATTATGTTGTAGCTACTATTACCAAGACTTATTGTCTGTCATGTTGTTGTGTTGTTGATGTTCATAGGATATAAATGATGATTGTAAATTCTTAAGACAACATGTTGTAGCCTCATGATTCTAGTATGAGACTTTATTCTAGTATATGGTGATCTTGTTCCTCTTTAACTATATCATGTTATAATGCATGTTAGCCTATGATTATGTATAGATTATACATGAGATGATGCTAAATGGAAAAGAATAGAAGGGACTCACTTTGGACAGCAAAAGATCTTCTGTTTATTTTCTGCACATTGAGCCTGCTCGATCGGTGAAGATTGACCGATCGATCAAGGCCCTTATTTCTGAGGCAGCGAGTTGAGAATTTTGGGCTCGCTCGATCGGTGAAGATTAACCGATTGAGCGAGGCCAAAATATTCCCAACCCGAGAAGTTGGCTTCAGGGCTCGCTCGATCGGGTGTTTTTCACCGATCGAGCGAGGTGCTCTATTTAAAAAAAAAAAAACTTTATTTTATTTAGTCTTTGATTCTTGACTAATTATTATGATTATTTGGTTATTTGTATTGAAATAAGATATTAGTACTCGGATCCTCACATGCTTCAAGTTGAATTACTTGAGTTTATGCATGTTTATGTTGTTTTATACTGGGATTAAATTCTCACCGGAGTCTCTACGGCTATTGTCTTGTTTGTATGTGTGCATGACAATAGGTGGGACTGGAACGAGTCCGAGAAGACCGTGAAGAAATGAGATCGAGCAAGAGTAGAGTGGTGATCCGGTATAGAATTGAAGTTGCTGCCATTTATGTTAAGAATAAGAGTTGAAGTTATGAACTATTAGACTTGAACCTTAATCTAGAGTGTTGTTAAGTGATCTTGTAATCACACTTGAACTACATGTTTTACTCTTGTCTTGAGATGCTAATGTATATGTTGGTTGAATGAATGACTTGGTAGAATGGTTAAGAAGGACCTTGGTGAGTATTTGTCAGCAGCAGAGTTTTAATTTTTTTTTCTGGCTGCTTGCTTGCGCGCGCGCAGGCCAAGCCCAAGGGGTCGCTGCCCCATTCAACAGCGCACACGCGAGGGGGAGCCCTGCGCGCGCGCAGGTCACTATTTATAAAAAAAAAAAAAAAATCTTTGAGGCTTTGATGCTTGGCCTTAATTTATGTTTTAGAGATTAGTATTTGATTTGAGAGATTAAGAACCGGGTCGTCACATCTCCCCCTGAATTTTAAAGTCTCCCCCTGAAGTGTTGTCCCTCGTGTCGTAACACGGTGGATAACATGGACAATAACATATGAGATTCTTTAATTCATATATCAGAGCATAAGTGGGGTAGAAGACGTTAGTCTAGTTAAAGTATGTAAGAGCACTTAAAGCACATAACTAGAACGAACAAAAACAATTATATTATAATCAAAATGAAACAAATAAGCAAAGATGAGAGAAGAAGCAAAATCTAAATTTGATCACTATCGGATCCCTCTTGATCAGTAGCTTCATCCTCATCATCTTTAGTCTCAGATGGACCAGCTTCAGCTTGTGCACTATTATCTCCCCCTGTTTGGCCAGAAAGTCCAAGTTGTCTCCGACAATTAGCCAAGATCATGCTGTAGAACGCAATATCTTCCTATGCTTGCGCAATTTTCTCTTCAGCACGAGTAATCAGCAGCTGAATAGTGACAGTGGTGAATTCCAGGGTAGTAGGAGTAGGCACTGTTTCTTCAGTGTTGTCACCCGTGTTGGCAACACCAGGTGCAACACCAGCAGCTTCAGCAGCAGGAGTAGGAGTAGCAGTCCAGGGCAAATCCAGAACTCGATTTCCCTTGAGAAGTCCAGCTGCTAACTTCAAAATCTCAGGTTGATCAGTGAGATCTTCTGTAATATTACGGATGAAAGCCTGAGATTCCAAAATGTCGTAGATCAAGGATGGGAATGGCAGCTTTGTAGATTTGAGTCCTCCATCAGCAAACTGGAGCACTGTCTTGAATACCATCTTCCCAAAATTGAAGGGACTCCCAGTCCCAATGGCATACAAAATGACCGCCTGTGGTCTTGTGATAACTGTTGAGTTGGATGAAGGAGTCCAATTCCTTACAACTATCTTATGCAACACAGAATAAAATGAGGTGAGCTTAGCTGCAGAAAAATGGTCAGAGAATTTTTTGACCATACCACCAGTGAAAACAGTAATCACTTCATTGATCTCTGGAGGATTGCCTTCATCAACGTCTGGGGTGGAATAGAGAGAGTTGATCAGGGCTAGAGTGAATTCGAACAGCCGACCCCGTAGATACACCAAGCCATATTTTGCAGATTCTGGATCTTCAATGCTAGCAGTCAGGTTGGCATAGAATTTCAGAATCACCATTTTACAATAGGGTATCACGGCAACAACAGTAGAATAGAGCTGTCGAAGCTTCAAAAAATCAATCAAATTGTACCTATCATAGGAGAGTACATCAATGTTCCTCTCATCCAGTTGTCCTCTATGAGCGAAAAGAGTCCAAACAGCACCAGCATCACCAGAATAAAACATGAGGGAATGAGCAGCATCCATGTCATAGTCCTCATCAATAGTGTTGTCCATGGTGTTGACGACACCAACAGCAACACTGGCATCAGTAGCAGAAACATCCTCTGTCTCTAAAGGCTCTTCATCAGCATCCATGCTGGAAATATCTTCAGAGTCTTCTTCATCTCCAATATCAGCACTCTTATCAGAAGAGTCAGCATCAGTGTCGGCAGAAGAAGAAGAGGAAGAAGGATCATTAGCTTGATGGGCTTTGCTTGCAGCAAACTCCTCCATCATCTCAGCATCAGGCTCATCATCGGAGAGATGAGCAGAGGGAGGAATAGACGAGGAAGCCTTTCCTTGCTTCAGGCTTTCCAAAATTTGAGCCAGAGTGGCATCTTCATCAGAACCAGCAGGTTCCTGAGGTACAATTTTTTCAGGAGCATCCTTAGGCAGAGCATCACCAGAGGTGTTTGAATCATCACTCTCAGATGCAGATTCAACAATAGGAGCTGAGGCAGAGGTAGCAGCAGAACCAGAGGGTTTCTTCCTCGCCACAAATTCGTAGTTGGCATCATCAGAATCGTCACCGGAGCTGCGATCTTCTTCAGCCATGGAGATGCGAGGACCCTTGTAAAACCTTTTAGACTGGGTGAAATCAGGGTTGTAACCTGCCTGCCTTTTTGATCGGCGAGCCATTGGTGGAGGAGGATTAACCCTATTCAAAATGGAGAAATCAGGAGGATTCTCCAAATCAATCGCGTTCCCTGGTTCTCCAGGCATGAGAACAGCAAGAGGAACGGGTTCCATGGGTACTGGAACGATCGACAGAGAAGGGTTGGAAGTTGGGTTCTCCGGTGTTGCAACATTGGCGGCAACATCGGGTTCTTTATGACCCATCTCGCTTCGAATGTCTTGAGGATCAAGGCCTGCCATTACAATAAAATTTGAAAGTGAGAGAAGGGTAGGGTTTGCAGAAAACTCAATCGGGTAATGAAAAAAATTAGGAGAATGATAACACCTGATTAAAAAGGGAACCAAATATATAAGAATCCCATCACAAAACGGTAACAATTTCCCTCTAATAAACTCTTAATTGCCCTGATCCCTGATCTCCCTCAAGTTACAATGGTAACTTTCCTAAACGGCCAAAATTTTAAAAGCCGAGATTTAAGAGATAAAATTCCATAAATAAGGCAATAATCCGAGATAAATATTTCAGCCCAAATCTTCCAGAATTACCTTCACATCAGCCTAACTCCACTGAAACAAAAGACAATCACAAAAATTCAATTTTTAGTAAATAGTGTAAATCATCAAAAATTCGTCTATTTAGAACCTTACCCAAAAACAGAACCATATTAACAAAATTGCATATGCATGGCCTATTTTATGTCTAAACAGAATGTAACATAAAGTAAGAATGCAATCACAAGCAAACAATATGTTGACAAGTGTAGTGTTGCCTCTCATGTTGCCAACATCATCAACAACACCATAGTTTTTCAAAAAGAATTTGAGACTTACACACTTGATTACCCTTGTTTTCAGAAAAAATTCCAGAAGTGGTAGCATGCACACTAAAAGAACAGTCTTCATTGGACTCAATTAGGTAGCTTTTTCCATTTTCTTCCGATTATTTATAAAGCTTGTATATATGACATTGGTCATCAAACTTTAAAAAACTGAACACTGAATTTGCGAAACCACCTTTCACATGGGACAAGAACATGGAATACACGTACATCCCTCAACTACTTAGTGGTTTAGTTAGAGTTCGATTTGCAAGGGCCAGTGTGTTTCAATAAAATTTTGCAGAAAAACTTGGCATCGATTGAATCAATGACACAGAGATTTAAACATTACACATAACAGAGTGAGTGCAGAATGCCTAAAATCCTAAATATGCATGACAAGAAAAACAATAGTATTATCGGTAGTGTTGTAACACCGCATACAACACATGCAATGAATTATAATGCACACATGATGAGTGACCTCCGAAGAGTTGAGAATCTCTCATGATCTAATGCTTTAGTAAAAATGTCTGCCAATTGGTTATTGGTTCCAACAAACTCCATTCGAATCATACCTTTTTCTACTAAATCTCGAATAAAGTGATGACGAATGCCAATGTGTTTTGTGCGTGAGTGTTGAACTGGATTTTTTGATATATCAATAGCACTCGAATTATCACAATAAACAATGGGGGGTTCACTCTTAAAACCATAATCTTTAATCATTTGGTTCATCCAAAGAAGTTATGAACAACAACTTCCGGCTGCCACATATTCAGATTCAGTAGTCGAAAGTGACATACAATTTTGCTTACGACTATACCATGAAACCAAATTATTTCCAAGGTAAAAACACCCACCCGTAGTTCTCTTTCTATCATTCACATCACCAGCCCAATCAGCATCACTAAAACCTACAAGGTTAGTGTTGGTTTCCCTCGTATACCACAATCCCAAATCCAATGTACCCGAAACATATTTCAAAATTCTCATAACGGCTTTTAAATGGGTTACCTTTGGATCAGATTGGTACCTAGCACATAAACACACACTGAACATGATATCAGAACGAATAGCAGTCAAATACAAAAGACTCCCTATCATGTTGCGATACATGGTGTTGTCAACACCAGCCGCAACACTGTCTTTTCCCAATTTTTCACTCGAACCCATTGGAGTTTTCATGTTCTTAACATTCTCTTTGCAAAACGTTTTTACCAAATTCTTTGCATACTTACTTTGACAAAGAAAAATCCCATCATTTGATTTCTTAACTTGCAGTCCAAGGAAAAAATTTAACTCTCCTACCATGCTCATTTCAAAAGTAGAAGACATGCATTCAACAAAACTATCAACATGCTTTTGAGAAGAGACACCAAATATAATGTCATCCACATAAACTTGACAAATAAGAATTTCACCTTTGGTCTTTTGAATAAAAAGGGTTTTGTCAACCTCACCTCGTTTGAAGCCAATTTCGAGCAAATACTCGGTCAACCTACCATACCATGCTCGTGGAGCTTGCTTCAAGCCATAGAGTGCCTTCTTTAACTTGTAAACATGATCCAAGTGGTGTGGATCCTCAAAGCCTTTGGGTTGCTTCACATACACTTCCTCATTTAAAATACCATTCAAAAACGCACTCTTCACATCCATTTGGTAAAGTTTTATGCCCATATGACATGCAATAGCTAGCAAAAGTTGGACTGACTCAATGCGGGCAACAGGAGCGAAGGTCTCATCAAACTCAACCCCCTCAACCTGTGTATACCCTTGAGCAACCAACCTTGCTTTGTTCCTAATGATGTTTCCTGATTCATCGGTTTTATTTTTGAAAATCCATTTTGTACCAATGACATTACCATGATCAGGAGGTGGAACCAAAAACCAAACATTATTTCGAACAAATTGCTCAAGTTCTTCATGCATGGCATTTACCCAATATTCATCATTCAAAGCATCATTGACATTCTTGGGTTCAATATTGGAAACAAAACAGGAATGCATTACCTGTGAGTACACGAAACTCATGCATACTAACCCAACCATCTTGCGGTAGTCAATTTTGTCCTTAGCACAGGTTTGCCTTGTTCCATGAACATCTCCAATAATATGTGATGATGGATGATTCTTCTGTATCTTGCTTGGAATGTCCTTTCAGTAATCATCTCAGCTTCCTCAATATTTTGGGAATTTTCCTCATGAACAGTTTCTGGAGAAACCAGTGTTGTGTTTGGTGCTGCAACATCAGGAACAACACTGTGTTCTTCGTGAGGAATTTCCAGCAAGCCTTCAATATCATTTTCAGCAGTTTTTCCTTTGAGATCTGCACCATCATCAAAAACAATATTAATAGATTCCATAATTGTTTTGGTCCTAAGGTTATACATCCTATATGCACGACTATTTGTAGAATAACCTAGGAACAAACACTTATCACTTTTGGAATCAAATTTTGATAGGTGATTTCTATCAATCAAAACATAGCATACACAGCCAAAGATATGAAAATACGTGAGATTTGGCTTCTTTCCCATGAGAATTTCATAGGAAGTCATCGAAGAACCACTTCTCAAATACACACGATTGGAAATATGACATGTTGTGTTTAATTTTTCTATCAAAAATCTCTTGGAGATATTTTTTGAGCTCATCATCACCCTAGCCATCTCCTGCAACGTCCTATTCTTCCTTTCGGCAATTCCATTTTGTTGAGGAGTTTTTGGGGCAGAGAACTTGTGAGAACCCAACATTCCAACAGCAATGTTGAGCCATAACCGAAGGAATGTTGAGCAGATTTTTCAGATTCAAAACTTTATGTGCATGAGTTGTAACAGCCAAGAATTGTAACATCCAAATTAAAGAAGAATGATGGATGTTAATGGGTATTATTGGCCATGAATAGGAGGCTTTTCAGCTGCATTTACAGCCTATAAATGGTGGCCAGAAGCTGAGTGAAGATCACACCCAAATCAGTCATTCTCGAGCATCAAGTTGCTGTCATTTTCAGTTTTCTCAAACACCAAGTTGCTGCTGTTTTGGTTGCGTAGCAGCTGCTGAAATTGAAAGATTTCAGTGGGGATAGAAAGAATCTGATAAGATAAAATAGCTGACTGGTGGAATAGATTTGTTGAGACTAATCGGATTCTAGAATGAACTTCAGTTTTGTCCTTGAATGTGTTATGGACATACTAAGCTTATCACTGAAAGGATGAATTTTAATTCATAGATCTATCACACAATATCTTGTGTGTTTAGTTAAGGGTATACCAATTAAGAATGATTCTAGATAAGAAAAACTCAGTTAAAGGAATTTAGGTTTGAACTATTGAAAAATATGGTTCGTGCTATATTTAGAGAGGAATTCAACTATTAGTGATTCATCTAGTAGGAATTTGGTACGTAATCCTCAAAGATAGAATTAAGAAAAGTCTGGCTAAAAGAAACATGCCGAGAGGATGATTATTTTTTTTTGGGAACTTGATAGAACCAAGTAAGATAATTAAGTAAATTGGGTTCAACTAGTTGAGATATGCCAATAAGAAATTTTTTTTTATGGAGATCAATTTTATCAAAAATTATTTTTGGGTTTAAATTAGATTGAATACAAAATAGTTTATTAATATTTAAAAAAAATGTGTATTAATCTTTATGAAGTTATTTTTCCTCTATCAATTAATCTATTAAATTGATTTCTCCTTTCATCTTGCCCAAAGGTTTAGACATGGAATCTGTCTATACCATATTTTGTATATATTTTTTTTTCTTTCGCCTCCGATTATACACTTTGAGTAACACTTCTATTTTGCCAAGCCATCATTCATCTTGATCCAATAAGTCCGTTTGACAATATATTTTTTTTAGTTTTCTTGTTTCAGTCTACATAAATCATTTCAGTTTTATCTCTGATATTCATATCGAAATTTGTTACTTTCCGACTTGCATTTTTTTTAGAATATATCCTGTTTGCTTGTTATTATTTTACTCAACCATGTTATCCAGTCATATGATAAGCTTTATATGATTATCAGTCTCACCTATTTGCTAATATTTTTTACTCATAGTCTAGATAACCCAATATTTTTTCTTATTATTAAATATATTTATCATCATAATTTTATTTGTTTGATTGAGTTATTCTGACATTTTGTTTGAGCTACAAGGTTTTGTAGATCGTTATTCAACTAGATTTATCTCCTCACAATTGACTACGTTTTTGACTTAGCTAATTCAGTTGTTTAACTGATATGGTTAATTTTTTTGATAATTCACTTGTCCGAGCTTTTCAGAGTCACTGCCCGTCTACATGATAAAATCCATAACACACTTCTATAATCCAAATCATTTTACTTAGTTTCCATAGTCATATTGGTTATACTAAGTAAATTATTTTTTATTTCTTTTCTATCGCTAATTTGTTTCAGATATCAAAATCCTTGGTTTATGATGAAATAATCATAAATACAATAAATATTCTATTTCATTATTTCATGATGAAAAATCTATTCAATTCTCTTCCATCATTGTCACTTCTGAAAACTAAGATTTGAAATTTTAGAATACGATCCATTAATATTTTAAGTGGATATTAGGAAACAAGTCTATATATTAGGATTATAGTTGTTTACGCAAATGACAATTCAGAATTTACAAAATAGGTAAATCATGTTCTTATTTAGTCTAAGTTAAGAATATATTCTTCCAATAGAAGAATTACCTATAAGGACGAATGTAAGTTCAAATAGCTTGATCAAGATTATGATCCAGCAGTTGTTAAGCGTCAACCTCGCATCAACTTCAAATCAAGATCTGATATCACAAATATGGAAGAATGTCCAAAAGGATATGGTTTCCATGGTGACTCTTAGTTGTATATTAACCGCAATTCAATGGGAAAACTGGGAAATTAAACCCAAGGTACGTCGGACCATTTGAGATTTTGGACAAGGTGGGAACATTGACATATAGAATGGCATTACAACCGGATATGTCAAGGATTCACAATGTTTTCCATCTGTCTCAGTTGAGGAAGTACATTCCGGACAGGAGACGGACCATACCATATGTTAAAATGCAGTGGTCTAATCATTTTGAAAGGGAAGCCACATGGGAACTCGAAGAGAAGATGCAGAAACAATATCCTTATCTTTTTGAAAAGGAACTCGACTCAAGTTTCGAGGACGAAACTCTCAATAAAGAGGGTGGGATGTGAGAACCCAACATTCCAACAGTAATGTTAAGCCATAACCGAAGGAATGTTGAGCAGATTTTTCAGATTCAAAACTTTATGTGCATGAGTTGTAACAGCCAAGAATTGTAACATCCAAATTAAAGAAGAATGATGGATGTTAATGGGTATTATTGGCCATGAATAGGAGGCTTTTCAGCTGCATTTACAGCCTATAAATGGTGGCCAGAAGCTGAGTGAAGATCACACCCAAATCAGTCATTCTCGAGCATCAAGTTGCTGTCATTTTCAGTTTTCTCAAACACCAAGTTGCTACTGTTTTGGTTGAGTAGCAGCTGCTGAAATTGAAAGATTTCAGCATAATCTTGAAGACATAGCATGTCCAAATATTAGAGATCTTAACCAACTTTGTTCCTGCCCAAATTCGAAACACAACAGCAGGAGTTTGAACTCGGAAATCTCTTCAAGGCTGAACCAGAAAACTCGGAACTCGGCATTCGTTTCGAAGTAAACTTGCTGTCCATTTTTGAAGAGATTTCTGTTCATTTCAAGAGCAAGGTTTTGGCCGTTCCTAAAGGCTTGTGGTCTGTCCAGGTTCGAGCAATCACCTACAATAATCTAAGCAAGAAAGTGGCTGAGTTCAATCCAAGAGGCAGCGCATAATCGAGCAAGGAGTTGCACTTTCTATCCAAAGTCGAGCAGGTTCAGTCCAACGTTCGAGCCGAGTTCTTGTCCACGGTTCAAGCAAATTTTATGTTCAAATTCGAGTAGACTTTTTGTCCAAGTTTCGAGTTATCATACACATCAACCCAAAGCCAAAAATCTGTTCGAGTTTAGTTCAGGAGCAGCGCCGAAACCCGATCAAGAAGTTGTCTTTCTCTGTGCAAAAGATCGAGTAGCTTAGCTTGTTCTAAGGTTCAAGGCTCCAAAAACACGTTTGCTCCTACACGATTTCTTGAAATCAAAATACTGTAAGTGGGCTTCTACGTTTCTTTTGTGTGATATAAGTTTCTACACTTATATTTATTTTTGCGTGTGAGTTAAGTTTTATAACATAAATACTTATACTTTTGAAAATTCGATCGGCATGATAATATTCGTTTCACTTTGATATATATATTATTTGTTGGCTATTTGTGATATTATTTGAATCATGTTAGAATTATTTGGAAATATTTGAGATGCAATGTTAAGAGTCGATTTAAAAATGGTTAAGGAATTTCCGACGATTTGATTTGATTTGATATGGCCCTGATGCGGTGGGTTATAATAACCGTTCCTTTGGCCTTGCCCCTTAGAGGAGTAACATATAGGGGACTGATCAGTAGAACCACGGAAAATGGGATAATTAACAGTGCAATATTTGCTTCGTATTTGTTCGAATTCAGCATGCTTATTTTGTTTCGAGATTATAAAATATACATGAGTACATGTAAATATATTTTGGTGTTTATCATGCTCGATCGGCCCCCACTTGCTGAGTGTTTTCCAAAATACTCACCCCCTTACTTTGCTCCCCATATAAGAATGAAGATGAGTTAGATGACGAAGAACAAAATAAGTTCTGAGGTTGGTGAGGATGGATCAGTTCAAGTTGAAGAAATATTTTTACTTTAAATTTCAGTTTCGCTTCTGCATTGTTGCACTTGTGCTTTTTTCTCTGTAAAAACAGTTATGGTTTATGAAATAGACTGGTTTTTGGCAAGACTTGTACTATGAGGCTTGTTGTTTCAATGTTAAATTGTTAAACAACGCCGATGTCAGCTAGGCCCGATTTTGGGGCGTGACAGAACTCTTGTGAGATGCCCTTCTTATCACACAAAAAAAAAAAAAGATGAGTTCTCAAATTCCTTTCCATGATCAGTTCTGATCCTTGCTACAGTCAAAGTATGTAGGTTAGTAATCTTGGTAAACAACTTCTTAAAAACATCAAAAGTATCTGATTTTTCTCTAAGAAACCTTACCCATGTAAAACGAGAAAAATCATCAACACATACCAAGGAATACATTTTACCTCCATAGCTTTCGACTTCCATGGGACCCATCAAATCCATGTGCAAAAGTTCAAGACACCGTGTTGTCCCACAGTGTTGTAACACGGGGTGCGCAATACGGGTTTGCTTACCTTTTTGGCATGCACCACAAACATATGGAACACCAGACTTTAGATTTGAAAGACCTCTGACAGCTTCAAACTTACTCAGATTTTTTAAGGTCTTGAAATTCACATGTCCAAGCTTTTTGTGCCATAGACTAAACTCATCAACCTTTGAGTGTCTACATGCCAATTCCTCACCAAGTTGGTAGCAATTATCCACTGATCTTGTACCTGTTATAACACAACAATTAGTATTATCAAAAACTTCACAAGTATTCTTATCAAACTTCACATGCAAGTCGTCATCACACAGTTGACTAATTGAAATTAAGTTTGCATTAAGTCCTTCAACGTGTAAGACGTTATGAAGCTTTGGAAACCCTTCCACATTGAGTGTTCCTTTGCCAACAATTCTTTCCTTTGCACCACCTCCATAGGTCACTCTACCACCATTTTGTTCAACGTAATCAGTGAGGTGATCTTTCAAGCCTGTCATGTGCCGAGAGCTTCCACTATCAAAATACCAATTACCTGCAGTGTTAGCTTTCAAGGAAGTATAAATAAAAAAACATCTAACATCAGGCTTTTGTATCCAAACTTTCTTCACAGTGGGCCTCTTTCTGCCAGTGTTGCTCTTGGTGTTGGGCAACACGGGGGGCAACACCTGCTTAGATTCCCACACCACATAGTCATTTTTTAGCTTTCGACAAAAGGGCCTGATATGACCAGATTTGAGACAATAGTAACATACAAAAGGACACTTCCATTGTTTTGGCTTAGGGACAGAAACATTCTTTTTAACAATGGGTTTCTTACCTTTCGAAGCAGTTGAAGGATGGTTCAAGGAATCATTACCTTCCTTCACAAACACTGGTGTTTTGGAAGATTCACCAGTTTCAAAAACACTTTTTTTAAAACCAAGACCAAACTTATCATTTTTACCCATAGTCAAAATGGAATCAAGTTTGCTTGAACTGGAATTAAATTTATCAAGTGTTGTTTTTGCTCTTTCAAGTTCAGAATTCAGCAACCCTAATTCCAGATCTTTCTTACTCATGAGAACTTCCAATCTAGCCACAGCAGCTTTCAATTCAGTATTTTTTTTTTGCGAGGGTTGTGTTCAACTGATTCCTCTTGTTCCAATCACAGTACAACTCTTCATAGAATTTTTGAATACCTTCCATAGTATAAGGATCAGCTACATGTTCTTCATGATTACTGGAACTATCAAGGTTAGAAGCAACAAAACAAACAGATTTTTGAACTATGTTGCGACCAGGTGTTGCAACACCGGAGCCAACACTGAGTGGATTGATCTGAAAATTTTTCTTACTTTCCAGTAAAGCAGTAAAAGATATGAGATCTTCCGGTTCAACCTTTTCTTGTTCTTCTTTCGAATCATCATCACTTAGAGAAACATTCATACCTTTCCGAAGGCGATTTGCGTATTCATAAGCATAGTGGTCATATCCCTTACATTCCCTGCATTGAACATTATCAAAATTTTTACTTGAGGACTGAACCTTACCTTCATACCTTTGTCGAGATCCCCGAGTAGCAGCATGTTTTTGAGGCTTCTCTGAAGTAGGCAATTTAGGAAATTTTGAAGGTTGTGCACCTTTCACATCCTTCTTTTCTTTCATTACCTTGAGATAATCAGTGAACTTCTTCGAGATCAAAGCAATTGAATTCTCTTCAAGATCAGATTCCTTTACTTCCTGTTGAACTTCAGAAAAATCATTGTAAACATCATTAGAAACCTGAAAAGCAATAGACTTACCTTTGGAGTCATCTTCGGCTTCTAACTCCATCTCATATGTGCGAAGAGAACTTATTAACTCATCCAAACCCATTATAGATGTATCTTTGGATTCATCTATCGCACAAACCTTGGTGTGAAATCTTTTGGGGACCAAACGAAGCACTTTGGATACGAGTCTCTCGTTTGAAATAGGATCACCAAGAACAGATGCTTCATTTGCAAGGCTCTTCAATCTTCCATTATATTCCATGATGGTCTCTGATTCCTCCATTCTCATTTTTTCAAATTTTGAAGTTATGAGACGCATCCTTGTTTTCTTAACACTTGGCGAGCCTTCACAGTGGGTTTGCAGTTTCTCCCAAGCATCCCTAGCACAAGTACAAGTACCAATTAGATTAAACATGTTCATATCAACTTAAGTGAACATAGCATTAAGAGCTTTAGCATTATAAATAGCCGTAGTATTCTCATCGGCTGTCCATTGTGATCTTAGCTTTGGTCCTGGTACATCATCATCTCTCATAGATGGTGACCAACCGTCAAGAACATGTTGTCAAGCCCTGGACTCAATGGATTGAATGTACATGCTCATCTTCAATTTCCAAGGGCCGTAATTTGTTCCATCCAAAATAGGTGGACGAATTGCACTTGTGTACGGAGTGTCCATAACTAACCTGTAACACAAACCAGGAACTCACTTAGTAAAGTCAAGTGGTGGCTCTGATGCCACGTGAAAGAAACGGTATACGTGGTTGGTTATGTAAAATAGGCAGTGTTGTCCTTTGTGTTGTAACACCACAGACAACACAGTGTAGCAGAAATTTAAAGCGTAAATAAAATACAAGTAAATAATTTTGCACGAGTATAAAAACTCATGCGGGTGCCTTAGGGCTAAATATTACTAGTAAACGTAAAAGAAATTGGATGCAACTCCCGTAGCCTAAATTGAAGACAGAAAAGATCTTCAACAACACAGTTTTCACAGTGTTGCCTCTGATGTCTTCAGCACGAACGGCAACACGAGGACATGCAACAACGATGGTTGCAAACCTTGCTTCAGAGTTCTTCAAATTCTTCAACAGAATTCTTCAGAGTATGCGCAGTGTATTATCGTCTGAAGCCACCTCTCATCTTGTGCGTGAAATCCCCTTTTATAGATTAGCTTTCAAATCTTGAGGATTTCCTTATATAGAGTCCTACAAGAATAAGAAACTCTATCAAATCTTGCAAATCAAATCTTGATAATATCGAATTATATTATTTCAAATAATCACCTTATCAAGACATGATTTAAACTTGGCAAATATATCTTTAACATAATCGATATATATAGGATATTTACCATATATTTTATCTTGTCTAGAAAGCAAAATCTTATAATATCCAATTAATTAAGGGCTGGAAATATCAAGGAATGCGGTCGATCGAGAGAAAAGAATTGAGCCAGAGATTGTGATATAGCGAGATATTTTTATCAATTATATATTAATTATTAATCCCAATTTATAAAATCACATCAATTGATGTAGTCTCATGAAGCTTAGAAATCATGTTGACGTAGCAAGTGCTGAACAAAGTTTAACAATGATCAAGTTTTTCCCGATCAACCATATCATAATATATATTGAATTGATGGATTATGTTATCAATTGAGAAAGAAATTACGAAAAAAAAATTGATAAAACGGACATAATTAATAATTTTTAGGGATCATTTTGGATGTATTTGATCTGATTATCCCGTTATAAAGAAGTATTCTGCCTATTGTGCATAATTGCTCGATTTCTTAATTTATTTTTGAAAGTATAATTTAATTCAAAAAATTTGTTATTGAACAAAAGATTACAAACCACATTGTATTAATTTATAGAACATTTTTATAAAATTGGACTTGGGCCAAAAAAATTGTCAGAATATATCACCCAACATCCTAATTGTAATCTCAAATCTAATTACAATTTTATTGAATGAATCCTTGATGTTAAAAGTGGTCAATTAAGGGCAGTAGTGACCCCCATCACCAGATTTCTTGTAATTGTCGTAGCAAGGGCAACATTCACGGGAGTTTCCGACATATCCCGGCGGCACACACACGCATGCCTTGCAGCATTCCATACAGCTATCCTCACACACCTTCATGTGATTTGGTGACGCGAAACATCTCTTCCCGCATTTTAGGGCGCATTCTGA
This sequence comes from Henckelia pumila, assembly GCF_033568475.1. Taxonomy (NCBI): domain Eukaryota; kingdom Viridiplantae; phylum Streptophyta; class Magnoliopsida; order Lamiales; family Gesneriaceae; genus Henckelia; species Henckelia pumila. The sequence goes on along the minus strand of NC_133122.1, from coordinate 56,993,139 downwards.
AAAATATTTACATTATTTTTATAGGAAAATGATATGCGTTATACGACATGCATGATAGATGTTATGAGATGGGGTCTTGTCGGATTTATTTAACTAAACATAGAAATATTGATGTGATTTTATAAATTGGGATTAAAAAATATGTGTGAATGAAAAACTCACGATCTGGAGAAGCTCCACAGCCTTGCACAGGGAGACCCTAATCAACATATAATAATATAAAATTGGCGTTGGCAAATTTAAAAACAAATTCGTTGAGTTCTTCCATATAAACACAAATTAGAACATATATACACGCACAAAAAATGGAAGATATATATAGAAGCATGTAAATATATATTGATGTAATTAAATAATAAATACTTACAAGTGAAACTCGAAGGATCGAAGACGAAAAGACACACAAGAAGAGTAAAATAAATTGAAATCTTAAAGAGAAAGCCATTCTTAGATATGAAAATTATTAAGTGAATATTCAAATTAATGGCGAGCTAGCTTATATAATATATATAGAGGACACAGGTCAAAACTTTGGTTGACTAAATATCAATCTAATTATTGTTATCGAATTTAAGGTTTAGTTATTCAAGGAAAAAAAATCATTTATTGATGTAACATGGATGCATGGAATATTTTTACATGTATCATTTTGTCACAAAAGTCGACATTTTTCCGTTGTTCAAATATTCACTCGATCTAATGAATATTCTTTTCCATTATTGGTTGATTTGTGTAAAATTCAAATCAAGTACTTTTATTTTGGTGATCTTCAAATCCTTCAATTAGTTTTAATTACAATTAATCTTTTTTTTTCTATAAAAGTGAGATGTTTTCAAATAATCAATCATGGAAATAACTTCAAATTCAATATTCTTAATGACTTCTCCAACAAAAAATTCCAATGCATGTAATTCAATGCCAGCTCCAGGTCGTACGCTGTTTAGAGATTTCGAATTCTGTATTTAAATATATTTAAGAAGTGTTTGAGATAACTTTTAATTAGAAAATAGTACTTCTTTCTAATTTGATGAATATTTTCGATTCAACTCTATTAATTTTAACCAAAAGCTTAACTTGAGTCAATGTTGTGATGTTTTTTTTTTCTTTTTTTTTAAGCTGCGTGTATGTGTCTATATGTGTGTATGTATATGTGTAGTACATGTCAGCAGAAATGGATCTAATAATTTTATTGAGGGAGAGCAAAATTATAAAGAAGAACACACATATATGTTATATATATATGATTATATATAATCACTGATAAAAAAATTAAAATATATATAATAAAAAAATATAAATAATATTTTTTTATTTCAGATCTAACTAAGAATGTATCTTACGACGACATGAAATTTTTCAAAAATAATTACGACTAACTATATCCGACATGATACAAAAAAAATTATGAATAATTACATTATCGATCATCAAATATTCATTTTCTGTTCGATTGATGGATGAAAACTTTGTTTGGAGTAACAGTAAAATGAATTAAATGAATGACGATGAAAAATTTTATTGTCACTCTTCAAACACGGGTTGTTGGTTAATTGTATAAAGTTTTGAACAATATTTTAATGGCTTATTAATAATAATTTATGTGTATGATTTTTAAAAAACTAAGAAAACATGGAGCCACCGTTTATGTGTAAGGCCCGAAAATATTAAATTATTAATTATGGGATTTGAGAATTAAATTCCATATTATGGGCTAATATTGATTTGAGAAGTTATGGAAATGATAGATTTAATTTCCGAGCCGAAAATATTTAATTTGAGAATTTACGGGTTTTGAGAATTAAATTCCGAGAATTCTTAAATTAAAAGAATAAATATTCGATTTGAATATTTATGGGATTTAAGATTAAATTCCATGTTTCGGGAATTAACGAAGATTAATTTTGAAGATACAACCCGATCAGGGACTGATTTGCAAATATCGACGTTTGAAGGGCTGAAGTGCAAACGGTCGGGATTATTTAATTAATCCGAATTTAATTTATTTTAATCCGAGTATATTTAATTTGGGAATATTTAGAGTTTCGATTTTAATTCTAATATTCTTAAATTATTTTGGATTGAAATTGAATTAAACAGAAAGTCGAGGACTGAATTACAATTAATGAAGACTTGAGGGATTAAATTGCAATTATGCCATATATATCTGATTTTAATCAGATTATTCAGCGTTATACGTGTATGTGTGATAAGGAATTCAGAATTGAAGAACAGAGTCGAGCTTCTCCTTATTTTCTTTTGAATTCGTTTTGTTCGAAACCCCGTAACTTTTGCGTCGGTTGTCCGATTTCGATTCCGAAAGATGTTCTGGAATCCTTACGACAAGTACTTCGATTTGATGTAAGTATTTAATCCTTTCAGCATGTTTTGAAGAATGATATATGGCAGAGATCAGTACTTTGGTATATGATCATGTTATTGATGTGTTATACCGTTTAATTTCGAAACCGGGTTGAATATGGATTAAGAAATTAACTTATAAGTATTTCAGCATGTTTTTGATTTGTTAACATGTGATTATAGTTGCTGATATGTGAAGCATGAATGATATGAAGTGATTAGAAGTTGATAAGAAGTTCATAATGAATTCGATACCGAGTCGGTTACCGAATTTTAATCGCTACGCCGCTGGGTGATGTTTTAGGATCAGTTATGATAATCAAAGATTGAATTGAGATGTTAGTGACATGGTAGTGATGATATAACATTTTTATGTCTCAGTTTCAATCATGCTTAAAAGACGAACGATGCAAGACTCCGAGTTGTACCGACTAAGAAGAAGTTGAAGTTTGAAATGAGGTTGATTACATCTATATTGATGATTTTGATTCAATTCTGAAATGATTTAATAGAATGAGGTTTGATATGCATATTTTGATGATATGTTTCAGAGTTTAATAGGAGACTATTGACTCAAGAACCTCAACTTGAAACAAAAGAAGAAGTGATCAAGATGAAGTGTATTGATTGAAGGGTGATTGATGTTGAAGGATCAGATGTTTTGTAGAAGTTGATGTACTTCCTATCCAGATGTGGAATATGATAAACTCGAGAATGACAGGTATAAGACGATATCGAGATTCAGGACTATGATACTCAGGATTAATGAATCTTGAGTAGTCCGCCAAATCACATACTAGTTATGTTTCTTTTGATTGAGAACTTGTTATTGTTCTTATCGATCCATCCCAGGTAGTGGATCTTTAATTTTGAGTCGATGTGATTATGATACGAGAATGATACGAATTGATTCTATGCCGGGGTTGGAGGACGCCCTTATTTTTGAATTCCGGAATGATTTCGATAGATGGATATCCATGTCAAGATCGTTTACGAATCTTGATGGCAACGAAGTGATAAGAATCAATTCTTGAGTTAGCGCGCTATATAAATTGAAGTCTTGATTTGAAGTTGAGTCGATATATGCGTTATTTTTACTCTATTCTTGAGCTGATATGTTTAGAGTTGTTATGAATTTATTTAATGCATTTATATGTCGATTATACTAAGAATTATTTCTCACCGGAGTTTATCCGGCTGTTGTTTTGTTTTGTATGTGTGCATCACAACAGATGGGGCAGGAGCTACTTTGAGATGACATGGATAGCTCGGGAGCGAGATTTAGCAAGTGTGGACTCGGGTTTAAGCGGATGAATGATAGTGATATTACATCAACTTAGCAAGAACATTAGAAACTTGTAGTCGGTATATGACGTCTTGAATAGTTGTAGTTTCTTAATGTTTATGGGATTCGTTTGATGTAAGAATCGCATGATTAGATGCTTAAATTGTTGTAAATGATTATATGCATGTTCCTAGATATTATAGCATGCTTTTGATCGAATTTATTGAGAATATTTGGCATGGTTCCAAGTTTGACAGCAAAAAATGTCTTCTGTTATTTTTCTGAAATTAGTGCTCGCTCGATCGGGTGATTATCACCGATCGAGCGAGGCATAATTTTGGTGAGCAGAAACATGAAATTTCTTGCTCGCTCGATCGGTAGCTTTTGACCGATCGAGCGAGGCCAAGTTTTGTACAGACCCGAGAATTTTTGATTTCTTGCTCGCTCGATCGGTTGTTTTTGCCCGATCGAGCGAGGCTCGGGACTTTTAAAAAAAAAAATTCTGCTCTTGATTTATTATTTGTTAATTGTTTGATTAATTATTTAATTAATCGTTATTTGTCCTAAGATGAGATTAGCAACCCGAGGTCCCCACATTATGTGTGTGTGTCCGTCTTGCAAAAGTTTTTTGTGAAATTTATATAGATCGATATATCTGTGAAACTATGTCACAAAAGTCCTAATACTATATATACACACACACACATGTGTGTTTATATATATATATATATATGTGTGTTTATATATATATATATATATGTGTGTGTGTGTGTGTGTGTGTGTCTATATGTGTGTATCTACATGTGTAGTATGTGTGTTTGTGTCTCCGTCTTGCAAAAGTTTTTGTGAAAACGTGTGTGTATAGTAGATCTCTTTTGTGTGTGTGTGTGTATGTGTGTGTGTATATGTGTAATATGTGTGTATGTATTCCAACAATTGGGACGTACTAGTAGAAATCAAAAGAAAATAGAATGAAATTATCTTTAATAATAAATTATATTTTAATTACATATATCAAAATAATAATTATTCATATAATTATTATTATTATTATCATTGATGATGATGCATTAATTATTATAAAATTATCATTCTGAAATTTAACTAATATCCTAATTTATATTTTATAATTATTATTTTATTAAAATAATAATATATAATTATAATAATATTTTTTAATAATAATAATAGTTAAATATTATTATGATTATTTATTATTTTAAAAATTATATTAAATAATAATAATATTTTATAATAAATAATAATAACAACAATTTTGATTAATACTATTATAAATAATAATAATAATAAATAAATCATAATACTAATAATTAATATTTAAAAAATTTATTATTAATATAATAAGCTAATAATAATAAAATATATTCATAATTATATTATTATAATAATTATTATAATTACATAGGTTAAGATTAGTTCAAATAATCTAAAAACGAAAAAAATATTGTATATAAAAATAGAAATAGAAGGTGGGATTAATGACCATTTCCATCCAAAACCTATATGTAATAATAATAATAATAATAATAATAATAATAATAATAATAATAATAATAATAATATACGAGGGTCTTAGAGTAACCGTTTTTTGTCTATTTAATAGTCATACCAAATTATCCATACTATTATTCACTAAGGATGCATTTACTTTAAATGATGTGATTGAGCAAGGGTAGATTAAAATATGATTATTAAGATAATTTGATAGGATATATAGTGGTTATGAATAAATAATAATATGTTTAGTTGGATGGATTAAAAAAAAATTCACTCTCCAACTTAGTAAAGATTTATAATCCCATGAAAAATTTAGAACTAAAAATCATCTGTGAATTCTATCATTAACGGGTCGAAAGATTTATACTCATTTTCAATTTTGCGAGTAAACATAAGATTAGTCGATATTAATTATGTAATCCTTTATAAGTAAGCGCAACCTAAAGATATATATATCAAACGAAACATATGTATATGAAGTGAGATGATAATTCTTATTTCATTCTAGCTCACATTATTCTCTTACCAAATATGCACTTAGTGTTAGATGCTTGTGAGTTTAAATCATACATGATTATATTTCTAGTTATGTTTAAATTACTATTAATGTTACATAAAGCTTTTGGTGTATATTTCCATGAACTAACCCCGGGATTTTAAGTAAACCAACACTTTCATTTTGTTGTGGCCCAACTCTTTATTTTATATTTACTGTCGCGGCCGATCGAGAGAAAAGAATTGAGCCAGAGATTGTGATATAGCGAGAGATTTTTATCAATTGTATATTTATTATTAATCCCAATTTATAAAATCACATCAATTGATGTAGTCTCGTGAAGCTTAGAAATCATGTTGATGTAGCAAGTGCTGAACAAAGTTTAACAATGATCAAGTTTTTCCCGATCAACCATATCATGAATTGATGGACTATGTTATCAATTGAGAAAGAAATTACAAAAAAAAAAAAAAAAAAAAAAAAAAAAAAAAATTTGATAAAACGGACATGATTAATAATTTTTAGTGATTATTTGGGATGTATTTGATCTGATTATCCCGTTATAAAGAAGTATTCTGCCTATTGTGTATAATTGCTCGATTTCTTAATTTATTTTTGAACGTATAATTTAATTCAAAAAATTTTTTATTGAACAAAAGATTACAAACCACATTGTATTAATTTATAGAATATTTTTATAAAATTGGACTTCGGCAAAAAAAATTGTCAGAATATATCACCCAGCATCCTAATTGTAATCTCAAATCTAATTACAATTTTATTGAATGAATATCTTTGATGCTAAAAGTGGTGAACTAAGGGCAGTAGTGACCCCCATCACCAGATTTCTTGTAATTGTCGTAGCAAGGGCAACATTCACGGGTGTTTCCGACATATCCCGGCGGCACACACACGCATGCCTTGCAGCATTCCATACAGCTATCCTCACACACCTTCATGTGATTTGGTGACGCGAAACATCTCTTCCCGCATTTTAGGGCGCATTCTGAAAAATATTTACATTATTTTTATAGGAAAATGATATGCGTTATACGACATGCATGATAGATGTTATGAGATGGGGTCTTGTCGGAATTATTTAACTAAACATAGAAATATTGATGTGATTTTATAAATTGGGATTTTAAAAATATATGTGTGGATGAAAAACTCACGATCTGGAGAAGCTCCACAGCCTTGCACAGGGAGACCCTAATTAACATATAATAATATAAAATTAGCGTTGGTAAATTTAAAAACCAAATTCGTTGAGTTCTTCCATTCAAACACAAATCAGAACATATTTAATTACACGCACAAAAAATGGAAGATATATATAGAAGCATGTAAAATATATATATTGATGTAATTAAATAATAAATACTTACAAGTGAAACTCGAAGGATCGAAGACGAAGAGACACACAAGAGGAGTAAAATAAATTGAAATCTTAAAGAGAAAGCCATATGCAAAAGTGAATTAGTTTGAATAAGAAGATGTAGAAGTGAATTAATTTGTGATTGCGTGATAGCTTATATATATATATTATGAGGACACAATCTAATAGTCAAACATTAATAAATCGGTCCAATATTAGGTCAAACAGATATTATGTTGATTAATAGTCAATCTAATTAATTATTATTGGCATTAAGGGTTCACTTTGATACTCAAATATTAATAAATCGGTCTAATATATAATACTGGAGATTCCCAATGGGTGATGGATTTAAATTTCAAACCCACTTTCATTTATTTTTTGGTGATATTCAAATTTGGAAAGTGGTATTTTTGGTTGAGTATATTTTAGTTTAAGAAAATTAACAATATTTGATTGTAATATTTTTGGAGGATTACGAAAAGATTTGTCATTACTTGATGAAAATATTAGGAGATATTTTCAGAGTATATTTGGTTGTTGATTTGTGGTCGTTTCTAATTGTTGCTTTTAGGCACAATATTTATTTAGACATATATTCTTCGCTCTTCAGACATATATTATGTTAACTTTTCAGGTTATATGTAACAGTAAGCAATTTTTTTGGAGAAAAAAAAAATATATATATATATATATATATTGTTTGTTTTTTGTTGCAACAAGTCGTGAGACAACGTTTTTGTAATGTCTGAAAAATCCATAAATCCACTCATATGTATCAAAGAAACTTTAAATAAATTTTAAAAGAATTTATTTCATTTAAGCGTGATCTAAAGATAATGTTTAATTAAAAGATTTTAATGTGATGTATCATGATTTAAAAGATTGTATTTAAAATATTTTTTTCATGCTATTTTTTTTTTCAGATATGTATTTAATTCCAGTGACGAAGGAAAATGAGACTAGCTCATGAGCAAAGTTAAAAGAAAATTTACATCAAGTATGTTTTATAAATATTTTTATTTTAAAAGTAGTACACGATATTCAATTTTTAAGTTTATGGAGAGATATTTTAAAAGTTGTATTTTTAATTTTTCGGGCCAACTTTAGGCCCAAAAACTTACTACAGATTGTATGTCAAAACTTTCTCCCCATAATCTCTTTGTTTTCATGACGTCTCTTTCCCTCTCCCCTTACCCCTTCACACCAGCAGCCGCCTCACTCCACCACCCTAGGTTTTTCAAATTCCTTCTCTCAATTTTTCAAGGATTTTCATATCGCTTGATCATGGAAAGGGTAAGATCGTGTCATGCATCGGGCCCAGACCCACTTCTGCGCTACTGCACAATGGGCCCTATAACAAATGCTTCGTATTCGTCCTCGCTTTAAAAAAAGATTAATCCAAGTTGTTATAGAAGTCCATTGTAGCCCATGTATTATAAACTCATTTTAAATCTTTCATTTTTCTAATGCAGGACAGGGGTCTCACAATCATCCCTACTTCAGAATGTGACGTCCTCGTCACGACCTGACATTCGATCCACCAGCACCGAGAATCTAGAGGTGACTTCTACAGGTTCAAGAGGTGGCTCCCGTTACGTAGCACTTTGTCTTGCATAGCACTTATTTTCCCAGGGTTCCTGATGGTGACCGTCTCTGATATTATTCTTTCACGCTCTAGGCCCAGGCTTGTGCCTGCGCGACTTCACAATGGGCCTTATAGCATCTATTACATTTTTGTCCTTGCTTTACGAAAATGATTAACTCAAGTTGCTATAGAATTCCATTGTAGTTCATTATAAACTCATTCTAAAGCTTTCATTTTTCCCATGTGGGACAGATGTCTCACAATCTGTCATGCTCCGGGCCCAGACCCGCGTCTGTGCGACTGCGCAGTGAGCCCCTATAACAACTACTTTGTATTTGTACTTGCTTTACAAAATGATTAATCTAAGTTGTTATTGAAGTTCATTGTAGCAATTATAAAGTCATTTTAAAGCTTTCATTTTTTCCATATGGGACAGGGGTCTCACATAGATCGTGTTCCTGGAGTCCGCATTTTCATACCAAGCAAGAGAAAGACATGTTTTAAATGCTTTTGAAACCACCAAACGAAAATATATGTAATTTTGATATGAAAAAGATGTATGTTGATGTGTATGTGTTATATATTGCATTATTTTAAGATATTTTGAAGAGCATAATGTAGAACTGTGAATCGTTCTTGATATTTTGGTTAAAGATATTTAAGAATGTTAAAGATTTTTGATAAAGATGTTTGAATATGAGTATTTTTTATGTATATATTTTTTTAAAGCTTTTGAAGTTTTGGTGTTTTTGATCGAATCCTTTCAAGTTTTGAAAATTTTTTATGTGGGAAATCAAGGTTCCAACGAGTGAATGTTTCGTCTAAAAATTTTGGGAAAATTGCAAATTTGGTCCTGTATGTTTGTCACTTTGCAATTTTGGTCATCTATATTTTTATATTTTATTTTTAGTCCTACATGTTCCGATTTTTTGCAATTTTGGTCTTTTTTTTCAAAAATTCTTACGTGACACTATACACTTCAGCTCCACATCAGCACTGAATTTGTGTCACGTTAGCGCCATGTCGGAAAAAATACTAAAATTGCCAAAAAAAAATATAAAGATAGCGGACTAAAACTGAAATCTGAAAATATAAAGTACTGAAATCGCAAAGTAACAAACATACAAGACCAAAAAATCAATTTTCCAAATTTTTTTTAGAATAGATAAAAAAAATTTGTGAATCTGAGAATTTTGGTACATGTATTTTGAATGTAAAGTTTATATGTAAATATTTTAAAGATGGTTATTTTCGGATGAATCCTTTTCAATATTTTGAAGTTTTTCATCTGTTTGATCATAATTTTTAATGGGTGAGTGAGTAGGTTTGAAAAGGGAAAGACAAAGACAGAAAAACTCATGGAAAACTAGAAAAAGGCACCCCCGTGTTGGGGCGGAAAGTCCCGCAATTATAGTACGTGTTTTTAAGGTCCTAAATTCATGTTTATGATATTTTAAGGTGTTTTAAGTATTTGTAATATGCACTATGAAAAACGTTTCGAGTTTTAATGTCGAGAACATAAATAACGACTCACGTGGATCGATTTAAGTTATGTAATGCATTATATGTTAGTATGTTCTCACGAAAATTATGTTCATTATGAAAGTATGAAATTTTATTTATGTAAAGATGATGTTGAAACGACCCTAACTCTATAATTAATAAATAAATATGCGGAATTTTTTTTTTTTTTTATACTTACTAAATAAAATATGTACATATATGCCCATACATATATGCACAGAATAAAAAGTTTTAAAATAAATAGATAAATAAATAAACAACTAAATACTTAAATAAAAATGCATTCTTTAAAATAAAATAAATATCTGAGTCAAATGTTTAATTAAAAGTACTGCATAAATAAAATGATTAAAATTTTCATGCACTAACAATATTCCATAAAATATTCAAAATTCCCAACCACTGAAAAAAAATAATATAAAATGTAGCATGCTGAAAAAAATAAACATGCACGTGACTCAGACATCTATCACGGTCACGGGGTCACTGCATGTCTGTTCATACATCCTCGCCTCCGGTGGGTACAACATCATCCTCAACGCCCTCACCTGCACCATACCAGTGTAGTGAGCCTAGGGGCCCAACATGCTAACATAACAAGGGTTTAAAAATAATTTAAAACAATTAAATACTAATACATACATATACATGAATGAGCATGCTTAAAAATTCATAACATAACTTAACTTAAATAAACTTAAATAACATAATACATAACATTGTTGAGCAAATTAATTTTTCTAACATAGCATGGTTATATCCATAGTGTAACCTTAAATCATACATTAAATACTGATCAGCGTGGAAACCAACGTACGTGGCCGGTGACGAATCACCTCTTAAATTGGCAGTAAACTGCCCTTCAATCATATGGGGACGAATCCCCCTTAAATTGTCACACTACTTCAACTTCCAACATAAAATATTTTCTTGCTCAACCTTAAACATTAAATCATGCATAAAATATTATTTCATGAATGCATGTACTTGAATAAAATGTGTGTCCTTCATATATATTTAATTTTAATTTATTACTAACATATAAATATTAAAATTACTTAAATGCATAAAAATAATTAAATATATATTCAGGACACATGCAAATTTCTCATGGATCGTACTGGACTACTGGCCCTAACTCTCAAGCCCAATTACTTAAATCTGGCCCATTAACACTGAGACTGGCCCATTAATATGCTTAAGCCCAATAAAATTGTTCTAAGCCCAATTAAATTAATAAAGCCCATTAAAACACTCTAGGCCCAATAACAACTCAAATTGGCCCAATGGACCCAAAAGCCCAAAGACTGGCCCAATAACTTTCACGGGCCCTAAAGCCCATAAAAAATTATTGAACTCACTTAATTAATTTAATTAAGCCCAAATAAATTAAACTTAACCCAAAATAATTAAATTGAACCTAATAAAATTTTAAGATTTAAATAGGCCCATTAAACCTTTAATTAAACTTGAAAACTTAAAAATAAAAATACCCGAGCCCAACTAACTTAACCCGGACCCGGACCCAACTAACTTGACCCATGACCCAAGGACTCGACCCGGACCACCGAACCCGGCCCGAACCTATCTGCAACCCTAGCCCGAAACCCCCACCCATCTCCCGTTTCTGCCGCGGCCAAGAGCAGCAGCCACTCCTTGGCTGCTGCCGGCCTGCTCCGGCCGCCCCTGGCCGGAGCGCCGCCGCCCAGTCGTAGCCCACGTCTGGGCGGTTCGAACCCAACCCTTAAACCCAAACCATGCAGCCCCAGCCATCACTACCGAGCCCCCTTCCCACGAACCCTATTCTGCGCGTCTCCTCGGCCGAACCCTCCTTGGCAGATTTTTGGGCTCGTTTGGCTCGAGTCACCCGAGCCACTCGAGCCTAGACCCAACCTAGACCACTTAACGACAGTAACCAGCAGCTAGGAACGATCCATGAAGGACAAAAACGTGAGATGAATTAGCAACGAATACACATGCTTCAATCCAACAAAACCCACCGAGTTTTCTGAAAATTCTTTGAAAAATCCTACTGATCACGCACACACCCACATAATCACTAACATGGCACATTAAAAATGAAAAGAAACATGCCTTTGATTTTTTTTTTACGAAGATATACGCGTGTACGGGCCTCGGGACGACGGGACGGTGAAGAATCTCCAAGAAAGCTCAAAGGAACACGGCTATGGAGGCTTGTATGTCTGCTGAAACGTGAGGATGGTGGAGGAGAATTCTGATGGTGGCGGCTAGGGGTTTTGGGTCGTGGGATTAGGGAGTGATTTTTGGGTAGATGGTTAGGATAATTAAGATATGATTTGATATAATTAAATTTTGATAGATAATATACCATAAAAACACAAATTTTTAAACTTTAAAAATACATACAAATCTGATAATAATTAGTAAATCTCGAAATAATCATTTAGGCTATTTATAAAAATTAATAAAAGTCAACAAAAGGACTTATTTTGGCTAAAAATAGGCCATTAAATAAATACCTAAATAAATACTAAACTTTTCTTGGCAAAAAGCCTTAAAATAATATTTTAAGGCTCAAAAACGTATAAAAATATTTTTGGCTAAATATTTTGGTATCTCGTCCGTCCACGGTCCCGTCTACGCGATCAAAACAATTAAAATACTAAAAATCGTAAAATCACTAATTATGGGTTAAATGCTTAAAAATAAATAAAATAATGCACAATTAATTCACATAATTATTTAACCCATAAATCTAAAATTTAAATAATTAAATATCCTAATTATGCATGCGGATTTACGTATTTTAAAATACCGGGTGTTACAATTCTCCCCCCTCCCCCCCCCCCCCTTAAATTGAATTTCGTCCTCGAAATTAAAGTACTTACCCGAACAACTCCGGGTAGCGATTCCTCATATCTGCCTCGGTCTCCCAAGTAGCTTCCTCCTCCGAGTGATTCAGCCACTGGACTCTGACCATCGGTATGACCCGCGTCCTAAGCCTCCGCTCCTCCCTTGCCAAGATCCGCACTGGCCTCTCCTCATACACTAGATCTGGTGGCAACTGTAAGGGCTCGAAATCCAACACATGCGACGGGTTGGAGACATATCTCCGAAGCATGGATACATGGAAAACGTTGTGCACTGCCGCTAACCCTGGAGGTAGAGCTAAACGGTAGGCCAACGTGCCAACTCTCTCCAAGATCTCGAATGGCCCTATATATCTCGGATTAAGCTTGCCTCTCCGGCCAAAACGCACTACTCCCTTCATAGGTGACACCTTCAGGAATACGTGATCACCTACAGCGAACTCCAAATCTCGTCGTCTGGCATCTGCATAACTCTTCTGCCGACTCTGAGCTGTCCTCATCCGATCTCGAATCTGAGTCACTATGTCAGCTGTCTGCTGCACAATCTCAGGACCCAACAAAATCCGCTCACCAACCTCATCCCAATGCACATAAGATCTGCATCTCCTCCCATACAATGCTGCATACGGAGCCATACCTATAGACGACTGAAAGCTGTTGTTATAGGTAAAGTCCACTAATGGTAGTCTAGTCTCCCAAGAGCCCCGAAAATCAATGACACAAGCTCTCAGAAGATCCTCGAGAACCTGGATCACTCTCTCAGACTGACCATCTGTCTGGGGATGAAACGTTGTACTGAACAAAAGCCTCGTCCCCAAAGCTGTGTGTAGACTCTTCCAAAACGCTGATGTGAATCTCGGATCTCTGTCTGACACAATAGACACTGGTATGCCATGCAGTCTAACAATCTCTCTGATGTAAAGCTCTGCATACTGTGTCAAAGTATAAGTAGTCTTCACCGGCAAGAAATGAGCTGACTTGGTGAGTCTATCCACAATCACCCAAATCGCTGTGCAACCTCTGGCGCTCCTCGGTAAGCCAACCACAAAGTCCATCGTAATATTCTCCCATTTCCATTCCGGAATAGGAAGAGGTCTAAGAAGTCCTGCTGAACGCTGATGCTCTGCCTTGACTTGCTGACAAGTCAAGCACTCTGACACCACTCTCCCGATGTCACTCTTCATCCCGGGCCACCAATACAATAGCTGTAAATCTCTGTACATCTTCGTACTTCCGGGGTGAATGGAGTACGGAGATGTGTGAGCCTCTGCCAAAATCTCAGCTCTCAACTGATCGACGTTCGGTACCCACATCCTACCACGGTACTGAACGATGCCATCCTCCACTGTATACAAGAGGTTACCTCTAGCCTCATCTCTCTGTCTCCATCGCTGCAACTCCTCATCAGTAGACTGTCCCTCTCTAATCCGAGCTCTCAGAACTGGCTGCACCGTCAACACTGACAAGCTCGATGCATGGCCACTCGGATAACACTCCAAGCCAAATCTCTGAATCTCACTCTGTAGTGGTAACTGTACAGTCAAACATGATACCACTGACGACTTCCGACTCAAAGCATCGGCCACCACATTAGCTTTACCCGGATGGTAGCTAATGTCACAGTCATAGTCCTTCACCAACTCCAACCATCTGCGATGTCTCATGTTCAACTCCTTCTGTGTGAAGAAGTACTTGAGACTCTTGTGGTCTGTGAAAATCTTGCACTTCTCGCCATACAGATAGTGCCTCCAGATTTTCAAAGCGAAGACCACTGCTGCTAACTCCAAGTCATGCGTCAGATAATTCTGCTCGTGAATCTTCAGCTGTCTCGACGCATACGCAATAACCTTACCACACTGCATAAGCACTGCACCTAAACCTAGTTTAGACGCGTCGGTGTACACCACTAACTCCTCGTGTGGTACTGTCATCGCTAACACTGGTGCAGTAGTGAGTGCTTCCTTCAGCTGATCGAAGCTCCTCTGACAGTCTGAACTCCAGATAAACTTCGCATTCTTCTTGGTCAAGGAAGTCAAGGGTACTGCAATAGAGGAAAAACCCTTGATAAACTTCCTATAATATCCTGCCAAACCCAAGAAACTGCGAATCTCTGAAGCATTCTTCGGAATACCCCAATTCTGCACTGCCTCAACCTTAGACTGATCAACTGCAATCCCATCTCTCGAAATAATGTGGCCAAGAAATGCCACCTGCTCAAGCCAAAACTCGCACTTGCTGAACTTGGCATACAACCGATGCTCCCTCAAAGTCTGCAAGGCTGTCTGAAGATGCTGTCTATGCTCCTCGATGCTCCTAGAATAGATCAAGATATCATCAATAAAGACTATGATGAACTGATCTAAATACGGCTGAAAGACTCGGTTCATGAGATCCATGAAAACCGCTGGAGCATTGGTCATCCCGAATGGCATCACTAAGAACTCGTAATGCCCATATCGTGTCCTGAAAGCAGTCTTGGACACATCTGTATCTCTAACACGCAACTGATGATAACCAGATCGCAGATCGATCTTGGAGAACACCGAAGCTCCCTGCAACTGGTCAAATAAATCCTCTATCCTCGGCAGTGGATACTTGTTCTTCACTGTGACCCTGTTGAGCTCTCGATAATCGATGCACAGTCTCATACTGTCATCCTTCTTCTTCACAAATAACACCGGAGCTCCCCACGGAGAAAAGCTAGGACGAACAAAGCCTTTCTCTAACAACTCCTGAATCTGCTCCTTCAACTCTTTCATCTCGGTAGGAGCAAGTCTGTAAGGTGCCTTAGAGATAGGCACGGTGTCTGGCACTAAGTCGATGCTGAACTCCACCTCTCTCACTGGTGGAATTCCGGCAACATCCTCCGGAAAGACATCCGGAAAGTCACGAACCACCTCTATCTCTGATAATGATCTGCTAGATGGCTCTGAAGTCGTGACAATACTCGCTAGAAACCCCTGGCAACCCCGTCTCAACAACTTCCTCGCCTGAATATGAGATATCACCTGAGGAATATCACTTCTCTGAGATGCATGAAAAGTGAACGGGTCGCCTACTGTAGGTCTCACTGACACTGATCTCCAACGAAAATCAATCGAAGCTCCATTGACTGTCAACCAGTCCATGCCCAAAATCAAATCGAATCCACTCAAAGGCAAAACTACTACATCTGCTCGAATGGAGTGTCCCTGCAGCTCTAACTCCAGTCCTCGAATAACCTTCGAGGTAGAAATAATCTGCCCTGACGGCATAGTAACATCATACCCACTGTCACTACTCTCAGGTATGATGCCTACCCGCCTGATAAAATCCAGGGAGATAAACGAATGTGTAGCCCCTGAATCTAGCAACGCAAACGTGGAGTTGCCTCCAACTAGAATTCTCCCTGCACGCAGAAAATTCCCAACAGTTTCATACCACTACTAAATTTTCCCCAACGAGTCACTACAAATTCTTAATTCTAATCACAAGTAAAACATGCTTCCTATTCTAACATGCAGTTAAATAACCCAAATAACAAGAATTCCAAATTAAAGACTAAATTTTTAACCAAAGGAAAATTATTAAAATGCTAGGGATAAGATATACCGGTGATCAAGGAGGTGTCTGGATCTACCTCCTTAGCCTGCATCACAAACACCCTACCAGCGGTGTTCTTCTTCCTGGGGCAGTTAGCTATCTGATGCCCTGGCTCCCTACAGTGGTAGCAAACTCCTGTTCCCAATAGACAAGGTCCCGAATGCATCTTCTGGCACTTCGGGCAGGTAGGATAAGCTATGGCATTAGGGGCCCCGCCCCTCTGCTGCTGCGGCCTCTGCTGCTGTGGCCTCTGCTGCTGATTCGGGCCCTTAGCCGGCCCTGTATACTGCTTCTTCGCAGGAGGCTGCGAAGATGGTCGCTGGTACCCAGCCTGAAACTGCCTCTTCCCCTGCTGCTCTCTCTGGATCTCTCTCCGACCCTCCTCGGAACGCAAGGCTCTACTGACTGCAGACTCATAAGTAAGGACGTCTGCCATACGAACATCATGCCTGATATCAGCCTTCAGGCCCTCCACAAACTGTCTCATCTTCTCCTGCGGACTATCAGCAATCAAGGGCACAAAGTGACAGCCCCTCTCGAACAGCCTCACATACTCAACCACGGCCTTGTCCCCCTGACGGAGACTCATAAACTCACGGATCATGCGACTGCGCACATCCTCAGTAAAGTACTTGGCGTAGAAGATACGCCTAAACTCTGCCCAGGTCAGTGTAGGAAGGTGAACTCCCCTGGCTGCACCCTCCCACCAGAGCGCTGCATCACCCCGCAGCATGTACGTCGCACCGTTCACCCTGTCAGTGTCTGAGATCCCCATATAAGCAAAGATGGACTCCAGAGAGCGAATCCATCCCTCCGCCACCAAAGGATCGGTGGTCCCCACAAACTCCTTGGGTCCCTTCTTCTGGAACCTCTCAGCAACGTCCTCCTCATGGGACAACCTGGGACGAGTAGCCTGCTGCTCTAACAGAGCAGTAATCCCTGCCATCATATTTGCATTGGCCTGCTCCAATGCTGCAATAGGGTTCTGCGGAGGTGGAGGTGGAGGTGGAGGTGGAGGTGGAGGTCCCCTACGTCTGTTAACTGGTCTCGGAGGCATTCCGCACCACCACATATTTATTTACGTAAATCGCCATGCATAACTAAGTTGTTTAAAATTTAATGCTAACTTAAATTCTATAAATTAAATCATGCTATAAACACTTAAAACTTACAGACCGGTAGCGTGGATTTCTGAGCTCGCATAGCAGTAATGACCCCTCCAAGGACCGTGCTCTGATACCAACTGAAACGACCCTAACTCTATAATTAATAAATAAATATGCGGAAAAATTTTTTTTTTTTTTTATACTTAATAAATAAAATATGTACATATATGCCCATACATATATGCACAGAATAAAAAGTTTTAAAATAAATAGATAAATAAATAAACAACTAAATACTTAAATAAAAATGCATTCTTTAAAATAAAATAAATATCTGAGTCAAATGTTTAATTAAAAGTACTGCATAAATAAAATGATTAAAATTTTCATGCACTAACAATATTCCATAAAATATTCAAAATTCCCAACCACTGAAAAAAAAAAATATAAAATGTAGCATGCTGACAAAAATAAACATGCACGTGACTCAGACATCTATCACGGTCATGGGGTCACTGCATGTCTGCTCATACATCCTCGCCTCCGGTGGGTACAACATCATCCTCAACGCCCTCACCTGCACCATACCAGTGTAGTGAGCCTAGGGGCCCAACATGCTAACATAACAAGGGTTTAAAAATAATTTAAAACAATTAAATACTAATACATACATATACATGAATGAGCATGCTTAAAAATTCATAACATAACTTAACTTAAATAAACTTAAATAACATAATACATAACATTGTTGAGCAAATTAATTTTTCTAACATAGCATGGTTATATCCATAGTGTAACCTTAAATCATACATTAAATACTGATCAGCGTGGAAACCAACGTACGTGGCCGGTGACGAATCACCTCTTAAATTGGCAGTAAACTGCCCTTCAATCATATGGGGACGAATCCTCCTTAAATTGTCACACTACTTCAACTTCCAACATAAAATATTTTCTTGCTCAACCTTAAACATTAAATCATGCATAAAATATTATTTCATGAATGCATGTACTTGAATAAAATGTGTGCCCTTCATATATATTTAATTTTAATTTATTACTAACATATAAATATTAAAATTACTTAAATGCATAAAAATAATTAAATATATATTCAGGACACATGCAAATTTCTCATGGATCGTACTGGACTACTGGCCCTAACTCTCAAGCCCAATTACTTAAATCTGGCTCATTAACACTGAGACTGGCCCATTAATATGCTTAAGCCCAATAAAATTGTTCTAAGCCCAATTAAATTAATAAAGCCCATTAAAACACTCTAGGCCCAATAACAACTCAAATTGGCCCAATGGGCCCAAAAGCCCAAAGACTGGCCCAATAACTTTCACGGGCCCTAAAGCCCATAAAAAATTATTGAACTCACTTAATTAATTTAATTAAGCCCAAATAAATTAAACTTAACCCAAAATAATTAAATTGAGCCTAATAAAATTTTAAGATTTAAATAGGCCCATTAAACCTTTAATTAAACTTGAAAACTTAAAAATAAAAATACCCGAGCCCAACTAACTTAACCCGGACCCGAACCCAACTAACTTGACCCATGACCCAAGGACTCGACCCGGACCACCGAACCCGGCCCGAACCTATCTGCAACCCTAGCCCGAAACCCCCACCCATCTCCCGTTTCTGCCGCGGCCAAGAGCAGCAGCCACTCCTTGGCTGCTGCCGGCCTGCTCCGGCCGCCCCTGGCCGGAGCGCCGCCGCCCAGACGTAGCCCACGTCTGGGCGGTTCGAACCCAACCCTTAAACCCAAACCATGCAGCCCCAGCCATCACTACCGAGCCCCCTTCCCACGAACCCTATTCTGCGCGTCTCCTCGGCCGAACCCTCCTTGGCAGATTTCTGGGCTCGTTTGGCTCGAACCACCCGAGCCACTCGAGCCTAGACCCAACCTAGACCACTTAACGACAGTAACCAGCAGCTAGGAACGATCCATGAAGGACAAAAACGTGAGATGAATTAGCAACGAATACACATGCTTCAATCCAACAAAACCCACCGAGTTTTCTGAAAATTCTTTGAAAAATCCTACTGATCACGCACACAGCCACATAATCACTAACATGGCACATTAAAAATGAAAAGAAACATGCCTTTGATTTTTTTTTTACGAAGATATACGCGTGTACGGGCCTCGGGACGACGGGACGGTGAAGAATCTCCAAGAAAGCTCAAAGGAACACGGCTATGGAGGCTTGTATGTCTGCTGAAACGTGAGGATGGTGGAGGAGGATTCTGATGGTGGCGGCTAGGGGTTTGGGTCGTGGGATTAGGGAGTGATTTTTGGGTAGATGGTTAGGATAATTAAGATATGATTTGATATAATTAAATTTTGATAGATAATATACCATAAAAACACAAATTTTTAAACTTTAAAAATACGTACAAATCTGATAATAATTAGTAAATCTCGAAATAATCATTTAGGCTATTTATAAAAATTAATAAAAGTCAACAAAAGGACTTATTTTGGCTAAAAATAGGCCATTAAATAAATACCTAAATAAATACTAAACTTTTCTTGGCAAAAAGTCTTAAAATAATATTTTAAGGCTAAAAAACGTATAAAAATATTTTTGGCTAAATATTTTGGTATCTCGTCCGTCCACGGTCCCGTCTACGCGATCAAAACAATTAAAATACTAAAAATCGTAAAATCACTAATTATGGGTTAAATGCTTAAAAATAAATTAAATCATGCACAATTAATTCACATAATTATTTAACCCATAAATCTAAAATTTAAATAATTAAATATCCTAATTATGCATGCGAATTTACGTATTTTAAAATACCGGGTGTTACAGATGTACTCATTTCATTTAATTAGTACGCATGATCTTCAAGCACAAAAGAATTTTACGAGCATGACATGATAAGTTTCAAGTTATTTTCAAGGTTCACGATGACATGATTTTAAGTTATTTTTAAATATGTTTCATTATCGATAAGAAATTTTATGATGAAAATGTTTCATGATGTGTATAATGAAGTTATGAGAAAGTTTATAAAGAAAATGTTTACAACGATGATGTTTATGATGTAAAATTATGATGAATTTTATGATGATGATGATGTCATGTTGATGAATGAAAATATTTTGATGTTGTATGTGTTTTGTAGTGGCAATACGGGACTGGTACTCCGGTTTGAGCCTCGAAAAGGCCTTTCAAAACTATGTGATCACAAGACGGAATGATAGGACTGACGCCCTAGAATAAGCCCGGGGAGGCGTTTTCCAAATAATGAATGTTTAAATGGCCGACACCATATAGTTGTACATCAAATCCGTGATCACAGAAACCAATGATGTTCTCATAACGATGGTTGTCACAAATGCATATATCTCATCATCTTAAAATGACAAGATTTTACGATATATTTATGTTATGTCATTGCATTAAATTTTATGCTTCATATATGATATATGCATGTATATTATTTTTCAATCATAATTTAGACTCACAATGCTTGATTGGTGCAGTTGAATTTGAGATGTGAATGAATTAAAAGATTTGGTAGAAAGGCTGAAGAGTTTAAGAGGCGAAGGCATTTCATGACACGACTGTTTCGAGTCTTTGATATTTATTAGCGAGAATTTTTGCATATGTTTATTGATATTTTGTTGTTACATTATTTTATGCATAACCTTTAAAATCAGTTTTGAGTGGAGCTTAGATTTAAGTATTTTCATTGACGGTCTCGTGAGGATGAGTTTCGTGATTTTAAGTTGTAACATTTTATGTTGATTATTTTATTTGATAGTTTATGCTTGATTTCACGAATGTTTTTAAAGTATTTTTCGCACTAATTTTATTTTATCAAAACTCACGGTTCGTTTAATTTGCTTTATTAAGATTTTAAATGTCGGTTCAGATTTTATATGTAAGTAGTAGTTTTTTTTTCCCGTATAAGAGTACCGATCGTTGACTATAAAGTTGCATCATTTTTTCAAATCTTTTACATACATTAGAATCATTATATTTTTAAATGTTAGTACATAGATTTTAAATTTCAATCACGTATTTAAATCTTTTGTATTTGAAAAAATTTTCCTCACTTTTCCGTATCTTAATTCTTATAAATGTTTAAAAATACGGGATGTCACATTTTCATTTTCAAGCCACGTACATGATATTCATGATGTCTTTGTGAGCAACATCCAGTGGTGATACATAACAGATTTGGAATGTCTTGATTCATTTTTTATGATGTGATTTATATATACAATTGTTTTTTGACGGTATATATGAAATTGGTTAGACGTTACTTATGAATACATGACATTCGGATCTCTCGACGACCAAATACTCGATCAGTAAATAGAAAATACATGTTTTTAATCCAACAAAGACCGGTCGATACTAAAATATAACTTCTCATTCAATGTATTATTGAAGTTAATAAAAATATATGTATTCGATCGATCGTTCTATATAAATTTCATGATTGACAAGAATCAATATGACAATCAAAAGTCTCGATCTTAAGATACTATGATTAATTAAAGGTTACTTCGAGGCACATGAATCAGGAAGTGCCAACAATTCACTGAATGAATCTTGTAAAATCGTCAAGGGCAAAATAGACCCCTATCACTAGCTCTCTTTGAGTTGTAACAAGGGCAACATTTGCGGCTGTCTCCGATAAATCCCGGCGGCACACACCCGCATTCATTACAGCACTGGACACAACTATCTTGACACACCTGCACGTGGCTTTCTGAATTCATGCATCTGATCTGGCATTTGAAGTTGCATTCTGAATAATAATCACATTTTCATCAGATTATATATCATAGTGGGAAAAAATCAAATATTTCTAACATTTTAGTGCTGATATGGAGATGACGTGTATAATGTCACGTAAGCATTTTCGAATAAAAGGACTGAAATTGTCAAAAATCAAAACATGCAGGACTAAAACTAAAATATGAAACATAAAGGATCGCGCAAAGTGACAAACATAAATGACTAAAATTTTAGTTTTTCCTAATTATATATTTATATAAATTTCATTTATTGATAACTGGGATTTTTTTAAAAAAATGGATGAAAAACTCACGATCTGGAGGCGTTGATCCACATGCACCGGCAACCTGATTTACGTGCATAATATTATAACTAGAGTTAGTAAATATATTTAAAAAACCAAATTTATCGAGTTCTTCCATTCAAACACGTACAAAAAAACGAGAGATAGAATTAAGCATGAAAATATTGATGTAATTAAATATACTTACAAGGTAAATTCGAAGTGAAGAAACGCACAAGAAGAGTAAAATAAATTGAAATCTTAAAGAAAGAGCCATTCTTAATTAGATATGAAAATTAAGTGAATTTGCAAATGGCGTGCTTACATATAATTTAAATAGAAGACACAAGGTCAAAAGCACTTTTATTAAAAAAAAAATAAATAAAAAAGCATTTTTCTTAAAAGTATTGTGTATGGTTATAAAAGTCATTTAAAAAATCACTTTAAAAAGTACTTTTTTAAAAGTTAAAATTTCTAGTTTTTTTGGGCTTTTCCTTCTAACAATATTTAAAAATTTAAATAAAAACATATCAACATTTCAAAACACTAAAATAGTTTCTGCTTTTTTAAATAAAATAATTTTAAAAAGTTGATATATTCAAGCACTTATTTAAACTTCCATATTCTGTATTCAAACTGGCTTTAATATCAATTAATTTAATTATTGTTATATGATTCAAGGTTTAGTTATTCAAATTAAGGGTGAAAAAAATCATTTATTGATGTAACATGGATTATTGTTACGTCATTTCGCCACAAAATATTTTTTTCAGTTGTTCAAAGATTCACTCAGTCTAATGAATATTCTTATTTTAGATATTCCCATTATTGGTTGATTAATTTAAAATTCAAATCCAATACTTTTATTTTGGTGATCTTCAAATCCTTCAATTAAATTTAATTACACTTTTATAATTTTTAACCAACAGCTTGACTTGAGTCAATGTTGCTATGTTTTTTTTTTCGCTTTTGCTACTTTTTTGTTAATATTTTTTTAATATAATTTGACATTTATATTCACTATCATATTTTATAAGTATCATCAATTGTTTTTATAACTCTTTTTTTCTCAGATTACGCTCTTTTATAAATACTAAAAGATACGTGTGATGTACGTGAGAACACTTTTTTTATTATCGATAAGCGTTGTTAAATAAATTAAATGTGTTGAGATAAGCTAAGAAGAGATCGATGTGCAGTAAATTAATTATTTTCATATTTTAGTCAATAGTAATTCATTAATGTAATATAATATGTGCAATAAATATATATATATATATATAAAATAAAATGAGTTCGAACAATATTTGTTCAAAAATTTTATGTGTTACAGATCTAATTGAATTTATAGTTGTTGAAAATCAAGGTTGTAAAAAATATTATAATTTTGTATAAATTAGACATTGAGAAAAATATAGAATTTGATGTTGTTACGCCTTAAACGCATATAAATCTCGAATTATGAGATTAATGTTTTTAATGCATTAACAAGTCTTATTTCTCTATGTTTTGATGATTAACAAAACTAGGTTAAAATGTTACTAATATTTACATTGAGCTTATTACAGAGTTAAAATTTTCAAGATGAATTAAGACTAAATTCATACTCAAGATCAGAAACAAAATTTGAAGAAGTTTACTGCTACAGGATCGGAAGCTCCGATTGGAGATCGGAACCTCCGATCATGATCAGAAGCATCTTCGGAAGCTAAGGGTAGATCGGAAGATCCGATCATGGTTCGGAAGCTCCGATCTATTTCAGGGATTTTTATATTGTTCGGAAGGAAGAACGGAAGCTACGAAGAACAGGTTCGGAAGCTCCGATCTATGATCGGAAGGTCCGATCATTTTTTAAGGAATATTATATTGTTCGGAAGCAGATCGGAGGCAACGAAGTGAAGCAGATCGGAAGCACCGAACGTGATCGGACGTTCCGATCCATAACGGCCGCCTGATAATCTTGTCCGGAAGACTTTTGTCCGACACCACATTTATTGCGCCGATCGGAAGCTCCGAAGTGGATCGGACGTTCCGATCTAGTACACCCGCGTGTCTCAAAATTCAAATTTCGGAAGCTCCGATGCAGGGATCGGAAGTTCCGATCGATGCCAAAATTTCAGTTATAAAAGGAGGCATTCCGAGGCCATTCAATTCATCCCAACATCTTCAAGTCTCTCAATCCTCTCAATATTCAAGCCATTTGTTGAGCAATTTGTAGCCCCTTTTGAGTGTTCAAAATATATTCACATATCGAGTTGTATTCGGGGTTGTAATATCGAGGGTTGTTAGTTTGTGAGTTGGTTGCTCGGTTTTGTAAACACTTGTGTGTGAAGCCAAGTATATTTTGCGAGTGTTGAGGCTATCCTTGGAGCCCTTAAGGCCAAGAGTGTTGAGTTGTATCGGCGCGGTGATCATGTCAAGTTGTAAGGCTATCCTTGGAGCCATCAAGGCCAAGACGTTCGAAGTGCTAGTGGATCCTTGGTTAATCGACTTAACCAAGAAGGGGAGACGTAGACGATTTATCGTCGAACTTTCATAAACATCTCTTATCCCTTTTTACTGCTTTATTTACATTACGCATTTATTTACCGCACTTATTATTTGATTGCTTTAGTCTTCCGCTTGCGTACTTGCATAATCGCTTTATATTGCTAAAGTTGCCAATAGAACCTAAATCCCCCCCCCCCATTAGGTTCTAACAAGTGGTATCAGAGCCATTTGAAAATACTTTTCAAATCCTTTTTATGGCAAACCTAGCGAGTGATTATGCTCAAGGGCAATCTACTAATCGTCCTTCTCTTTTTAATGGCATAAACTACGGGTATTGGAAAAATCGTATGTCCCTATATATCCAATCCGTAGACTATGACCTATGGAAAGTGACGGTGAAAGGTCCCTATACACCTATGAAAATAGTTGATGGGGTTTAAATTCCTAAGGGAATGGATGACTTTTCAAAAGAGGACATGAAATTAATTTCACAAAATGCTAAAGCTATGAATATCTTGCATTGTTCCTTAGATATGAACGAGTACAACCGGATATCGATGTGCTCATCCGCTAAAGAGATATGGGACAAGCTAGAGATATGTCACGAAGGCACCAACCAAGTGAAAGAGACAAAGATCGACTTACTCCAACTCAAATACGAAACATTTGAGATGGAATCCAATGAAGATGTTGACACCATGTTTCGAAGGCTTACTCAAATCATCAATGAGTTAGCACAATTGGGAGAACAATATCCTACCAAGCAAGTTTGGAGGAGAGCTCTTCGTGCCCTACCAAAAGAATGGGATGCAAAGAGAACCGCCATCATCGAATCCAACAAAGGGGACACTGCCGCCTATGATCTTGATCAACTACATGGGACCCTAAAAACCCATGAGTTAGAAGTGTCCACGAGAAAAGAATCAAAGAAAGAAGATGTCAAGTACAAAGGGATAGCTTTGACTACACAAGTCGAAGAAGATGACGATGATGACATGGCTCTCCTCGCAAGAAAATTCAAGAAATTCATGCGAGGAAACAAATTCAAGAAAGACAAGAAACCTGAGAGAGAAGTGACCTGCTACAACTGTCAACAACAAGGTCACTACGCCAATGAATGCCCACTCAAGAAGAAAGTGGACAAAGAAAAGAAGAAAGCCCTACTAGCTACCTGGAGTGATAGCGACGACGACGACGACGACGAGAAAGCAAACCTCTGCTTCATGGCTAAGAGTGATGACATCGTCTCTGACGACGATGACGAGGTACCTACTTACGATGAACTCTTACATGCTTATAAAGATATGTTTGATATGGCTAAGGTTCTTAGAAAAGAGAATAAAAATCTTAAAAAGGAATTAGAAACTAAGGAGCATGATAATCTTAGACTTAAGGATGACCTAGATCACTTAGAAAAATCATTCGATAAATTCAATGTGAGTAGCAATAAATTGAACAACCTACTTAGCATGCAGAAATGTAGCTTTGATAAGGGAGGAATAGGCTATGGTAAGAAGTCTATAGACTTTGCTAGTCTAATAGCTAAGGCTAAGATGAGATCACCCCCTACTTGTTCTTATTGTTGCAAATCTGGTCATGTTAGACATAAATGCAGATCATTGAAATATCAATATGTTCAAAAGAGCTATATGAAATGGAGGCCTAAGAGTACTTAACAACTCATTAGTCGGCATTATGAGATCACAATCTAAGGGAGTTCAATATAGACCGGCTTAAAAATGCCTTGACTTGCGGCTGGTCTCCCTGTTGAACGTTGCTCTGTCCAAGGAAATAGGTTTTTAAAGTGGCCATATGCCCTACCTACTACTGGGAGAACTCTTAGAAAGTGGCGATGATGTTGCTATGAGAGACTGAACTCTTAGAAGTCTATTTTGTATCTCTCTTTTCTAACATTGTGGACCCAAAAGAACTAAAGGGTACCAAAATAATTCTTTTCAGGGAACTAGGAAAACTGTTCTCCCTAGCATATGGTATCTAGACAGTGGATGTTCTAGACATATGACGGGAAACAAGGATCTACTCCAATCAGTCAAACCTAAGGAGAAGGGAACAGTCACCTTTGGAGACAACAGCAAAGGAGTCATTGAAGGCATCGGCTCAATAGGTATATCTAATTCTTGCCTAATTGATGATGTACTCCTAGTGAAAGGGCTTAAGCATAATCTACTAAGCATAAGTCAATTGTGTGATAGAGGTTATGAAGTCAAATTCACTCCCCAACACTGCACTGTATCATTTATTAGTGACAAATCCATAAATTTCAAAGGATATAGAAGTGAAAATGTTTACAAGGTTTCTTTAAACAATTTATCTTTATCAAATATTAAAAGCCTTGTATCCTTGAATGTTGATGACAACATTCTTTGGCATAGACGACTAGGTCATGTTGGTCCTAGTACCGTAGAAAAACTTTTTAAACTTAATTTAGTTGTTGGTATGCCAAAACTCAATTTAAAATTAGATTCTATTTGTGATGCATGTCAACTTGGCAAACATACAAGGGAATCTTTTAAAAGCAAAAATTTTATATCAACTTCTATGCCCCTTGAACTTCTTCACCTAGATCTATGTGGTCCCTCGAGGAACGCTAGCCTAGGAGGGAAGCTTTATGCATTTGTCATTGTGGATGATTTCTCACGATTCACGTGGACATTGTTTTTAGCCCACAAAAATGATGCCTTTGATTATTTTAAAACTTTTGTGAAACGTGTTGAGAATGAGAAAAATCTTTCAATAAAACAGATCCGTAGTGACCACGGAACTGAATTTCAAAATGAGAGTTTTTCAAACTTTTGTGAAGAGAAAGGCATCGGTCATAATTTTTCTTGTCCCAGGACTCCTCAACAAAACGGGGTCGTTGAGAGGAAAAATATGACACTTGTGGAGATTGCGAGGACCATGATATGTGAGCATTCTCTACCAAAATATTTTTGGGCTGAAGCAATGAACACTGCCTGTTACATTATCAATCGCGTATCAATAAGGCTAATTCTCAAGAAAACTCCATATGAATTATGGAGAGGGAGAAAGCCTAACATTTCTTACTTTCGAGCTTTCGGTTCCAAATGCTACATACATAACAATGGTAAGGACAACCTTGGCAAATTTGATGTCAAATCCGACAAAGGTATCTTTCTCGGATATTCTACCTCAAGTAAGGCCTTTAGAGTTTTTAATAAACGCACTTTACTTGTTGAAGATCTATGCATGTTATTTTTGATGAATCTATGTCTACTATTGTTCGCACTAACATTGATGATGTAGAATTACTCGAAGAAGAGTTGGCTTCCTCAAGCCTAAATGATATAGATGTTTCCGTTGAGGAAACACCACTTCCGAAAGATTGGACGCTTCACAAAGATCACCCAATGGATCGTATCATCGGAAGTCCTTCGAAGGGAGTAGCCACTCGTTCTTCTCTTAATAATATTTGTAATCATCTTGCCTTTGTTTCGCATGTTGAACCTAAATGCATAGATGATGCTTTGTTAGATGATGCATGGATAATTGCGATGCAAGATGAGTTGAATGAGTTTAAACGCAATAATGTTTGGAATCTTGTTCCTAGGCCGCATGATAGATCTATCATTGGTACTAAATGGGTGTTTAGGAATAAACTTGATGAGCATGGTACTATCACTAGAAATAAAGCTAGGCTTGTTGCTAAAGGATATAGTCAAGAAGAAGGCATAGATTATGATGAAACCTATGCGCCTGTTGCTAGACTAGAATCCATTCGCATGCTACTTGCTTTTGCTTGCTCTAGAAATTTTAAGTTATTTCAAATGGATGTCAAAAGTGTCTTTCTTAATGGTGAATTGAAAGAAGAGGTTTATATTGAGCAACCTGATGGCTTTGTTGATCTTTCTTTGCCTGATCATGTGTTTAGACTAAACAAAGCATTGTATGGTTTGAAACAAGCTCCTCGAGCTTGGTATGATAAACTGTCTACTTTCTTGCTTTCAAATGGTTTTTCAAGAGGAAAGATCGACATTACCTTATTTACCAAAAATGTCAAAAATGATCTTTTGATTGTGCAAATTTATGTTGATGATATAATTTTTGGTTCTACTGACGAAACTCTTTGTCAAGATTTCTCCAAGCTTATGCAGGAACACTTTGAGATGAGCATGATGGGGGAACTTAACTATTTCCTTGGATTGCAAATCAAACAGTGTAAAGATGGGTTCTTTGTGAACCAAAGCAAATACATTAAGAAGATTCTAAAGAAGTTTGGGATGGAGAACACCAAATCATCATTCACACCGATGAGCACAGCAATCAGACTCGACAAGGATGAAAATGGTAAAACTGTAGATCAATCTTCCTTTCGTAGTATGATTGGCTCCTTATTATATGCTACTGCTAGTAGACCGGATATTATGTTTAGTGTTTGCTTGTGCGCACGATTTCAATCATGTCCAAAGGAATCACATTTGTTCGCCTTAAAACGCATTTTCAAATATCTTTCAAATACTCCAAATCTCGGCTTGTGGTATTCGAAAAATTCTTTCTTTGATTTAAAAGCTTATTGTGATGCCGACTTTGGTGGATATAAGGTGGACCGAAAAAGCACTAGTGGAACTTGTTTCTTTTTAGAAAACTGTTTAGTTTCTTGGTTTTCAAAGAAACAAAATTGTGTTGCGTTGTCAACGACCGAAGCCGAATATATGGCTGCTGGTAGTTGTTGTGCGCAAATTCTTTGGATGAAGCATCAATTACTCGACTATGGCGTCTCTTTTTTAAAAATCCCTATTTTCTGTGACAACACTAGCGCCATATGTCTAACAAAGAATCCGATTCAACATTCGCGCACCAAACATATTGACATTCGTCATCATTTTATTCGTGACCACATCGAACGAAATGAAGTTGAACTTCAATATGTTGACACAACTAATCAAATTGCTGATATCTTTACAAAACCACTAGATGAAAATACTTTTATTCGTTTGCGTGGTGAACTTGGCATGATTGAGTTGTAATCACTTGTAGGCATAAATTAAATTTAATTTCATATTAAGGGGGAGCTTAATATTAAATTCGAGCAAATTAATTTTGGATAATAGAAATCAATTGTATTTATTCAAAATTAAGAAGCTCACATTTTTATGTGAATTATTTGCTTAAATGTTAAATAAAATAAATTTTAAAGAGTCGAAATCATGCATTCTTCCTAAGGCAGATCGGAATCCCCGATCCAGATCGGAACTTTCGATCTGTATCCCGCCACTTTTCATCTTGCGCGGTAAATTTTCCCTCCAAGATGCGGATCGGAACCACCGATCACGATCGGAACGTCCGATCCCCATTTGATCCGACTTTTCAAATTACTTTTCACCGCTTTATCTTTAATTATCGCCTCAGGATCGGAACGTCCGAAGCCTGTTCGGAGCTTCCGATCGACACGTGGCCTTACCTCAGTGGACCGCACGATCGGAACGACCGATCCAGATCGGAGCTTCCGATCGTTCCATCCCCTATAAATATCAGATCGCTCATTCCGATTTCTTGCACCTAAATTTCTTCTCTTATCTCTATTTCATCCGATTCCAACCTATAAAAATGCCTGTCAAACACCGTCGCGATCAGGCGAGTTCTAGTCGCCCTATTATTGTCCGTGATCCTACCCAACCAGCTGTTTCTAGTCCCATTCCTGATGATTATTTACATCGTCAGATTCATCCGGGTCGTATCTTAGATACTACCTACTTGGCCCAATCACATCTCCTACTGTTGAACTTAATCAATGCTCAACATTGGGAATCCTTTTTTCAGCCATCTGTCCCCGACCGAATCTTTCCTCCACTGATTCACGAGTTCTATGCAAACCTTGAACTCGAATTAGGGCATGGTGATATCACCATTGCCACCATTGTTCAAGGTAGGCATATCATTTTTTCTTCTGCTGATCTGTCTTCCTGGTTTGATCTTCCCAGGAATGGACCCGGTGAATACTTTTCCCAAACTTGGCCACAAAATGATCCAAACTTTGATCGTGATCTCTTTATTTCTACTATTCTCGGTCGTCAAGCCACTGCTGCTGACGATCGAATCCATCTCAAGAGTCTTTGTCCTGATTTTCAAATCATTCAAAAACTCATCACCACATCCATAGTTCCCCGCAGTGGAGACCTCTCCACTTGCAAATATCTAGATTTGTATATTCTTTTTCATATCATCTCCTCTCGACCTTTTAACTTTCCGTGCCTTGGTATGCAGACTATGCATCACACGGCAACGACGGCTAAAAA
Organism: Henckelia pumila; assembly: GCF_033568475.1. Lineage (NCBI taxonomy): Eukaryota > Viridiplantae > Streptophyta > Magnoliopsida > Lamiales > Gesneriaceae > Henckelia > Henckelia pumila. The sequence goes on along the minus strand of NC_133122.1, from coordinate 56,961,623 downwards.
GGTTTCCTTTCCTTTTGCCCGGTTTATTAACCGGATTTTGAGTCGTTTTGATATTGATTTTGAGGGGATCTTTTCTCTTGAAATCCAGTCGAGTCATATCATCAACCATCAGTCTATTATCAGGATGGATTTATCTTGGAATCCTGTGTATTCTCGATGGGTTGATGATCCTAGTCGAGCTTTTTCTAGATTTTCTCCTATTTCTGATTTTCATCGAGACTTTTCTTCTCTTCCTCACTCTATCCAAACCAAAGGCTTTCCGACTGGTCCGCCCAACACTGATATTCCATCCTCTTCCAGTTTTGAGGCCTTTGCGTCTACCATTGGTGATCTTCCTTTTCAGGCTCCTGAGGTTCCTCCTACACCAATAAACCAATTTCCTAGCGACCGACTCTTCGAGACTCTTCATCGCATTGAGACGAGTATGCACACTCATTTTACCGAGTTGACTGCTAGAGTTGCCTCTTTGGAGACTCGATTTGATGACTTCGCCGCTCGCTACCCTCCTCCGCAGCATGATGATGACTCTTAGATTTTTATTTTATTTTTATTTGTATTTTTTTCTTTCTTGCGTTGTATTAAAAATTTATTATTGTAAATGAAATTGTTGCGTACTTTTTTAATTCTATGTTTCATTACTTTTTGTTTATCACAAAGGGGGAGAATTAATGGTTAAAATATTAATTGGGATAAAATTTGTTTATCTGATAAAATTTGTTTATCCGTTAAAATCTGTTGCTTATAAAAATTGTTTATGATTATCGTATATTTTATCTCCTGTTTTTAACCAAGTTTTGTGATCATCAAAAAGGGGGAGATTGTTACGCCTTAAACGCATATAAATCTCGAATTATGAGATTAATGTTTTTAATGCATTAACAAGTCTTATTTTTCTATGTTTTGATGATTAACAAAACTAGGTTAAAATGTTACTAATATTTACATTGAGCTTATTACAGAGTTAAAATTTTCAAGATGAATTAAGACTAAATTCATACTCAAGATCAGAAACAAAATTTGAAGAAGTTTACTGCTACGGGATCGGAAGCTCCGATTGGAGATCGGAACCTCCGATCATGATCAGAAGCATCTTCGGAAGCTAAGGGTAGATCGGAAGCTCCGATCATGGTTCGGAAGCTCCGATCTATTTCAGGGATTTTTATATTGTTCGGAATGAAGAACGGAAGCTACGAAGAACAGGTTCGGAAGCTCCGATCTATGATCGGAAGGTCCGATCATTTTCTAAGGAATATTATATTGTTCGGAAGCAGATCGGAGGCAACGAAGTGAAGCAGATCGGAAGCACCGAACGTGATCGGACGTTCCGATCCGTAACGGCCGCCTGATAATCTTGTCCGAAAGACTTTTGTCCGACACCACATTTATTGCGCCGATCGGAAGCTCCGAAGTGGATCGGACGTTCCGATCTAGTACACCCGCGTGTCTCAAAATTCAAATTTCGGAAGCTCCGATGCAGGGATCGGAAGTTCCGATCGATGCCAAAATTTCAGCTATAAAAGGAGGCATTCCGAGGCCATTCAATTCATCCCAACATCTTCAAGTCTCTCAATCCTCTCAAGCATTATTCAAGCCATTTGTTGAGCAATTTGTAGCCCCTTTTGAGTGTTCAAAATATATTCACATATCGAGTTGTATTCGGGGTTGTAATATCGATGGTTGTTAGTTTGTGAGTTGGTTGCTCGGTTTTGTAAACACTTGTGTGTGAAGCCAAGTGTATTTTACGAGTGTTGAGGCTATCCTTGGAGCCCTTAAGGCCAAGAGTGTTGAGTTGTATCGGCGCGGTGATCGTGTCAAGTTGTAAGGCTATCCTTGGAGCCATCAAGGCCAAGACGTTCGAAGTGCTAGTGGATCCTTGGTTAATCGACTTAACCAAGAAGGGGAGACGTAGACGATTTATCGTCGAACTTCCATAAACATCTCTTATCCCTTTTTACTGCTTTATTTACATTACGCATTTATTTACCGCACTTATTATTTGATTGTTTTAGTCTTCCGCTTGCGTACTTGCATAATCGCTTTAAATTGCTAAAGTTGCCACACTTTTCTTTTATTCATGATTTTTCGTTAGTCGTCCGTTTTTTATTATTTATAAAAAAGTAATTTTATTTCAATAACATATCTTGTGATGTTTTATTCATCAATTATTTATATTTAAATTTTTAGTTTTTTTTATTTTTTTATTAGACGACTCTTTTTTATCATTATTTTTTTTATGATGACAATAATTCTTTGCAAGAATAGAAATAATTTCTTTGTCTCTAACCTTCATTTTTGTGTTATTTTCTTCATTAGTTGTAAATTAATATTGTTAATGACCAATGATGTTATTGTACGTTCTTTTTTATTTTTAATTTCATGTTACGCTGTTCGAAATCTATTATTGCTGTAATTTTTTTGCTAATTTTTTTGCTTGAATTTTGAATTCTTTTGATTAAACGTGCTAACATGCCTTCTTTTATTTCAACTGCCTTGTCTATTTTCAGAAGAAAAAAATATTTATTCTTGATCTTTATTTGGAACTATCTCTAAAAGTTTGTAGTATATGAAGTGTTGCTGTCCTATAGATAAAATAAATTTTATTAATAATTGATAATAATATATACTTTTAAAACAAAAAACTATTTACATGTCTTAATGATACGTACAATCAATATTAATATATATAATTTTCAATGCTGCAACTAATAAAAAAATTTGAAATATTTTATAATAATGTAATATTTACAGTTTCAATGTACGTTCATCATTTGCGGCAATCATTATACTATTTCTTCAATTAAAAATTTAAAATATGATATTACCAATAACTAATGTATAAGCTTCTAGATATAATGATTAGTATAGTTTTACCTTGGCACAAAATACAATATTGATATTGAAGCTTATTAAATTATTACAGCTCGGGTTTTCTTTCATTTTGTTGATTAATCTTGATAAATTATGGCATGATTCGTAGATGAATTCATCTCATTCTATCTCATGTATGTATGCCTTGAATCGATATAAATATTTTATTCTGTATTTGTTAATAAGTGAGATATGTAATCAAATTAAATATTGATTTTGTAATTTCATATCTTATGTATTGATTATTTATTTTGTGACTTTTGATTTATTGAAAAAAAAATATAATATAGATAATATATTCTAAATCTTAATTGTGTCACGTATTTTTTTTTTATATTTTGTAATTTTATTTTTTCACAATTTTTTTCATTTGCCATCCATTTTTTTATTCTTTGTGTAGGAATCAATATTCTCGTCATATTAAAATCGATCATTTTCTGTGATGATGTCTCCACCAATATTCATTTGCATTTTTCTATTGTCATCATTAATTTTATTCTTTTGTTGGACGGTCTATTTTTTATGATAAAAATAATAATAATTACTTGCAAAAATAAAAATAATTTCGTAATTTTCAAATGCATTATGAGATCTTATCATTTTCGACTTGTATGTCAATTTGGTCAACGATCGATATATTTATTGAAAATTCTCTCTTTTTTTAATTTCTTGTTTTTTGAAATATGTTGATCTTTTTTTTTTTTTCTTATAATGCTTAAATTTTTGATTGAATTTTGAAAGCCTTTAATTATAATTATTAACATTACATTTTTATTTTAATCATGTTGTCTATTTTGATAATAATGCAGTCATATTATTCTTTATTTGTGTATCTAAATGCTTGTGGTATAGTGAAATGTTAATATCAATCTTATAGTTTTGTGAAAAACAATCAAAGATATTTAAACACACGCACACACCCATATATATATATATATACATATCTATCTATATATATATATATATATATATATATATATATTCTATGTAAGACAGATTTGTGAATCGTTGTTGTTTTGAGCTGAACATTTCTTACTAGTAGTGATAAGAAGAAATTAATATAGTGATCAGTGATGTTAATATCTAATTTTAATTAAAAGCCTTTTATATATATATATATATATATATAAAAGTTTGTTCTATAAGATTTGGGGTAAATACCATAAGATCAGTCGTGCATGCAATAAATTAGACAGGATCGAGAATTAATCATGATGCGTACGTTACGTTTTTCTATCTTTTATGAAATGATTTAATATATATATATATATATATATATATATATATATATATAAAAGTTTGTTCTATAAGATTTGGGGTAAATACCATAAGATCAGTCGTGCATGCAATAAATTAGACAGGATCGAGAATTAATCATGATGCGTACGTTACGTTTTTCTATCTTTTATGAAATGATTTACACAGTTGTTTTCTTGACCATATACATGTTACTGGTCAAGCATTAATATGCATGTATGGCATGGGGATTCCATTTTTTTTTAATTTCAATTTCAATTTTTCTTCATCGATATGCTAACGTCACATCAAATGCATGACATGTCACCCAAAATCACTGACTGAGCTCGTCATGTGATATAAATTAAATAAAAATAATCATAAAATAATTATAAACTAAAAAAAGCCTTCTCAGAGTACTGATTATAATTGATTGTGGGCTGAGTCTAGCTAGTTTCTAAGGGCAATATCTTGAACCATCATCGGCCGTCCAATTAGCGTAACAGGGGCAGCATTCCATGTTGTCCTTTGGCGGCACACACCAGCATTTCTTGCAACATTTGTTGCAAGCTTCCAAACATATTTCGATGTGGCTACGTGCTGTTAAACATCGAATGTCGCATGCACCTCCGCAAACTAATCACCCAAAAAAAAAAAATTATTTATATGATTTTTCCCCCTAATTTAAGGAGGGTACGTGAGTAATGACTTCATAACATTATTACACAATTAAATATAAATAATAAAAATCGCAAAATAATTTGTTTTCTTAATTAATGATTTTTCTTAATCCAGTGGAAAAAATAGGTGTATATAATTCGAGACAAATGAAGTACTACTAATTAAAAACTTAATTTTAATATAATTTATCAATAGTTAATTAATGTATTAATTGATTTAACTACAAAGCATGTAAACGTACAACATGTGCAAAGGCAATTTGTGTATATGTGATTAGTAGAGAGAGAACTCACGCCTCGGTGTCGTCACACATAATGGTAAGAAATTAGCCTGATATAAGGAAAGGGTTAGTGAATTGCTCTTCACGATTCTTGGGAGAAAAACAAACATGCATGCACATATATAAAACAAATAAAACGAACCTATTAGGTAATTTTTAAACTGAAAATATATATTTAATTAATTATTTAATATATATATACACAAAATGTATGTGGGCATTGCGTGTGGCTAGTTATTTTTTTCACAAAAATTTATATGAGACATTAATCTTAAAAATCAATTTCGTGATATCGATATCCAATCTGACCCAACCCAAAAAAAAATTATTATTTTTATGTCAAAAATATTAGTTTTCACTATAAATATGGATTGAATCGACTTGTCTCATATATACAAATTTGTAAGACGTCTCACAAGATACATATATGTGAGGTAACTAAATATATACTTACAAGTGATACTGGAAGGATGTAAGATGAAGAAACACACAAGAGGAGTATAAAAATTTGAAATCTTAAAGAAAATGCCATTCTGATTATAAAAATATATAAAAAGTGAATTTGCAAACGCTCGCTTATATAGAGGACACAAGCCAGTCAAAGTGTTTGTTCACTCACATCAAATCTTAATTTATGATATATTCCCCAAATCGTAAATTCAGACCCCCTTTTATTCGGGTGATTTTCAGATCCTTCAGTTTCAATTAGAAATTAACTTTTTTTTACCAAAATTAATTAGATATTTTCATATAATCAATATTAGAATCAATAACTTCCAATTCAATAATATTCTTCAACTTCTCAACTAATTAACAAAAAACAAAATCAGTACAATGCATTTTTAGGTTATGACGTTCGGGTGAGGAGATTTCATATTTTGGGAAGATTTCATATTTTGGATTCAAATATATATACATTAATTGTATGAGTATTTATAGAATTTAATTTAAATATTTCTTGTAACATTTATAATTTTTTTGAACCGTACGTAGAAAATTGTTCAAAATCCTTAATAATATGTCTAAGTTGAAGCATCTTGACCAAACGTACGTAGGTTTTAATTTATTGTCTTTATGATTCTTATTACATGCTGATTATCAAATCATCCCAATATCGTAATAAATTAATTAATTAACATGAAGAGATTGAAAATCTTGTGATTCAAATTTTGTGTGTACGTAAATTAATCTCATAAGATTATTAAGATGCATGCATGCAATATTAAAGACAGCATCATGCACGATGTGTGTGTGTGTTTTTTTAAAATTTTATTACACATCTGATTATTTTCTCGACGATTTGCAACAGCAAATCAAGCGTTATATATATATTTTTTCTGAAAAATAAGAAAAACTCTAAGTTTGCGATTGGATTGAGAAATTTGGATTCGTGGAAAACCTCCATGTCAAACACACTGTTAATTAATCTAAATCTCTTCCGGTCACTTTCTTATAAACAATTTGTTGAATAAAGACATCCTTGATATATAAATTAAATATGAAAGGAATAATTATTCCTTAATATATTTCCATGTTTTAAAAGATTATAATATTGTGTTTTGTCTTTCTAGGATTGATAGTTAATATTGTGTTTTCTATCTATATGTTTAATATATTTTAAACTAGGAAATGTTTTGACTTGAATTGAGATAATATAATATTTCTAGATTTAAAATATGGTTTCTTGGACTTGAAGTTTAGATCTTTTTAAATATCTTATTGTTTGAAATATTTTAAATTAGGAATTGTTTTGAATTGATATAATATAATTTTCCTATATTTAAGATAAGATTGATTTGTTTATATGATAGGAATTATCTTATATTAAATAACTAGATTTAGTCGTTTGATATTTTTGGTAGGAGATATATTTGGACTTATCATAATATATATCTATCTCATAACTTATCTTTATTTCCTTATCATTGTAGATTCAAGTTTGAATTAAGAAAACAAGATCAAGACTCTTTTTGAAGATAAAATTTGTACACGCTTAAATAGAAGAAGAGGATGTAGAGATCGGTGGCTTGGAGAAAAACGAGAGAGCGCAGAAAAGAGAGATCAAGCCGTAGATGAGGATTTGAGCGTACAAAATAAAAGACACGACCAAGTGAGATTTTCTAGAGAGCTTCTGAGCGTACATCACGAGAATTCAGAATACATATTTGAAGCTCGTTTCTACAACCATTGGTCGTGGTCTACTTGATTGCCGTTGAAGATTTGAGAGTATTGAAGATTCAAGAGTGTTGCTCTCGTGTGTTCGGCATCAAGGATTCATCTCCGTGTTTCTGTTTATTTATTCTATTTCGTATAGAATTTTAGGAGATGCTTTTATTTGTTTATTTTCTCTCTCGTTCTTGAGAAAATTGAGTTTTGAAATAATTCACTAGTTTTAGGATTTTGTAAACTCTTTGATTTGTTTTCTAGTGAAAGTTTTGCCCTGAGCGCGCAAGAGTATTTTATACTCTTGCTTAAATATTTGAGTCTGATTTATTTGGTTGTTTATTTATTTTATTAATGTTTTCAAAAATTCTGATGCATGTTAATCAAGGTGTTATTGAAGATGTTGTCAACACCTTGTGATAACATCTGAATGTGTTTGTATGTGCAACTTTTTATTACTTTAGTAATTGTGCATATTTACACTTGAGTATTTTTATTGTTGGTTTGCTGTTACTATTCACGTTTTAATATTTTTGCTGCATGTTGTGTAGGATGTTGTCAACACTTAGTGACAACATCTGATTCTATTAATTTTTATGAGCCATGATATCCCTTACAAAATATTTGGTCAATATTAATGTAATTGCACACTCGATCTTTCGTTTAAAACGTGATATATATTGGCCTTGATTAGCATAATAGATTTTAGGCAAAATATCAATTTTAGTCATATACATACATATGTATTATGGTATAATATTTTGTAAACTTGTATCTTTCATTGAAGTAATTTAAATATTATTGTAAATATGTTTCGACGATCAATTCTATTTTTAGTCAAAATCATGTAATTAAATGAATAATATCATTGTTAAATTTTTATAATTATGTTTTGAACAAAATTCATCGTCGGGATATAATTACGTACAATACTAAATATTATTGCACTCAAAATCTCGAATACTCACGCAGGACTAAAATTGATGTTTTGACTACATTTAAAAATTATATATTTACTATAAAGAAAACCCTTTTTTTTTTTTGGGTACACAATAAAGATATATTCGGTGCGCCGTGCATGTTCCATATATATACCACAAGATCATTTGGAGGATTTTATTAGCAAAGAGAATATTACTTTGATTAATTTATAGCAATTTATTGAATCATTAATCTTTTCATACATTTCAAGGGCAGTAGTTACGCCCATCACCAGATCTCTTCCCGTCGTAACAAGGACAACATGTACGGCTGCTGCCGGAAAATCCCGGCGGCACACACCGGCATTCCTTACAGCATTCGACACAGAATTGCACACACAGCTGAAGGTGGTTTTCTGCGTTCGAGCATTTGTCCCGGCATTTGCTGCTGCATTCTAAAATTCATCACATTTAATCAAATCAAAACAATCACATGTCCATTATATTAATTATATTGGTCGACGTCCTATAAAAAAAATTTAATTTAAAAATAAATTAACAGATATATATTGATCATATCTGTTCTGTCGATGCTAGCATATGAGTACTCTGACGGTTTTTTCTTCTCTTTTTTTTTTTTCGCACGTGATCACCTCGTTTGTAAAAAAAATGAGTCCTTGGAGTACCATCGACAGAATCTGGATATCTATATATATGGATGAAGAACTCACGATTTAGAGTCACTCGACAGGATGTATTGTCGCCAGCCTAGTTTATACAACACGAGGGTAAGTAAATGATATCAGAACATGAAATTAGGTTTAGTTTGTATCCAAGTATTTCATTTTATGTGAGCAATGAATTTAGGAAAATTCATTTTAAATTATACCTACAATCAAGAATTTGTGATACTTTTTCAAAGTAAAAAATTATATTTAAGAGTTGAAAAAGTTTGAAATCCATGAATTTGAAACTATTCTATAAGTTGGATTTGAAATCAAAATTCGTAGGATTCTTTCATTCTAATTAAAGAAGGAGGGGTACATATTTAATATAAAATATATGTTATAAATAATTTTTTTCCAAATATATATATATTTTATACATATTAATAAATATAAAAGTAATATTTTAATAAATGATCTTGGTCAAACTATCTTATTTTTTTTCGAAAACTAACCCTTTTCAAATACACTAGAGATAAAAAAAAAATTGTTTGACCAATGTAATTTTGCAAACTATAGCGATTAATTAAGGACTTAAGGTAATTAAATATACACACAAAATCTTGTGAAAACGCCATACTGGTTAAATTTGTGAGATGGATATGCTACTCGAACCGATCGACCTTTGAAAATATATTTTTTTATGCCAAAGTATTAATTTTACTTTATATATGGATCGAATAGACTAATCTCACAGATAAACGCCCAAACTAAATATATACTTACCAGTGAAATTCGAATGATGGAGGATGAGGAAACACACAAGAGGAGTAACATAAACTGAAATCTTAAATAATTAAATGCCATTCTTGATTTTCAGCCCTTCAATCTTTTAATTTGATCGCGTAATTCCAATTCTAATTTATTTACTTTGTGAAAATGAATTCACAAATATTGCCATCTATATAGAGGACATAATTAAATTCAAACAATTTATTGAATACATATCAACTTAATCATTATTCGGTTCGATCAATTAGGGATAATGCAAATATCCATTTAATCTTATCTAACGTTGAATAGGTACTCCCTATACTAAAATGGATTTCATAAATTTAAAACTTATAATTATTTGACTCAAATCCACACTTATCGGGTACATAATTATATTTATTCTTCAATTTCGATGATCAATTATCATTTAACATAAGAGATTTTGTAATTTTCGGAAAAAAGTAAGAGATTTCAAATATTGATCAATAATAGAAATAGAGTCTGCAATTTGGATACAAAATTTGTAAATTAAAAAAATCGTTTAAATAAGTTCAGTCTTTAAAGAGTTTTTATTTTTTTAAAAAAAAAACTTAAACGATTTTGACGTTTAGATAAATGTTAAAAAAATATTTTTTTTCTTTTAATTTTTAAATAGAACTAGAAGCAAAGCCCAAAAATTAGAAATTTTATCTTCTAAAAAACACTTTTTTCAAAATGATTTTGTAAACAAATAGTACAAATTTCAAAATAACATAAACAATTTTGGTATTTAGATAAATGTTAAAAAATAATGTTGTTTTTATCTTTTTTTAAAAAAAATATTTTTGCCCGTTGACTTATCTATCCAAACATACTAATTCATTCTTATAAATAAACTTCTCAAATAAATTGTGTACGGACAAGCTTTTGCTTTACCAAAAGTTAAATAAATTGTGCATTGACAAGCTTTTGTTTTATCAAAAGTTATAGCTGGTGCTAATTGTTCAATTCAGCTAACATGAACAATTATTGCACTCAATAATCTTCCTTTCAATAATTAGACTCTTTATAATCAATGAAAATCGAATTCGTGACATTCACTTTGATATCAATTGTATGAACGAGCACTTATCGTTTTACTTTATTCAAAGTTATAGATGGTGGTAACGGTGCAACTCAAACCATTAAATTACACAACAACTCAAGCTTCACGTTTCGATTGCTCTACCTAACATAGATAATTATTGCACTCAATAAATTATTTTAGTATAGATGTAATTTTAGGTTTGTAATTTACAAACACATATATTCTAAATATTTCTGTTATATTGTATATATTGGTGAAATCCTTCAAAAAATGTAATAAACTAATTAACATGACAAATTTATAAATCTTGTGCTCAATTTTTTGTGTGAAAATCTGATACGGGGATAGATAAATTGGGCCAGAATAAATCTGAAAAGCCTAAAATACATGTTGTATATTCTAGAAGGAAGAAAAGAGAAGGGCGGGAGAAGTAGTTATAAGAACATGTGAGGAGCGTGTGAGAGGGTCATTCTGTTATCTTGAGATTTGTACTAGCTGTGCTAGGAGAGTGTGTAAACACTATACAGAGTTTTACTCTGGGTCTATGAAATAAATCGATACTTACGTTCCTTGCTTGAGTTGATTGCTTTACATACTTGTGTTTGTGCTTGATATCTTGGGCTCAGGTGAACAATCCTATCAATTGGTCCGACCTGCCGGATACCTGAGCACGAAAGAAGTATGGCGGCGACACGATCGGAGGCTAGGTTTGAGGCGCTGGAGAATTTGGTGCTGAGTATGAAGGAGAATGTGTTGGGATTGCAAGAGGATATGGGGATTGTGAAGAAACCAATGGGGGAGATGTCTGAAATCAAGGCAATGTTGGTTGGTTTAGTGAAGATAAAGTTCGTAAATATGGAGATGGGACAACCGGAGGGTGATCCACCAAACGACGAGACACACTTCTCCGAAACTAACGTTGGCGGGAAGGGCTCCCGCAGAGGTGATCGGTTGGAGGACTCGGGAGAGGTGAGACACTTGTTGAAGTGTGTGGACTTACTGAGTTTTCATGGGGATGATCCTGTTAGCTGGATAGGGAAGGCGGAACAATTATTCGAGCTCCATGACACAGCAAAGGAGATCGATTAAAAATTGCCTATATTTGTCTTGAGGGGATGGCAGTTCACTGGTTCCGATGGATTCGCACCAAAATTCCGGATATGGATTGGGAGCGATTTGCGGAAGAACTTATCAAACGCTACAGCGGACGGAAGGCTGTAAATCCCTTTGAGTTACTCGCGTCGTTACGGCAGGGACAAGGATCGGTGGAAGAATATATCACCCGCTATGAGGTATTGATGGCGCGGATCGACGATTTACCAGAAAATCAGGCTATGGGATATTTTGTGAGTGGGTTGCGTGAACAGATCCGGGCACACATTAGGATTCACGAACCCAAAACAATCATCCGGGCTATGGATCTGGCTCGCAATATAGAGGACTTGGAGTTGGGAAAGCCCAATAACTCAGATTCCTTGTTTTTTTCCTACGGGCCCAGTAAGTGGCTCTGGTTTGGGCCCTAGAGGGGAGGGACGACGAGTTATGAGTGGGCCATGGGGTCGTCAACATGATCCAATCGTCAAAACCCAGGAGCGCCGCCCATCTCATCCCAATCTTTCCTCGGGTTCGAAGCTATCTTCGGTGGGAAGTGTGGGTAACGATCGTGGCGTGGTATCGACGGGGGGTTCTCAGGTGGGGCGTGACGGGACAATTGTGTCCCATCAAGAATATTTTTGGCGCAAGGAAAAGGGTCTCTGTTTTAAGTGTGGTGAGCCATTCAAACCTATGCATAAGTGTGCGTCCAAAAGCATGCGGGTTACGATCTTAATGGATGAGGAAGACGACAATCTAGAGGAGTGTGGCGTGGAATCAGATAGTGACACAAGCGGCCAGCCCATTCAGGAAACTTCTATTGACTGCGGGACACTCCAGCTACCATTATATTATGTCGGTGGAGTGACTGGGGCTCAAACAATGAAATTCATGGCTACGATTGGGGGCACTGAGGTGGTGATGATGGTGGACAGCGGAGCAAGTCATAATTTCGTGTCCCGGAAATTAATCACCGACAAAGGGTTACCGTTTGATGCGAGTGTGAAGTTTGGGGTGTATTTGGGAGATGGTTGTCGAGTGGATTGTCAAGGGGTCTGCAAGAATTTACTGGTGGATATCGGCATTTTTCAAGAAACTATTCAGGGGTATTTATTTGACTTGGGTGGGGTGGATTTGATTCTGGGTGTCGATTGGCTTCGAACATTGGGGGAAGTCAGGGTGGATTGGAGTAAGATGATCATGAAATTTGTACAAGCGGGGCAGGAGTTCGTGATACAGGGTGATCCGACCTTAAGCAGATCACTGATGTCTCTCCTCTCCATGACCAAAATATGGGATATTTTTTTTTGCAGAGTGGTGTGTGTCACAGCTGCAGCAACATCGGAAATAGGGCCAGAGGTTGAACAGCAAACTCCATGGGAGATTTTCGAATTGCTATCGCACTTTGAGGATCTGTTTACACCTCCAACAGGACTTCCTCCTATGCGTAATCATTCGCATTCTATCTGTATTCGGGAAGGCTGTGGCCCAGTGGTTGTTCGGCCTTACAGATATGCGCACTGCCAAAAAAATGAGATGGAACGGTTGGTAAAAGAAATGTTGGGAGATGGAGTTATTCAACCAAGTTGTAGTCCGTATTCCAGCCACGTGGTTCTCATTAAGAAGAAGGATGGTAGCTGGCGTTTCTGTGTCGATTATAGAGCTTTAAATGAGATCACGATTGCAAACAAACACCCCATACCTGTGGTGGATGAATTGTTGGATGAATTACACGGGGCACACTATTTCTCTAAGTTGGATTTGCGCTCTGGATACCACCAAATCAGGATGTCACAAGATGATGTGCCTAAAACCGCATTTCGTACACATTCGGGCCACTAAGAATTCTTGGTAATGCCCTTTGGGCTAAAAAATTCCCCAGCCACATTTCAAGCAACAATGAATGACATGCTTCGTCCATATCTTAGAAAGTTTGTCTTAGTATTTTTTTGATGACATACTAATATACAATGGAACGTGGGATGATCACTTGGTGCACTTAAAGATCATTCTTGGGGTATTGCGGCAACACACGTTACTGCTTAATGAAAATAAATATTGTTTTGGATCCACACAAGTCGAGTATTTGGGCCTTGTTATATCAGGACAAGGGGTGGCTATGGATAGCACCAAAATAGAGGCAGTAAGAGAATGACCTACTCCACATTCAGTGCGCGGTGTACGAGAATTTCTAGGACTTACCGGATATTACAGGAAATTCATAAGAGGATATGGCATGATCGCCAAACCATTAACAGAACTCTTGAAAAAAGAACAACTTTAAGTGGGATATGGCAGCAAAATGGGCTTTTGAACAACTACAGCTTGCTTTATGTACTGCCCCTGTGTTGCAATTACCAGATTTTGCCAAACCTTTTGTGGTAGAGTGTGATGCATCAGGTAAAGGGATTGGAGCTGTGTTATCTCAAGAGGGGAGGCCTATTGCTTTTTACAGCAAGGCTTTCTCTGCAAGAGATTTATCGAAATCCACCTACGAAAAAGAGCTCATGGCATTGATGATGGCCATTCAGTTTTGGAGACCATATTTGCAAGGGCGAAGGTTCGTGGTTCTTACTGATCACAAATCCCTGAAGTGTTTGTTACATCAGCGGATTAATACCCCTGACCAACAACACTGGTTGGCCAAATTATTGGGGTATGATTTTGAAATTCAGTACAGGGCTGGAAAATCAAATGGTGCAGCTGATGCTTTATCTCGTCAAAACAAAGGAGGTGAGTTTGCGAGTCTCTCTATACCGGTATGGATTGAGTGGGAAGAACTAGGGGCATCAGTAAGGACAGATCCATATCTCCAAGGGTTATTCATAAACTACAGACTAACCCTACTGAGATCTCACATTTTACCTTGCTCAACAACAGGCTATTCTATGATGACAGAGTGGTAATCCCAAAAACATCCATTTGGGTTCCCAAAATATTGAAGGAATTTCATGCGTCACCTATGGGCGGACATTTGGGTGTTTTTTGCACCCTCAAGAAAATTGCAGGAATTTTTTATTGGCAGGGTCTGCGTGGGGATGTGTATCGTTTTGTGGCCGCATGTATCATATGCCAAAAACAAAAATACTCGGCCACTTCACCAGCGGGTCTTTTGCAAGCTTTACCGCTGCCTGCAGCTATCTGGGAGGATATCGCTCTTGATTTCATTACATGATTACCAAAATCCAAAGGGTTTGATATAATCATGGTGGTGGTCGACAGATTATCTAAGGCAACCCACTTTATTATACTCCGACATCCTATCACTGCTAAATCTGTGGCTGAGGCATTTGCAAAAGAGATCTCGAATACAGAGACGAGCTTTTGCGCCAACTGAAATTTAATTTACATCGGGCACAGCAAAGGATGATTATGACAGCCAATCGACATCGGCGGGATGTGGTATTCAATGTGGATGATTGGGTATTTCTCAAATTACGTCCGCATCGCCAACAATCCAGTAGCAAACGAGTGTATCTGAAATTGGCAGCTCGATATTGTGGGCCATTTCAAATTGTTCGCAGGGTTGGGGCAGTGGCATATGAGTTGGATTTACCCAAACAGAGTTCACCCTATTTTTCATGTTTCTTGCTTAAAAGGGGTTGCGGGGAATTTTACAGACAGCACAACATACCTTCCAGAATACTTAAAGTCAGCTCTATTTTTTCAGTACACACCAGCTATGGTGTTGGCTAGACGCTTCAAAAATAGGGGGATGGAACAGGTGCTAGAGTGGCTGGTACAATGGAAGGGTCAGACAGTGGACGAAGCAACTTGGGAGGATGCAGCGGTACTGAAGTCTCAGTTTCCAGAGCTTAGCCTTGAGGACAAGGCTAATGTTGAGGGGGATGGTGTTGATACGGGGATAGATAAATTGGGCCAGAATAAATCTGAAAAGCTCAAAATACATGTTGTATATTCTAAAAGGAAGAAAAGAGAAGGGCGGGAGAAGTAGTTACAAGAACATGTGAGGAGCATGTGAGAGGGTCATTCTGTTATCTTGAGATTTGTACTAGTTGTGCTAAGGGAGTGTGTAAACACTATACAGAGTTTTACTCTAGGTCTATGAAATAAATCGATACTTACGTTCCTTGCTTGAGTTGATTGTTTTACATACTTGTGTTTGTGCTTGATATCTTGGGCTCAGGTGAACAATCCTATCAAAATCCCATAAATATTTTAAGGTACTTTTATTAAGGGTCATAGTATCGTTAAAGTTGGTATATATGAGCGTGTATTAAAATAATTATTTGTTTATTACTTACATTTTTATGTTCAATTTCATGATGTAGTTGAGAATGAACTAGTATAGTATCAACCACAAAACTCAAGTGAAAAAATTTCAAATTGGGGAAAAAAAATCAGTGGCTTAAATAAAGAGTAATGCTATAGGTACAACGAAATTTGTATATCAATTTATACGACAAAAAAAATTCAATACAAAAATTTCATTTATCAAAAGCTCATGATATATTGAATACAAAATTTCGTGATATAATAACAAAATCTCACAATATAATCGTTATAAATATCGTTGTACACGATATTTATTGTATTTTTAACATTATTCAATTAAAAATACATGAAAAATAGGAATCCGTCGATGTCACTCTCTGTGTAATACCCTGAGGCAATCATCGACTGACACGTGGCACATTTAATTATCATTATTTTCTATTTTTTGGCCCACTTTTTGACCCATCCACCACAAACCATGGTTTGGTTATACGGGACCAAAATCTTCTCAGGCAAAATTAGTCGTCCTCTTCTATCTCAGAAACCTAATTTTCTTTCGCCCAAATTCGAGTTCTCCATCTGAAGCCTTTCCAAGCAACCACGACATTCCTTCCTGTAAGTGCTTACGCCGCATCCCTGTATCGAAAAGGTAAGGTAAAAAAAACCTTTTCGATTGAGCATCTCTTCACAGGGATAGAGCCAAATATTTTTTGTTTTTCAAGCTAGAGGTGCTTCCGATTGCTACCAATTTCTTCTCGAGGTTGAATCAGCTGGTTCACGACGGCTTTGGGCCTGTCTACAAGGTATGCTTCTTTTTTTTCTCTACTTTCCATGTTGATTATACACCTATGGTTGGTGGTGCTGATTTCTTTGTTTTTCAAACTAGAGGTGCTTCCGATTGCTACCAATTTCTTCTCGAGGTTGAATCAGTTGGGTCACGACGGCTTTGGGCATGTCTACAAGGTATGCTTTTTTCTCTGCTTTCCACCTATGATTGGTGGTGCTAATTCTGTCTAAGATTTATTTGTGTTTTGTTAGCTGTAACTTTTATGGTCATTGGGAATTTGGTGTGCAAATGCAAATGGAGGGGGTCAGAAATCCATATAAATGAGAATTTTTTTTATAAATAAGTTGCATTATACTGATTATGAATTTGGACGACCTTCTTCCTCAATGGTTATTTTCGACAGTCACAACTATTCAGTAGTCTATCAATTGAGTTTTGTGTAACTTGTATGGTTGCTGACTTCAGTTTTATTGCTTGGATCGAATAGACTTTTCCTGTTGTTTAAGGATATAGTTGCAATGGCATACTTCGCTAACATAATTATTTGTTTGTACAAAAGCTGCATACAAGTATCTTATAATTTGTGATGCTTTGTATCAATTTATTGTTTTATTTGGTGGGTATTTAAGTGGATTATATGTAGTGTTGTCGAGTTCTTCAAATTGATAGCATGATTTTTATTTTTAGTGAAGGCCTTTTCACTATTGTCTTCTTTTTTCAATTCAATCAGTTTAGTGTTTTGGGATTGAGTGGTTTTTTTTATAGGTGAAACACCTACTACTAATAAAATGCGGAAAAACTTTTTTTTTTTTTAAATAATACTATACATATACGCCCATACATATATGTATATAAAAATAACATATATTTCTTAAATAACCTGAAAAATATTAAATAAATAAATCCTTAAAAATGTTTCATGCATCAATTTAAAATGATAAACAATGCTGCTGAAAAATCTCATATGCGGAATAATAATAAAATAAAACATGTTTCAAAATTCCATCATAATAGACTAAATAACTGCGACGGTCACGGGGTCCACTGCTCCGTGAGCTCATACGTCCTCACCACCGGTAGGAGCTACATAAATGTCATCATGCTCACCTGCACCATATAAGCGTAGTGAGCCTAGGGGCTCAACATGTCTAATCCTTTATAACAAGGTTAAAAATAATGCATCACGTAGATACTAATACATATACATGTACATGAGCATGCATGAAAACATTTTTCATAACATAAATGCTGAATCATAAATCTTAAACATAACATAACTTTTTTTATCATACATAACATAATTGAGCATGTCATAAACATAAAAACTGAATATGGTCATATCCATGAATGTGACTAATAACTGTGCCGACTGATCAGTCTAAAGAACCATCGTACGTGGCGGTGGATAAATCCACCTCTATGCTGGTAGTAAACTACCTCTGTGTCAGTGGTAAAACCACTTCTATGCCGGTAGTAGAACTACCTCTGTGTCAGTGAAAAAACCACTTTTATGCTGTCACATCACTTCAATTTCCATAAAAATATTTTTCATGCTCAATTCTTAATCATAAACACATCATAAAATATTTCATGTATGCATGCACTTAAAATATGTCCGTAATATATATTTAATTAATTTTAATAATAAATATACTTATACTTAAAATAAACTTCATGCATAAAAAAAGAATTAAATATATATTCCGGACTTAGTTAATTTTCATGGGTTGGTCCAGACTGCTGATCACTCACTCTAAGCCCATTAAACTTAAATAAAATCCAATAATCATATTTTAGCCCAAATAACTTAATTAAACTTAACTTGACCTAAATATAATATTTAAGCCCAATTACTTAACTTAAGCCCAATAAAACTCTAGACTGACCCAAAATCCACTGACTGGCCCAAAAATCCTCATGGACTCCCAAGCCCATAAAAATCATTGTGCTAACTTAAATAAATTATTTAAGGCCCAAATAAAATTATTTGGAGGTCCAAATAATTTTATTTCTAATTAATTGGCCTAAAAACCAATTAAAACATTAAACATTTAAAAATTAAAATACTCAAGCCCGGCCCACCTAACCCGGACCCGAACCGACCTAACCCGACCCATGACTACCTGACCCAACCCAGAACTCAACCCTGACCCATAACCCGACCCAGCAACCCCCCAAACCCCAAACCCGATCACCCCTCTCCTTCTCTTTTCGGCTGGGCGAGCAGCAGTTACTTCCGGCGATTGGCCGGCCAACTCCGGCCACCACTGGCCGAAGTATTACCACACACATCTAACCTACTCCTAGGCAGTTCTAACAAGACAAGAATCAGCCCAAACGGTGGTCCGAGGAAGGAGAACGAAGCCTTGCAACAGGCTGTCCCCCAGCTCGCGCCAAGTCCTGAGCGGCTGCCGTAAATTCAATCGTTCTCCCTACTCCGGCCATATTTTTCCGTGAAACCACTTCTCAATCCTAGCCAACATCTAGGGGGTTCAAACCCTTTAGACCTCACCCCAAACCATGTACTGAGGAGGGAGAACGAAGCCTTCTCCCTCAGAACACAAATCTGCGCGATCTGGTGCACTAGAGGAGAAGTGCTTCGTTTCAGACCATCCATAGACAAAACCAACAGGACCACTCGACCACAAGGACCCTAAGACATGCCCTCAGATGTGGATTAGCCGCCTGGACCTTTACCATGCATAAAAAACGTGATCATACTCATGAAAGATCAAGCAAAACGTGAGAAAAAGGAAAGAAAAATACCATCTGCATATAAGTCTGAACAACAAACATATATACCACAAACTTTCTGCTGTAAAAACCAAAATAATAGCTTATATGGTGTTGAGAAAAGAATTAAACATGCCTTTCGTAATTTTCCTTGAATAACACGCGATTGCGGGAGCACCGGGACGAAGAACGAGCGACCAAACTTCTAAATTTCTTGAAGGAACGTCTATGGGATCTTGGGGGTTTTTGGATCGTGAGAATGGGGGAGGGAGACGGCTGATGGGATTTGGAATAGATTAGGGAGTGTTTTAGGTTTAAATTTTGGGTAGATAATATATTAATAGTAGATATTACTCAAAATAAAGATATTATACCTTAAGCAAAACCTTTAAAACTCTTAAAAATAATAATAATCTGATACTAAAAACCATTATCCCGAAATTAAGACTTGAGGGATTTTTAAATATTAATAAAAGTCAATAAAAATGACTTATTTTGGCCAAAAATCAATTATTAAATAAATATATATCTAAATACTAAAATTTTCTTGACAAAATACCTTAAAATAAGATTTTAAGGCTCATAAACTCATAAAATATTTTTGGCTAAGAATTTTGGTATCTCGTCCGTCCACGGTCCCGTCTACGCGATCAAAATAATAAATATTCTCAAAAATCTAAAAATACCATAACTGCGGGTTAAATGATAAAATAAATTTAAATCGTGCATATAATTCACATAATAACACATAAATGTCATTTAACCCAAATATAAATTTTTAAATAATTATTTTCCCTAATTATGCATGCGAATTTACGTATTAAAATTTTCGGATGTTACAATAGGTTTCTGTATTTTTTTGTGAATTACAATTTATTTTGAAAATTTGATTTTAATAGTATAGGTGTGGGTTCATCATTCATGCAGCAAATTATAGAAGGTGATGTGAACAAATGGTGAGTTATTCAATTTAATTCAATTTTTTATTATTTGTTTTGTTGCATACAGTAATGAAATGTCTTTTTTTGTTACGTAGGGAAAAACGTACGTCGTTTTTGTAGGACGAAATCTGGTATCTATGGAACCTGGTCCGAAACATATGATCAAGTCATCAATTTTCACAGCGCTCTACATCAGTCATATGACAGTCCTGAAGAAGCCTTAAGAGCTTTTGATGCATATAAGGAAAAACATCGGAGTGATTTTTCCCAAACAAGCGGTGAAGCAAGCTCAAGCAATACTTATAGCGCAAACTCGCCGAGGAATTCTAATCCAACTGAAAAGCTAGATAGATTGCAACTAGCATTGTTCGCTTTAGAAATTGAGAACCGTAATCATGCATTGCGTGTTGAGAAGGAAATTGAGAAGATTAAAAAATTGGTTCAAGAGATAAAGTTGGATTGTGATGGTTAGGAAGTTGAAGATTTTAGTCGATTGAAAATTTATATTGACTTGGTATTTGTATTAAAACTTTAGAATATCGTAAATGTGTAATTATTTGACATTTATTTCAAGTGTTTAGACGTTTGTAAATTTGTAGTGGTTATGGAGGATTATTGGTTATATTTTGTGTTTATCATTTCTATCTCTGCCTCTGAGGATTGCCGTGTTCTCCCTTTTATCCATTTTATTAACAAAGTGAGAACGTTTTCTCACTTCTCATGTTGAGAAAAAAGGTGCAAAACACAAGAGTCCTATTTTGGTTTGTTATTGCTTGTTACTGCATGTTCAAAGCCTTTTATGCTATTCAAGATCTTGCACTAACTGTTTACTGTAGGTGCAAGATATCTCTCACATTTTTGGAAGATATTATGCTTTCTCCTTTATATATTAAACTAGTAATAATGTCACTAAATATTATGAAAACTAAAATTCCAATACAGAAACAGGAAAAAGTCTAGAATTTGTTTCATTGGAAATTTCATAACAAAAATTAGATTGCATTACATAATTCATACAATTCCAACTAATTTAAATTAAAATCCAGAAAAGAAAGTGGGAATTGCATTACATAATTCATAAAATTCCATCTACTTTACGAAATCAAATTCCATAACAAAATTGACAGGACGAGCACAGACCCCATATCCTTTTCTTCCATCACATCTGCACAAGCTTATCAACAAAGCCTCCAAAATCCAATACGCACAAACCGCAGTCGGTGGCTCTACATTGACATTAGAAAATACAGGTTATGATTCAATCAAGAAAAACCATCTCCCTCCACATTGACATTAGTCCAGAAAATTTCAGCCAAGTTTCAACATTTGTTGCATAATACCTTCAAAACAGCTTAGTTTATATGGAGTCTGTTACCCCGAGAAAATATTTCAACCCGAGCCCATTTATAATGGGTCTACCAGATATGACCAGGGCTGATATTTTATGGGCCGACTTGGGCTGGGCCTAATAGACCGCATGCATCTTTTTCTAGTTCAAGTAGGACTCTGGTATATATGAGATAAGCTTGGATCTTTTCAAATATTCACAAGATAGAGATAAACTTAAGAAGGATCCAATGGATGAAGAGTCCCAGTACAGGACATGTTATAATTCGACTAGGTAACTTATTCTATTTTTTCCTATAAATACAGGTACTGTTATGGTTTTCATTATTCATTATTCACTACTCATTATTCATCACACATTCATTACTCACTTTTACTTTCACGCACTCATATCTCTCAGTTTTCGCATTAATCATACCCTCTGCCTTCAAGACACTGACTTAGGCATCGGAGAGGTCACGCCGAAAACACCTTCGGTGCCCCTTGACCTAGCTGTTGCTTGCGCAGATTTCATTGATACCCGACCCGACCTGTTTCATAGAAGATTTGGAGCATCCATTCTACCAGACCGAACCCGAGGTAAAATTTTGACATCATCAATTGGCGCCATCTGTGGGAAATTGAGTCTAAGGCGTGGATGAAATTTCACTCTCTCCCATTCGAAAGAAAAAGCGTAACTTGGAGATCCGGGGTTCCTTCCGTGGCTTCTTGCTGCTTCTTTCGAGCATCTTGGATCGAGTTTGTTACTTCTTAGAAAAACTTTACTGCTTAAATCTCTAGTCTAATAGCCCCCACCATCTTCAAATTTATCTGCTGCTCATGGGGATCCTTTTCTCGAGTTGCTGCTCATTTGGCGTTGGCTGTGTGTGGTTGCTATTCAAATCCGTGTTGCCTAAGGCTCTTGAATTTGAGTTTTCTCAATTTTTGATGTTGAGGCTCTCGGGGATTGATTTTGTTGTGCCTAAAGGAATATTTTAACGATTGTTGGAGTTGCTTTGTCGATTGTATATCTCTGTAGTACGTGCATCCCGGGTTTTCCATGATCTGCGCCAATTCTGTCCAAGCCAAGAACAACATGAGCGTTACGGTCACCAACATCCTCGCTGTTGCCACCGGTGTGAACCAGGTTTGGCAGGAGAGGCCCTCGATCACAGGTGGAATTTCGGGTGGGCAGGCTCTGTCTTTGTATGGTAGCTCTTTTATTTCTCGATTTCTCAAGATTATGAGGAACGAATCTATTCGACCGAAGCCTATCTTCATGCCTGGCAAGCCATGGGCCAGGAGTTAAGTTTTATTTAAATTATAATGCACTATCTTTAGTGGTCAAAGATTATGGAGAGTTTCGGCACTAGGATTCTCTTATTTCCTTCTGATGTTTTTCAACCTACAAAGGATGAGCTATATTCAAGTATTTCTTGCCAATGAAACTCTAATGGGATAAAGCCCGAGTGCTCCTTTTTTCCACGGCTAATATTAGCCCAAGCACAGAATTATCAAAGATGAGATGGGTGACGATATACTTTCACTTGGGCCCAATCTGATGTCTCATTGAAAGTTTAAGGAGTTTGGGCCCCACGCTGCCATTTGTCCATGCCAAGAGATAAGTATAAATTTTATATTTTTTATATAAGCATTTTTTATCTGGATATAGGTGTCAAAAAACACTATTTATTCCTTCAATGTTGAAGCACTCACTCATGGGATTGAAGCATGCAATACACAGACTCATAGATCATTGAAAGGTTGCTTTGTCATCTTGTGTGGTCTATTAATTTAGTTAAGCCATATATTGAGGACAATCACTTTGCTAAAAAAAGGACTCTGCCCTATATTTATTTAATAATAGTGTAAATGCAAATGTTGTGGGTGAATTATTTAAAAATTGTTGCAACCTAGAAATGTTCTATGTGAGTATGCAACAACCGAGGCCCACTTTGTTTTTTAAGTCTTTGGCAAGTGTTGTTGCCAGCTGCCTCAATGGCTAATATTTTATAATTATTGAACAACATGTCCCTTGAAAACTCATTATTTCTTGGAGGGTTTTTGTGTCTCTGTATGGCACTACCCTTGCGTATTTCATGGATGATTGGTTGTTGCCACAATTTTTGTCAAAACATTGGTAGGGCGTGGCGAGCTTCACGAGCCATGTGTATTTTATTTGTTATTTCTCGCACGCCAAGTTCCGTGGTCTCGAGAATATATTGCTATGGAGGTGTTTTTATAATTTTGTATCCTATATTATTTATTCAAATTATGATATATTAATGTTTGGATTATTTCTGCCTCGGTATTATGATTTCTTGCAGTCACGCCGGGGTCGGGCATGCAATCTCGCTGTAAGGCCCAATTATATCACATCGGGCATGCAATCTAGCTGTAAGGCCCAATTATATCATATCGGGCATGTAATCCTGCAGTAAGGCCCAATCTATGGTTCAACACATCAAAAGCCCACATCAGTGGCCCACGTCAGTGGTAATCAAAGCCCGGGCAGGTCCGGCACACAAAGACCACGTCAGTGGCCCACGACAGTGGTTTACAAAGCTCGGGCAGGTCCGGCACACAAAGCCCACATCAGTGGTTTACAAAGCCCAGGCAGGTCTGGCACTCAAAGCCCACATCAGTGGCCCACATCAGTGGCCCACATCAGTGGTAATCAAAGCCCGGGCAGGTCCGGCATCAAAAGCCCACATCAGTGGCCCACGTCAGTGGTAATCAAAGCCCGGGCAGGTCCGGCACACAAAGACCACGTCAGTGGTTTACAAAGCCCGGGCAGGTCCGGCACACAAAGCCCACATCAGTGGTTTACAAAGCCCAGGCAGTTCTGGCACTCAAAACCCACATCAGTGGTAATCAAAGCCCGGGCAGGTCCGGTATCAAAAGCCCACGTCAGTGGCCTACATCAGTGATATTCAAAGCCAGGGCAGGTCCGGCATCAAAAGCCCACGTCAGTGGCCCACGTCAGTGGCCCACGTCAGTGGCCCACATCAGTGGTATACAAAGCCCAGGCAGGTTTGGCACTCAAAGCCCATATCAGTGGCATCAAAAAGTCCACATCAGTGGCATCATAAATCCACGTCAGTGGTATTTCTCCAAAGCCCGACCAAGCTCGGCATCATGTAATCCCACACAACTCGTGGTTATCTTAAAAGCCCGATCCGCTCGGCAAAATCAATTGTTATATACAGCTCTTTATTTGAGCTCGGGGTCCGGTCTACAATCTTGGTCTAAACTCATTCTTCTTTTAGACCATCTTGGGAGGTACTATTGTTACCCCGAGAAAATATTTCAACCCGAGCCCATTTATAATGGGTCTACCAGATATGACCAGGGCTGGTATTTTATGGGCCGACTTGGGCTGGGCCTAATAGGCCGCATGCATCTTTTTCTAGTTCAAGTAGAACTCTGGTATATATGAGATAAGCTTGGATCTTTTCAAATATTCACAAGATAAAGATAAACTTAAGAAGAATCCAATGGATGAAGAGTCCCAGTACAGGACATGTTATAATTCGACTAGGTAACTTATTCTATTTTTTTCTATAAATACAGGTACTGTTATGGTTTTCATTATTCATTATTCACTACTCATTATTCATCACACATTCATTACTCACTTTTACTTTCACGCACTCATATCTCCCAGTTTTCGCATTAATCATACCCTCTGCCTTCAAGACACTGACTTAGGCATCGGAGGGGTCACGCCGAAAACATCTTCGGCGCCCCTTGACCTAGCTGTTGCTTGCGCAGATTTCATTGATACCCGACCCAACCTGTTTCATAGAAGATTTGGAGCATCCATTCTATCAGACCGAACCCGAGGTAAAATTTTGACATCATCAGAGTCGAAATGGCATGAACTGCCCACAAAATAAAGCGACTGACTCCTACAAAATACCGACAAATGAGTTCCAACAAGATTGAAAATAAAGATTGAAAATGTCAAACAATCTCAGAGGCTATCCATTATTGCAAAAGGCTATGGCTGTGAGAAACAAGAACTGATGGATAAGTTTTAACTAATTACTGGTAAACTAAATATATGAGTTACTGCAGGTAAATGAGAAACAAGATCTCAATAAAAACAGCAGAACCGTTATAACTACATACATCTAATTATCACATGAGAAAATCCATACTATCCAACCACATTCTACAGATAACTACCACAACTAAAACAACAGCATTAGCCACAGAAATTCCGGCATTTATCATTGCTTCTAAAGTGGATTTTTGAGCATGAGAAATATTTCGTGATGATCTCAACAAATGTCTTTGATCAACCGCAACCATGTCATGATTATGCTCAACAACAAACCTGCCAACCTTCCACTCTCCACCCATTTGCCTACTAATTTTGAGCTTAGCTTTACATTTCGTTCTACTAGTCGGCTTCAAGTAAACAGGAATTTTTTCAGAAAAGCGCTTTTCATCTTTACTACCTTCACATGAACACTCAAACTCTTTAAATTGTAAATCGGTAGTGCCAGGAAAAAAACGTTGATCACTTTTTTTAACGCTGAACCCTTTAGCATGTGCATAATTACAATAAAGCAAATACGCATCTTCAACGCTTTTGACTACTTGACCAACAAGTAGTTTATTCTCCAAGTGATCTACAATAGAGTTGGTAGATACCTCAACATTTTCAGGAAGGGAATATTCTGAATTTATAGCTTCAACATCTTCAATGTTGTCTTCCATCAAGTCTATAATTACAAAAATTGATAAAAACGTAAATAAAAATAATAATGATCGACGGTTAAAAAAGGAGAGATAATTTGTCCAATAAACCGATGTTCTAAGAATTTAATCACAACATGCTTCAAATTTAAATAAATAAGTGTCATAAAACACAATATTTCTTTAATTGTATTTTGGAAAAAATCGAAGTGGCTTACGAGGAATGGAAAGAAATATATTCTATTTGATTTCGAAGTCCTCATATAGTACTTAGAAATTCACCCACAAGATACCAGAAGACCTCGAGTCACTGGCTTTCTTTATTTCTACTCTGCTATTTTCAGTCCTCTGTTTCTTTAAGTCTCACAATTTTTATTTTTATTTTCAAAAATCTGGAACAGAAGATTAGAAGTTGCATTTTTGGGTTTCTAACAGAGCACTTAAAAAAATCTAGGAACCAAAGCATCATTTGAATCAAAAATTGAGATGTAAATCTCAAATGCGAGCGTTGAGAATGCACAATTCCAAATTTGAAACACACAATAAAAAAATTTATGCAATAGATTCAAGAACATATTTTTGAACATTAAAATTTGTTCACTCTCTGGACTAACTTCTCTCGAGGTTTCCCTTGGTTCGACCATCATTCTTATTGGAATTGCGTACAAAATTTGATTGTACCTTTAAACAAGCACAACCCACAATCCCTGTAACAACAGTCACAACATCTGGATGTCGAGCAACCTGGAATATCATAATAGAAATGAGTAGATTAAAATTAGATGTTATAAACACCAAAATTATAACAAATAAGAAACGACAATGATAAATAAGAAAGCAAACCTCTAGTCTTGGACACCACTCAAAATAAAAGCTCAAGATCCAGACAAATACCTTAGTCGCAAAGAGGAGCCAAACTCGAATCAAAACAGCAAGAAATACAATACAAAGCTCCCAAGTGTCCGGAGATTAAACCCACCACCGGAAAAGACAACCGACGCCGGAGCACCACCACCCCTGAAGCACCAACACCACCGATAATGACTATCAATAACCAAAAAGCAAAGAAGAAAGTAACTCTATCAAGAAACCCATTGCCAAATCCACGTTATTTCTCAATTTTCAGAGAGAAGGGAGAGTTGCAAGAAATTCCCGCTTCTCAGTTGTTTTTAATATTTCGGTAACCATGGTTGGAAATGGATGGGTCAAAAGTGGGGTAAAAATAAAACAAAATAATAAATAAAACATGCCACGTGTCGGTCGATGACTGGGTGAGGGTACTACCCTCACTCCAGCATCGACTTATCCGAAAAATAGATGGTTGTTAAAGTTGGACCAGACAAAATACTAAATGCAGAACTAATGGGCCGGGTGCAGCATATTGACACCGTGTGGGCCCTTGAGAGATGGTGGGCTGTCAAATGCGATGGGTCCACTATCAATTTATATGAAACAGCCCATGCACCCGCAGGCAAACGTACACGCAGAACAATTAATATATATCCGGGTTAAAGATCATGCCATAGGCGTGTAAAATATAATTTGGTCGTGTAATTGGGATCAGAGTCAAGTTTACGTGTTCAATTCTTATACATTATATGAAGTGTTAATTATTTTTAAGAAGTTATTGAGCTGTAATAATTGTTTATATTCATGCTTGTAATTTCGAATGATTTAGGCAGTGTTTTGGAGAGCTTCTAGTCAGTTTTTTTTTTTAAACAAAATTTCAAAATTTTATTAAAAAAAAGAATTATTTATTAGAAGTTCTCTCAAACACTACTTTAGAAAATTGAAATTACACCGTGATCTAATTACATCAACTATAATTATTTTTAATAAAAATAATAATCATTTTCTGGTGTAGTAGCTTTGGATTGTGATTGTTATTCCTAGGAAATCAGTAGCGAATTAATCACACTTTGGTTGGTGTACATCAAAATCTGACAATTCTCTCTCGACATTTAGTGCAATGTAAGAGCTTATAATTAATCATCGAGCTAAGCAAGCTGCTGGGCCAATCATACAAGGGCAGCTGGGCCAAAAAAGGAAAGCCTAAAATTAATTATAAATATACTTTTAAAATTAATTCCAATTATCTGAGATTCTAAAATATTTTCAAAAAATTAAGGATAACAAAAAAAAAAAAAAAAAAGGTAACAATTTTCATTCTGTCATATGAATGATGCAATAATTCCCTAGACAAAATAGTGCCACTTTACCTTTGAAAAATAGGGATATATGACATATGTTGCTTTCAATGTTATTATTATTATTGCTTGACAATAAAATCCTTCCGTGAGATCTCACTCCTTGGCTTCAGGTTCTGTACAGAGTCAGACAGAGACTAGTAAATTCCCAAAAAAAAAAAAAAGCCCATAATTTCACTTTTAAATGTAATAAAGGCACTTTTTTCTTATTTTGTGTATAAAGCTGATGAATGATGATCATGTAGTGGGCATTTATGCATGAAGACCCCCCAATGCTCGTTTCTTTGGCTTCTTGCAAGTAAATAATATTGCACATGGGACATTGCACGGATTTTTATTTACTTATTTCTATAATTTTTTTGTCACGAATATTTGTGAAAAAGGGTATATTTAATATTTAGATATGATGACATGCATTAACTCGTCACTCGTACAAATTTGATTTTTTTTTTTTTTGTTATTTTGTTTTGCACAGGTGGGGGTCCGTCGGTAGCAAGTTTTATTGTTGTTTTCATGAGTCACGACTGTTGAGATTGTATTTGAATTGATGTATGTCAAATTTGAAGAAAAAATAATGAAGTATATATTTCTTATACTTTTGAATCTTTATTCCACTTATAATAATTATTATTATGATTACAAAATAATGATTACTCTCGTCGTATTACACAAAAAAAACTGCTGAAAATATTTAGCAAATTCTGGTAGCTAAATGGCCGAAACAGTGAAAACTTGTTAAGGCATGTTTGGACGTTAGCAAGTTAGATATAATATTCCCCAAGGACACGTCTGTCACCAACAATCATAATTATATTGTTGAAAATTTGCATACATTTTACACTTTCCACCACAAATTCTGAGCAGGGAATATTTTTAGCAATGATTAGGGGCATTGATATATAAATTGATTGATTAATTTTTGAATTTAAAATAATCAAAGCATATTTTATGATGGATGCTTTACTATTTTTTTCTCAAATAGAAAAGAGTTGATCAAGCTTTCATAATATACCATCAAATTAAGGTATGATGATGTAGAACAATATATATTTATACATTTCGATTTCTGTCATTATTTTCTCAGTCGAGTACGTCGTACCGAGTTTTTCAATTCCACTCTCGAAAAAGAATGAGACAAAATTAAAAAAAAAAAATCAACTTATGTTTAAATCTAATATAATAAGGCAAAAACTCCTATGAGACGGTCTCAAGGGTTATTTTTATAAGACGAGTCTTTTGTATGGGTTATCCATTAAAAAGTATTACAATTTATGCCAAAAGTATTATTTATTATTATAAATATAGATAGGATTGACCCGTTTCACGAACGAGACCGTCTCACATGAATATTACTCATATAATAATGATATAATTGGAAGAAGGATTAATAAAAAATAATTGGTGAGGAAACCCAGGGATCCTGCACTATTTTATAATATATAATATAATATAATATAATATAATCTCCGTGTTCATTTCTGCCTTCTTTCTCTCTCTCTCTCAATCGCGGTGTTAGTAATAATGGGGAAATACATGAGGAAAGCTCAAGCTACAAGTGACGTGGCAGTTATGGAAGCCTCGCTCGGTGTACGTACACGCGCCAAAACCCTAGCCCTACGCCGCCTCCAATCTACCGTTGCAGCTCCGTCTTTGGAAATTCCGGACTCGTGCTGCTACCTTGAGCTGCGGTCGCGGCGCCTCGAGAAGCCGCCGCAGCTGCATACTTCACGGAAAGTACGGCGGAGCTGTCGCTGTGGAGGACCTTTGGTTGAAGTTGACGGTTTGGAAATGGAGGCATCTTTGGGGGAAAATGTTTTGAATACGGAAGTCAGGGAAAGGTATGTATGTTTACGCATGTCCTTTTTAATTATTCACCCTTTTTTTTTTGGGTGAAAATTTTGTTATTTTCATTTTTGCGTGTCAGAATCAACGTGCGGACATATTTTGTGATTTCTTATGGGATTGCCTTCCGAAATTTTGGTGTAATTTGTGGAAAGTAAAGGGTTCATCCCAGTTCTTAGCTTTTTTCAATTCTCTGAAAACTTTGAAGCCAATCCAACATTTTTCTTTGATATTAACACCGTTGACCGTACCTTGCTCCTTCCCTTCCTTTCTTTGCATTCTCTCACTTTTACATTATGCATGGAATTTCAGTAAGTATTCTTCATATTTCTCGGTGGAAAAAACCAGTCTTGGTTGGGCCTTTGGAACTTTAGGAGGTATTTCGCCTCTGGTCGATAAAACTCTTTCTTGGATGTATGCACAAAAAAATTATGGCATTCTTTTGTTTTGCCCTTTTCAAGTGCTCCTTGAGCTCCGTTTGGGTTGTTAGTTTTTTTAACCGGAGATTATTTGCTCCTTTTTCTCTGATTTTCCGGTTTTAGAGGTTTTCTCTGCTGGGTACTCTAATTGCACTCAAAAGAATTTTGTTTTTTTTTATGCGATTATAGTTTGAGGTTTGGGATAATTTTTTTTAATCAATAATATCAGTAGTTATTTTCCCAAAATTGAAAAGAATACATTTTTACGATTTGATTCCAGATATCTTTTTACTTTTACTCCGAACCAGACAATGAGCTATAATTGGGATGTACTTTACGATTTGTATTTTTGTATTCAATATTATACTCTCCGAGGCTTGATCTTTCATTTCTCCTGAATAAATCAAACATGAAAGTCGTTTTTTTTTTAAAAAAAATTTAAAGGTTCCACTGTCTCCTTGGTCATGCTTGTCTACCTTGGATGTGCTAGTGCTTTCAGTTCATACTTCCATCTTTGAGCAATCATCTCTTTTTCATCTAAGTGGAGTATTAATTGGAATATCCTTTTCATTCTTTTCAGTGTCTTTAATGCTACATGGGTTAGTTTTTTATGCATTGAATCAGCATATTTCATATGTGGAAACTTTGTAAAATTGCTTTCACGAAAGGTAAGCAAAGCTGTGTGGCTGTATGGATCTTTTAATGAAATAAACAATCTCGGTTTCTGCATTATTTTCAGCCCCACTTACCTTATGTGTATAAAAAATGACTACGCACAAACTCAACGGTTCTCCTTGCCCCCACAATTATTGTAGTTCAGTATTTATTCCTCTTCCCTACACCAGAGTGTGTGTTATGCTTGAACTTTAGCCCCTTCCAACTGTGACCCAAAAAAATGCTACAATTTAAATGTTTTGGATGATTTGAAAATGTTTTCTTTAAGACGTATCTTCGTTTATGCTCGGTTACGTCTGATCCATTTGAGGTCCTGTTTTTTTTTCTTGTATTGTTTCGGCACATTGATGATGATGTATTGAGTGTTACCCTTTACTGAAAATTCTGATAAGAGAATGTGACTTAGTATTAGTATTTATTTGTTCTACACTGCATATCTTTCTGTGACATTTGTTTCTTTACATGAAACCTGACATTAACTAGAAACATTATTCCCTTTAAGAATTTGGCAGTAAAAAGCTTATGTGAAAGGAATATGAGGAGCCATGAGCAGTTAAAAGAATCACACTCTTTGTTTTTTGTTTTTTTTTTTTTTGCATTAGATTGTACCTGCATCAATGGCTTTTGAACCTCATTTGTGACTGCATGCGTTTTGTTAATGGGGCCACACCAAGATTTCAAATATTACTGGGGGAAGCTGTTCTTGTACCATTTTCAGAGCTGAGAGAATTGACCCCACACACTCCCTATATGAAAAACTTTGAAATTTTATTGAAATTTATGCAAGCTTTCCTTATTTATAAATGTTTCATTGATTTGGTCCTAAATTAAAACTCTTTGTTGGGTTATCTAAGATCAATAATTTTCAGTTCTAATTTTATAAATTATTGCTGCATGTGGAGTTTTTGTGTACATTACTTTATTTGGAATGTGTGTATATGGAAAAGGCCTAAACAAATTCATTTTCAACAGAGACAATCGGGAAAGCACCCCTTGCAGTTCAACTATGGGTTCCAACCCAGGCCCGGCCCCTGGTTCAAGTGCTTCTAATCGAAGGGGGGCCCTAAATTCTCTTTTTATGAATGTCCCCACGCCGTTTGAACTCGAGGAATTTTTCACCCACGAGGAGCAAGCACTGCAGCGCCTTTTCACAGAAAAGTATTGTACTCCATTTTTCTTGAAAATACTTGAAACTTTTCCTCTTTTGCTTTTGTTATTTGATTTCCCATGTCTTCTAAACTCCTTTTCCAGGTGACATAGATATTTAGGCTATGATTTATCCGAGGATATTTGGATTTACAGTCTTTACCTTTTTCAGGTACAATTTCGACTTTGTGAACGAGTTACCACTCCCCGGGCGTTATGAATGGGTGAAAGTGTGCCCCTGAGTAGACATAGCATCGTGGGGTTGTGCCGAGGGAGGGTGGTAATGAGTGTTACATTTCTCGAATACTCGTGTAATTTGTGCAAAGGTATCGTGCAACCCTTGATCAATACATGCATTGAAGATTTGTAGTTTAATGTAGAATAGTAGGGCTATTAGTTTGGTGACTAACTATTTAGAAGTAGTATTAGTGTAGATTTCTCAGGCATTGTATCATCATTTAAAAGCCTTAATAAAGTCACCAAGTTGTAATTTGGCAGCCACTTTAGTTATTGAGACACTTCACTTATTTTCATGTCATGTTTGCCTTTCCCCTCTTGTGTTTACATGCAAGGGGACCATTTGATCTTGGTAGTGAAACACATGAAGCTACGTCGTGGTGTTTCCGGATTAGTGCTCCATGCTTTTTCGCAAGCAAACCTACAAAACACGAAATCAAAATGGGATGAAAAGAGAATGCATTCATTCCCATTTCGATCTTGATCAATGATCGGAATTCAAACTCCTGAATTGCGTGCGAACTTAATATATGTTAATTCTTATGAGTTCAAATGATAATGTAAGCATTTGTTAAATGGTAACCACATCCAAGGTGAATCAAATTCTGGTAAAAAAAAGGAAGAAAATAGTTGGATTTTGAACTTGTAATCCGAACTCGATAAATAAACTTCAAAAAATACATAGAATATTTGGGTTCATTGCATGAATATCAAAGTTTGGATTGAATTGGCATGTATTTTTCTTGGCATGTTAATGACAGTGGCTGTGCAGTCTGTAGAGGCCGACAGAGTCATGTTTGCGGACCCCTTTCATCTTGACTTTGACTCTTCATACCCTACCATAGCTATTCACCATGAATGCAGTATTATAATTATGGAAAACTATTTGTATATTTTAAAGTACTAATTATAATTACTATTTGTATATTTTAAAGTACTAATTATAATTATCATATTACATATAATAACATATGTTTTGATTATTATTTCTTCTGAAATTGCAGAGTAATCCCTTGCAAATTTTCTACAACATTTTTTAATTATTAATTAATTAGGGGGGTGTAAAATGTAGATGTACTTTTGTCTTTGGATGCTATGAATATATGGGAATCTCAGTGGGTACAGTCAGGTCAGGAGAGGCAGAGGCAGGGCCACTCCCTTTGTTGACTTTCCAACATTTTATTATCATTTTGTATTTTGTGGTGATAGATTGTTTAATACCACTTCACCTTATTATTAATCCTTAAATCACGCTAATGTACTAGATATTACATGTAATTTTTTTTAAAAAAAATTCTTGTAGACTACTCATTTTCAATAATTGGGGTCTCCTAGTTTTCAGTTAACCTCAAACTCCACGAAAACATGTGTGACTCTTTGTTTATTTATATATACTAGCAAAATGTACGTATGTTGCACGTAATAACAATTTTATTTGATTGTGATCGGAGTTATCAAATTTTGAATGTTTAGTTTTTTTAAAATCAAGTGTTATTTTTTTTACGGGTGTCAGTTCAAACTTCAGTAACTATGATTCAATATCTAATTAGCTACTGAAGTGATCATATGACCTATTTAACTTTTTTTTTGTTATATTTGACGGTTTTTTATAAATGTTTTTTTAGTGATATTATATGTTTATTCATTAAATTTTATTTTTTAAAGCTAACAACTTTAAAGCAATAACATATGTTATATATTTATTGAAAAATGTAAAATATTTATATTGTTACGAACGGTAGGATCAAGAGATTTGTGTTTTACTAAAAACTATAGTTGGTGGTAATTGTGTAACGCAAATCTTTTTGATCGTATCACAGTTCAAACAAATACATATTTCAGTTGTTCAACCCAAGAGGACAATTATTGTACCCAAACAATCACCTTATCAACAATTATGTTTTCAATCAATGTGAATCGAAACTATAGTCTTGACTCTGATATTAATTGTATGACCGAATACGTATCGCTTTACCAAATTTTATAGTTGATGGTAACAATACGATTCAAATATCTTAAATATTACAAAATCTCAAGCATCATGTTTCGATTGCTCTTAGAGACTATTATTGCATCCCAACTTAAACAATTTATGTTAAATGATAATTTTACTTATATTGATTTTTAAGGAAAAAAAAGTAATTTCTTTCATAAAAATGATTTTTTGATTCATTAACTTGTCCAAATTTGAGTTTTAGTCAATTGAGTTGTCAAATTTAGTTATGGTGCACTCACATTAATTTTCAATTATTGTTTGTCCAATTGATGACTTGATATTTGACAATTCAACAATGTTCGATCTCACTTCAGCATTTTTACGTCATGTCAGTATTTTTTTTTTTAATTATAAGTCATTATTTTCCAATGGGCCTCTGACCCAATTAGACCTAAAATAACCGAATTAAAATTTAGCGTATCAAAAATAAACTTTGTAAACTTAGTGGATCAAATCATAATATTAAATAAGTTAGTGAACAAAGAAACTATTTTTTCTTTATTTAAAACCTTTTATTTAGATATGAAAGTTGATCTTCTATTGATAAAGTAAATAAAAATCACGTATTATTTTTTCTCTGATAAACCATGTTAATCATAAGACAATTTTTGTAGATTAACTTGCTACAGTAATCTTTTTCAGATAAGTGATTTTTGGATTCATTAACTTATCTAAATTTGAGTTTTAGTCCCTTGATTTGTCAAATTTGGTTTTGGTGCACTAACATTTAATTTTCGACTATTGTTAGTTTAATTGCTGACGTGATATTTGAGAATTCAACAATGTTCGATCTCAATTTTTGACTCGAATATATGCTTTTATTCTTAATTTTCTTCAATAATAATTCAATTGAGTTGTTTTAAATTTTATATATATTTAAAGTAGATGTTGTTGTACATGCCATAAAAAACATTTATATATGAGTGTGATAATTAATTTATAATTTTTAAGAATAGTATGTTAAATATATTATTTGCAATAGAAATTTGAGTAGACTAATAAATGTAAAGAGAAATATTTTTTAGAGGATGAACAATCATATTTTAAATAATTTAAAACTTTTATAATAAATCATTCAAGTATTTAAGTAACTTAAATATAAAAATAGCTTGTCTAACTTAAAATCGATTTGAATTTATTGTGATTTTTTAAGTTTTGTCACGCAATATTTTACGATTTCATAAGTATTAACATTAATTAATTCTATTAGCCAAGTATTATATTGTAATACAAATATCCACATGAAATTTAGTCATAATCATACTCGATCTCTTTGTCTCACTTATTTAAAATACATTATTTTTATGTCTCAATTATATATATAAAAAAGGTTGACCCCAAAGGGGACCTCATTCCACATTAGTCAGAGGCCCATTGGCTCATGCGCAAGTTAAATCGAGGGATGTGCACGAACGACAGAGACCTGAAGGAGGGAGAAACATGGGCAACCCCCAGAGCATACCCCCACAATATTTCAGCAGTGAATATGCTCCACACGAGGATCGAACCCACAACGCTGGAAAATTTTTTCCCACGTCACCTCAGACCTTACCAATTCGCCTATGCCCCTGTGGGCTTGTCTCAATTATATAGTCTAGTTATCATATTGAATATCATATGTCCTGCTCTTTTAACAATTTACCCCTATTAACTTAATATTATTAACTATTTGTATAATTATTTTATTTTATTAGTATTAATTGATTCTATTAGCCAATTATTATACTGTAGTACAAATATCAACTTAAAACTTAATTATAATCATATTCTCTATATTTCGCTTATTTAAACTACATCTATTTTTTAAATTAATAGTATGTAAAATAAGAAGGGCAAATTAGAAAATTGACAATTGGAACTAATCTAGAAATGAGTATATTTTTTAACTTCTACAAGAAAATATTGATGTTGTTGATTATATTTGTAGTCTCTAAATTTTTTAAAAAATATTACACATAAGTATTAATTATAAAATGAAAAGTGATAATAACTAAAGTGTCACTTTTATAGATATATATTATAACAAATAAATTAAGACATATTTCAATTAATATAATAATTTTTTTAGTTTAGGAAATGAATTAAATTTAACAATTAATTTACTTTAAATAAGTAAATAGACACAAAATTTAAGATAAATTTTAATTAATAAATTTTTTTAATTGAAGACATGAATTAAATGTTAACAATTAATAAAAAAAATTAATTACTTTAGACTAATCTAGAAAATAAAAGGGAAAACCAAAAAATACATTGGAAATGACAAAAATATTAATTAATATTATGTAAGATAAATAAGGGCAAATTAGAAAATTCACAATTAAAAATAATATATTTATAATAGTAATAGATAATAGATAATAGATTGAAGACATGAATTAAATTTAACAATTAATAAAAAAAAATTAATTACTCTAGACTAATCTAGAAAATGAAAGGAAAAACCAAAAAATACATTGGAAATGACAAAAATATTTAATTAATATTATGTAAGATAAAGAAGGGCAAATTAGAAAATTCACAATTGAAACTCATATATTTATAATTTTATTAATTAATTAATTAATTAATTAACTAATTAATTTTTTTAATTTAAGACATGAATTAAATGTTAACAATTAATAAAAAAAATTTAATTACTTTAGACTAATCTAGAAAATGAAAGGGAAAACCAAAAATACATTGGAAATGACAAAAATATTAATTAATATTATGTAAGATAAATAAGAGCAAATTAGAAAATTCACAATTGAAACTCATATATTTATAATAGATAATAGATAAATAATAGATAATAGATAATAAATATATTTTATTTATTTCTCCGCTTATTCTATTTCAAAACACACATTCATTAAAGTTCAAACTATTTAATCTGAAGACAACAATACGTGTATCATAAAAACTCTAATTAAATGGTGTCACGGGTCAAATGGTGTCATAGATTTCCCATTCGACACAATACGAAAAGTTATAATATTTTTTATTTCAAAAATATTACTTTCTCCATCTCGATTATATGGTCCAATTTTTTCACATAGGTTAAAATAAATTATTAAGAAAACAAATTTTATACAAATTTTTTATTTTATTTTTATTTAATGTATTAAAAAATAATTGCACAATTTTTAAAGTATAGTTAATAGGGATATATTATTAAAAGAGTATAAAAAATATTATTAAATATGATATATAACTATATATTTGGGACAAAAAAAACATGGACTATAAAATTAGGACGGAGGGACTACCTTTTATTATAGACATGTATCATATGATCAATCCGTCACATAAAAAACATACTTTAAGGAGGTGTTTGTAAAAGATTATACTTTTGTAGAATTGATTAAATTTATATATTATTAAAAAATTAAAAAAATCAAAAGTTGATAGTGTTTTGAAACAAATGTGAAAATTTAAAAATCAAGTTATGTATTGTTTGATATATAAATAAGTTATTTTAACATTGAATTTTTTATTAGAATTACTTTTGGATAATCAAAATCACTATATGACTAGATTTTAGATTTCAATTAAGTTAAGCATAAGTTAACGCATAATTTGAGTTTAATAAACACACGAAAGTGATTTTTTAAAATCAAAATCTAACAATAGTTTTTTTTAGTGACTACAAACACTCCCTAAGACTTGTGAGTTCTTGAGTATAAAAAATTTCACCTCTCGGTCGACAGACATAGGATGGAAACGGGGTGGGTTTGGGACGGGTTTTGCCAAATCCAACACCCGTCCCGCCAATAAAATTAGGACCTGGACCCGCTCCGCCTCAAAACTCGGCGGGTCCAACCTAGGGGTACAAACGAACCGAATCGAGCCGAATAATGGTAAAATTTTAAGGCTCGAATTCGGCTCGATATAAGTATATTCGAGTTCGAGCTCGATTTGAAGTTCGATAATTTCAAATATTTTGGCTCGAACTCTGCTCGAAATGAAGTTCGAGTTCGAATTCGGCTCGAAATATTCGAACCTATTCATGAACTATTGCTCGGATATTATGGTTCGAAAAGCTCAAAATGTTCGAAAATGTTCGAAATGCATATATATTTATTATATAATTATATTATATTAATTAAATATTAAGGCTCGCGAACTATTCGCGAACTTTCGAACAAAATAATTTTGGCTCAAGCTCGGCTCGAAAAAAAGTTCGAACATGTTCGAATTCGGCTCGAATTCGATAAGTTCGTTTATGAATCAAATATTTATCGAGTCAGCTCGAAAAGCTCACGAACAGGTTTGATTCGTTTGCACCCCTAGTCCAAACCGAATTTGGACCTGAACCCGTTGATATTTAATTTATTAAGAAGACTTAAATAAATTATTAGTATTATAATATATAAATATATATGCATGTATATATATTTATATATATATATATATATATAAGTTTCTTTCAAGTGCCCACCTATCATGCCCACTACCATGCCCACCAATGATGTGGTACTATTCTATTGGACCTATAATTTATCACATCCAATAGAATAGTGTCACATCATTGGTGGGCATGGTAGTGGGCATGATAGGTGGACACTTAAAAGAAACTATATATATATATATATATATATATATATATATATATATATATATTATATATATATATATAGACTTGATCCCCCGCACCCTAGGGTGCGGGGAATCCGTGCACACCCGTACTCAAAATAATTCCGATTGACTTGAAATTTTTACGGTATGATCGTTTCAAAAATACAAATCTAACGATATATCATATGCTACAAATTTCAATCTCGATGGCCGGAATCATGAAGATGGCCGAAAATAGGGTTAAATGTGCAAATTTTGGTCATCATCACGATTCCGGCCATCAGGATTGAAATTTGTAGCATATGATATATCGTTGGATTTATATTTTTGAAACGATCCTACCGTAAAAATTTCAAGTCAATCGGAATTGTTTTGAGTACGGGTGTGCACGGATTCCCCGCACCCTAGGATGTGGGGGATCAAGTATATATATATATAGAGAGAGAAAGTGGGGAAAAGAAATGAAGGGAATGAATTAGTCAATTCTATAACCAAATTCAATCCATCTATGGACTGATTTAATTTATTTATCGTTTTGTTCATCATATTACTAATATATATATATAACTCATCTCATGTGATGCATCCCACGTTCTTCTCATCATATTATTTATTTTACATCAATCAAATAATTTAAATTACTATATTACCCCTTATTAATAATATAAATTTTATTTTATTTATTGTTAAAAGAACAAAATAGTCATTTAACATTTTTATATAAAATTCAATCAAGTAAATCAAGTAA
Source organism: Henckelia pumila (assembly GCF_033568475.1). Classification (NCBI taxonomy): domain Eukaryota; kingdom Viridiplantae; phylum Streptophyta; class Magnoliopsida; order Lamiales; family Gesneriaceae; genus Henckelia; species Henckelia pumila. The sequence continues at coordinate 56,921,318 of NC_133122.1, read as the reverse complement.
ATTATAATTAATAATCTATCAATCAAATCCAATACTATTTTAGCTATCATTTCTTATTTATTTTTTATTACATCATATTACTTATCTATGTATTACTTATACCATCACTCAAACCAAACGGCGTCTTACTGTATTGTGAAGTAAAGGTAATTAATTTATAATAACCATGTTCAATATTTATGGAACACCTTTTTATTTTTAGTATAGTTTGTGTTTCCAAGGTTACCTATATATTTAAATATTTAAAATCAGTAAAATATCTCTTTGTGAAATAATTTCATTGTATTAAAAAATAAATATAAAAAACTTCTAAATATAATGAATGTAACACCCGGTATTTTAAATACGTAAATCCGCATGCATAATTAGGATATTTAATTATTTAAAATTTTAGATTTATGGGTTAAATAATTATGTGAATTATTTGTGCATGATTTAATTTATTTTTAAGCATTTAACCCATAATTAGTGATTTTTATGATTTTTAGTATTTTAATTATTTTATCGCGTAGACGGGACCGTGGACGGACGAGATGACAACTTTCTAGCCAATTAATTTCATGAGCCTTTTTAGAGTCCTAAAATATTATTTTGAGTTTTATTATCTCAAAATTTTTAGTATTTAATTTTATATAATTTTAGGAGTCCATTTTTATTCAAAATAAGCCAAAATATTGACTTTTTAGTATTTTTTAAAATTCCCTTAATTATGTATTTCGGGATTGTTAAATTTATTATCATATTTTAATTGTTAGTTAGAGTTTTAAGTTATATATTTTGAATTTAAAAACCCTTATTTATATATTTTAATTATCCTAAAAACCTATTTTTATTAAAATAAAAACTCTAACCTAATCTACCCCAAACCCTTAACCGATTACCCCTCTTAGCCGCCTCCCTCCCCTCCATTCATCATCTTCATCGGCTTCCCACAAGAAAGAACACCATAGCCTCGGTTTTTGAAGGTCCAAGTCGGTTGTCATCGCCCCCGTCGTCCCGGAATCGTCTCACGCTCGTTTTCTCTTCGTTTTTACGGTGAAAGGCATGATCCCTTCTTTATTTCTTTGTATTATATCAGTGTATAACGGTGTGTGTGTGTATGCATTGGATTCTTTCAAGAATTTTCAGAAAAACAAGTGTGTTATGGTTTGAGGAGTTCATATTTTCCCATTCTTGTTTCATGCTCACGTTCTTTTGGACATGGATCAGTCAAGGGCTGTTGGCTGATGGTTCTTAGGTCTGGTAGGGTCCTTAGAGTCGAGCCATGGCTGGGCTAGGGGCTGGATTGGGCTCGGCCGAACAGGTGAGGGCTGGAAGGGCAGATGGAGGCGCAACTAGGGTTTCGAGGAAGAGGGCTCGGCCTTGGCGGTTCAGGCTGCATGGGGCTGGGGTCTTGGCTAGGTTAGGACCTCCCAGACGTGGGCTACGTCTGGGCGGCGGGGCTCCGGCCAGGGGTGGCCGGAGCAGGGCGGCAGCAGCCCTAGAAGGGCTGCTGCACGCGGCGGCCGAGAAGGAGAGGAGAGGGTGAGTTTTGGGTTTAGGGTTAGGGCTGGGTCCGGGTCGGGTTCTTGGGTCCGGGTCAAGTCAGTGGGTCGTGGGTCGGGTTAAGTGAGTCCGGGTCTGGGTTTGGTGGGCCGGGCTTGAGTCTTTTTATTTTTAAAATATTTTATGAATTAATGGGTTTTTGGGCCAATTAATTAGAAATAAAATTATTTGGACTCCCGAATAATTTTATTTGGGCTTTTAAAATTTTAATTAAGTTAGTCCATTAATTTTATGGGCTTTTGAGCCCATAAAAGTTATTGGGCCAGTCTTTGGGCTTTTGGGCCAGTTTAAGTTGTTATTGGGCCTAGAATGTTTTATGGGCTTTAAATTATTTTAATTGGGCTTAGAACAATTTTATTGGGCTTAAGTATTTTAATGGGCCAGATTTAAGTAATTGAGCTTGAGTGTTAGGGCCAGCAGTCCAGGACAATCCATGAGAAAATTGCATGTGTCCTGATTATATATTTAATTATTTTTATGCATTGAAGTTATTTTAATATTTATATGTTAGTAAGAAATTTAAATTAAATATATATGAAGGACACACATTTTAATTAAGTACATGCATTCATGAAATAATTTTATGCATAATTAAATGTTTAAGGTTGAGCAATAATAAAATATTTTATGTTGGAAGTTGAAGTAGTGTGACAATTTAAGGGGGATTCGTCCCCATATGTGAACTATTGAAGGGCAGTTTACTGCCAATTTAAGAGGTGATTCGTCACCGCCACGTACGTTGGTTTCCACGCTGATCAGTATTTAATGTATGATTTAAGGTTACACTACGGATACAACCATGCGATGTTAGAAAATTAATTGCTCAACAATGTTTATGTATTATGTTATTTAAGTTAAGTTAAGTTATGTTATGTTATGATATTTTTTAAGCATGCTCATTCATGTATATGTATGTATTAGTATTAAATTGATTTAAATTATTTTAAACCCTTGTTATGTTAGCATGTTGGGCCTCTAGGCTCACTACACTGGTATGGTGCAGGGGAGTACGTTGAGGATGAGGTTGTACCCACCGGAGGCGAGGATGTATGAGCGGACATGCAGTGACCCCGTGACCGTGATAGATGTCTGAGTCACATTGCATATTTTAGTTATGTCAGCACGTTACACATTTTATATTATTTTTCATTGGTTGTGAGTTTTGAATATTTTATTGAATATTGTCAGTGCATGCAAATTTTTAATCTTTTTATTTATGCAGTATTTTTAATTAAATGTTTGACTCAGATATTTATTTTATTTAAAGAATGCATTTTTATTTAAGTATTTATTTATTTGTTTATTTATTTTTAAATATTTTTATTCTGTGCATATATGTATGGGCATATATGTACATATTTTATTTAGTAAGTATAAAAAAAAAAATTCCGCATATTTATTTATTAATTATAGAGTTAGGGTCGTTTCAGTTGGTATCAAAGCCAGGTTCCTTGGAGGGGTCATTACTGCTATGCGAGCTCAGAAATCCACGCTACCGGTCTGTAAGTTTTAAGTGTTTGTAGCATGATTTAATTTTTAGAATTTAAGTTAGCATTAATTTTAAACAACTTAGTTATGCATGGCGATTTACGTAAAGAAATATGTGGTGGTGCAGAATGCCTCCTAGACCGATGAACAGACGTGGGGGATCTCCACCTACACCTCCACCTCCACCTCCACCTCCGCAGAACCCTCTAGCAGCATTGGAGCAGGCCAATGCGAATATGATGGCAGGGATTACTGCTCTTTTAGAGCAGCAGGCTACTCGTCCCAGATTGTCCCATGAGGAGGACGTTGCTGAGAGGTTCCAGAAGAAGGGACCCAAGGAATTTGTTGGTACCACCGATCTTTTGGTGGCTGAGGGATGGATTCGCTCTCTGGAGTCCATCTTTGCGTATATGGGGATCACAGACACCGACAGGGTGAACTGTGCGACGTACATGCTGAGAGGTGACGCAGCGCTGTGGTGGGAGGGTGCTGCCAGGGGAGTTCACCTTCCTACACTGACATGGACAGAGTTTAGGCGTATCTTCTACGCCAAGTACTTCACTGAGGATGTGCGCAGTCGCATGATCCGGGAGTTTATGAGTCTCCGTCAGGGGGACAAGACAGTGGTCGAGTATGTGAGACAGTTCGAGAGGGGCTGTCACTTTGTGCCTCTGATTTCAGATAGTCCACCAGAGAAGTTGAGGCAGTTTGTGGAGGGTTTGAAGGCGGATATCAAGCATGATGTTTGCATGGCAGACGTCCTTACTTATGAGTCTGCAGTCAGTAGAGCCTTGCGTTCCGAGGAGGGTCGGAGAGAGATCCAGAGGGAGCAGCAGGGGAAGAGGCAGTTTCAGGCTGGGTATCAGCGACCATCTTCGCAGCCTCCTGCGAAGAAGCAGTTTACAGGGCCGGCTAAGGGCCCGAATCCATAGCAGAGGCCACAGCAGCAGAGGCCGCAGCAGCAGAGGGGCGGGGCCCCTAATGCCATAGCTTATCCCACTTGCCCGAAGTGCCAGAAGATGCATTCGGGACCTTGTCTATTGGGAGCAGGAGTTTGCTACCACTGTAGGGAGCCAGGGCATCAGATAGCTAACTGCCCGAGGAAGAAGAACACCGCTGGTAGGGTGTTTGTGATGCAGGCCGAGGAGGTAGATCCAGACACCTCCTTGATCACCGGTATATCTTACCCCTAACTTTTAATAATTTTCCTTTGGTTAAAATTTCGTCTTTAATTTGGAATTTGTTGTTATTTGGGTTATTTAACTGCATGTTAGAATAGGAAGCATGTTTTACTTGTGATTAGAATTAAGAAGTAGTAGTGACTCGTTGGGGAAAATTTAGTAGTGGTATGAATCTGTTGGGAATTTTTTGCGTGCAGGGAGAATTCTAGTTGAAGGCAACTCCACGTTTGCGTTGCTAGATTCAGGGGCTACGCATTTGTTTATCTCCCTGGAGTTTATCAGGCGGGTAGGCATCACACCTGAGAGTATTGACAGTGGGTATGATGTTACTATGCCGTCAGGGCAGATTATTTCTACCTCGAAGGTTATTCGAGGACTGGAGTTAGAGCTGCAGGGACACTCCATTCGAGCAGATGTGGTGGTTTTGCCTTTGAGTGGATTCAATTTGATTTTGGGTATGGACTGGTTGACAGTCAATGGAGCTTTGATTGATTTTCGTCGGAGATCAGTGTCAGTGAGACCTACAGTAGGTGACCCGTTCACTTTTCATGCATCTCAGAGCAGTGATATGCCTCAGGTGATATCTCATATTCAGGCGAGGAAGTTGTTGAGACGGGGTTGCCAGGGGTTTCTAGCGAGTATCGTCACGACTTCAGAGCCATCTAGCAGATCATTATCAGAGATAGAGGTGGTTCGTGACTTTCCGGATGTATTTCCGGAGGATGTTGCGGGAATTCCACCAGTGAGAGATGTGGAGTTCAGCATCGACTTAGTGCCAGACACCGTGCCTACCTCTAAGGCACCGTACAGACTTGCTCCTACCGAGATGAAAGAGTTGAAGGAGCAGATTCAGGAGTTGTTAGAGAAAGGCTTTGTTCGTCCTAGCTTTTCTCCGTGGGGAGCTCCGGTGTTGTTTGTGAAGAAGAAGGATGACAGTATGAGACTGTGCATCGATTACCGAGAGCTCAACAGGGTCACAGTGAAGAACAAGTATCCACTGCCGAGGATAGAGGATTTATTTGATCAGTTGCAGGGAGCTTCAGTGTTCTCCAAGATCGACCTGCGATCTGGTTATCATCAGTTGCGTGTTAGAGATGCAGATGTGTCCAAGACTGCTTTCAGGACACGATATGGGCATTACGAGTTCTTAGTGATGCCATTTGGGATGACAAATGCTCCAGCGGTTTTCATGGATCTCATGAACCGAGTCTTTCAGCCGTATTTAGATCAGTTCATCATAGTCTTTATTGATGATATCTTGATCTATTCTAGGAGCATCGAGGAGCATAGGCAGCATCTTCAGACAGCCTTGCAGACTTTGAGGGAGCATCGGTTGTATGCCAAGTTCAGCAAGTGCGAGTTTTGGCTTGAGCAGGTGGCATTTCTTGGCCACATTATTTCGAGAGATGGGATTGCAGTTGATCAGTCGAAGGTTGAGGCAGTGCAAAATTGGGGTATTCCGAAGAATGCTTCAGAGATTCGCAGTTTCTTGGGTTTGGCAGGATATTATAGGAAGTTCATCAAGGGTTTTTCCTCTATTGCAGTACCCTTGACTTCCTTGACCAAGAAGAATGCGAAGTTTATCTGGAGTTCAGACTGTCAGAGGAGCTTCGATCAGCTGAAGGAAGCACTCACTACTGCACCAGTGTTAGCGATGACAGTACCACACGAGGAGTTAGTGGTGTACACCGACGCGTCTAAACTGGGTTTAGGCGCAGTACTTATGCAGTGTGGTAAGGTTATTGCGTATGCGTCGAGGCAGCTGAAGATTCATGAGCAGAATTATCCGACGCATGACTTGGAGTTAGCAGCAGTGGTTTTCGCTTTGAAAATCTGGAGGCACTATCTGTATGGAGAGAAGTGCAAGATTTTCACAGACCACAAGAGTCTCAAGTAATTCTTCACACAGAAGGAGTTGAACATGAGACAGCGCAGATGGTTGGAGTTGGTGAAGGACTATGACTGTGACATTAGCTACCATCCGGGTAAAGCTAATGTAGTGGCCGATGCTTTGAGTCGGAAGTCGTCAGTGGTATCATGTTTGACCGTACAGTTACCACTACAGAGCGAGATTCAGAGATTTGGCTTGGAGTGTTATCCGAGTGGCCATGCACCGAGCTTGTCAGTGTTGACGGTGCAGCCAGTTCTGCGAGATCGGATTAGGGAGGGACAGTCTACTGATGAGGAGTTGCAGCGATGGAGACAGAGAGATGAGGCTAGAGGTAACCTCTTGTATACAGTGGAGGATGGTATCGTTCAGTACCGTGGTAGGATGTGGGTATCGAACGTCGATCAGTTGAGAGCTGAGATTTTAGCAGAGGCTCACACATCTCCGTACTCCATTCACCCCGGAAGTACGAAGATGTACAAAGATTTGCAGCTATTGTATCGGTGGCCCGGGATGAAGAGTGACATCGGGAGAGTGGTGTCAGAGTGCTTGACTTGTCAGCAAGTCAAGGCAGAGCATCAGCGTCCAGCAGGACTTCTTAGACCTCTTCCTATTTCGGAATGGAAATGGGAGAATATTACGATGGACTTTGTGGTTGGCTTACCGAGGAGTGCCAGAGGTTGCACAGCGATTTGGGTGATTGTGGATAGACTCACCAAATCATCTCATTTCTTGCCGGTGAGGACTACTTATTCTTTGACACAGTATGCAGAGCTTTACATCAGAGAAATTGTTAGACTGCATGGCATACCAGTGTCTATTGTGTCAGACAGAGATCCGAGATTCACATCTGCATTTTGGAAGAGTCTGCACACGGCTTTGGGAACGAGGCTTTTGTTCAGTACAGCATTTCATCCCCAGACAGATGGTCAGTCTGAGAGGGTGATCCAGGTTCTCGAGGATCTTCTGAGAGCTTGTGTCATTGATTTTCGGGGCTCTTGGGAGACTAGACTTCCATTAGTGGAGTTTACCTATAACAACAGTTTTCAGTCGTCTATAGGTATGGCTCCTTATGCAGCACTGTATGGGAGGAGATGCAGATCTCCTGTGCATTGAGATGAGGTTGGTGAGCGGATTTTGCTGGGTCCTGAGATTGTGCAGCAGACAGCTGACATAGTGACTCAGATTCGAGATCGGATGAGGACTGCTCAGAGTCGGCAGAAGAGTTATGCAGATGCCAGACGACGAGATTTGGAGTTCGCTGTAGGTGATCACATATTTCTGAAGGTGTCACCTATGAAGGGAGTAGTGCGTTTTGGCCAGAGAGGCAAGCTTAATCCGAGGTATATAGGGTCATTCGAGATCTTGGAGAGAGTTGGCACGTTGGCCTATCGTTTAGCTCTACCACCGGGGCTAGCGGCAGTGCACAACGTTTTCCATGTATCCATGCTTCGGAGATATGTCTCCAACCCGTCGCATGTGTTGGATTTCGAGCCCTTACAGTTGCCACCAGATCTAGTGTATGAGGAGAGGCCAGTGCGGATCTTGGCAAGGGAGGAGCGGATGCTTAGGACGCGGGTCATACCGATGGTCAGAGTCCAGTGGCTGAATCACTCAGAGGAGGAAGCTACTTGGGAGACCGAGGCAGACATGAGGACTCGCTACCCGGAGTTGTTCGGGTAAGTACTTTAATTTCGAGGACGAAATTCAATTTAAGGGGGGGGGGAGAATTGTAACACCCGGTATTTTAAATACGTAAATCCGCATGCATAATTAGGATATTTAATTATTTAAAATTTTAGATTTATGGGTTAAATAATTATGTGAATTATTTGTGCATGATTTAATTTATTTTTAAGCATTTAACTCATAATTAGTGATTTTTATGATTTTTAGTATTTTAATTATTTTATCGCGTAGATGGGACCGTGGACGGACGAGATGACAACTTTTTAGCCAATTAATTTCATGAGCCTTTTTAGAGCCCTAAAATATTATTTTGAGTTTTATTATCTCAAAATTTTTAGTATTTAATTTTATATAATTTTAGGAGTCCATTTTTATTCAAAATAAGCCAAAATATTGACTTTTTAGTATTTTTTAAAATTCTCTTAATTATGTATTTCGGGATTGTTAAATTTATTATCAGATTTTAATTGTTAGTTAGAGTTTTAAGTTATATATTTTGAATTTAAAAACCCTTATTTATATATTTTAATTATCCTAAAAACCTATTTTTATTAAAATAAAAACTCTAACCTAATCTACCCCAAACCCTTAACCGATTACCCCTCTTAGCCGCCTCCCTCCCCTCCATTCATCATCTTCATCAGCTTCCCACAAGAAAAAACACCATAGCCTCGGTTTTTGAAGGTCCAAGTCGGTTGTCATCGCCCCCGTCGTCCCGGAATCGTCTCACGCTCGTTTTCTCTTCGTTTTTACGGTGAAAGGCATGATCCCTTCTTTATTTCTTTGTATTATATCAGTGTATAACGGTGTGTGTGTGTATGCATTGGATTCTTTCAAGAATTTTCAGAAAAACAAGTGTGTTATGGTTTGAGGAGTTCATATTTTCCCATTCTTGTTTCATGCTCACGTTCTTTTGGACATGGATCGGTCAAGGGCTGTTGGCTGATGGTTCTTAGGTCTGGTAGGGTCCTTAGAGTCGAGCCATGGCTGGGCTAGGGGTTGGATTGGGCTCGGCCGAACAGGTGAGGGCTGGAAGGGCAGATGGAGGCGCAACTAGGGTTTCGAGGAAGAGGGCTCGGCCTTGGCGGTTCAGGCTGCATGGGGCTGGGGTCTTGGCTAGGTTAGGACCTCCCAGACGTGGGCTACGTCTGGGCGGCGGGGCTCCGGCCAGGGGTGGCCGGAGCAGGGCGGCAGCAGCCCTAGAAGGGCTGCTGCATGCGGCGGCCGAGAAGGAGAGGAGAGGGTGAGTTTCGGGTTTAGGGTTAGGGCTCGGTCCGGGTCGGGTTCTTGGGTCCGGGTCAAGTTAGTGGGTCGTGGGTCGGGTTAAGTGATTCCGGGTCCGGGTTTGGTGGGCCGGGCTTGAGTCTTTTTATTTTTAAAATATTTTATGAATTAATGGGTTTTTGGGCCAATTAATTAGAAATAAAATTATTTGGACTCCCGAATAATTTTATTTGGGCTTTTAAAATTTTAATTAAGTTAGTCCATTAATTTTATGGGCTTTTGAGCCCATAAAAGTTATTGGGCCAGTCTTTGGGCTTTTGGGCCCATTGGGCCAGTTTAAGTTGTTATTGGGCCTAGAATGTTTTATGGGCTTTAAATTATTTTAATTGGGCTTAGAACAATTTTATTGGGCTTAAGTATTTTAATGGGCCAGATTTAAGTAATTGGGCTTGAGTGTTAGGGCCAGCAGTCCAGGACAATCCATGAGAAAATTGCATGTGTCCTGATTATATATTTAATTATTTTTATGCATTGAAGTTATTTTAATATTTATATGTTAGTAAGAAATTTAAATTAAATATATATGAAGGACACACATTTTAATTAAGTACATGCATTCATGAAATAATTTTATGCATAATTAAATGTTTAAGGTTGAGCAATAATAAAATATTTTATGTTGGAAGTTGAAGTAGTGTGACAATTTAAGGGGGATTCGTCCCCATATGTGAACTATTGAAGGGCAGTTTACTGCCAATTTAAGAGGTGATTCGTCACCGCCACGTACGTTGGTTTCCACGCTGATCAGTATTTAATGTATGATTTAAGGTTACACTACGGATACAACCATGCGATGTTAGAAAATTAATTGCTCAACAATGTTTATGTATTATGTTATTTAAGTTAAGTTAAGTTATGTTATGTTATGATATTTTTTAAGTATGCTCATTCATGTATATGTATGTATTAGTATTAAATTGATTTAAATTATTTTAAACCCTTGTTATGTTAGCATGTTGGGCCTCTAGGCTCACTACACTGGTATGGTGCAGGGGAGTATGTTGAGGATGAGGTTGTACCCACCGGAGGCGAGGATGTATGAGCGGACATGCAGTGACCCCGTGACCGTGATAGATGTCTGAGTCACATTGCATATTTTAGTTATGTCAGCACGTTACACATTTTATATTATTTTTCAGTGGTTGTGAGTTTTGAATATTTTATTGAATATTGTCAGTGCATGCAAATTTTTAATCATTTTATTTATGCAGTATTTTTAATTAAATGTTTGACTCATATATTTATTTTATTTAAAGAATGCGTTTTTATTTAAGTATTTATTTATTTGTTTATTTATTTTTAAATCTTTTTATTCTGTGCATATATGTATGGGCATATATGTACATATTTTATTTAGTAAGTATAAAAAAAAAAAAATTCGCATATTTATTTATTAATTATAGAGTTAGGGTCGTTTCATATCAAAATTCTCACTTAATTTGATTCATATTTTTCTAAACATCCAAATTAGTATCAAATATAATCTGTATCAGTATGAATCGTGTGCCTTTTTATCCACCAGCGGTTAAGCCATGACTGTATGACAGCTTATAGATTAATAATGATAGAAGCATTGTGATTATATATAATATATCGATTTTCTCGTAAGTAGTTTTTTTCTTTTTTGGAAGTAAATACACAAAATCTCTCCATTCGTCGTATAATAGTACGCACTTCTCATTTGTTATGGTTATTAAAAAACTGGATTGAAACATCTCGCAACAAGGGGATGTAGCTCAGATGGTAGAGCGCTCGCTTAGCATGCGAGAGGTACGGGGATCGATACCCCGCATCTCCACAAATTCGTTATATATATTTTTGCTTTTGCACACGTGGAGATTGGAAAAGTCAACTCAGTTTACGGTGGGATGTGTGCTCACTGTTATCCGGATAATATCATCTCACCAATCATTCATTCATTCACACTGAACTCAGATTCAAGATTTCCCCGCACATTTCGCTTTTCAGACTCTGTACCCAAATCTTGGCTGAAGCAAACATACAAAAAAGGAAACAACCCAAGAATGGGGAAGACCGTGAGGAAATTGGAGGTGGTGTCACCAGTGCCAGCAGATATCGATATAGCCAATTCAGTCGAGCCGCTTCACATCTCCAAGATTGCCGAAGAGCTCAATCTCACCCCTCAGCATTATGATCTCTATGGAAAGTACAAGGCTAAGGTATCCATTAAGACACGACACACGCACGCACGCCCGCCCGCCCGCCCCTTGTGTGTTTCTCTGTGTTTTTGTTTAATTTTTGGTGGCTTGGTCTTTCATACGCGGTAGAGCTTTGAGAGAAATCATGTTTCTTGGTGGATTTTGGGTGTTGGTCGCCTTCTTGTGTGGTGGGAAACTGTGATAATCAAGAAAAGAAACTCATTTATTGGTTTGCTTGTTAGTCCACATTAAAGGCTCGACTAATGAGATTCATTTAAGGACTGGTCATATAGTTTAATCTCATAATTGATTTCAAAGATAAGGGATCCAACTACTTTGCGTGCTTTGAAATTGGCATTGTCTTGGCTTCAAAGTTATTGGCTACCAAAAGGATCCAATGATAATTTAATTGTTTTATTGGAAGGTGATTTATTGGTAATAGACGAAACAAGGTTCACTCTTTGCTTTTGGGCTTTTGGGTGTCAGAGATACTGGGGGATTGATCAAGGTGTTTTTTGAGTATTGGTAGGTTTTGTTATCAGTGCTCGATGAACTTCAAGGAATTGGTGATGGATATTACGTTGTGGTTGGAGGGATTACTCCAACGCCTCTTGGAGAAGGCAAGTCCACAACCACTGTTGGTTTATGCCAAGCATTCGGAGCTTTTCTTGATAAAAAGGTATTCTTTTGCTTTCTTAGATTTTATCAAGTAATATGATTTGGTTTCTATATCATAAGCTCTTGTTAAGTCTTCCCATTTCTCAATGATACTCAAGAGACTGAATCTTGAAATCTGGTTTCTCTTAGGTTGTTACATGCGTTCGGCAGCCGTCACAAGGACCAACTTTTGGCATCAAAGGGGGAGCTGCTGGTGGAGGCTATAGCCAAGTAATTCCGATGGACGAGTTTAATCTTCACTTAACTGGGGATATTCATGCAATAACTGCTGCAAATAACCTTCTTGCCGCAGCCATTGATACTAGAATCTTCCACGAATCTACACAATCCGACAAGGCTCTTTTGAACCGCCTTTGCCCATTGAATAAAGAAGGAAAAAAGAGCTTTAGTGAAATAATGTTTAGGCGTTTGAGTAAACTTGGCATCTCTAAATCCAAGCCTGAAGAACTTACACTAGAGGAAGTAAATAAATTTGCCAGGCTTGATATTGATCCAAGTTCCGTCACATGGAGAAGAGTGATGGATGTAAACGACCGGTTCTTGAGAAAAATCACGATTGGCCAGGGCCCCGAAGAAAAAGGTATGACACGAGAAACAGGTTTCGATATTTCAGTAGCTAGTGAAATTATGGCAGTCTTAGCTCTCACAACTTCACTATCTGATATGAGAGAGAGACTTGGGAAAATGGTTATTGGAAATAGCAAAGCCGGTGATCCTATCACAGCTGATGATCTTGGAGTTGGTGGAGCTTTGACTGTACTAATGAAAGATGCCATTAACCCTACACTAATGCAAACTCTTGAAGGCACCCCTGTTCTTGTCCACGCCGGCCCTTTTGCGAATATTGCACATGGAAACTCATCTATAGTTGCTGATAAAATCGGCCTTAAGCTTGCTGGACCTGGTGGTTTCGTTATCACAGAAGCAGGGTTTGGTGCTGATATTGGTACAGAAAAGTTCATGAATATAAAGTGTCGATATAGTGGTTTGACGCCTCAATGTGCTGTTATTGTTGCCACGATAAGGGCACTCAAAATGCACGGCGGAGGGCCCGAGGTTGTGGCTGGGAAGCCTCTGGATCGTGCCTATGTGACTGAGAACGTGGCTCTTGTTGAAGCTGGCTGTATTAACTTGGCTAGACATATTTCAAACACGAAATCTTATGGTGTAAATGTTGTGGTGGCTGTCAACAAGTTTTCGACTGATTCTGATGCAGAACTAAATGCAGTCAAGACTGCAGCATTATCTGCTGGGGCTTTCGATGCTGTAATTTGCACTCACCATGCTCATGGAGGGAAAGGAGCGGTTAGTTGCTTGTATTTATCATCTTATCAAAATTATTTCAAAATAAAAATGTTTCAAATCCTGTTTCATACACTGTCAATGTTTTGTTTAAGAGTGATCATTATGATCCATCTTAAAAGCATGGTGAGTGATTTCACTTTCACGGAACTATGTGTTTTCCGATTCCAGGTAGATCTTGGGATTGCGGTTCAAAAAGCCTGTGAGAATGTTACTCAACCTTTGAAATTTTTGTATCCTCTGGATACAAGTATCAAAGACAAAATAGAGGCAATAGCAAAGTCGTACGGTGCCAAAGGCATAGAGTACTCAGAACAGGTAACATTTAACTTCAACGTTGTTATTTACGACACGTTTTCAGTATATATAATGTTTTCCCTTACTTTGGATAGGCTGAGAAACAAATCGAAATGTACAGCAAACAAGGATTTTCTAACCTGCCAATCTGCATGGCCAAGACTCAATATTCATTTTCACACAATGCTTCAGAAAAGGGAGCTCCAAGTGGCTTTGTTCTTCCTATCAGAGACGTGAGGGCAAGTATCGGTGCTGGTTTCATCTACCCTTTAGTCGGTACTATGAGCACGATGCCCGGTTTACCAACGAGGCCATGCTTCTACGACATAGATATTGATACAGCCACCGGAAAAGTTATTGGTCTTTCTTGAAACCTTGTGGTCGTAGTTTCTCATCATTTATTGCAAAAAAAATGAGATATACTGCCAGTGAGGTGAAGTAATTTATATCTCTCACTGAATGCATTGTTGTGATATTATTTCTACTCTTCAAGGTTCTTTGAATAGTTCGTTCATGTTCGGAATAAATATTGAAATTTGTTCACTTTTCTTTTCATTTTGTCATGGTGCATGCTTTAAGAAAGATTTGAGTCGGGATTTCACTTTGACATTTTATTCTATTCTTGAAATTATAGTGACCTCTTCCATATAGCAAGTGGTGGTATCGTCACTAGAAGTCATTTACCACTATTATTAAACACACCATGCACCATTTAATATGGAAAACAACACATATGCACGATGAAATTCCAACAAGATATTGCGTAGATATATGTATATATAAAAAAGCTCATACACCATGAAATTCCAATTCTCAGAACAAGAAAACTATCAGCAACCAGATCTTCAAGAATTAACAACCCGACAATTTCCCCTAATCTCACCATTCGATCCGGTCAACGTCTTAACATTTCCCATTTTGATCATGGCATTTGCGAAATCATTCGAGAAAACCGCGGGATCACTCGCGTATAGGCGAACGATATCTCTGGTAGTGGATGTGGCCGATTCACTGGAGAACAATATCTGATCTGACTGAAGAATGCCTCTTCCCTTCACCAAATTTTCAAAATAATGACCATCAAACGAGTCTCTCGAGTTGACGTCGAGAGGAAACGTGTTATTCCCGTCGCTATCAGCGGGGCAAGCAGCCTGCAAACGGGGAATGACACGGCTGTCCAGAGTGCTGTCCGGTGCACCCGTCCCCGAAAAATTCGATATTCTGTGGCTGAAAAGTGCACATCTTGATAACCCAATTGTGTGACCACCTGCATTTATATATAATTGTGTTTTGACCATTATTTTACATGCACAATACTTGAATGTGAAACGAAGCTGTATACAAACATGACATGCATGGATTATATATTATATTACCTGACAAAGCAACGACATCGGTGAGATTTAAACCAAAATCTGCAAATTTTGCAATGATTCTATCAAGAGATTCAAAAGGAGAAGGAAGCAACACATTGGCTCCAGTTTGATTAGCCACTAATCCATCCCTTCTTCCTAGTAATACCTTCCACCAAGGCCCTCCACTCTAAGTTCTCATTTGACCACAGTAATAATATTAAATCTCTTGTGGGTTTTTATATTTAATTACCAAAAACAAGAAAAGTGACACTTCAATATTTATTAATGAATTTAATTACCAAGACAACAGAATCTCTTGCAGCTATAGTGAGAATGTCTGCGCATGAAACGACACAGCTGCATGCGTTCTCCACCGCTTCTTTGATTGAATCTATCACCTCAAAGCCTCTTGCTGAGTTCAAGTTTGGCAAAGCAAATTTTTCGCTATCTTTTCCATCCAACAACAATGATGCATCACACCCCTGCAGGTCGAAAAACATGCACATACAATTCTTTGAATTCGTTCGATCGGTGAAGTTTGGTTAGGTTCAAAATGACCGACCGAGCCGTTGGATCAAGTGGACCTCGCTTGATTCAACGGTGGTGCTATGTGCAACACCGAATCCAAAACCGTTCAAAATTCGGTCTTGGTTACCATGATGTGCCCGATGATATATCAACAGTCTAACAAAGATGACTAAAAGTCGAGAAGAATGTATCGAACTTGCACTATTTATAGAACTACGAGCAAAAACATGCCAATTAACGTGCATGAACATTTGGTATACTCACATTTACGAAGCAATCATGGAAGTGAAGCCTAAGCAAAGAAGCCGCCATCCTTGCCTCATTCTTTATGGCATTCTTAACCTCTTTTCGGACAATACTAAGCAAATTTGGACAACTTTTTGAGTAAAAATCTGTCCTTAATTGAGACCTCGCCCCTACACATAGCATTAAACTCGTTAAAAACCAAAAAATCTTTGACTTATGCATCATTTTTTTCACTTCGAAAATTTAAAGCCAAAACTATATATAGTTGTCTCCGATTGGGTTTAATTTATCTAAATACTTGCTTACATATGATTGATATAGATAAATGTTGTTAATGTATATATAGGTAGAGGTTAGTGGTGATTAAGGAATATAAAATCCACTACTTCATCAAGATTAACACCATATTAGTTTTATAATTAATTTGTTTATAATGGTGATTAAAAGTTTGTTTAGTGGTATCATGATGTAGGGCGGTTGCATTAGATTTTGTTGCATATCTATACTATATATCTTATAATGTATCAACTTGTCAAGACTTAGTTATTTTAATGGATGGACAAAATTATTATTTTTTAATTCAACAAAAATTCTTTTATGAACATATTTTACTAACTAAAATATGTAAATGATTCGTTAAACATAATTAAAAACTAAAATGTTCTAAAAGATAATCAACAACTTTGAATATTTTTAAAAATAATTAATTATATTAAAAAAAATTGCACTCAAAATTAGCGCATGCGATCGTTCAAAAAATAAAATAAAATTAGCGCATGCGTACGTAACTTGTGAGTAAATAATTTAGGAACATTATGCTCTCTAAAATCATCGTAACAAAAGTCTTTTTTGTTTTTTAAAAAAAGGGCGAAACAAAGGCTATAAAGTATAAGTACTTTATTGCAAGAAAAAAAAATTATAAATGCTAATATATAGTATATGAAAATTTATTTATAGAAATTAGCAAATTCATTTGGTAAATTAGTTTTGATTATTTAAATATCAAATTAATTTTGATCTCAACACGATACGTTGATTTTTTTTTTAAAAAAAAACAATACAGATACTTTGTATTTTTTTGTCCAAACGATGATATAGCAATTAGCATCAACCTAAATTTGTTAACTGTTAACATGCATATCATATCAATGTATGCTCCGGCACAAAATGACCAGAAATGGGGAAAAATTAATATATTTTAAACTACGGAAACAATCAAAACTCAAAACCGTCCATTAACTAGACGATTTTGGTAATTTCCGATCCACACATATGAAATATTAAATTTAAACATTTTGGAGTCGATAACGATAATATAATTTAACTAATCTTTATTAAGATTAGATAATATATATATACTTTCGGCGCCGTAGGAAAATTCAATCTTGCTTCCCTTTCACTTTAATTTAGTACACCCATTTTCTAATTCTATCTTGTCATTCAATTTAGGGTTGATTTCAACCTAGCTAATATCTTAATGATAGATTTAATGTTTCATGATTTGTCACGTCAACAATATATAATTAATTATGCATATGTGTAAAAATACGAACCGTTGGATGCATGATTTGGATACGTGCCAATTTGGGTATGGAAAATATTTATATTTAATTTCTGCACTGAAATTTCATATGCACGTATCGTAATTGATTTTACCAACGTTTTTTTTAGATGTTTTTTCGAACTAAAGCCATTATCTATCTACATAAAAAAAAAAAAAAAAAAAAAAAAAAAAAAGAGGATGATTGTGAAGCGATCGTTTATAATAAAATTATGATATATCAAATAGATGAATTATTATTATTATTGTATATTTTGAAACAAAGATTGATATATTTTATAATTTATTATTATATTATATAAGTTACATGTTTGTACTTGATATTTTGGATTTTAAAAATTGAATAGTAATAAATAAAATACTAGTTTTTTTTAATCGAAAAATCAAATAAATTTTTAAAAATAAGATTGATTTTTATTGTTGGAAATCCACGTTGCCACGTGTCCAAAGCACAACCATCCACCTAGGAACGGGATTTCACCAAGAACGCACGCTGGATGTGTGTGTTTGCATGCAAATGAAATCAATGGCTACTGCTTTGGAATCTGCGATTCCGAGCCTTGGGTTATGGCCCCAAAATCCCCCAAGAAAGGCGGCCTTTTCAAGAACAATTTGCCGGAGAATCCGACGGCGTTCACTCCGCTGTTCGCTGGTCGGATCCGAACAGATTTCCAAACCATTTGCAGAGGGAGAATACGCACTCATCAATGCTTTAATCGGGATCCAAGGTCGCGGCCGCGCCGCCTCTCCTGCGCAACTCAAGGTATCACCTACCTTATAGTACTGTATAATTACTTGTCTTAATTTCACGCTTCAAAAGTTAACGAGCTAATTAATTTGAATTGGGTTATGAATTTTACGCAGGAAGTTGAAAGGTCAGTGAAGGTTTTGGAGAATTCAGAAGGCGTGCCTAATCCGGTGAGTTGGGATGATTAATCATAAGAATTGAGATACACGTTATTGCGCGAGCAATTGAATTTGAATCATGGATTACTGAATTTAATTCGCAGACTGGTTCGAGTTTAATCGAAGGGCGATGGCAATTAATGTTCACAACAAGACCGGGGACAGCATCCCCGATTCAGGTCAGTTAATTTTTCAGTTGTCATTTTCAAAAATTTTGTTAAAGGAAAAGTCGACAATTGTTTCTAAGAAGCACTCTAAAACACTTTTTAGAGTGTTTCGAAGAAACACTTCAACTTTTTATTAACAAAATTTTACCAAATTTCAAAATTTTATAAAGTAAAAGCTACCAAACACTACCTAAGTACCTAATTAAGTACAATTGATTGAAGATTGGTTATATGATACAGTACTTTGTTTATTATGCTGATGCAGAGAACATTTGTTGGGGTGGACTATTTTAGCGTATTTCAGGAGGTATATCTTGGAACAGCCGACCCGCGCGTTTCCAATATCGTGAAATTCTCCGACGCTATTGGTGAGCTAAAAGTTGAGGTATATATATATATATATATATATGACTACATTTTGTGTTCTAAATGTAAAGTCCTGAAATGATTTACTTACTCATGGTTGATGCTTGGATATTTGGTTTCGAGTAATACGATTATACGAATTCTATGTGCTCTTCACGCTTCTTTGGCACATTTTTTACAGGCATCCATACAGCTCTTGAAAGAAACTTTTTAGATTCTGTTTAGTTCACTTGTCTTAGTTCACAAGGATCTACAGATAGTATGCTCGATGTTTATTAAGTTATGGTGTTGTTTACGTGAAGGCCGTGGCATCGATCAAAGATGGGAAACGCATCCTCTTCCAATTTGATAGAGCAGCATTCAACTTTAGATTTCTGCCCTTCAAAGTTCCATACCCTGTACCTTTTAGACTTCTCGGGGATGAAGCTAAGGGCTGGTTGGACACTACGTATCTGTCCCAATCAGGAAGCATCCGTATTTCTCGGGGAAACAAGGTAAAAGAGAAAAGCGCCCTCATTACCTTCCGCAAGACATTTCGATCCTTTTTGTTTTCCATAACATGTCGATGCAATGTGAAATAACTAGAGAAGCGAGTTAAAGTTATGTTCTGCACATCCTGTCAACTTCAATGATTTACGACCATTAGCCACGATGATATAGTGCAGGGAACCACTTTTGTGTTGCAAAAGGAAACGGAACCAAGACAAAGATTGCTATCTGCCATTTCAAGTGGTATAGAAGTGAGAAAGGTCTGAGTTCTTTTCTGTTAAATAGTGAGTCCTATGAATTACATTTCAAAGGCTTGAAAATATAACTATTTATAGTCTATATGGTTATTTGACAGGAAATTGACGAATTCCTTAAATTAAACCAAGGTGTGACGGAAAGGGAATTGGAATTGCTTGAAGGAGAATGGCAAATGATATGGAGTTCTCAGGTATTCTTAATTCTGCGTATATATATACATATTTTTATTTTTATAAACTATTTTGGAAATCACATGACGAATATATACACGCATGAATTAATTCATGTGGATAAAGACAACGTGCTTGATTGCTGATTTTTCCTGTTTATTTGCTTCTTAGGTACGGATTGAAGTTACAATAGAATAGGATAATAATAGAAAGATAAATAATCTAATATGATAAAAAAAATAAATACAAAATGATGGTATTTTGTTTGATTGATAAAATTTTAAATAAGATATATTACCATTTTGTCCTTTTAAAAATTAAGAAAATTTGAAGAATATTATTTATTAAGAGTAATATAGTAATTTAAATTCAATGATTTGATTGATGAAAGATAAATATTTAGTAAATAGCTAAATAATATGACAAACTAAACATAAGATTGAATAAAATAAGTTATCAATATCGATAGATTAATAATATGTCACTTCGAACCCTTAAAAAATTCTTCTTTCGTCTTGTGTGTTTTTCTTCCATGTCAACGTAAAAACTCTTACGAGACTGCATGTGTCACACCCAAATTAACATTTACTTTTTATGCTAAAAGTATCATTTTTTCTTGGTAGACATGAGTTGGGTCGACGCACATATATTAGGAAAGAGGATGTGAGTGAAAATTTTATATAATTAAATATATGTTTATTAATATCTAATACATAATATCTAATAGAAGAGATATTTGATTGAAAATAAATATTAATGAAGACACGATATATATGATTAATTAAAGATAGAGCACTAAAGTAAAAAATGAAGGGTGCAAAAAGAAATTTACAATTAGAGCGATATATTTATACGTAAATAAAATAAATATGTAATATGTATATATTAGATAGATATATTTGTGGGTTATATTCTTCATAATTAGAGCGGTGTAGAAATTGTGACGTATTATATTTTATAGTTCAAAATTATAATATTCCGAAAAATAAATTATTAGTTCTAATTAAACGCGTATATGCACCAAAAGGTCCAAAGCCGAGCCCATAATAATATAAGAAAATCAAAATTCCTCACTTTATCGGGTATCTATCTAGCTACCAAAAGATTTTCCCGTGCATACATGATATATATAACGATAAGATCAAATGGTAATAAATAATATTAATTTAGAGAAAAAAGTACGACTCCAAAACAAAATAAATTTCATACCCACTAGGATTCTTTTCCCACTCCAATTCCAAACCGAACACTACAACATCCTCTATATATGTGTGCATGAAACCCCAGGATCACACCCACAGAGACATAGGCGAGTTGGTAAGGTCCGAGGTGACGTGAGAAGAAATTCCCCAGCGTTGCGGGTTCGATCCTCGTGTGGAGCATATTCCTCATTGAAATATTTAGGGGTATGCTCTGGGGGTTGGACCATGTTATTCCCTCCCTTAAGTCCCTGCCTACTCGTGCACATCCCTTGATTTAACCCTGCATGAGTCAATGGGCCTCCCATAGGTCCCTTTTGGGGTCAACCCAACCCCAAGATCACTCACACCATCTACAGAAAAATTCACGATAAGCTAGCAAATCCAAAGAAACTAAGCGAACGAGAAACTACTCATTAAGAAACAAAGGAAAATTATTATCCGTCAACTGCAATACAAGAATGGATTCTTTCATGGATAAAAATTCACGATAAGCTAGCAAATCCAAAGAAACTAAGCGAACGAGAAACAACTACTCATTAAGGCTGTGTTTGGTACATTGGATTAAGCCATGATTGTCAAATTATCTATTGTTTGTCTCGTTTTTAAGGTCTTGGTTGTTAACCACCGGCCCGTGATAAAAACCCTATTCATGGGACAATGTTGTTGATTATAGTACATGGGGGAACCGTAGTATTACAGTCCCTCTCATGAACATTCCCTTGGATTATGAGCGAAATTACCTATCTACCCTTCGCCTAAAGTATCTACTGCCCCACATTTCTCCCACTACCCTTCGTCCTCATCCAGACTCCATGGCAACAGTTTTCTCACCAAACTTCCCTCAAATTCTTCCACCGCCTCTTCAGCTATATCTATTTCTACTGCTACTATGATATCACGGAGATTGACGGAATCAACACCTACGAGCTTTACAACGTCTTTCAGCTATATATATTTGAGTTCTTCCGCTTCTATTTCGGGCACTCGGAGCTGAGTCTGACTCGCGGGTTGAAAGCTAATGAATTGCGGCAGCGGAGTCAAAACAGGTTGCTTTACACCAATTCCAGAGGTGGGTCTTTGGATTCCAGAGGTCATCCTTGAGGATGATAGGTTGAAACCAAGAAACAAGGATGATAATGGAGTGTGCGTGGACCGTTGATACAAAGTTGGAGGAGAAAAAGTGAAAATAGATATTATGTTTTTTTTAAAATCTCACGTGCTTGTACAATGACTAGGGGTAATTTTGGTAAAAATTGTGTAGTCCAACTTCTAATCCTACATACAAAAAACCAAACAAACAAATTAAAAGTTTTTAAATATATTTCATAATTATATTAAAATATATATTTATCCCACAATTTATCTTTACACTAATAATCTCATCACACGTATCAAGCATAGCCTAAGAAACAAAGGAAAATTATTATCCGTCAACTGCAATACAAGAATGGATTCTTTCATGGATAAACACAACACGAATAGCCACTTCAACCAGCCAGAAGATTCCAGGCTTTGCAACGGCGGCTGTGGATTCTATGGGTCGGAGGCGAATCAAGGGTTATGTTCTAGGTGTTACCAGGATTATTTGAAACGTCAGATAACCAAATCAGAAACTGTTTTCTGCCAAAAACCAGCAGTTTCTGAATCTGAGCCCAAGATTAATCATAACTCATCTCAAGATATGGTCGGTTTGATTGATGCCATGAATTCTTGCACAATTAACACCAAGAACAGGTGTGATTGCTGCAACAAGAAAGTTGGATTATTGGGATTCGGATGCCGATGTGGGCGAACTTTCTGCGGGATTCATAGGTACCCGGAGTTGCATGCATGCAAGTTTGATTACAAGACTGCCGGAAGGGTAACACTGGCCAAAGAAAATCCATTATGTCGGGGCGATAAGATTAGGAATAGGTCTTAGTTTGATTTTGTTTTTCTAGAAGAAAAGTTTATTGGGTTTTATATTTTGTAATCTTGGCTATAATTCTTTTAGGCTTCAGCCATATAATTGAAACACTTTCTATATGATTAATGAGTTTCTGGAATTGAAATCTCGAAAGCAATGAATAGATTTACTAGTCGGACATGCACGTACATAACTTATTGTGTGAGTCGTAAATTTATAGGTATAATAATTTTATAATGAATCATAGAAACACACAGTCTTCTTTTAATATGATTAATCTTTACATGTGCAAAACAGTAAATTAATAATCTCAAACATGTAAAATAGACCTTCAAAGTTATTGCAATAATTCATAGAAACATTTATTCAATATCCATATATCTGACCCTAAATTAATTATAACAATTTGTAGATACATATATGTAAACTATAGGTTATTCTATCAGTCGTAAATCGTCTCAATGTGAATTTATAATGAATCATAGATTCTTGTATGGGTCATTATGGTACAATTTAATTACTACTTTCAATCAACTCTCAATTTACTAAGTTGTTAATTATTTTAACTTTTGGAACACAGTATATTGTCTATCAATAGTTATAAGAAAGACAGATGATTTTGACATGATCTGTCTGAGTCAATCATAGTGAACTATATCTTTTTCCCAATATCAGTATACTTACTAACTATGTTAAATTGAAGCAGAAAATGCATTACAAATTCAATCTTGGGGGAATTAAATTGTAAAATTAGGAAGGATATGGAAGATTGAAAATATTTGAGTGGAGGTATTTGATTAGGAGATAAATTTTATTTTGAAATAAAATTTTCAAGAACAGACATGAGACATGTACATGTCACATAACTCTTATATAGTTATAGATCAAATATCTGTTATCAACAAAAGCCAATATTTAATCATGAGAAAGGAAAATGCATAATGAAAACAGTCACAAACGACTGGAGGAAAGATTAACAATCAGGCAAACAATATCAGATTAATGCGATCTGAAGCTTCAATCTTCAAGTTCCAAATCTTCAACCAAAACTAACAAAAAAAGAACCATGCATCTCCTTCCGTCATCACATTCACACCAACATTCAGGCGAGGTGGACATCGAAAGAGCCGGAGACTGAAGTAACAAACTGCTTACGAAAATCATTGATCGAGAGCAAATAATTGAAGACTGAGAAAACACCTACTTCTTGATTTTAACATACATAGTTCGGTTAGTCATGACTAAACACATCTGTGCTTGCAAGAAGTTTTATGTTATGTTGTGGTATTCTAAGCAACTTTTGGGTGCAAGAATATGGTTTCATGAAATCCAAACCTCATAGAGCTCCTTTTTATCCCAATGAATTGTAAATTATCATTGATTTTCTTTCCGAGACATAACTGAGGTGTCACTCTCATGGATTCCAGGAAGAAACAGAGAGTTGGATGGAGAATGCTTCCAAAGGTCTGATGGGGAAGCAGGTTCCTCTTGATACACAGTACATATATGTTTTACGTACAGTTTCAATCTTCTTCCATGTGTCATCAAGCCATTTTGGGACAAATCCTTACTTGTTTTCTTTATATATATATATATATATTCTTGATATCGAAAGTCAAACTAGTTGTGTTGCTTTTGGGTAATGTTGTTATGTTAATGCAGATTGTGAGGCCAAATGGAGGGTTGAAGTTTTTAGCTGATATATTGTTTGGCTTCAAATTCTCCATGAGTGGGAAATATGTGTAAGTTTCTCCACTTCAAAAAATTTGAGTTGTTATAGTATCATCGAAAGAAATGTCACACCATTTAATTCAGAAAAAAAAATGAAGAATAATTGTGTTACAAGACTTGTAACGTTTTAAATTTGTAATTCGAAGGAAATCTGGGTTCAACATGTATGATGTTACCATGGACGATGCAGCAATAGTGGTTGGTCCGTATGGAATCCCATCGGAGATGGAAACGAAGTTCAAAATAGAATTGCTGTAAATTTTTTTCCCTACTGTTATTAAGTCGAGATAATTTTGGTTTTAATTTATGGCCAAAATTATTGATTCTTTACCCTTTGAATTTACAGATATACAGATGAAAAAATCAGAATTACACGAGGCTACAACAAAATTCTCTTCATCCATGTTCGTGTTGATGGAACAAAGGAGAAACAGTTTGAAAATTCAATCAACTAATTAAGAAAATGTATTCGGTTTTTTTTATCACACCCTATTGATTATGCATATTCCTTCTTGATTGGTTAAGCTTGTAACCTTCGACGTTCAATAATATTTTTACAAGCTTTTTCCTCAAAAAAAAAAAAAAAAAAAAAGGTTTGTCCTATGCATATAGTATTGACCATAATTCCCTTTAAACAATAAGATTTTGGCTTTTCCACATAGTACAATTTTTAACGTCACAAAATTAAGAGAGAGAACCCCGTTTTATATATATGCATGTATGTGAAAAATGTACAAATAAAACCACTCAATATAAGTGGTTACTAGATTAATACTTGCCAAATATCCGGTGAAATATATCAACAAAGATACATGCAATTGGTCATGTATGAACTGATTTAAAATTTAAAAAGACCATTACTAAACATATGTCGTTCAATTACATCACATTACATTCAACATTTAGAAGACATACCATTAATGATACAGGACAAAATAATAAGAATATCGTACAAAAATGACCAAAATCCTCAGTTTCCGCATAGGATGTTTCGAAACAGCTGACGATGGAGATCATATATCGGCATTTGGGTTGTTTCCAGCAAGAATAAGAGAGATCTCCAGACCTCGACTGAAAGCTTGGTTGAACATAAGGCGTGTTTGGAATGTTGAAACAAATGGGAACCACGAAAATAGAGCAATCGGAACGAAAATAAGCATCCCCATAGCAGCATCATATAATCGCGCAATTGAACGCATTGACTTCCACAGTCCCATTTTCTTCACCACCGGCTTCCAAGCACACGCAATCTGTAATTGAAAAGAAAGAAAGCATTGAAATGATCTGGATACTCCATCATAATAAAACTGATTAATGAAATACGTTGTGACAAAGACACGGAGTTCATTGTTGACATGCAAACACAATTATAAACGACATTTTATGCAATACAATTGTAGACAGATATGGAGTATAGTTCAAAGATTCTCCCGTGAGAATTTTCAAATTAATAAATATGTTTAGGCCACCGATAATTTGTGTATTGTAAGCTACTATATTTAGGACGACATATACATTTATTGGAACATAATCTGGGGCATTATCAATTATGTTATTCTCGGTGAGTCCGCTTGGTTTTTTCTTCAATCCAACGACAAAGAATCATCAAGTCGAGGGTCTAAAAGAACAACAATCTCTTCATGATAGTCATGCCCAAAGTGAATAGTACAAGGTATCATATAACTAAGGATGACAACATTTTTTGTTCCGTAAATTAGAACCAGTTTGCGAATTATCATGCCATACTTCTTACCATAACAAGTAGAAAGGAATAATAACTACTAAGTCATTTAATACACGTCTCAACTTCTTCGGACGTCTTACGCTGATAAGAAAACACAAATCATTATTCAGATTTCAAACTGTATCAGCAGGCATAGTTCAACTATTCATATCAGCAGGCATAGTTCAACTATTCACAGTTCCTAAATGATTTCGGCATAGAAAGCCAACTACACATGCGACAAATTCCATACCAAATAAACACGCAACAGCTCATTAGAAACAAAAGTCCATGAATCTCCTAATTATTTTCACTCAGGATATTGATGTGACGCAAGGGAAGATTGAATGACATCTGACCCACAAATCCCCGCCATAGATTATTACATCAATACAATATCAAACTTCAGATATACTGGAACGAAGATGGCAACCACAATTTTCATGAAAAGATAATGAGCCCAGAAAACTTACAGAAAGAATTCCCCACCCAGTGGGCAGAAAAGCCAAGATACAAGCAAATATATCAGTGATGGAGAGATCAGTGAATGCGACAGCAACAATCAATCCAGTCAGAGCAAGCAAAAATGAAAGACCTTGGATGAACCGCAGCAGCAACTGAAAATTGACTGATATCTTTTGACTAAATGTGAATACCTACAAAATCCAAAATAACACTCTGATTTGGTTGGACTTATGAAGCTAGAGATCGCCAATAAATAAATTAAAATCTTCAAATATCAGACCTTGAAAAGAAGTATAAGCACAGCAAACGCAACCCATGAGAACCCGTATACCTGACAACAGAACATAGCAGAAAACAAAATTAGTTATTATATTATCTGACGATAAAATATAACAGAAATAAATGACAAATCTTTGCACAGAGCATGCAGCGATATAGGAAGATCATAGCATGCTCGACATGTCTACAAGGATCATATTCACATATCATTTACAATAAACATCCTTCAACAACTGAACCAAAAAGGGGGAAAAAATATTAAAGGCAAAAGACAGATCTGCCACAAACTCTCTTGACATGCTATGCCAAAATAAAAACTCCCAAGGACATTAGGCAGCTTGAACCTATAGATTGGCAAATGCAGTCAAGTGTTAACTTCTAACTCTAGATACAACGCCTGCGACCAGTCCCTTCTGGCTGCTCATGAAAGAACCACCAAGAAATTGCAATTGAAGTTGATTAATAAATAACATGCTATACCTCATATTGGGGAAAAAAAACTAATTTTCAGACAAGCCAAAAAGTTTGTACCGATAGTGAAGTATTTGATCCTTGCAAATCTAACTTGTAGATGATACCATACTGGAAGATGAAAAACCGAAGGCTTAAAATGGTCTCCATCACTCTCCCACTGAAGTTTCGAATATGAGACTGCAACAATAGCAAATGGTAAATAGGAGCACTACAGTGTGCCAAAAGATAAGAACTTCTTTCTACATTCATTTACACATGGAAAAGTGACACATGTCACAAATTAACTTAGAAGTGGAACCAATATGAAAGTAACCACCTCACCTTTTAGCGTTTGGAATATACAAGTCATAAAAGTCAATATTTCGGTTACCTAAAATATTAGTCATAAAAGTTAGATATTTCGCTTAACTACCTTTAACCTTTGGGATTCCTAACATTTTATTTCATATTAATAAAATCAAATTATCCACAAACCAAATTGAATGCCTTAGCACCGTGCCATTCTTAGTTATTAGTCATGAAGTACATTTATGTGGTATGAGAAAATACATCCTTTTGTTCATAATTTTCAAAATTCGAATTTCTACTTGGATTGAGTCTCATGTAGATTTTGATAATGTCTCAATCTCAGATTTATTAAGAGATTGGGCTTTTGTCTATTGTTGATATGAGTAGGGTCATGACAAGAATTTTGTTCATTGCGGGATCACTTGTCCGCCTATTATATTCAATAGGTTTTCCATAATTAATATAATATTGTTTCTTATTAAAATTAATAATTGACTAGAATCGGATGTTCTACCAATATTTGAGATCATTCATGGCATCTCCATTATAAATGCTTATGGACCAAGGCCCTCAAAAAAAAAATAGAAGAATTTTGAGCACACATCTCTAATTAATAGGCCACCATATGAAGGTCAATACACTGGAAGTAAATCATAAACATCCATTGTATCCATTACCAGTTCTTCATCCCACCAAGCCTCCCAGCTTTCTTCTCCTCTAACTCCAATTCCACCTCTATAAAAAAGCCAGTTCGTCCAATCACGAAAATCCTCTACGGCCCTAGTAATTGCAAGAAAAAGTTTAAACTTGAACCAAGCAGGCAAAAAGGCAAGACATAAGAAAGTGTAAGAATCTTACTTCTGCCACTCAAATCCAGATGGATTAAACAAATATGGAGCAAAGAGCCAAGAAAATGCTAGGAACCAACCACTGACAGTGAGAAGAATATAGGACAAAGCCCCACCATCGTTGTACCCATATGAAAGATACACCACCAATAAAAGAACAATTTCCATTCTGAAGAAATAGAAAATAAATCTTGGTCAATTTCCAACCTCAGGCAAGTTTGAGCCAACACAAGTGCAGGTGCAGCTGCACGTGCACACACCCACCCACAAACACACGCGCACACACACACACAGAGAGAGAGAGAGAGAGAGAGAGAGAGAGAGAGAGAACCCTTTAACAAAATGACTTCGTGCATAAAGCCTGTAATTTTCAGTAAACTTGATGTGACGAACCACAAATCCTCTGCCAGTTGCTTGGTACTGCAAAATGTCTTTATTATATAAGAAATCACAAGATGTTTTAATTGGAAAGTAAGGACGATAATGAAGCATACCCTTGCACCACCATGAAGAATAGTCCGGCCAAAGTAATGTGTCCTTGTACCCAGTGAAAATGTGAAAAAGACTGTACAAAGCTGAAACTGCATGGTGACAAAACTAACTAAAGCCTGCATGAAAATAGGAAAAGAAAGAAACAAATGAAAATAGTGGAAAAATTAGAGAACATTTTTCACATCACTCTCTCGAGAGAAAAGTGAAGCTTACAAAAAATTGTCAATTATAATTGGACAATATAAAATAATCGCAAACATGCAAACACCAGGCTCATGCTTTGAGGAGGGAGAAAGGGAATGAGGATTCTCAGCAGAATAAAGTGCACAACAATGACGTAATCATCTCAGCAGTTCCCAGTTATTACCGAGATTATAATAATCATAATAGTAATAGGACAATAAGAGCAATCAGCCAAATACTCACGCCTCAGCAGAAAATCATTATGAGAAAACTCAGTCGCAGAAACAGTGGCAAAAGAGTTCACAAAAAGAAATCAAGCCTTGGCATGCCCGGTCATCTCTCCCATACAAACTTCATTATCATGTCACACAGTACAAGGTCCAACAGAATCCTTGTTTACTGAGGGCTCAAGAAACCTGCTGGAAAAATAATTGCTTGCAACAATTTTACATGCAATCCCTCGTGTTTATGGGGTTCATAATCTTCTCCGAGGAAGAACCCCTATTTTATCATATTCAGATAAAATTGTCTTAATCTTAAACATGACAAGTGCCTCAATGTGTTCAAAAAGTTTCATTCTAAACAGTGCTCTAAAAATCGGCCAAGGCGGCCGGCGCCCGCACCGAAAAAGTGCCAGTCGGTCAGCCTAAGTGTCCTTGGCACCTAGGCGGCCCTAGGTGGAAATGAATTTTTTTTGGGGGGCTTATCAATCATAAGCCCAATAAAAAACTGACAAAATCTTATTCACCCTTCCACGAAAACCCTTTCAACGCCGTTTCCAAAGAAAAGCGAAGACAAATATGGAGAATAATAATTAGTGAAATATATGGAGAAGAAGTAGAGTAAATTTGTGGAATTTTATTAGTTATCTAATTTTGAACTAATTTTAAATTTTATGATATCATGGAGTTATAATAAGTGATTTATTATGTTCGTGGAATCCGCCTAGCGGTGCCTAGTCCCCGTCTAGAAGGCCTAGGCGCTAGTCTGGCGTCCAGACTAGCGCCTAGCGAATTTTAGAACTTTGATTCTAAATTGCAATGTTGATGGTCTCATATAACCCAAAAGGTGCTTATACATTGTATGCAAAACTAGCATTGGTGACAAGATTAAGGTAGTGTATTTTGTGAAGGAAAAGCTCATAAGCACTTTTTGGAAGCAATTCCGAACGCTACCTAAGCATGATAGCTTCAGCAAAGTGCAGCTGGAATTAAAGACAGATTCTCAGAGTTTAATAGAGTAAAATTTTTAGCAAACCTGCAAACCAGTATATCAGAATCAGAGACATGAATGAACATAAGAAAACGCATACCCTCAGAAAGCCCTGTTCTAAGATGAAGCCTAAAACCATAGGAACTGCTGTAAAGATTCCAATCTGGAACAGAAACTGTGCATTAATGGCCGCACTCAGAGAAGTATTCTGTGATATTTGTGCCCTGTCCAGAATGGTTTCATCGACCCCAGATAATGCCTAGGGAAAAAGATTATTGTAAATATAATAAGGAACCACAGCCACAGAATTCTTGATGGAAAGATGGAGGATAGAAATAAAACACTCTTCGTACATAATTATTATCTGAGAGCTAAAAAGGCTTTAAGACCTCAAAAGCAGTCTACCACTCTTGTTTAAAAGTAAGTAGCTTTAAAACTAGAACATTACTGTAAGAATGGTGTATAACAGTGTACACAGAAAACATGAATATGCTACTGTAGGAAGAGAATACACGTCATGGACTTACCAAATACACCCTCCCATAGAGAAAAGCATACACAGTCAGCACAGTCAACTGCAAAGAGATTTGGACACGATGAAGGTTATCAAACAGCTTCCGTACAGGTATAAACATACACAAGCAAAACCAGACTTTGTCGAAGGAATTTAGACACAAGTAAACAACATCGCAGGAAAGTAACTTTTCTACAAGGAATTAGCAAGGAATAGCTAACCATGGTGCAAAAGTAGTATCCGACGGTAGTGAAGTAGAATGAGAGCATCCTAAAAAAATCAAAGAGCTGCCCAAGCCTGTAGACATCCCTACTAAGAACTTGCTCTCCATTGCCTCCAGCAACTTTTCCTTCAAAAAGGGCAATCTGATTGAGCCCAACATCTCTTCCCTTACCAACCTATACAAAAATTCAGTCAACTAGTCTCCTCCCAATTCCCACGTACTCATGCGCCGAAGCCTGGAATGAATATAAGTTATACCTGAATGTATTCATGGTGAGTCACATTGCCTTGACGTAAAGTTGAATTGAAACCTGCATTTTTTCAACTCCATAATTCAGGCATCTAATATGCTTTTGTCATTTCACCATCCAACTTCAACCTGAAGCTCTAGTAACACTTGATTAATCGTGCTTGAGCTTGTCTATGAGTGTGACATAGTCAAGCTCAAGCTATATATGATCTAATTAGATCACATATCACGATAATTTTGGACCACTGTTGCAAGGGAGTAACATTTGGTCCTGCTTGGAGACCAATTGTTATATAGGGCTTAAAAGATTTGAGGTGCACAATTACTTACC
Organism: Henckelia pumila; assembly: GCF_033568475.1. NCBI lineage: Eukaryota > Viridiplantae > Streptophyta > Magnoliopsida > Lamiales > Gesneriaceae > Henckelia > Henckelia pumila. The sequence continues at coordinate 56,889,641 of NC_133122.1, read as the reverse complement.
ACTGATTGTAATTTTTATTAATGCCCCAAAGTGCAATTGTTATAATTAGTAACAGAGTCAAGATCCAATGTTTCATTTATCTGAATTGTAAGGGAGAGCAGTTATTAAAAGAGGGATTGTTGAAGAACAATATTTGCTTTGGGATTGAAACTTGGTGGCTGTCCGGAATGGAATCTGTTTGGTTCAGAATGTTTGAGATGCATCTGTCAACTATAACTTTAACTAAATGAAAAGTGCTCGATCCTAAAATTTTCAACACCTTATACCGATTTCTTTGAAATAACGATGAAAACATTCACAGAAAACCAAATTTACTTTCTTTCAAATAGTACCAGTTTTCCCTTTATTACTAACCATCAAATCAAAGAATATAATGTCCCTGAAACATAGAGATTCCACATAAGAAAATGTTATCAGTTTCTTTAGTCGGTCATACCAGAGTAGATATCTTCACTGATATTAATTACACGAGATGCTTTGCTAATACCACCCCTTGTAATATGGAACACTCTATCAAAAACATCTGGATGGCCATAATGCATGCGAACCCTGAAGAACACCAAAGTATCAAGTAAAACATATGCACAATTTTGATGAACTTTAAGAGGCTGAGAAATTGACATAGTGGCATGCAAACATTGCCAAATAGCAATCAACCAGCAGAACTTACTTCAGAGGATTTGCAAGAACACGCTGACCAAGAGTGACAAAACTAGATTCTTGACTAGACATGAAATAAGCTAGAGAAGATACACTGCATGTAAAAGCTCAAGAGTGAGTTAATGATGAAGTATGAGAGAAAAAATGCACATAAAGCCCTAAAAAGTACCTTCCAGTAAATACATGTTCCCTGACACCGAGTATTGTCGGGGGACGGATTCCATGATCACAATTGAACTCTTCAAGAAGATTTCTCATCTTCAATGCTTCCTCAAAATAATTATCCTGAGATACGAGAGTTCATTAATGAAAAAGGTAGACAGAAATTTCTGCACCTTCCAGGACAGGCAATCAGGAAAAACAGTTCACAATAATAGCAAGCTACAGAAATCCAAAAAGTAACTTTTTTTTTAGTATGTATTTTAGATCCAAAAGATTCATCCTCGTAAACAATTTTTTTCACATTACTTATAATATAGTCATCCACGTGATGGGCATGAGGTATCTGCCAGTTTGATGGGAAATAAACAGAAAGCTTAGAACGGAAAGGGATGCTTCATGCATCGGGCATGGTATAAACAAGTACGAGGCCAAAAACAGAGGTTACAAGAAACAGCTGGTCGAAGGAATTGGAACACAAAATTATATTTATCAAAAGAATGAAATTGCGATTGATAGAGAAGGAGAAATTAAAAACCTCACAAGAACTATTCTCTTAATAAATTAAAAGAAACTCACCTGATTCATGTCAATTGTCTGCACAGCATTACCACGAGTAAAGACTACAGCATGATTCTGGTTTTCAGGTTTCCCTTCACCGAGTTTAGGATTTCCTGGTAGTTTTATCGAATAGATTTCCTGTAATTTTCAAGATGATCCAAGAATGTAGCACAAATAACGCAATTGCAAATGGATTCAATGAAAGCATCACTAATGTACAAAACATTATGAACTGTATCAAGCAGATATAGTGTACAAATTAAATTAAATTAAAAATAAAAATAAAAACATAACAAAAAACACAAATAAATGAGAATGTGATTGATTTTGAAACCAAGTAGTCGAGTATAATATTCTGCATGGTAATAAATAGTTAAATTTGATGAAGATAACGATGCAGAAGAAAGGAAGGAAGAAATAAATATAGTACATTGAATGGTAAATATTGTACATTGAACGGTATATATCCAATCAAAAAGATGGAAACTTCGCACAGAGTAAATGAATAACATGTGATGTCAAATTAGACAATTATCCTGCTCGAGTTGCAGAATTTCAAGCCAGCCACTCCAAAAGCATCACAGCAGCACAAATGCACTGTGACTTTTCAACGACTAGTAATGAATCCAAGGTTTTTACAACTCATCTCAAATAATCCCATAAAAGACAGTTGGAGACCAGGTGTCCATTCCTTTTACCAGGGCTCAAACACATTGTTACATATCCTAAACCGCTGAAAAACATAACACAGAAAGATACAGAAAGCCAACATCATCCCTACCCTTCATTTACCTTATCTTTCCCGTTAATATCAGCCTTCACAAGTTTTGAGAAATATTCAGTGTGCACCTTTCCATCTCTAAGAGTTTCAACCACGTCGATGAACGCAACTCGAAGAGCTTCATTTCTGTGTTGAAATATATACATAAGTTCCCTCCAACGCAGAGACAGGCTTTTTTATTTTTAATACATAGGAAACGAGACTATATTAATAAAAGATTTTGACACAGAGACATCTCTGTCAATTAAAATACTAGATTCTTCTAGAAGGTAGCAAAACCAAATATTTTCTCGTTATTTTAATTAAGTTAGTGAGTAATATTTATTACTAGTAATAAAATCCCACTGAGATAAAGAAGGTAACATGGTATTCAATTGAAACGGCTATCAAACAACTTGCCCAACCTTTGCATTAACAGTGCAATATCTGCAGCCTCAGGTTTATGATCTTCTTTCTGTTTTCCATATATCTGACATGTAACAACATATGTGAACTTGAGATCTGCTTGAGCTCTGGCTTCGGGAGACAACTCAAAACCTTGAACATCAATCGATTCATTTCCAACAATATCTGCCTCCACATCTGAAATTAAGGATGAATGACTGTAAATAGGCATGACAAGCAAAGAACAAAAGATATCAATTACTAGATATCCAAACCTCCAGTTGATATTCGCTCCAAATAAGCCTGAAGCATAAGAGCTTTCCTGTAGTACATCATTCCACGAACTGTGTCCAGAGAAGAAATTAGTAATCCAGGATTAAAGAGACAAGAGAAAAGTAAAAGTACATAGTAATCATTTTTTACAACCATAAACAACTAGGTTTCAAGTGTACAATATATCTGTATCCATACCATATTTTATGTAAGAGCATGTTATTGGCATACCAATTTTTCTCCCCAAAATATCCCTTTCCCACACTTTTATTATCTTGAACAAAATAAAATTCAATAAAATAAAACATGAAATATTAACTTCAGAACTAACTTAAACCTGTTGAAAAATATATTATTATTATTAGTATATTGAATATTGAATATTGAATATTGAATGTTGAATATTGAGTTGTAAAATGTGAACAATTAGTGTGTGATGATGTAGATGATGATGTATTTATTTTTGGACTAATCTCAAATGTGGATCTGTAAAAATAGGTCTTCATTTGTGATGAAAAATACAATTGAGTTGAGAGAAAAATATTATAAAGTGTAGAGTTTGATATATTTTGAGTTTTGGAGTTTTTACTTTTTACCATAAATTTTTACTTTTTCAAAACACGTTATCAGCACGATCGCTCGAAAATTCTCTATAATTTCCGACGCTCCAAAACACAAAGAGAAGATAAAAATATTCAACAAGTAAGAATTTTTATTTTACTGTTTATATATTTTTATTGTGTATATATTTAATATATAATATCATGATAAGTTTTTTTTAAAAAACTTGTTATAAATCCTGGGAGGATGTTAAGACGACATCTCACACTCCCGGTAAGGGATACGACAAGTATAAAAGCCTTTAAGGTTTTTAAACATTATAAACATATTGATATAATTTCACAATATTATATAAAAGGTTATCTACGACACCGATCTTATAATAATGTGATATGATATACTATACCTGACTTTATACTAACTTTATTAGTATAATTTCACAATATTATATAAAAAGTTGTCTACGACACCGACCTTATAATAATGTGATATGATATACATAATTATTTAATTATGATTATCATTATATGCATTGCATCATTATCACAAATTTTTATTCAACACATACTCGATTTTTTTTCTTACCCCCAACGGTCACAAACGGTCATAAACGGCTATTTTTTTGCCTATAAATATGATTACTCAAACTCATTTTCAATCACACCAAAATTCATTCTTTCTCTCAAAATATTTTATCCTCGGTTTTTTTGAAGATGGAGATGATGGCATTTATAAGGCTATTTTTCATAACGATTATGATCATCATGCTCACGAGTCTTGTACTCACCAACGATTTTCCACCACATACTTTTTCTCTATTTGTACACGCACTTGTAATCTACGTTCTTCCATTATTTTGTATTGTCATATTAATGAAAATTAACTAATAAAATGCATTGTTATTTTTCTAGTACCACCATGTCAAATTTGGCAAAGATTGAATTCATTGCGCTCGATATCACCGGAAAGAATTACATGTCATGAACTCTCGATGTAGAAATGCATCTTGAGTAATTGGGTCTAAGTGATACCATCAAATAAAATAATATATCATCCTCACAAGAAAAGGCAAAGTCTATGATTTTCTTACGTAGACATCTTGATGAAGGATTGAAATGTGAGTATCTCACAAAAAAAGACCCAATGATTTTATGGAAAGGGCTGAAAGAAAGATTTGAGCATATAAGGGAAGTTATACTCCCGACCGCCCGTGATGAATGGAATACGTTGAGATTCCAAGACTTTAAAAAAGTCAGTGATTATAATTCTGCGATGTATCGAATAGTCTCACAATTGAAATTTTGTGGACTTGAAGTCACAGAGATGGAAATGCTTGAGAAAACATTTTCCACTTTCCACGCATCGAATATAACTCTGCAACAACAATATAGAGTGCGTGGATTTTCGAGATATTCTGAACTCATCGTATGTCTTCTCGTGGCGGAAAAGAACAACGAATTGTTGGTAAGAAATCATCAATCCCGACCCACTGGTTCAACGGCATTTCCAGAAGCAAATGTCGTAATTAAAAATGAAAACCAAAATCAAACGCATAGACAAGATTTTGGTCGTGGACGAGGTCGAGGACGTGGGCGTGGACGTGGACGTAAAAATGATCGCGGTCGTGGTCGCGGCCGTGAATATGAAAATAATCGAGATAGTTATTTCAATAACTCATCTCAAAAGAACGTCACGTACAACCCACCAAAAAGTCAGCATGAAAACACGAGTGAAAATGAAAATCACTCAAAAAGATCTGAGAGTGTTTGTTATAGATGTGGCACTCCAGGACATTGGTCACATATTTGTCGAACCCCTGAGCACCTTTGTAAGCTCTATAAAGAATCGATAAAGGGGAAAGGAAAAGAGACCAATTTTGTTGAAAATAGTGACCATTTAATTGGTTCAACTAGTTTCAATGCTGCAGATTTTATGAATGATTTCTAAGACATTGATTAAAAGATTGGTGGAACTAGATTGTAACAAATTTGTATTTTTCATGCATTCTTGTATTATAAAGCATGTTATATTTTGCATTTGTATTGTACTTATATTTTCTTTATTGAATTTTTGTGAAGTTTGATATGGAAAATGCTATGAGCAAACATGGAAATAATACCATGGAAATTTGCATACCAGATAGTGGTACCACGCACACTATTCTGCGAGATTAAAGATATTTCTTGGAAATAAAACCAACAAAAACAATGGTGAATACAATATCAGGTCCTGTAGACTTGATTGAAGGTTGTGGTAAAGCACATTTTTTGTTACCGAATGGTACAAAATTTTTGATAAATGATGCTTTATATTCACCAGAATCGAAAAGAAATTTGTTGAGTTTTAATGACATATATTCTCATGGATATGATACTGAAACGATAACTGATGGAAATCAGAAATATATGTGTCTTACCACATATAATCAGGAAAGAAATATGTGGTTGAAAAATTATCAATGATCCCTACTGGATTGCATTATACACATATAAGGCCAATCGAATCAAATATGGTGGTTAATAGTTCTTCAATATTAATCAATTGGCATGATCGATTGGGACATCCTGGTTCAATAATGATGCGAAGAATTATTGAAAATACGCATGGTCATCCATTGAAAGACCAGAAGATCTTTCAGAATAATAAGTTTCAATGTAAATCATGTTCTCTTGAAAAACTTATTATAAGACCATCGCCAGCTAAAATCCAAACAGAATCACCCATATTTCTTGAACGTATTCAGGATGATATTTGTGGGCCAATTCATCCACCATGTGGACCATTTCGATATTTTATGGTATTGATCGATGCCTCCAGCAGATGGTCACATGTATGCTTATTGTCAACTCGAAATGTGGCATTTGCAAAACTAATGGCTCAAATAATAAAATTGCGAAATCAATTTCCCGATTATACAATCAAGAAAATAAGACTTGATAATGCTGGAGAATTTACTTCCCAAACTTTCAATGACTATTGTATGTCAATGAGAATTACTGTTGAACATCCTGTTGCTCATGTTCATACACAGAATGGATTAGCTGAATCATTGATTAAACGTCTACAACTGATTGCTAGACCAATGATTATGAGAACAAAACTCCCTATTTCTATATGGGGACATGCAATTTTACAAGCTGCGGCATTAATTCGCATCAGACCAAGTGCATATCATAAATTCTCCCCATTGCAGCTTGCATTTGGTAAAGAACCAAATATTTCTCATCTGAGAATTTTTGGATGTATGGTGTATGTGCCTATTGCACCACCTCAACGATCAAAAATGGGTCCTCAAAGAAAAATCGGTATTTATATCGGTTATGATAGCCCATCAATCATTCGATATCTTGAGCCTCAGACAGGCGATGTGTTTACAGCACGTTTTGCTGATTGTCATTTTAATGAAGAAATCTTTTCAATGTTAGGGGGAGAAAAGAAACACATCGAAAAAGAAATCACATGGTATGTACCATCATTGTTACATTTGGATCCAAGGACCAAACAATGTGAGAAAGATGTACAGCAAATTGTGCACTTGCAAAGAATTGCAAATCAAATGTCAGATGCATTTGCAGACACAAAAGGGGTAACAAAATCATATATACATGCTGTAAATGCCCCTGCTCGAATTGAAATTCCAAAAAAACAAATTGAAGACACTCATGATGTCATAAAACGCTTGAAGCGTGGAAGGCCAATCGGTTCCAAAGATAAAAATCCTCGGAAAAGAAAAGGCATAGAGAAACACGATGATCATAAAATAGAAAATGGTGTTCCAGAAGAAACACCTGATGATGAAAATGTTCTGTCAGAACCACAAACTGACGAGAATCGTGAAATCTCTATCAATTATATTAATACTAGAAAAATATGGAACCGAAAAGACATAGAAGATATTGATGAGATATTTTCTTATAATGTGGCTTGTGACATCATAAATGAAAATGAGGATCATGAACCAAAATCTTTTGGGGAATGTAAAACTCGTCATGATTGGGCCAAATGGAAAGATGTCATCCAGGTTGAATTGGATTCGCTGAATAAACGTAATGTTTTTGGACCTATAGTCCTCACACCTGAAGGTGTAAAACCTGTTGGATACAAATGGGTTTTTATTCGAAAGCAAAATGAGAAAAATAAAATAGTCAGATATAAAGCTAGACTTGTTGCACAAGGTTTTTCTCAAAGGCCTGGAATTGATTATGAAGAAACGTATTCTCCTGTTATGGATACAATTACGTTTCGATATTTAATTAGTTTGACAGTGTCTGAAAATTTGAAAATGTGTCTTATGGATGTTGTTACAGCTTACTTATACGGATCACTTGATTGTGATATATACATGAAAATCCCTGAAGGATTTAAGATGCCTGAAGCACAAAGTTCAAAACCCAGAGAATTTTATTCTGTAAAATTGCAAAGATCATTATATGGGTTAAAGCAATCCGGCCGAATGTGGTATAATCGGCTAAGTGAGCGCTTGATGAAAAAGGGATATGTAAATGATCCAATATGCCCTTGTGTTTTCATCAAGAAAACAACATCCGGATGTGTAATTATTGTTGTATATGTTGATGATTTAAACATCATTGGAACGAATAAAGAAATTCAAGAGGTTATGATGTACTTGAAGGAAGAATTCGAAATAAAGGATCTTGGAAAAACCAAGTACTGTCTGGGATTGCAAATAAAACAAAAAGAATGTGGAATTTTTGTTCACCAGGCAAATGAAAAGATCCTTAAACGTTTTAATATGGATAAATCAAATCTATTAAGTACTCCAATGGTTGTAAAATCATTGAACATAGAAAAGAATCCATTCCATCCATGTGAAGATGATGAAGTTATTCTTGGTCCAGAAGTACCATATCTAAGTGTCATTGGTGCCTTTATGTATCTTGCAAATTGCACTAGACCAGATATATCTTTTGCTGTAAATTTATTGGCAAGATTCAGTTCATATCCAACAAAGAGGCACTGGAACGGAATTAAACATATATTTCGTTATCTACGAGGAACGACAGATTTGGGACTTTTGTACTCAAAAGACACCAATCAAAATATCATTGGTTATGCCGATGCTGGATATTTATCTGATCCACATAAGGCACATTCCCAAACCGGATATGTATTTACTCGTGGAGGCACCGCAATTTCTTGGCGTTCACAGAAACAAACACTCGTAACAACTTCATCAAATCACGCTGAGATTATTGCGCTACATGAAGCAAACCGTGAATGTGTTTGGCTAAAATCAATGACACAACATATCCAAACTTCTTGTGGATTATTAGTAGACAAGAAGCCTGTGACGTTGTATGAAGACAATGCTGCATGTATTGCTCAAATGAAAAAGTCATATACCCCCAAAGTTCTTTGCCTACACTCAAGAGCTTGAGAAGAATAAAGATATTGATATCTGTTATATTCAATCAAGTGAGAACTCATCAGATCTCTTAACAAAGGCACTTCCCACGACGATATTTAGAAAGCATATATACAACATTGGGATGCGCAATCTGCGGAATATGTGAAGAATCACTCATGTTAACATGAGGGGGAGTTTACGTGGCTGCACTCTTTTTTCCTTACTATGGTTTTTATCCCACTGGGTTTTTCCTAGTAAGGTTTTTAACGAGGCAGTATAAAACACGTAATGAAGACAATCATCATATCACGATCATCATCACAAGGGGAAGTGTTGAAAAATATATTATTATTATTATTATGTTGAATATTGAATATTGAATATTGAATGTTGAATGTTGAATATTGAGTTGTAAAATGTGAAAAATTAGTGTGTGATGATGTAGATGATGTATTTATTTTTGGACTAATCTCAAATGTGGATCTATAAATAGGTCTTCATTTGTGATGAAAAATACAAAATACAATTGAGTTGAGAGAAAAATATTATAAAGTGTAGAGTTTGATATATTTTGAGTTTTGGAGTTTTTACTTTTTACCATAAATTTTTACTTTTTCAAAACAAAACCAATATAATTCACACAAAAGTTTAATTTTTTGCATGGATTGCGTGCAAAGATTCGCTATTCTCCACTTTCCCATAAGAACTACCAACAGAGATGGCCAAAACAATGCTTTTGCTAAATCATACATGATGGAATGTATAGTATACAAACACTAGACCACTGTTATTTGTTGTTATGTGATGGGGCTTTTGTTCGCCCTTTTGTCTGCGGCAGACTTCTTGGCCGCTTGTAATTATTACTATTACTTTCAACATCAATATATCATTGTTTCTTACCAAAAAAACATGAGACAGCGCATAAAATTCACCATAGGTCGTAGAATTGGTAGGCTACCTCCAAGAATGTTGCCTCAGACTTCCTCTAATCTTGGATAAAGTAATATACAATGCAAAAGCACAAACTTGTACACTAAGAAACGACGAAGTTCAAATCCAATACCCTGTGAGTCCGCTTGATTCATCATGCAGGACCTTCAATGCATTCACAGATTCCTTTTTTTTAAAAAAAAAAAAGGGAAAAGCAGACTTAAAGTATACTGAAAAATCTTCTGCAGTATAGCATGTTTCCATTATAAGTGTCACATGATAAGATGATATAAAATTTCTCCTACAGAATTTATATTAAATAATGCTGCTTATTTTGGACCTATAGCTAGAGACTAAAGAACCTAAATTCATGCTTTACTAAAAAAAATCTGATTCGTCTGACACAAAACGTATTAAAAAATAAAGGCACCAGAAATTTGTGCTAGGAAAACAAATGAAAAGGTCTTTTGACATGACGTAAATGACCAACAAGGAATGATATTGAAGACATACCTGTTCTGGCTAACGTCTGTCCTCGGTAAGAAGCCCAAAACCGCAGTTCAAGGATATGATTGGGGTTATCCCTGAATTCTGACTCTGTTGAGTTCTCATGCCGTCCAATCCGAGAGAGGAAATTTTTCCATTCATCTGAATTTTAAAAAGAAAATATCTTCTTGAATTAAAATACAGTAACACGTTATAATTTTCAATATGTCATATACTGCGATAAACATGGATGGAAATAAGTTTTTTTAATATGAAACGATAATATACTAAATACGTAAAAGCTATTATTTAGAAGAGGCGGACAAGTGATCCGCGTACTACAAAAAGAGAGGCCAAATCCCTATTCATATCAACAGTAATCTTAAAAAATCTGAGGAATGTTTTTCTTTTTTAATAACAATCGATATTGTCTGAGGAATACAAGAAGAAAATAATCCAGAAGAGATCACCAATAAGGGGATCAATGATGATGACAATTTCAAAATAAATAAATAAAAAATATGTCCGTGCACATTTCTGTCCAATGAAAGTGTGAAGAACAAAAACTGATTTGAGAAGGAAGCATCTTTCAAAAGCTATCATAAAACTTGCATTAGTCTTGGAAAAATATTCAGCATCTCTACAATGGCAATAATACACAACTTAAAGGCTAAGGAGTTTTAAGGGGTGAGAATTGGTATTTTGATAGAGAAACATCCAAGAGCTTCAAAGAAATTGTGACGTACCTGGATATATCTTTTGGAGATAAAAAAGCGTAGAAATGCCATCTTCATTTTCCTTTAGGAGTTCAGACATGCTGTAAAGCACAGTCTCTGAGTAATATGGAGTGAATACGCTGCACAGACAATGGTGAGTATCTCATACACATAAAACACAGTGCGATTTCGAATTTGATATAGAAAAGGTAGCAGTTACCTAAAAGATAGCATCTCCCTGGCAGGCTTGGCTACTGGCATCTCCATAAAAAGAGAATTAGTAAAGAACTCGAGCCTCCGTCTTGCTTCCAGATTCTTGGGGACATTCGCAGCTGAATCTTTGATGGTGAGGAGTGCATACAACCTACTGACTTGAGTTTTCTAGACATGTAGATTGCATTTTAGCCCTTTCCCAAATAGAAAGCTATCGAACTGATATACACATCATATATATAAGAACATACCAACTCTGCATCTCTCGGCCACTTCAACTTTTGAAATAGACGACCCTCAGTCCTTGCCTTGGAGAGCATATTCCAAGTCTCATAATTTTCTCTGCATAACCAAACAGGTTCAATATAGACGTAGGAGGTGGGAGGCAATACAAAGATGTTAACTTTTCAACAAACCTCATGTTGATAGAAAGGACATCATGCCGCATAACATCATAAAGATCAAGAATAGCTTTAACAGCACCAGTTTCAAGTTCAGGAGTCTTGTCCTTTTTCTACATAATGGATGACAGAAAAAAGTTGAATTAGCACCTAGGGATTGGATATATCATGAAAAAGAATAACATGTCATCCAAAAGGAAGCATGAACGTATAGAATCAAACAATATGTCTAAACAAATTAGTATTGAACAATTAGTCATTCCTGTCACTATTTCACCAACATAGAATTATCACATCAATTGACTGCTGTAATCTTGAAAATAATTTGTAGTTGTTACGATCATATTCCCACGTGGGAAATCTTGAAAACTACTGTAATCTAATTAAAAGCAGATAGTCAAAATGGCCGACACTAAGAACAAGATCAACCATCAATTGACTACATATATTCGTGTTTGTTTATTCACCTGTTTTCTTTCATTATTTGATTATTTGATTCCAGCTGGCAACATGCTTTCTTGTGCTACATAACTGAAATGATACGAAGAAACTGCAAATATCTTTCTGCCAGGCTTATGTTTATGGTCCTAAAATGTTTTTATAACACTAGGTAGTTTTTCTCCTGATTATAAAAATTATGGCATCCCTTTTGACAACCACCATCATCACTCCCTTCTTACTAAATTATATAACAAATCGCAGGAGAAACAAACGCAAGGTGGTAACTGGTAAGACAACAGAGAAGCAAATACAAAACCAAAATAACATCGAGAACATGCAGCAAAAGTCAAACAAAAATATAACTGAAAAACATCATACAATCGCAGTGTCCAAGTTGCATCACAATTTTAAAAAGGGCTTCATTCAAGGTCAGTCATTTAGCACGAACCAGTATTCCCAGGAGGGCTGTCACTTTCTGAATCAAAATAGGGAGCTTATTCAGGTCAAAGTCAACGAGAATACTTCCTTTTGCTATACTTCCTTGGATGTCTTCATATATTCTTTCAATCCTGATATGTTATGACAATGAACTGTGAATTTACAAGCGCAAACGGTGACAGTGTAAACGAAACTTTGATGAACTATACCACTGCTTCCCCTCATTGTTGCCTTCATCATCCAATATGGACATAAGAATAAACTTGATAGCATAAAAGCACTCCTGAACCGCATATTTCATATATTCATCCCTTGAAATCCTGTCCCATAGCTCGTCCAGAGAATCTTTGTTCTCCAAAGCTGTATCTTTAGCAAGGAACAGCTGCAAATAGAAAAATAATCACAAACCCATTTTAGTAAGTATTACACAAAAAATATCACACAGATGAAGAAGCTTGCAAATGAACAAAAACAATTTTATGCTCAAATACAAGGGCAGGCAGACCTTGCTAGCTAGAAGAAAAAGGGGCCACTGGACCAGAGGAAGGCTCCCCGAATTTTTAGGCATTTGAAGCAGTTCCATTTCCCTGTTGGAAACGTTCAGTGAGACAGAAGGAGATCATGCCACTCAAAATACTGAAAGAATCTGATAACCGATGTTCAAACAGGAGAATAACTCACAGATCAGTAACATAATCTTCTTCACGCATATTCCTTATGATCTCATTCCAAAAGGGAGCAAATCGAGCAGCATCCAATTTATTCTTCCTTACGGCCTTGATAAGATAGACTTTGATTTCAATTTAATAAAAATATAACAGCTCGAAGGTGCATCTATGCTGAGTGGTGGAACAAATGATGGAATATAATATTACTTTTTATCAACCAAGTGATATTATTTCAAACAGAAGTTGAATTGCAATCCCGAAAATCGAAATCAAGCACTTCTCAATCCAATATCATTTTCGACTATTTACCGAATTAAAAGTTTCAGATGATAAGTGAGGAAAATGCCCACAATCAAATGAAGAAAGAACCATGTCGTATGCTTATTTTCTTCAAGTTTTCAACTTTAGCGGATGATGATATTCAGGATGAAAGACTCGATGGAAAACTTGTAACATTTTTCCTTTATACAATATGAAGCCTAAGTTCCAGTTAATATAGTGGAGGTTTTATTAGTGGCTGGTACTTGGCCCTTATAAACTGGAGAAAGGATTAATAACATGGTTGATTGAGATCGCAAGACTTAGTATCAGATAGCATTATATATAAAAAAAGATCATATGATAATTACAAAGAAGCGGATAAGAAATCCGCAAATGAAACCCTTAGTACCAACTAAATATCAACAACATATAACAGTCCAATCTCTGACTAATTCAAGAATTTTTTTTTTTATAGAAAACTTTTATATATTATATAAGATAATAAAATCTTCCAAAAGGCGGATAAGAATTGAGAACATAGCAAACTCTTTATGATTTCTAATACACGTAGAAGCCATCAGTTTGATCTTTTCCCAACGCATAACTCCCGATAAGAAATCCACAGATGGGTTTCATATTAACACTAGAATAGGAGTAAACGCAGGTCAATTATTTAAACAAAGACGTTACATCTTATGAACATAGACTAGATGCATGATGGCAGCAGCTAAGGGATTGGTCGTTTATTTTATGTTGATGTTATAAGTTTTGTTAGGCTCTTTCACTATTCGCGGATGTCTTGTCCCCACTTGTCTTGTAACTTATTACATTATGATATATTATATTATATAAAGTTTCTTATCAAAAAAAAAAAGTACTGAATAACTGATTGCTAATCCAGAGTCCAGTACAACACGAAATAGAAGTACTATGCAACCAATTTGCACCAAAAAAAGTAAGTACAGAATTTGAAGATTCGTTTCAACTATAAAATCCTTCAGTTTCCACGCTCTGATTTTAGAACTATAAGATTTTTCAACTAATTGACCAGCAATTTCACAAAATTGAGCAAGATCCTTTTGTTTCCCGAGGAGTGGAATTTTAAATGATAGATTTGTAATCCTTCGGTACCAAGCTCAATTACTTCCTCAGAATCAATAGCAACTTCAGATCATTCAACATTGGTGGAGACAGTAATCTGTTCTGTGCTTTGTGTTAAAAATTTTAGTTTATCTTTCATCCTTGAAGATTAGGCAAGCAAATTAGTAAACAAAACGATAAAGAGATAAATGAGGCCCCTTTTGGCTTCCATCAGGGTAGTCTAACCTGATCAGATGACTGGATTGAATCCCTGCCAAAAAAACTTTTAACTTTAATTTCAGAATATATATGCTAATTGTGAAAATCAAGGTTTTTCACTGAAAATTTGTACTGGTTAAAATGAGTGAGGAAAGGAATTAAACTGGAGAAAGGACCTGTCAGAAACGGGCACATGCAGCGTATCCATGAAAGCCTCAGGAAACTTGTCAAAAAGATGATGAACAGCATCTAGAGATCTAATCTAAAATTATGGAGAATAAGTAGCTTCAATACTTAAAAGTAAGGAGAATGAAATGTAATTAATTAATCATACTCTAAGAGAACGAGAAATACATGCATAACTGCAGATATACTTTATATACAGCAAAAAATGTTGAAGAATGGATATGCTTGATAATCATATGATCTTTTTCATTAATAAAGACATGCACAATAAAATACATCACCTCTCCAAGGCGATCTCTAGCACCCAGCAGAAAACCCCATATAGCAGATACAACAGTGTAGAAAATATGGATATCTAGTAGATAAATCTGTAGAAGGGCAGGAAACAAGAGGGAAACTATTAAGTGGGAGGAGTCAAAGCAACATATAATACATGAGCAATCTGTTTCCATAGAAATATTCATCACGACACTGCAAGAACATCCTTCTCCAATGTATCTTGAAGGTAGCAATACAAAATTCATTTATTTAAATCACATTTTGCCCCAATTGTCATCACAAGTTCATGACTGCCCCAGAATAATGTTCTAGATTGTTTGAACATTTAGACCCACTCTGAAACTTTTTGGCAAATTACATGATCAAGTCAAGTATGTTTGCTTCTCTCCGCCTGAAGTGCATATATCTTGTATCCAAAAAAAAGAACAAAAATGACAGACATACAGAATTGGGTTTGTTGAGAATGAAAAATAATATTTCCTGGATACAAAAGAAAGTAAGATAATAACTGTCCAAAATCCTATCCCATCAAATACTCACCAATGTAAATTATTTCATGGTGATTAATAAACTAAAACCATGCAACTTGGGGATCATTGGAAACATCAATTGAAAACTCAAATTGCAGCAGAACAATTAAATGTATACCCTAATTGATTTCTCTAAACAAAAGAGAGGGCCAATGGAAGAAGCATTAACGTAGTATACAAAAACAACCACAATCTGAAGTCGAAAGTTGCAGAAAACAGGAAAGTACTCAAAGACCGAAAACAATTTTGATTGTAAGACATAGAAAAGGGGAAACCATCAATTATTGAAATGGAACAGCTTTCTAAAAACTGAGACCACAACACAATTGTAAAATGTAACCATACTTACAGCCAGCACCGGCGCCCATAAGCTTACTACGGCTAGAGCATTATGGTTATCTACACATGAAAAATAGCAAATTTTCAATTTGAGAGAAGGCAATATTGTGAAACAATAAAAAGATTGAACGTTATACACTACACATGAATAGAACTTGGAACAGAAGTGTTGAATGACAAAAAACTCTTGGTAAGAGGTGAAGAACTTTTTGGACGGTGGTAGTTTATTGCATCCGTTGGTCAGTCTAGTTGGAGAGGAATGGGAGATTTTTGACAACATTGAAGAGTCGATTGACACGTGCTGGGATAATACAATGATTCGAATATCTACTTGGATTGGAAATCATGTAGAGTTTAAGAATGTCTCAATCTCAAATTTATTAAGAGATTGGACATTTGCTTGTCGTTGATATGATTAGGGTCTATGTTAATCCTTTTGTTTTGTGAGATTTGCTTGTCCGCATCTTGTAATTAAAAGTTTTTACGTAATTAGTATGAAAACTATACTGATATATCTTTGATATGATATTTTTATTTTTATTACCTAGTTAGTAACAATTTCCTAACATATTTCCTTTACTTACCTCTGTTCAAAATGATGATTGTGCAATGTAGGCTTTCATTACCAAAATTCATAAATGTTATGTTATGTTATGTTGTTATCTAAATTAACTATATTCCTAAGCTCCAGATTCAACATGAAGTCAATGTAGGAACCCTGATCTCGATTTTTCTTCCTTTCACGTATCAAAAACCAATAGGTGCCAAAAAACAATTAAGTATGGTACTGTCAAAGTAAGTGTGGGCTACAATGACCACACTTTCAGTTATCTACTCCAGCTGTCTAGCCGTCGAGGTAGCATGTACACTGCCAAAGTGCCAATTAGTTTCTGTCTACCTGTCTGATCTGTGTTTGTTTGGCCAACAGAATTTACCATTGGATATCCACCAGCCTACTGTCTCTCTAATTTTGATTTTTGAATACAACCTCCAAGTTAAAACACATCAATTCAGATCCATATTCCGCAAACAATCAACTAAAATCCTGTCTTATATTACATTATCTTTCACTGTATTTATGTCAATTAGAACTTAGAACGCGACAAGTAACAATAGGGCAATAATAATGATCTCATAGAAACGACAATACTAAACCAACACACACACCAAAATAAACTGCTTGCTTGATAACAATGTGGCTTACGTTTTGACACTAGATCATGCCAAGAATATTGCCTGATATCCATGCCTACGATCAGCTTAGTTGGCCCTGCCAGAGGTCTAATCTGTGAAGTAAAGCACAAAATCAATATGACACTAAATTATCTAATCTCAGGCAAAGACAACTGATATGCAGCCTTCAAAAGCAAATGACAGAAATGTCCTGTACTTACCAGTAGGAAATAAGCAAAAGAAAATTTGCCTCCAAGTACAACAAACCAGAAGATCGTGTATCTGCATTGCCATGAACAAGGGTTAATGGGTTACAACCGCCATCAGAATCAAACATTATTCGAATTTCGATATAGTCATGCAAAAACAACGCAACCAAGGATGCACTTGAATATATTTACACGGACATCAGAAATCAATTGAGAAGGTAATGACTACAAATTTAAATGGAGTCAACAGAACGTATGCCCACCCAACAATCACATGAAGCATCAGCAGAAATGGATGGAATTAATAAAGGTGACTCCAGTATCAAGAGAATAATGCCTTTGATAAAGCGAATCTAAAATACATGAGATAGGTTCAGCGAAATCATCACATTCCTTATTACCAAAGTGCCAAAAAAATATTCCAACTATACTTCTGAAAATGCAAGCATCCCCTCTCTCTCCCACATAGACTATAATGTCAACAACGAACTACCCCTGGATCTCAGCTGTGCTCGAGTTAAGTGGGAAAGACAAACCCATGGGCCAGTCATGGTCATTGTAATACAGTAAAATCAATATCATAATGAATCCCTTCGCTCTCTAGCGAAAAAGTTAATTACAGATATTAACAAGTAATGATGGATAAAACTTGCTTCAAATAAAATACGAGGAAAAGCAGGGGAGACAGATGGAATGATGAAAGGTTTCAATAATAAACATAAAGACACATAAGTACGAGGGAAAGTCCTAAAAGAAAGCAACACATCTATGTGATTACTTTATGAAATCTGAAGCTCTTTCATACATGCCCCGGCCAACATAGTAATGTTCCTAAAACACATGAAAGCACACTTATTAACAAAAAAAAATTTAAAATTTATAATACAAATACATGAAAGTGATTCACACAATGCATAATGCTATAAACAAAAAGTAAACCTGGTGCATCCACTTCATAAAACGAATCAAAGGCCAACCATCACACCGATTGGACATATGGTGGCATGCTGGTATTTGTGTCAAGAAACTCAAAACGAATTTCACGCCAGCATATATGGAAAGTATTATGACATATAGTTTATAGATAACTGACTCCGCATTGGGTTTGCCCTGTTCTTCAAGAGCTCTCCTGTGAAATACAGCACTTAATCAAGGTCATGCCTACAGCTCGAAAAAAAACAGAGCAATAGAAAAAAGAAAAGCTAGGCAGTAAAAGGGGTTAAGGTTGAGAAGAGTAGCATATACATACACATAAAGGAAACAAATGAGAACCGAAGTCGAGCAATAGAACAAAAAACGGAGTAAAATCCGGGTGACAGCTAGGCGCCTAGAAGTAGAGTATGCCCCATACATCATAATGATGTCCAAGACACCTGAAGAACATAAAAATCCAATTGCCTAAAATTAAAAACTGTTTGAACTATTCACAAGTAGCACAAAGAGTCTAAAATATCAAATAGAATTACTCTCAAAAAACTTCATCACAAAGTATGTCGGTCCAACACTGAGAACTTCTCGAATGGTCTTGGAGTTGAACTGGCTCCTATTGAATGAAAAGATGGCAAGTCCCTGGAAAGGATGATCCACTATAAGAAACAAGCAAAGAGTGATGCAGGAAATGCAGATTATGGATATGATAAGCAAAAATAACAACAATACTAATTTCAGATATGGTAAAAGCAGAAACCATCAAAATAAGCAAATGTGCTAGCATCTAAACTTATCAATAAAGATACAAAGGAAAAAGAGAACAGAACAAGTCGTATAATCTATTCCATTGTAAATACAAAGAAGAAAAACAAAAATGGAAATAGGTTGACAACAAGATATCAAAACCTTGAAACTTACAACTAAATAAATTTAAAATCGGTAATAACAACCATTCCTTCCAGAAAACTCAAAACTGTGTACTCTAAAAATCTCAAATATGCAATCAATAAGATATACCCCACTATTAATTTTAATAACAGCTGAATCATTTTCGGTTTTCTTTATCTTTCGTACGGAATTTACTCAAAATTCACCAGCATATGGAAGGACAGGGAGAGCTAGTAACCCACATTCTTCTATAACAGCAAAACAAAAGATAAAGAGAAGAGACGAAGCAAGAAAATCTTAGCACTAATGTAATGCCAGACAAGTTGCAGACCTGGAACATAATCAGAAGGAATATCCAGAGGCGATGAAAACTGTGATAGAGATGAAGAAACGTCCTGTGCTCAACAAAGGATGTTTTACCACAACGTTTGCCTCCACTAGACTTCAGAAAACTCTGTAAACCAACAGCAGAATATTTTCAAGAAAAAATTTCCTCAGATAAAAATATCTTCAGTTACAACCTTATGATAATGTCAAAAATGAATTTGAGATATGAATGCCTAACACATGCTTCTAGTTCTTCCCGGAGAGCTGCTAGAATAAGTGTTGAAGACCATAAGAATAATAAATATGCCATTGAAGATGCAAATATACTTTTGGTTGACATGGTCTATAATTGAACAAGATAAAATATTTTGGGTAAAAGTACCAGATAGTTTGAAATATAACATCCAAACGAAAAATTTTATAATTTATGACCTTCCTCGAGCCAAAAATACATAACACGAGGTCATATTTTGGAAAAAAGACATACAGAGAGTCAATCTCCAAGTTTTCCCATTAAAGTACCCAAAGAAAGCTCATGGCTATCATGATATTCAATAGTGAATATAAAACGGTACAGACCTTTGACCTTGCTGGCTTTAGGAAAAAAGTTGAACCCTTGCGCCATGGCCAACCAAGTTCAAAGCAGTGCAGTGACCTGGAAAAAACACATATATCTTGAAGAACTTAGAAAAAAATAAAACGACACTGCTAAAAGATAAAGGTTATAAAACCAGTATTACAAGATAAATATGTTGCATTTCTGATACCCAAACTTACCAAAAATATTCGTTAAAATCGTCATAATTTCTCCAGGCCGAATGGGGAGCTCGCCCATTATCATTGTTGGAGGCTTCCTGAGGATCACGGATCAATGAACTATCTAAAAATTTACAAATTTATTTCTTTGATAAACTCGAGTTCATACTGGAATGTAATTACCAAAACCTTGTTTTTCTCTTTTATATACATGCCTCTCCCTGATAGGGGAGAGGCATATGCCACTTCACCCAAGTGATGGTGGCTTAAAACCTTGTATTTCCAAAACTCAAATTCTATAAACAAATAAACTAGATCACAAGCAAGACACAAAATGGAAATAGATAACGGACATACCGCAGAAATGACCTCATAAAGCGGAAGTATAACTTGATCAATAAATGATACTCCAGACTCAGAAACACAACTTTTGGCTGGCTCTGCGACCTGTTGTCGCGATGATTCTTCCAACTCCCTTCCCATCTGTTCAAAAACAACAATTGTTGAGAGATCGGAACCTTTTAAGCAAAACAAGGTATCACGATAAGACAAAAGCTACATCAGAAAAAAAATGAACCATCGGCTTCCTCCCAACTCCCAAAAAAGCAGAAAGTAAAACTGTAGAACCAAATTCCACTTTTTTCAGACTCGGAAATTGTTGGGCAACATTATTGTTTTGCCTACCCTAAATACCTTCATTAGACAACTTAAATAGAAGGAACAAAACCCTTTAGCAATCATGGAAGCCAATTTTCAGCTACAAAATGAAAAGAAAGCTGTGGGAAAACAACCAGATGACGAGCCTTATGATCAGAGTTCTTCTTAATCAAGACCTAATTTAAAAATTTAGAAGAAAAAATCCTCAAAGATTTAATGATCCAAGTGAACCTACATGATGATAAATGTAGCACAAGCATTCTGGAAGAAATCGAACATTTGCTGCTTCGCCCCATATTAAGAAGTACAATGAAATGAACAAGAGCCTCTTCTCTTTGCTAACATCTTCCGAACTGTAAAACATGCAGTCTGTTACAAATTAACACAAATATCATAGAAAAGAATCTTGCAACAGAAATAGCCACACGGTGGTGAAAAACCACCACATAACTAAAAAACATACTCGCTCCAGACAGGTGCGATTCCCAAATAGTTGCACCATTTGATGTAATTGTCGAGAGATTTGAAAAATACTCTCTGCACAGCAGCCTCGTCCAATTGCTGGAGTAAAATGATAAATAACACAAACACAATAGACCAAACTGTTCATCTGAGTTCCCAAACATGGTAATATGGATCTATTGGACATGCTTATCAGTAAACACTGGCACACCAAGCTGTCATAAAAGTAATCCTCATATTCAAGTTGTAAAAGCATCAGGTGCAAACACAGAATTTGAGAATAATAACAATATGTCCTACGTGAACACTAGAAATGGCACGGAGACAAAAGAGTAATAGAAAAACAACCACCCATCTATGTAAAAGTCCAAAAATAAAAATAAAAGCATCCACTATGCTCCAAAGTTATGTTAGACCAACTTCTTGATCATTTGTTTTTGCTAATCATGTAGGTTAATAACTCTAGACAATTCACAGGTCGTGGAAATAGCCAGTGTTCTAAAAGTCGGAATAGGCGCTAGGAGCCTGCCAAGCGCACCGAAAAAGTGCTAGTCGGCCAGCCTAGGTGTACAGGCGGGGGCGGCCCGAGGCGGAAATGAAATTTTTTGTTTTAGGCTTTTAAATCATAAGCCCAGTAAAAAACTAACAAAAAAAATTATTACCCTTCCAAGAGAAATTTATGGAGACGAAGAAGAATCATTAGGAGCGCTATGGCTTGAACGAAACAGGAGTATTTTTGAAGACGAAGAAGAGTCATTAGGAGAGCTATGGGACAAGATAAAGTTAAGCGTACCTACGTGGATTCATAAGATTACAAATTTTCAATCTTTTGCGGTTTCAGATTTGTATAGGGATTGGACTTTAGTCTACAGTTAGCTTATTTGGTGGTCCTCTTCTAGAATCTTTTTGTGAACACTGCTTCACAAGTTGTAAATTTCACTCTCTTTATTTATATAATATTATTATCATTTCCTATAAAAAAGAAATTTATGGAGAAGAAGAAGTAGAGTAAATTTATGGAATTTATTAGTTACGTAATTTTTAACTCATTTTAAATTTGATGTTACCGTGTTGGAGTTATAATATCTGATTTATTATGTTATACCGTAGAACACGCTGGCCTGGGCGCTGGTCTGGCGCCCGAGTCGGCCCGACTAGCGCCTAGCAAATTTTAGAACCTTGTACATAGCTAATGGCTCTCAGTACGACCATAAACCTCTAAGGTAGTGTCTAGGATTGCTTAAAAAAAGTGTTTTTGAGCTTTTCTTTACAAAATTTTGATTTTAAGCAATCCTAAAACACTACCTAAATCTGTTCATAAATATTTGCCATACAAATTAATTAGTTAACCTCCCAACCATCCATTGATCCACAAATAGTTTGTAAACTAAAAGGTTGGATTGGTACTCTTAAAGTAACAAGTGAGAGTCTGATTCTAAGAAAAATTGATCCTGGATGACTGGATCACAATCAAAAAAATCTCCTTCCACAAGAAATTTGTGATGGGATGCAAATTTAGAATATCAAGGACAAGCAACCCTTGACAAAAATTAGGGGAAGTTAAAAACAATAGTAAAGGGAGAAGTCGATCTTCCATTTCTAGTGAAAGCCAATCATGGGGTCCCCACCAAAGGGTCCCAAACGTCTAGATAAAAAAAATAACAAATTGTCATGTACAATCAGCCATCATCTGAAAAGACAACGCAAAGAGACAAACACCGAGGTGAGTAAATCCAGAGTCACGTGCAAAATTGCTGAAATCTGTAGTAGTTACAAATTACGCAGAAGGGGATATAAAAAATCACTAGCAACCAATAAAAAAGGATACAGCAAACTTAAGTGTCCTCCAAAAAAAAACCATCGTACTTTCCACATAAAAAATAAATCGTACAAATCCACAGCCCAAAGTAAACAAGGTCCAATAAGATCATTGTGGCACATGGTATGAGACATACCGGCTCAGGTTCCTCCAGAATACGAAGCCGACTTTGCTCATTTGCAAGGAGGTGAACGACATGCTCCCGTTGATTGGAAACATTATCTTTCTGAAACAATTATAAACCGATACCCCAAAGTTGAAAATTCAATAGCACCAACAAATCAATTCCAAACATTAATAAGCTAACATTTCAATGATTTTGGGGATGCATAAAAATAAAACACAATCAATAATGTGAGACCAAAAATCAGGAAACTAAATTCATCACCAGGATCTTCTCCTAAGGGGACAAACTGCCAAGGGCAGGAAAAATGAGATTATTGCATAAAGTTCATCCAGGCCATGCTCTCTTCAACAAATAAGAACAGTCTGTTCAAGGATACCAAGCTTCAACGCTCACACAAAATTCTGAAGTACTAAAGGTTCAATGACAATAAGCATGTTAGCTAAAAGCTTTAACATTTTAAACTCCAATTCATATTTTGGGTAATAATATTGACATCGTATTTTATGTTTCCATTACAGAAGAAGTAATTTAAAGTAAGGCCATCATTCTCCACAAAAGTCAAAATACACCAGGCATAAAGGTTTTCACGCTAATGGCACACTGAATGTAAATGGATGCCTATTGATATCAGCAAACAAGACGGTTTCCAAAGTTGCACTAGGCTCTAATTAGTAATTACCACGACCTCTAGTTGTGCGGCTTCTCCAAAATGACATGAGGATTAACTTCTTATTACACTAGGTATTTTCCAACTTCATTTACTAACTGACATACTAACCAAACATTGTGGTTCACATCATAATGAGTGCATTCTAACCCTTCTTCTGACAAATGCAGTTAAGTTTACATTCCAGTGCAAGCAGAAAAGTGTTTTTTAGTGCAAGCAATTAATTAGATCTTTCATGATATTTCTTTTCAGGATAGAATAAAGAACAGACAAACTTGGCAAGAAATTTTGCATAATAAACAATAATGGAGATCAAACCGCATGCTAGTGAGAATAACAACTTAAAAAATTATAGCTGATTAAAAAATAACCTGGAAGCCAAAAGTATACTGCAAAAAGTCGAACACGTCTAAACTCCTCTTTGCCGGTACAGAAAAAGTTCCAGGTAATTTTGGAAGTCCCACGAAGTGCTTCAAAGATGAAGCCGCTGCTCGTACCTGTGTAAAATTCAAACACTCAAGGAGATTGAGTACCACAGAAATAATAATTAGATACAGAAACAGAACCATGTTACCTCTGGAAAAGACACAATGGGATTTGAAAGAGTCGGAGCGTCGAGAGGAATTATATTGTAGGCCACTAAATCTTCTGTCATAGCAGCATCCACCTCCATCACTCGTTTCAGCTGAAGTAGAGCGCAACCATAAGGAAAACTAAAATTTCATCAACTTGTGCGAATGACAATGCTAGGAAGCAATCCAGAGAAAAGAGAGAAGAAGATAATGAAAATAATTCAACACGGTAGGTACCAAGAGTATAGTCCACAGTTAAACCTTGATGAAACACTATGGATAAAACTCATTAAGAGAACCATTACCTATAACAATCCAATAATCCAATGACATATAAGCACATAACACATACCCCAACCCTATATAAAAGCATATCTTTGTAAGTCTTAAGAGCACACAGACTGAACACAGTTGTGAAATAAACAAGCAAGTACTGGTCAAAAAATATCGCATCACTGTAAGCAGCTACCCTCAGATAAAGTGAAAACAAAGTTGGAAAAAGGACATGGGCAGGGCATTCAACCTTTGGTATAAGTAGTCAAGTTTAAACACTTTTTGGTCGATACACACGTAAAAAATTTATACAATGAACAGGAGAAAATTAATATATTGAGAAGCCAAAAAATAAACAGCATTGAAAATAGGGGGTGCCGAGGGGTTGAAATAAACAAGAAAGATAAAAACATATATGAAAAGACTATAATAGGAGTTAACATCATAATCCCAGACAAAGAAACTAATACACAACTGAAGTGCACTCATTTAAGAATGCATGATATAGTTACTTTGTATGACATGTATAAAAACAACATCAAGCTTATAATGTTTTAAACAATAAAAAGGATAGAACTATCTTCTGTTGGTATTCATATGCTTATAATGTTTTAAACAATAAAAAAAGATAGAACTATCTTCTGTTGGTATTCATATGCTGGTAGGATCACAAGCAATAAATATTTTAAGAGACAGGCAAACCTCCTCAGAAATTAATCTGTCAGCTTCTTCAGGAGAAACCTCATTTGTCAGCTGCTCTAGAACATTTCCAAGAACTTTAAGAGTTGCCAAAACTCGTTTCCTTTTCAGTGTTTTACGTTCCAACCTGATACGAGTAGAAGACAACTGTCAAGCAAAAATTAAAAGATAGCCAAAATATAATAATATATAAAACTAACAAACGAGTTTTTACTAAATCCGATTGTGTGCAGAGTACAAAGAGAGAAAAGTGCTCAAGAACAAGTAAGCATGATGCCTAAGTCGAAAACAGCAGAGGAAACAAGACCTGAAACCCTACCACAAAACAAACATCTATTGCGACTAGGAAAAAAAAGAACCTTGTTTAAGAACACATACTCTCCAAGGTTACCACTAAAGAAACCAGATTCTCGCAACTTCATCTCCTCTTCTCGCAGCTTGTCCACATCATGCTTCTCTCTGTAGTGTCTGTAAAATTCCTGTAAACGGGCAATGTCCTGACTTCTGTCTATGCTTCCACTTTCCCGCTTTGCTAGCTTTTGCTAAAACATTTAATAAATAGCACGAAAAGGAGAATACAGCATATAAGTATATTAAAGAAATATGTTCTTTAAAAAAAAAGAAAGAAAATAAATCTGCACGAGTACAAGTTTATAAAGATGTTAAAATCAATAGCTCTTTTGTGCAGCTAGCATGCCTGTCACAAGCCATAAATTTTTCAAAGGGCAAGTCCTAGTAGTTTCTCAAACATCCATACATTGCACGAGCACAAGTAAATTACCATGATCAATGATCAAAATTCTCCATTTTGTGACATGGAAAACATTAAATGAGGGCATAAATGTTGCATTAGTAACATTCCTCTTTATAGATACCTTTATGACAGACATTAAACCAGTCTTGAACTGCAATACACCCCTTCCCTCACTATTCGGATCCAAATTTTGAGCCAATGAATATGCATGCTCACATACTGCAAGAAAAGAGGAAGGAAAAAGGTACTAGGTAAAATAGAAACCAAAAAAACAGGAAGCCATTAAGCAAATGGACATTCATATTTATAGTTATTGAGCATCTAGTTGTTAGAACCATACTCGTTCTACAACAACCTATAATCAAGCCATTTTTTAATAATGTTACTCTCTCACAAGATAACAACCCAGCATGACTTGGCATTTTGCACTTAAGAATCACCAGATGACTTCTCCAGATCAAATTCTGCCAGCACGTTTATCGCATAGCAAGGTCAAGAGTGTTATTCAGTAACAAGCTTACTTGACAAGGCACCAACAGTATATTTCAACTTCTTTCAACTCTAGTAGCACAAACTCTCATTCATACAGTACACAAATTGGGCACACAAGAAAAAACTAGTGAAAAAAAAATTTCAAAATCTAGTTCATGAAAATATGAACCAAAGACTTGTTAGTTCAACACTTGATGCATAAGCCAACACCAAAAGAACATGTCGAAACACCTTAATATCTCTGTAAACTCATGCTGGTAGACCGTCGAAATCAATAAAACAAAAGACTCGTCTAATCTTACTTTAGCCTCGGTTTGATTATGTTACAGTCTTTACATAAACATGCATAACCATATGCTCATCAGAAGCTTTTTCCTTGTCCCTGAAAATCCATGTCATCTCAAATATTATTTAGCCCGTCTAGTGAAAACTCATAAGTTCCACAGCTAGCGCTGTTAAAACTTCAAAAAATAAATATTTTACGATCTAATGCAATAGAGTCTGTAGTTCGCATCAGTACATTCCTTATTCTCATAAAACTTCTCCTCCACATCATTGAACAAGGGGAGGAAATAATAGATGAGAGTAATAAAACACAGAACTTTATTAGGTCTTAGCAATCGTGGTAACCACCCAACTTATCTTCTACTTTTTCTCAATTAGGTGTTTTTTTCCTCTGGTCTCTGAGCTGAGAGAACCAGTGCTATTAAAGCTTTTGGGTCAGTGGTTGCAGTGAGCTGTTTCTAACAATTACTAACTTTGAGTAGATCCACCCATCTGTGGAAATAAAATTAATCAAGATGCAGAGAACACAAATAGTTTTACAGTTACAAGATAAGGAGCAAACAGTAAAATGCTAACTTGCACAATCCCCAACACCACATGCAAAATAATTGGCCATCTATATCTATAACAAAAAAAATGAAAAATCATAACAGTAGGCATGTGCTTTGATAAGAAGATTGTTTGATTGAATATAAGGAGTAATTAATGTTTTAAGTTCTTCAACCCACAGAATTTTATTTTTTTTTTAAGTTCTTCAACCCACAGAAATCATTACAAGTGGTGAGGAATGAGAGGACTATTCCACTTGCAGTGACTTCCCTCCTCAAACCTACCCAATAATTTTTCCCAGTCCAATTATTTCTAGCAGGTATAACATATGAGGAATTTTCCTCCGATTATCAAAGATCCAATATGTTTCGAATTGATTGATTAGATAAGAATTCTGATCCATTCAAATTTCAATCAAATTAAATCAGGAACATTCACCTCCACTAGCACAAACAACTTAAAGGTGCTCCAAAGTAATAGCTGACTGTGATGATTTCAAATGCAAATGGTGTGAGCAAGTTTAATTCAAACTCATCTAAATGTATTAACTACAAATATATAGACAGCTGAAACCTTACAAAAGGTACAAAACATTTCTATTAATATTAATCAGCACATAATTTAGATAGCAGATCAAAACGATCAATTGTACGACAGTTAATATACAGTTACGACTAACGAGTCCATTTCAAACTGTTTCCAAATATTAATGTTAATTGAATGGAACTAATTCCTAATAACTGGTAAAGGATGTGAAGCAGTAAGGCATCACTTCGTGAGGTATGAAAGGGGAATATTAAGGGAGGTTTGACTTCTAGAAGGAAGGCAATCAGAGAAGTACGAGGGATGGAAAGGGGATTTTGGGAGGTTTGACTTCTAAAGGAAGGAACATCATCAGAGGAGTTTAGATACTCGCAAGAAGAAACTGAAGTCCTGAGTCAAAATTTATCTAGCTAACGTGCAGAAAATATAATCGTAGCATAATGAAAAGAATATGACTCAACATGATAAAAGGAAAACAAATACCGTCACTTACAAATTCTAGAAACATTAGGATCATCAACTTGAATTTCGTCTGCAGCCCTTAGAATGTCATCTATATCTTTGTTACCAAGTGATGAGGGAACATTTGCAGCGAAACCTGCCTCAGGCTGTCCGTATACATCCCCGCTCGCTCTTCGGTCACGTAGTGCTGCACGAACCAACCGCTCCCACAAGCCCTCCACCCGAGACATCTCCTGGATTAAACACCCCAACAAATGAGGAAATTAAGCTCCCCGGAGGAGATCTGGCAGGCAATTCACCGCGACGTCAGCGAAATTCTCTCTTGAAGGCTCGAATTCCAACGTAAGTACACTTGCTATAAGAATAGGAAGGAAGATAAACCCTAGACTTTTGACTGGAGAGGTTTGGGGAATAGATCCATTGTAAGAAGGGCCGTTGCAATGCTGGTCGTCTGGAGCATATTTACGGTCATAATACCTCCGGTTCTTCTCCTGCAATTAAATCTTTTTCGTCTTAAAATCGGTTTTTCAAATGAAACTCGAGCAGACGCGTTTTAACGGGTGTAGCCGGAGTTTGTACGCGGAGTAATTGACATTTTCCCTTCTTCAGGCGAGAACGTTGAATACTTTTATAGTTTAAACTTGGCCGTTAAGATTTTTCATTTTTTTTATTTTAAAATAAAATTAAAAAATTAGAATTTTAACTTGATTCCTTCGGTTGAGGGGTTTTTTTTTTTCGAAATGAGGTTGAGGGGTTTTTTTAGTATTACTATATAATTGAAAAGTAATTAGCAAAATAGTGTAGCTGGTACTTTACGGAATTAAATTAGAACATGTACACTCACAAAACCAAGACTCTAATAATATTTATGTATCATTAATCGATGTGTCATTATTTCAAATTTAGCATTTGTTATTCGGTTGAAACATGTGTGAACAATTTGGTCAATTTTTATATGATCTATGGCCTACTTTATTATTATAAATCACAAATTGATATCCTATGTGGTTTTGCAAATGATATGAAATGTGAGCATTTTTTTTTCTCTTTTTCTATAAATATATATATATATATAGAGCAAATTGGTGATAAATCCTCAAACCCAAACTTGACTTTGCCCTAACTCCCTACCCACAAGATTCTTTGCAATAGCTCCCTAGGACCACAAAACTTGAATTTTTAATTGTTTAATTCTTGTACTGGATTTATGCTTTTTTATGCTTAAAATCTAAAGATTTTATGCTAAAATCTGAAGATTTTGTGTTTATTCATGGTACAAAAAATTATCCGTAAAAATAGTATCAGAGCCTTAGGTTAATTATTCAGACATAATATTATTCGATAATTCATGCTTTTCTTTGTTGAGGAGAATATTTTTTTAAAAAAAAAGATGACTTCAAACGAAGGTTTGAATCAAGAGGATTTTATTCATATGAAATCCTATAAACAAGTTAATCTATTCACAATAGATTACTTACAACAGATTGTGATTAATGCTCTTAATTTTGAAGAGATAAAGAAAAATGATTTCTAACTCTCGATTTTTAGAGATTACCCCATATTCCTCTAAATTCTCCGGAGATCTTAGAGAAATTCAAAAGACGGTACAATATTACAGCAATCAGCAGTATGAAATACCTCGACAAATTGAAGAAATCCTTAAGAAACAAGAAGAAATTCTTGGAAACCTAAAAGATCTTTAAAATAAAATCATAAATCTAGAACACACTTCGGGTTCTAGAAAAGGAAATACAGGAGAAAGGTTACCACTCTCATTTGGTACCGAACCTTTGTTACATCAGAAAGGTAAAACCAAAATGGTCCAAAAACCTTTAACCAATGATGAAATGATGATTAATCTTATAAAAGCAGTATCAGAGAAAAACACTATCTGATAACTACTTTAGAAAAATTAAATCTCGAGGATTTACAAGATCTTGCGGATTCTTTTGCGAATCTCAAAGTAGTAGATCTAAAAATGAATTCCCCTGAGGGTGAACAACCCATAGGGAATCCCCCAAGATATGTGGTTAAAACAGAAGAACCACATAGTGAGTTCCAGGTTGGAGAAAATTCACATCCAGCAGGAACCAGATCAAGAAGAAGTAAAATCCCACTCCATCAAACTCCTTACGGAAAAACTGTTTTAGATCCAATACATCCTTACGGGGTTATGTTAAACCTTGATGTTTTGGACTTAAAAAACAGAGAAGATCTTATAGATGATTGGACGTCAGCTATGAGAATAGCAGCAGGGACATTAGATCTCAATAAAGAAGGATTCATTAAACTTCTAGAAATGAGTCTAATGGGATCTGTTAAGATCGCATGGGAGATGATTATGCCAAAAACTAAGGAATCAATCTTAGCAGGAGAATCCCTCATCGAGATTGGAGAAAGAATGGTCACCCTATTTAAAGCACAATTCATAGGGGTAGACTATTTCAATAATCAAGATACAGAGAAAAAGAGAAGATATACTCAAGCTCTTTATAGCCTCGAGTTACATGATATCTGCTTAGTTGATGAATACATTATGTTATTCATTAAATACAGATGGAATTCGGGAGTCGAGGAAAATATAGCTATTCAGCTATTTTTTGCAAAAATGTCAAGTCCCTGGAGAGAAATGCTGATTAAAGAATATGTTCCAGGCAATCTTGATACATTGGCAAGACGTGCCTCCTTTTTGAAAGGAAAATTAGCAGAATGGTGTCATATGGCAGCATTACAGAAGAACTACAAGAAAATAAGGGGTATAGATAAGCGTACACCTTTGTGTTGTAGAGAAAATGATCTTCCAACGATCATTGGAAACAGATCACAGGGATTTAAAAGGAAGAAATTCAGAAATAATCCCTATAATAAAAGAATGGAAAGTTCTTGGAAACCAAGAACATTTTGGTCCAAACAAAAGGCCAGATCCTATAGATCAGGTAGAAGAAGTGGACCTACAAGAACATCCCCAACAACAGGCTCATCACAAAGCAGGGGAAGAACACTATCAAGAAGAACTTTCAGAAGAACTCATACAAGAGCAAGTGAAAGTTACAAGGATTGCAACTGCTGGACATGTGGAGCAAGAGGACATATATCTACAAATTGTCCAGAAAACGAGAAAAAAGAAGTTAAACTCTTTGAAGCAACACCAGATATGGATGATGCGGTCTTCTTTCAAGATCTATTCCAAGTATATCAATTTGAGGATATACAAGAAAATCTTGATTCAACAACACTCAAAAGACAACGGTTTCATGTCAAAACTGTGGTCTTTTACCTTTTAACAACGGTTTTAACAAAAACCGTTGTCTTTAAGCGTTTTTTAAAATTAAAGACAACAGTTTTTTAAAAATAGTTGTCTTTTACCCCTCAAAGACAACGGTTTTGGAAAACTGTTGTCTATGAGCGCTTTTTTAGGGGATACGACAACGGTTTTTGTAAACCGTTGTCTATGTGTGTTTTTTTAAGGGCTACGACAACGGTTTACGAAAACCGTTGTCTTTGATTTTATTTTTCACACTTACCCCTTATTATTATTATTATTGTTATTATTATTATTATTATTATTATTATTATTATGAAAAAATACATTTTTAGTCCTCATACTTTCATATCAAAACACTTATGGTCCATAAACATTTCAACACAACACTTTTAGTCCTTAAACTTTAAAAATTGTAACAAAATTGGTCCTTGTCATTAATTTTATAGTTAAATATATTTGTGAGGACTAATTTATGATATTATTAAATTTTAGTGACTAAAAATGAATAAAATTACTAATGAAATATTGTGAAAAGATAAAACATAAAAATAGTAAATGAAATTTTATTTTTAAGAAATATTTTATGTTTTATCTTTATATTCAGATTGAAAAAAAATTAAAAACTAAAATTAAAATTAGAGTTTCAAGAATAATTTTTATACCATATGTATTTTTTTTATTTTTTTTTAAATTTATTATTAATGTTTAATATTTTCAAACATAATTATATAAATTACATATTTATATTTTATATTTTAAAAAAATTGATCTAGTTCGTATCTTATTATTAAATAAAATTAAATAATTAATCATATTTAATATCAGTATCAAAGATATTAAATAAATTTTATTTAAAAAAATTATTAGAAAACACATTAAGAAAAGTTCTTATTAAAATATGTATAAGATATTTTAATTTAAAAAATATATTCAATGATTTTTATGCAAAACTTCATATTCTAAAGTAAATATTTTTTGTTTAAATAAAAAAAATCGTAATAAATTTTATTTACATATAATAATATTATAAAAAAGAATAAATATGTTACTAAAAAATGTTTATGTTGTAGATATGTAATTATTTATGATCTTTATTTTTTATGTTTATTTTATTTAGGTTCCTATAATTTAAAAATATAATAAATTAGTCCCCAAAAATATATTTAATCATTAAAAAATCTATAAGGACTAATTGTGTTGCAATTTATAAAATTTAAGGACTAAAGTGTTACTTTGAAATGTTTAAGGACCAAAAACGTTTTGACGTGAAAGTATAAGGACTAAAAGTGTACTTTTCTCTTATTATTATTATTAGTATTATTATTATTATTTATTATTATAAAAATATTGAAAAAAAAAACTTCAGTCAAAAAGGAAAAGAAGCGAAACCTAATCCCCTAAATCATCCAACCCGACTCCCTTTCTTCTCCCTTTCGATTTTTCCTGGCCACTGTCGTACGTCATCGAAGAAGGTGCGACGTCCACCGGAGAAGGTTGCTTAGTGCTTGGAGATCTCGATTATGGTTGGAATCGCTAGGCTTCGGCTCGGTACTTGCACGATTTCCCAGTCACGATCCACTTCAAATTTTCACTCGAATCTTAGTTAGTTTCGAATTTTTGACCTTGTAATAGTAGTGTAACGTCTTGTGAGAATTTTGACTGCTTATAAATCGAAATCTTTTAATCTATTCATGATTTCTTGTTTGGTTGCGTTCATAGGAAACATTCTAAGATTTTTGTACGGCCAATATGAATGCGAATAGGTAATTTATTGACTTTGCCCTTTCCTACTTCTACAGAAACAAAATTCCAAGAAAGAAGAAACCAAAAAGAAATATTACGAAGATAAGAAATACTTATTCGGGCCGGAGACAGAGATGCGTAGGAGATGACGACGAATTTGGTAGGAATGTTTTTTTTATGCTTCTTTTTCTTGATTTTACTGACACGATTCAAGGGAAGATGGAGCCATGTACTTGGAGAAATATGTGGAGAAAAGAACCGAGGCTATGGATGCATTTTTAGGCATTAAACTTGATTTTGGCTATTTTACATGATATCATATGAAAATGGACGAGTCACATTTTTTATAATTTTTATTTGATATGGATTTCATTTTCATTGAATTGGAGGTTTGATGTGAGGTCCATGTCTTGGGAATTAGCTGGCCTCTATTAAGAGAAATTCCCTCTCGCTAGTATTGATAAGGACCAGTTTCGTTGTGGATTTTTTTCTTGAATTAGATTAGATCCAAGTATTTTGTCTTTAATTTGGAATACACACACATAATCTCACTTTCTATGTATTTTTTTCAATAAAAGTTTTATTTTTATTTCGGTTTAATTACCATCATATATATATTGGAAACTAATTGATTAAAAGACACCATATTTGTTGTTTTTAATTTCTTTGTTT
The DNA here is from genome assembly GCF_033568475.1 of Henckelia pumila. NCBI lineage: Eukaryota > Viridiplantae > Streptophyta > Magnoliopsida > Lamiales > Gesneriaceae > Henckelia > Henckelia pumila. Next base: position 56,855,383 of record NC_133122.1, on the reverse strand, counting down.
TGATTGGAGACAACTCGAGAATCTTGAGGATAACTTAAAGTTATAATGCTATTCAGTATCTCTCGGTTCAGAAGACAGATTTTACTAACTTGATCTAGATTGAGTAGTGAGTTTGGAGCTCAAGTTCCGAACTGAAATCTTGAGGTACTTGTCGACCCTTTTCTCTTGCTGCCCAATGCTTACATGAAATCGGGGCAGGAGGTTCTGTATTATTAGTCCCAAAACTTACTTAATTTCTTGAACAGTTTTCATATAATCTCACGTAAGCACTTCTCTTTAGGCGAAAACAGGTTATCTGCCACTACTATCGGGACACAAAGAACTCATTTCTGAACTTGGGCCTTATTGTTTTGGTGCAGAAGATTCCTCTAGTGGAAGTGTAGACATTTGGGACAATTTGCTTGAGGCTTTTTTGAGTCTGTTGGTGAGATCTCTGTTGGTGGTAGATATAGTTTTTCCTTTTCACAATTCAGAGTTAATGTGCACTCATTCAGAAAATTCCAAGTGTATGAGGGTGGTGAGCTGTTTGACTGAATTGTTTCTCGAGGACTTTATACTGAGAGGGCAGCTTTTGCTGTGACTCGAACGATTGTTGAAATTATTCAGGTGAAGTTTCGATTTCTTGATGTTTTGTGTTGCTTGATTACATTACTGTGGCATGAGTTCTAATATACATTTTATAACTGGTGATTTTTAATGTCCATATGTATTTCTTGTCTGTGCGACTGTGCCAGTATACATAGCCAGAAATGATGAGTCTCTTTCTCATTTTGTATCTTCTCATTTACTAACTAGTTTATTGGGGTCTTGAAGAAATGAATCTAGAGTTTGAATATATTATTTGTCAAAGTATATTTATTTAAGTATGAGTTTAAAGATATTATTCGCTAGAAATTTATTTACTTGAATTGTGTTAATGATTTTTTTTGTTTTTTTTTTGTTGAATAATTTACAGTTTGGATATACAAAGGAAAATAAAAGAAAAATCGTTGCAGCTTTTATGAGAATTCTCGGGTCATTGTTTCTTTTTATAGATTTATATTTATATATTTTGATTCTTGATTTATATATGTGGAACGTTTTATGAGAACATTGTGATCAAATATATCATATTATTTTGTACTTTTCTGGGATAATTGGTATGTCTTAAATCTCTAAATTTTTCTCCCACATCGAGTAATTTTCCTGTACCAGAGCAGACACCTCAGCCTCAGTTACAATGGATGAACCAGATTCCACAATAAGCCCTTGATTTGTACTGATCTGTTTCCATTTGAAATAGTATCTGAATTTAAACATTTAGTGTTGTAAATTTAGGAATTTGAGTTGAGTTTTATTGCTCATTTTGATAAATACTTTCTGTTTGTCATTTTGTACAGATCTTGTGCTGGAATTAACTACGAAGGTTTGATTTTTCTTCCTAATCTTGTATTTCACCTAATTGTTTGGATCACTAGCTAGCATAGTGTGGGATCTATTTGCTCCTTTTCTTTTATGCCAGCACCATAATATGATTATCTGTTTTATCTGTCGATTATTTTCCTAATATATGCATATTGGTGATTGTGATATCTTGCTAAACTTTATTTACATATGATGCATATGGAATTGACCAAAAAACAGAAATTATGAAGCCACTAAACCTAGTCCGTCATCTTGCGCAGGGAAGACTCACTCTAGTGACAAAATAATTGAAACTGAACCTTGTTCTAGTGACAATATTTGAGATCATTTTCAGCTTCTTATACGTGTTTCAAGCGGTTTTTTTAGGTATATATAGGTATTGCCCAGAAATGGGATTTGTTGGCCTCGATTTAAATTAGTTATTGTCGCATTTATTGCACCATATTGATGTATTAATTGGAATATTTTTGTAGGTTCAATCATCGGAAGAGTTTGAGGCTGGTGGATAGATTGCTCACCGAATCCACTCTCGAAGCCGCCATCCAGAGTAAAAGTTGATTGCCCTCTGAATCCACCATTGAAAACAAGAGAGCACATTATCATTTATCGGACACAAGGTATGGACAAGCATATTAAGTATTCTGTGTTGTCCTGTAATGAAAAAGTATATGTCAAAACCAGGCGTTCATATCTAATTTTTATCACCCCCTGCGTCCTTCTTTGGCTGGATCATTTTTTTTCTCTTGCCTGATTCACTGGCCATAGCTTGTCCTAAACAGAGATCTAATATTTTAATTTTTCCACTGCTAGACTCGTTAATCAAGTATACATATTTGTATGGATCATTTACTTTCATATGTTTAATTTGACATCCAAGTAATTTTTTGTTATTTGTTTGCTTTAGAAATTACTTCAAAAGGATGTCAACACCTGCTTTAGTTCTTGTTTGTTAGGACATGTGGAAGCTTGCTTTGAAAATCCCATGAAAGAGCTAAAAATAAACATGTAGACGAGTATTTCTCTTGCTAATTAACTTTTAAACTTTGGTTGAATAGCATAGCTTAGTGAGTGCAGTAACTCTTACATCGACGGGCAACATTAGAACCTTAACCATAGAAGTGTAAAAAGTTAGAGAAGTGGAAAGAGAGATGATGAAAACTCCAAATGCCAACATTTAATTGAATATGAATTTTTTTAACTTGTATGAGTCTAAGAAATTATTTAAGTTTAATACTTTTTTGTCCAGCCTGTGTTAGCTTTGATTTGAGGTGATTTTAGCTCGTTCCAACCTTGTTTTTCATCAACTCATAGGATTTATGGATTTTTAGTTGAAATTTTAATGAACTCTTTATTTGATCTTTGAGACCTATGTTAATATACTGATTATTTATGTAGTGGAAAGTCGACATCCATTATTAACATTTACTTAAAAAGATTTTATATACATAATACAATACTATATGTTGATAATTAGTGTTTTATTTGATTTATTAAATGAATTATGTTTATGGGTTTTTTTGGTTGAATAATTAATTTACAGTTTGGATATACATATTAAAGAAAAAGAGATTGTTGCGGCGTCTACAAAAATATCAGGTCAAGAATGTGTAGTTGTAAAATCAGTACTAGCTAGCTCAAGATGGATGCTAATCTATGCTGAAACGAGGGTTCCAAGTTTATCAAGATTAGTTATAGTTCTATTTTCTAGTGTGTATTGAATTACGATTCAAATTCGAGTGATTTGTAATACTGAAAAATTGTATATTAAATTTTATTTTCAAAAATTTAAATTTGGATTGATTTATAATATTGAATATTTGTATATTAAATTTTATTTTTTTTTGTTTTTTATTTGAAAAAAGACAACGGTTTTTAACCGTTGTCGTATGTAGTTTAAAATTGTTGTTGAATGTCCTATTATTAAAAAAACACGCTAAAAACAACAGTTAACCGTTGTTTTTGAAAAAAAGACAACGGTTTTTTACTGTTGTAAAACCGTTGTCTTTGCCTCAAAGACAATAGTTTTTAATCGTTGTCTTTGAGCACCCCCTTTAACAACACAGCCTTTAACAACAGTTTTAAACTACCTACGCCAACGGTTTTTCACCGTTGTTGTTGAGCTTTTTTCTTATAGTGATATCCCCTCAGATGAAAGCATATACGAAGAAGAGATATTGTTTAGTCGAGAAGTTTTTGAAGATGAATCAGAATTAGAGTAAAGAGGAAGTGTTTCGCCATGAAACACATGAAAGTTTGGCTGGGTTCTTTAGTCAAACCACGATATCTCATAATATGGTCCAAAGGATTATGAGAGAAAATCCAGCATTACAGAAGTACCAAGGATTTTCGGCAGGACAAGTTGAAAGAGTCTTAGGAAACCTAGGGCTAAGACAAAGAAGACATAATTTGATTTATAAGGTATCCAGAAGGGAAATGACGATCCCTATGGAACTAACCAGTAATCAAATTGAAATGCAGTTAATTTCCTTTGAAAAAATTTGAGAAGAATTACAGAAATTAAAAGCAGAAATAGCAAAGGCAATGTCTTGGATTCATATTGGAGCAATCCAGATTATGATCAAGGCTACTTTTAAAGAGGGAATAGATTCACCCATAGATATCGTAGTATGCGATAAAAGAATGGGGAATATACAAGATGCGGTTCTAGGAACTATCTCGGGAAATTTATGTGCAGGAAAAATTGTGGGAGTTATTTATCCAAGAATAGCCTACAATTTAGCTGATAGAGATTTTAGTCGAGCCTTGACTTTGCATCAAAACTTCAAAGAAAAAAGACTAATGAAGGAAGGTAATAGGTCATATTCTATTACGTATCAAATTTCATATGCTCTTTCTAATACTCACCATTCTGAATTATTTATTAGAAATGAGTTCATTGAAATTCCAGAGATCTTTGGAAAAGTTGCTCAAGCAATATATCCGGAAAGAATCGAGTTTCCTTTAATTCAGGAAACATACATTCAAATTCAAGACAGACCGGTTCTATACAAAGATCTTAAAATAGAACCCCGAAGGTTATCTTTCCAAGGAGACAGAATGACAAGCAGGAGATGGGAAAAATCTCCTATTCAAGAAATTCCACCAGAAGAAAAAGAGTTTTCTATAATAGGAAAACTTAGATCTCCAGAAAGATGGAAAGAAGTAAAAATAGTATTCGAAATTACAAGTCATCGGAACTTGTTCCCTTGTAACTCGATTTACTATTTGGAACAACAGGAAAAAGGAACTTACCAAGGAGTGATAAATATTGGAGAATTGAAAGTTCAAATCTGGGGAATTTCAGGAAAAGAAATAGATCAACTCATTCTTGGTCTAGAATTCCTGGAGGACCATAAATCATGGAAATGCCTTGAAAAAAGAATAGAGTTCATGGCAAAAGAAAAGACTTGGAGAATTCAATAAGAATTCTACTGAATGGAAAACCAAGAGAATTGGATAAGGGACAATCCCCTAATCAGATTCGAGAACTCTGTTCACAGACAGAGGAAGAAGCAACAGTTGAAATTAGTAAGTCATGAACATGATTTACTAGAACGCATTGAAGAAGTAGAAAGGAGTAACCATACTCTACCTTATGAGGCCTTAGGGAAACTAAAGGTAAATAGTCTTAATCGGATTACTGAGTTACAACACAGTCTGTTAAAAATGGCGGGGCCATTTAGTAATCCCTTTAAAAAATGACAACAAGTCCTTTCTCCATATACATTCCGATAGGGATGTTATATGAACAATATAAGGCTGAGTATTTTGCAGCTTATATTGACTCGGGAGCAGGAATTTGTACAGCAAAAAGAGGAGTAATTGTTGGACGAGATTTCTCTCGAAGAATTTTAATTTTTTGCAAAGGAATAAAACAAGCAGAGATCCTTATGGGAGGTGCAGGTCAAACACCTTGGTACAAGGTAAAAACACCACCAAACTATTTCCATGATACATGAGCTGATATCCTGTTAGGAAATAACTTCTTATAAATGTTTAAGAAGTACACACAAGACAATGAGTCAAGAAGACTTATGTTCACTACAATTTGTGAGCATAAAATTATCGTTCAAAGACTCAAGGTTGCTTTTTATCGACAATTGCCGATAATATTTCGCAGCCAGCGTGGTGATAAAAGACAACTTTTTCACCCAAAAATGAAAGATCCAAGAAGGTTTGGAGAAACCATGTTGAAAATAACAACAGAACAAGAACTCCAAACAGAGGATATGGAGCTTCTTAAGGTAACTCTAAATCACAGAGATATAGAGTTAGAGAATAAAGTATCCCTTGAAGATGTCAAAAAGAGGCTCAAAGAAAGTTACAACGAGCATCCATTGGCATGGTGGGATAGAAATCAACTCAAAGCCAGTCTTACTCTAAAGGAAGGCAAAGAGTATGAATTCGTCAGATATAAGTGTAACACCCAAAAATTTTAATACGTAAATTTGCATGCATAATTAAGGAAAATAATTATTTAAAATTTATATTTGGGGTTAAATGTATTTATGTGATATTATGTGAAATATATGCATGATTTAAATGTATTTTAGCATTTAACCCGTAATTATAGTATTTTTAGATTTTTAAGGAATTAATTGTTTTGATCGCGTAGACGGGACCGTGGACGGACGAGATACCAAAATTCTTAGCCAAAAATATTTTATGAGTTTTATGAGCCTTAAAATATTATTTTAAGATATTTTTGTCAAGAAAATTTTAATATTTTATTATATATTTATTTAAGGGTTGATTTTTAGCCAAAATTAGCCACTTTATTGACTTTTATTAATTTTTAAAAATAACCTAAATTAGAATTTCGGGATTTATACTTTTATATCAGATTAGTGGGTATTTTGAATATTTTAAAATCTTATGTTTATGTTATATTATCTACCTAACTAAATTATATCTATTATTAACCTAATCTACCCAAAATAATCCCCAAAAATCCCTCCAACCCTACGTTTCTAGTGAGTAGCCGCCTCCATCATATCCCTCACCTCCATTCTCACGCTTCAGCAGAAAACTTCACACCATAGCCAAAGTTTTCAAGGTTTTCAAGAAAACAAGAAGATCCGTTCGTCCCGGAGCGCCGTACACGCGATTACTGTCTCGTTTCCTCTTTCATCTTCGTCTAAGGCATGTTTAAATCTTTCTTTTGGCCACCATATAAGCTATTAAGCATGAATGATATTTTTGTTTCAGAATTTATTAGCCATGGTTCGAAATTATTGCAAGTATGAATGAATTGTTGCATGTTTTGGTGCATTCATGATCATAACTTGTTTTTGGCCTTGCATGGTTCGGTCCAGAGGCTAGGGCTAGAGTTAGAGGTGGGCTAGGGTCCTGCGAGCCATGATCGGATTACAGGGGCTGGAGTCGGCTAGGTTCAGGTCTAGGGTCGAGTTGGTCAAAGAGCTGCAGTTTAGGGTTTCTGAGAAAAAGCCTTCGGCTTCTTGGCTTGGGCCATGGCTCAGGCTGAGCCATGGTGGGTTAGGACCGCACAGACGTGGGCTACGTCTGGGCGGCAGCGCTCCGGCCAGGGGCGGCCGGAGCTGGCCGGTAGCAGGCCAAGAATGCCTGCTGCTCGCGGCCAAGAGAGGAAGAGAGAGGGGGTTCGGGTTTGGGGTTTGGGGGTTGCTGGGTCGGGTCTGGGTGGTCCGGGTTGGGTCTGTAGGGTAGTGGGTCGGGTCAGGTCGGTCCGGGTCTGATTTAGGTGGGCCGGGCTCGAGTATTTTAATTTTTAAATATATTATGTTTTAATTGGTTTTTGGGCCATTTAATTAGAAATAAAATTATTTGGGCTTCCAAATAATTTTATTTGGGCTTTCAAAATTATTTTTAAGTTAGCCCAATGATTTTTATGGGCTCGTGAGCCCATAGGAATTTTTGGGCCAGTCAATGGATTTTTGGGCCAGTCTAGAATTTTATTGGGTTTAATTAAATTAATGGGCTTAAATATTTTTATTTAGTCCCAGTTAAGTTAATCAAGTTATTTGGGCTAAGATATGATTATTGAATTTTATTTAAGTTTAATGGGCTTAGAGTGAGTGATCAGCAGTCTGGACCAACCCATGAAAAATAAATAAGTCCGGAATATATATTTAATTATTTTATGCATAAAGTTTATATTTTATGTATAAGTATATTTATTATGAAAATAAATTAAATATATATTACGGACATATTTTCAGTGCATGCATTCATGAAATTTCCTTATGTATATAATTATGTAAATGATGAGCAATAAAATATTTTGGTGGAAATTGAAGTATGTGTGACATATGAGTGGTTTTTCACCATATGATTCGGTAGTTTTACTACCATAGGGGTGGTTATCCACCATATGATTCGGTAGTTTACTACCATAGGAGGTGATTTATCACCGCCATCATACGTTGGTTTATGAGACTGATCAGTCGACACATGAGCGTCACACTTATGGATAGGACCATCTTCAGGTTTCAAAAGCATTGCTCAATTATGTTATATATGATGAAGAAATAATATGGTTATGATTATGGTTATGATCCAGTTTATGATTCAGCAGTTTTATTATGTGATGAAAATATTTCCATGCATGCTCATGTACATGTATATGTATTAGTAATTATGTGATGCATTATTTTTAACCTTGTTATAAAGGATTAGACATGTTGAGCCCCTAGGCTCACTACGCTTATATGGTGCAGGTGAGCATGATGATGTTTATGTAGCTCCTACCGGTGGTGAGGACTTATGAGCTCACGGAGCAGTGGATCCCGTGATCGTCGCAGCTATTTAGTTTAAAATGTTGAATTTTGAAACATTTTTTATTTTATTATTGTTTTCGCATATGAGTTTTTTTTCAACAGCTTTGTTTATTATTTTAAATTGATGCATGAAACATTTTTAAGGATTTATTTATTTAATATTTTTCAGGTTATTTAAGAAAAAGTATGTTATTTTTATATACATATATGTATGGGCATGTATGTATAGTAGTATCATTTAAAAAAAAAAAAAATTCCGCATTTATTAGTAGTAGGCGTTTCAATAAGCCTATCCCGATGAACATAACAGATCAAAGGGATATGAGAATGATTATCAAGGAACATTTGGACCTTGGTTTAATCAAAGAAGGAGTTTCACCATATAGCAGCCCAGGTTTTCTGGTTAGAAATCATGGTGAAATAAAAAGAGGGAAACCCAGGCTAGTTATTAACTACCAAGGTATTAATAAAATCTTGGAGTTTGATGGGTACTTCATATCAAGTAGAGAACACCTAATTAGCTGTGTACGAAATGCTAGAGTGTTCTCAAAATTTGATTGTAAGTCTGGATTTTACCAGATTCGAATGGAAGAAGGAAGTAAGAAATTCACAGCATTCTCTACTCCACAAGGACACTATATTTGGAAAGTTATGCCTATGGGATTAGCTAATGCACCCCAGATATTCAAAGAAAGATGAATAACCTTTTTAAAGATTATTTCAACTTTATGTTTGTTTATATTGATGATATTCTTATAGCATCAAAAAATATAGACGAACACGTTAAACACTTAGAGATTTTCTCTAAAATTTGTAAACAAGAAGGACTGGTTTCTAAAAAGAAAGCAGTCATAGCAACGAGGAAAATTGAATTCCTAGGTATTGAGATTGATGAAACTGGAATAATTCTACAACCCCATATTATGGGAAAGGTAAAGAATTTTCCAGATAAACTCAAAGATGTAAAACAACTCCAGAGTTTTCTTGGAGTAGTTAATTTTGCAGGGATGTTCATTAACAATCTAGCAATGTACAGAAAGGTGTTCAGTCCTTTGTTAAAAAAGGATGCTAGGTTTATATGGACCGATGACCATACTAAAAGGGTAAACCAATTAAAAGAGATATGTAAGAATCTCCCAAAAATGGCTATACCCGTAGATGAAGATGATCTGGTATTATTTACGGATGCCAGCGACGATTGGTGGGCAGCAGTCCTTACCAAGATCACTTGGGGAAATACCATGCAGATACTGTAGCGGTCTTTTTTCAGAATCTGAGGCCATTAGATGACATATCAACGAGAAGGAATTTTATGCAGTTAAAAGGGCTTTTGAAAAATGGCCATTATTTTTACTTGCTAAAAAATTCACTCTGAAGGTTGATAACACCCAGATAAAAGCTTTCTTAAAAAATAAGATTGAATCTAAACCTGAGAAAGCTAGGTTATTAAGATGGAAAGCATTATGTCAAAATTATATTTTTGATATTGTTATTATTAAATCTCATGAAAATATTCTTGCAGATTTCTTAACAAGAGATGGAAGGCAGTGACGTAGATTCCATCATGAAAATGCAGAGGCATCTCAGGGAACACCTTGGGTTGCTTCAAAATGAGTTCAACCAGTTAGCCATTAATGCTGAAATGGCCGGTAGGTTACAACAAGCTGATCGGATCAAAGTATCTAATCGAATTACAGGATGTATGCAAGCTCAAACACAACTATAGGCTGCTATTCAAGGGCCAATTGTGAAGGCTATAGAAAAACCATTGGTTTTTCATAAACAAGATATGCTAAAACCATTGGTTTTACAAGAACAAGAAATACAACCACCGGTTGTGAAACAAGATGTTGAGGAATCCAAAACTCAAAAAACAAGTGCTAATCTATCATCAGCCTTTGATGATCTGGATGAAGCAACAATTGATGAGGATAACTCATCAAGTCAACCCTCCGCCTCTGGGGTAAAAGAGGAAGAGATTAATCTTAGGCCCAACACTGACAAGGGCAAATCTAAGATTGATACTAATCCATCTATTATTTCTCCATTCCAGGTTTATCAACAAAGGTGGGAGAAATTGAATACAAGGAGTGAAATCAACCCGAACACTTGCAGGGTTGATGTTGCAGGAATATATCCAAGGGTTTGGCTAAAAAATAATGTCAATCCTAAAGATGTAAAACTCTGGTATGAATTTAGGGCTTTGGCCTCAGTTTATACAACGTCACCAAGCTTCCCGGAGATATCACAGTTACCAAAATGGATCCAGGAAGCTGTCCAAGAAACATGGGCAAATAATGATCATTTGTCCAGAGGAGATGTGCTTGAGTTATACTTTTTTAGTGCAGCTCCAGAACCAACAGTGAAAGGATCACACGAATCCTTTCATTTCATCAAGCTGAGGAGACCTGATATAAACAGTCATAAATTTATCAAGGATCCTAAAACTGAAGAAATACCCTTGGTGTCCACTTTCGGGGAAAATGAGATCTCAACCAGAAGGGTATGGGGTATTTGGGTCTGTCTTACTGAGATGGACAAAGTCAAGTTTCCACTCAAATTTTATCAGAATTATGTGAATGGATCGTTCCTGTTGAACACAATGACAGGAAAAACTACAGCATTTGCGGAAGAACTCTTCGAAAAGAAGAGATATCTTTTGTGGAACAACAAGCTGCCGGGGAGTAAAGAAACTCGCCGAAAATTTTGTAACATGGCTCATATTGGACGATGGTCAGAGAATATCTGCCCAGAATGCCCAAATCAGAAGGAGCCAGAATTTGGAAAAACCTTTAGACCCCGAACGGATCGAAAGGATTTTTTCGAGACAAGCAAAGGTGGACAAGGACCACCGAAGATGCGTTTTCACAGGGGCCTACTTCAAAAGCAAAAGATGCCCCGACAACAATAAAGCAGGAATGTGAGGAGAATAAAGCCAAAAGAAAGTGGCAGACATGTGATTCCTCCACTAGTAAAAGATTCCATCAATAATGACATAAAAAATTCCAGACAGCTGCCTCCTCCACTAGTAAAAGATGTCATCAATAATGGCATAAAGAAATACAAGACAGCTGTGAGATTCCCTGAAGTTTCTCGGTGAAACGAGTAGAACTACAGCTATAAATACAGGCATTTGAGGAAGCTGAAGATATCGATCATTCCCTTCAGTTTTTTTACAAATAAATTGTTGTAATATTTCTCTTTCTATTGTATTAAGTTTTCTTTTATGTATTTCAAGAACAAGGCTACTATGAGTAGCTAAACAAGTTGTCTTCTCCTCTTCAAAGGAGTTGATTTATGTAATAATATTATGTCTGAATAAATTTCCTAAATCTCTCGTTCTTCATGCTCATATTTTATAATTAAATTTATATACCATACGCCTTAAGGTAGAAAATGAATTAAGGCTGTGCTGGGTGTCGTTGAAGGAGCTTGTGCAGAAACCATCTGTTGCGACTGCGTGGTTGGAGTGTGAGGAGCACTTCGTAAAATTCGGCAGGTATGACCCGACGATATTATGGTCAAAGAGGTATTTAAATTTAATTCATCTTACGGAAGCATGTTGGACCCTAATCTGGAGTATATCGGCTGGAAACCTTGCGTAACTAATAGTCTTGCATGGCCGGGACTGGTTCGATAGATATAACAAAGCCACGTACAAAGGATTAGTTTCAATTATATTTTAATTCAAATATGGGGACCACTAGGGAGTGAAAATAAAGAAAAGGGTGGGTAGGGAATTAAGTTAAAGAGAAGTTTGGTAGTAAGAAGTTTAAAATAATTTGCCCATATATATATATACATTTCGGCTTTCGCACGGCGAAATTTTGTCGCCGAGTCACCCGACATTTGATAACCTGGCCCAATTAAAGTTGAGGGGAAATATGTAAGTTTGGGTTAAATCTTGGTGGAATCTGGCCCAAAACTTAATAGCTAACCCAATTAGAATCGGAAAGGAGTTTTAAATTGAATTTGGGCCAAAAGTTGCGACTTAAGGTGGAACTTGGACGGTTATCAAAGATTGGGTAGCTAAAAATCCCATTAAAATTTATGTTATTTTTAAAATTGAGTATTGTTAATGTAAGGGATATCATGGTTCATAAAAATTATCAGAATCAGATGTTGTCACTAGGTGTTGACAACATCCTACACAACATGCAGCGGAAATATTAAAACATGAATAGTAACAGCAAACCAACAATAAAAATACTCAAGAGTAAATATGCACAAGTACTAAAGTAATAAAAGGTTGCGCATACAAATATATTCAGATGTTGTCACTAGGTGTTGACAAAATCTTCAATAACACCTTGATTACCATGCATCAGAATTTTTGAAAGCATGAATAAAATAGATAAGCAACCAAACAAATCAGACTCAAATATTTAAGCAAGAGTATAAAATACTCTTGCAGCGCCTCAGGACAAAACTTTCACTAGAAAATAATCAAAGAGTTTTACAAATCCTAAAACTAGTGAATTATTGTAAAAATCAATTTTCTCAAAACATGTGAGAAAATAAAGAATAAAACAAATAAACCAACTCCTAAAAGTCTACTGAAGGTAGACAAGAAAATCAAGAGAATAGAGTTGGCCCTAGATGCCAAAACACGAGAGCAAAAAGGCTTTCAATCTTTGATCTTCAATTCTCAATCAACATGCTCTCAAACTCTTCACGGCATCTATAGAAAATAACTTCAACAAATAGACAAGGACTCTTCAACGTGAAAGCACTCCAGAAAGTCGAGTTCCTTGTCTTCTACACTTAAGCTCTCTCGTCTCTCTCTTTTATTTTGTACGCTCAAATTCTCATCTACGGCTTGAGATCTCTCTTTTCTGCGCTCTCTCGTTTTTCTCCAAGCCGCATCAATCTCTACACCCTCTTCTTCTATTTAAGCATGTCAGCTTATCTCCAAAAAGACTTGATCATATTCCCTTTCAAACTTGAACCAATCTACAAAGATAAGGAAATAATATTAAGTTAAGAGATAAAGATATATTATGATAAGTGCATAATATCTCTTACAAAATAATCAAGTGAATATTTAAGCTCTTTAAGATATATGAATATCTTATTCTATAATAAAAAATTCCTATTTAAAATATCTCAAATACTTAGATAAGAAAAAGTATCAATCCAAGAAAGGCAAAACACCACAATAAATCTTTCACAATATAGAAAAGATATCAAGGATTTTATTCCTTTCAATCTCCCCCTTTTTGCCTTTCTGGACAAAACTTCTAAAAGAAAATCAGCAACTCTCCCTGAATATTAATTCTCAGAACTCCCCCTGAGTTTAAACTTCTCAAATCAGTTCTCCCCCTGAATTTGATCTTTCAATTCTGAGTGTTGTCAAGAATGTTGGCAACACCTGCACACAACACTTGACAAGATCAAAAAATACTTAATACATTTTCAGAAGTGAATCACAAAACATATTTAATCAATTCAGCACACATCACAACTCTCCTGAATATCAATTCTCTCCCTGAAGACAAAAATACATTCTCCCCCTTAGTCAAAGCTTGGATGTTGTCGAGGATGTTCCCAACATCTCCTCACAACACTTAAGTCAGAGCAGAAAAAACTTAGAACAAATCAAAGAGTCATAATCAAACAAGCTAACAATTGATTAGAACCAGATCAGAGCAAAAACATAAAGACAAGTCAGAGCAGAGCAAAATAAACCACAAAAAATTAAACTTAATGCTCTGTGATGATCTATCATTTCTTTCGCCAGAACTAGCTTCTTCTCCTTCAGAACCAGAGTCACTATCTTCTCCATCAGAGCTAGAGCCACCAGATTCAAAATCTTCTCCCCCTTTTTGTCCAGAAGAGGTACCTACACCAAGAAAAATTCTATATTAAGACATAAGAGATTCATAGTAAGCAATGTCTTCTTTGGCTTGTAAAATCTTCTGTTCAACATGCAGCATCTGGGATTGAATAAAGATAGAATCCCGTTGTTGAAGTAGGAGGAACAAATATGGCAGTGGCAGGGGAGGTGTTGGCAACATCTGCCACAGCATCTGCAGCAGCACCTGTTTCTGACCAAGGTAGGTCCAATTTCATGTTACCTCTAAGTAATGCTGGTACAAGATTCAGTACCTCAACAACAGCAGATAAAGGATCATCATCATGGTTTTCAAAATATTGAGATACTAGCACATCAAATATCAAATAAGGAAACATGAGCATGTAAGATACTAACCCACAGTTTGCATATTGCATAACTGTAGTAAAACACAAGCTTTTCAAAGTTTAAAGCTGCTCCAGTTCCTACAACAAATATCACACCAGTTTGTTGTTTGGTGACAAACGTGAAATTTGTGGACGGAGTCCAAGTCTTGATTGCAGTCTTGTAAAGAACATAAGCTATCTTATAAGAGTAGGCTGCACATCTTTTTCCACCTAGGGTGAGTTAAAGAATCCATTAATCACAGTAGGACTAAACTCGAAAATATGAACCCTCACATGAATTTTCCCAAATTTTGTGAAAGAGGGTTCGGCACAGCTTTAGTCAAATTTTAGTATAATTCCAAGACCATAAGTCTAAAGTAAAAAGTAGCATATATCACAGTAGCGAACATATTTCTGAGGTGGAAAATTTTTACCAGACTTTGTGTGCCATATGCTTTCAAATCAATGGTGTGGTCCTCAAAGAAGTCACAATTGGCATAGTGTTGCCAATCGTTTGCAGCATTTTCAGAAAAAAACAGAGGAATAGGATTGGCTTACTTGGTATTTTTCATCTAAGGTGTTGTCTAGGGTGTCAGCAACACCTGCAAAAACATCTTCCGCAGAAACAGCAACACCGGCTTCCTACAGAAAGGTGTAATAACAGTGACAGTAGCCAGCAAATTCCGAATTTTGTCAGCAGGAATGTCAGCAGCATCTGATGCAACATCAGCTTCAGAGGCAAATTCCTTAGAGTCTTCATCAGAGAATGCAAGGGATGGATTAGCAGTAGTAAAAATTACCATCAAAGATGGATCAGCAGCAGTAACAATGACCATCAAATATCTCAATTTTTTTAAAAAAATAATCCTCTAAGATGTTGTCAGAGGTGTTGTCAACATCTGACTCAACATCTTCTTTGTAGCTCATCTCTGTTTGAATATCAGTGAATCAAAATTCTTCTCTGCCATAAAATTTTGAACAGTTAGAATAAGAAGAGAAGAATTTGACAATAATGCAAGGACCGACAAAATTCTATAGAAGTGATAATGTGGTGAGGGTGATCAAAGAGTAACAAGACTATTAAATATTCTGATGATAAGATCAAATCTAAACAACAAACCCTTCACCTCTTAATCACTCGGTCGCAATTAATGTTCCCTAACAGTAACAATTGCCAACGTTAAAATGGATTTTCAAATCATTATGGCCACAAATTTCCGAATTAAGGCAATAAATCAAGCCAATTTATTTTCACAAAATTTCCATAAAGAAACTCCACATCGAAATAAACTCCACTAAAAACACTTTCAATCACAAAACAATTCGAAATATTAGTGGATTGGGCAAATCACTAAATTTTGCTTATTTTGAACTTCAAACTTCTCAGCAAGATATATTCACCATAAAATAAATATGCATGTCCTAATTATGTCTAAAAATAGAGTGTAACAATGCAATGAAGTGCAATCACATGCAAAATAATATGTTGACAAGTGAGGTGTTATCTACGATATTGGCAACATATTTCAGCAACACTTCAGGATTCTCAAAAAATTTTATTTCCAGATAGCCATTAAATTCATTATTACAGAAGTGGTAGCCTGCACACTAAAGGAACGATCTTCAACGGACCCCTTTAGGTAGCTTTTTCCATTTGCTTCTGATTTTCAATCAAATTTGATGATTGAGATGATCTCTTTTAACTATTTTGTTATTTTGAGTTTCTGAATTTGCGAAATCACTTTTCACTTGGGACATGATCATGGAATACACGAACATCCCTCCACTACTTCGTGATTTAGTCAGAACTCTTCTTCAATTAAATCTCATTAAACTGTAAAATAATTTGCAAAGAATCCTGAGTGAAAACTGGTCAATGGTTACAAAGTATCCAACACATCACAAAGCAGAATGAATGCATGAATGCAACATGCCTAATGAACCTAAAGATGCACATGCATGAAAAGGTGTTGTCGCAGGGTGTTGGCAACACTTCAGACAACATCTCAGTTCTGTCTATAATGCACACATATTGAGAGACTTCCTTAGATTGAAAAATCTCTCGAAATACAATGCTTTGGTGAAAATATCAGCTAATTGGTTATCCGTTCTAATAAACTCAATACATATCATGCCTTTCTCGACCAAATCTCTAATGAAGTGATGTCAAATGTCTATGTGTTTGGTTCGAGAGTGTTGTACTGGATTTTTGCATATATCAATAACGCTTGAATTATCATAGTACACATTCAACTAAGCATGATATCTAGCCCAGTAGCACAAAAAAACAAGATACTTTCAATTATGCTTCTGTAGAGGGTGTTGTCAACACCTTCGACAACATCTTCCCTCGACAGTTTTTCACTTGACATCATTGGTGTACGCATGTGTTTACAATTTTCATTCAAATACTTTTTCACAAGATTTCTAGCATACTGTATTTGACACACAAAAATTCCACCATGCATTTGTTTCACTTGCAATCCCAAGAAATAATTCAATTCACCAACTATACTCATCTCAAAATTAGACGACATGCACTTCACAAATTCATCAACAAGTTTTTCACAAGAAGCACAAAAGATTATGTCATCCATATAAACTTGGCAAATAAGAATATTACCTTGAGACTTTTGCACAAACAATGTCTTATCAATCTCACCTCTTTTGAATCCAAGATTGAGCAAGTATTTGGTTAATCTTCCATACCATGCACGTGGTGCTTGCTACAATCCATACAGTGCCAACCTTTTTGGGTTCACTGTTTGACACAAAACATAAAAATCTTACCTGTGAAAACGTGGAGCTCATGCAAATTAGTCCAGCCATATTTTGATAATCCACATTTTCTTTCCTTCGGGTTTGCATATCTCCATGCACATCTCCAATGACTTGTGAGGTTGGGTGATTCTTTTGAATTCTGCTTGGAACATTCTTTCCAGCTTCGTTTACCTCATGGTCCTCATCAATATTCTCATCAGTAGGCTTTTCAACTTTTATTTCTGGAATCTCAGCAGGAGGTGTTGTCAGAGGTGTTGGCAACACTCCTTGGACAGCATCTAAATTTTCAGAATTATCCAGCAGATCATAAACTTCATTTTCGACAGTTTCTTCTTCAGATCTGCAAAATCATCAAATACAACATCAATAGACTCAAAAATTGTTTCAGTTCTTAAGTTAAACATCATGTAAGCTCGAATATCCGAAGAATAACCTAAGAACAAACACTTCTCATTTTAGCATCAAACTTTGCAAAATGATCAATATCATTCAAAACGTAACATACACAGCCAAAAACAAGAAAGTACTTAAGGTTTGGCCTCTTTCCCATGAGAGTTTCATTAGAAGTCATAGTAGAACCATTCCTCAAGTATACTCAATTTGAAATGTGACGTGCTGTGATTAAGGCTTCTGCCCAAAAAAAGTTTTGAGATATTTTCAGAACTTAACACCACTCTAGCCATCTTTTGCAAAGTTATATTCTTTTTTTTTTTTTAACAATTTCATTCTATTGTGAAGTTTTAGGAGCAGAGAATTCATGAGAAATACCTTTCTTACCACATAAATTCTCAAAAGAAAAGTTTTCGAACTCCTTATCATAATCAGTGTGAATTCTGGTCACCTTCAAGATTCACAATCCTTGTGAGCAAATTCTTAAAAATATCAAATATATCTGATTTTTCTCTCACAAATATTACCCAAGTATATGGTGAAAAATCATCTACACAAACAACAGAATATTTATTACCTCCACAGTTTTCCACATCAATTGGACCCATCGAGTCCATATGTACAAGCTGAAGACAGAGTGTTATTTCAGATGTTGACAACATCTAGTGTGACACCCTGACCTGCTTCTTTTCGACATGCCTCACAAACAATTGGAATTCCAGATTTCAAATTAGACATACCTCTAACAGCATCAAACTTACTTAAGTTCTTCAAATTCTTGAAGTTTGCATGTCTCAACTTTTGATGCCATAGGTTAAATTCATCCACCTTTGAATGTCTACATATCATCTCCTCTCCAAGTTGATAGAAATTATCAAACGATCTCGTACCTGTCATCAAACACATGTCAGAGCTATAAAAAACTTTGCATAATTTCTTATCAAATTGCACATGCAAGTTGTCATCACAAAGCTGGCTAATGCTTATTAAATTTGCAGTTAGTCCTTCAACATGTAGCACGTTGAAAAGTTTAGGGAGCCCATCAACATTCAGCGTGCCTTTTCCTGCAATATTTCCCTTTGAACCTCCTTCATAAGTCACTTTTTCACTCTTTTGTTCAACATAATCTGTGAGAAACTTTCTAGAACCTGTCATATGATGTGAGCTACCGCTATCAAAGTACCAAGCACCTGAAACATTAGTTTTTGAAGCAGTATAAATCATATAGCATTGAATATCAGCTTTTGGTGCCCAAACCTATCTTACAGTAGATCTGTTTCTGGAGATGTTGTGGAAAGGTGTTGGCAACACCTTAGGCAACACTTTCGGTGCAGATCTCAGCCAATAATCTTCCTGCAGCTTAAAACAGTATGGTTTGATATGACCAGGTCTATGACAGTAATGACATACAAACTTACGCTTTCTCCCAGACTTTATAGGAACAGTAGGTTGTGGCTTTGGTTTTGGAGGATCGGTTGTTGTGATCTTTTCTGTTAAGCTTCCTGGACAACTATTTTCTTTGACAAACACATGAGCTTTTGAACATTCACCAACCTCAAATTTACTGTTCTCAAAACCTAGTCCAGCCTTACCATCTCTTCCCATCATGAGCAAAGAATCAAGCTTGGTTGTGCCTGAGTTGAATTTAGCCAGTGTAGCCTTAGCTTTCATGAGTTCATCCTTAACCTGACTCAATTCCAGATCCTTCTTACTCAGCATAACTTCAAGTCTTGACATATCAACCTTCAAATCAGAATTTTCTCTTGAAAGAATAGCATTCGTTTTATTCCTTTCAATCCAGTCAACATGTAGCTCTTCAAATTGCACTTGCACATTTTTCAGAGACATTCTTTCATCACCTACATCAGAATTACACACATTATCAGTAGTAAAAGAATTTAAACATACTGACCTTTGGGAGATATTGCGTCTAGGTGTGGCAACACCTGCGGCAACACCTAAAGGATTGACTTGCATAAGCTTCTTTCTTTCCATCAAAGCTGTCAGGGATGTGTGGCTTTCTTCTTCATTTTGTTCTTTACCTTCTTCAGAATATTCACCACTCAAAGATGCGTTCATCCCTTTCCGAAACCTGTTTGCACATTCATTGGCAAAATGACCATAGCCTTGACATTCATGGCATTGCACCGTGTCAATCTTCTTTGCAGTAGGCTTTTTCTTTCCTTCCAGCATAAGTAGAGGCTTTTGAGGATCAGGAAACTTCCTTGATGATTGATCAGGCTCGCCTATTTTCAGAGTTTTGTTAGCAGCCGGAAAAAGTGGAGCTTTGAGTTTCTGATCGGTCTTCTTTGTCTCCCTCATCTTCTTTAGATAATCACCAAATTTTTTTTGTGATGAGTGACAACGAGTTATCTCCAAAATCCGATTCAAATACTTCTTGAGGTTTGAAGAATGAGTTTGCTGTTGTTGACTCCATAATATTCCTGAAAAAATAATCCAGAATCAGCTCTTAGTGTATCAAGAGTAGGCTCTGATACCACTTGTAAGGGATATCATAGTTCATAAAAATTATCAGAATCAGATGTTGTCACTAGGTGTTGACAACATCCTACACAACATGCAGCGGAAATATTAAAACGTGAATAGTAACAGCAAACCAACAATAAAAATACTCAAGAGTAAATATGCACAAGTACTAAAGTAATAAAAGGTTGCGCATACAAATATATTCAGATGTTGTCACTAGGTGTTGACAACATCTTCAATAACACCTTGATTATCATGCATCAGAATTTTTGAAAACATGAATAAAATAGATAAGCAACCAAACAAATCAGACTCAAATATTTAAGCAAGAGTATAAAATACTCTTGCAGCGCCTCAGGGCAAAACTTTCACTAGAAAATAATCCTAAAACTAGTGAATTATTGTAAAAATCAATTTTCTCAAAACATGTGAGAAAATAAAGAATAAAACAAATAAACCAACTCCTAAAAGTCTACTGAAGGTAGACAAGAAAATCAAGAGAATAGGTTGGCCCTAGATGCCAAAACACGAGAGCAAAAAGGCTTTCAATCTTCGATCTTCAATTCTCAATCAACATGCTCTCAAACTCTTCACGACATCTACAAAAAATAACTTCAACAAATAGACAAGGACTCTTCAACGTGAAAGCACTCCAGAAAGTCGAGTTCCTTGTCTTCTACACTTAAGCTCTCTCGTCTCTCTCTTTTATTTTGTACGCTCAAATTCTCATCTACGGCTTGAAATTTCTCTTTTCTGCGCTCTCTCGTTTTTCTCCAAGCCGCATCAATCTCTACACCCTCTTCTTCTATTTAAGCGTGTCAGCTTATCTCCAAAAAGACTTGATCATATTCCCTTTCAAACTTGAACCAATCTACAAAGATAAGGAAATAATATTAAGTTAAAGAGATAAAGATATATTATGATAAGTGCATAATATCTCCTACAAAATAATCAAGTGAATATTTAAGCTCTTTAAGATATATGAATATCTTATTCTATAATAAAACAATTCCTATTTAAAATATCTCAAACACTTAGATAAGAAAAAGTATCAATCCAAGAAAGGCAAAACACCACAATAAATCTTTCACAATATAGAAAAGATATCAAGGATTTTATTCCTTTCAGTTAATCTAAAAATTTGTTATGATATGCAAATTATTTACTTATTGAAGTTTTATCCCGTAATTGAAAAATAAATCACGAGGTACTTATATTTTTTCTATTTTTGTTACAAATATAATTCAAAATAAATTTTGTTAAACAGTTTACAAACTTCGGGAGTTCGGGTTATACGCCTACCCACTTTATATACATGCTAATAAATGTGGGATACCTTTTGTCATGATTCAAAAACAAATATAATTCAAAATAAATTTTGTTAAACAGTTTACAAACTTCGGGAGTTCGGGTTATACGCCTACCCACTTTATATACATGCTAATAAATGTGGGATACCTTTTGTCATGATTCAACAACAGTTTGGTAAACATTTCGACCCGTTGTGGCATAATATATTAATATTCGAGATAATAGCGCATAGTGCATACAAGTTACAACATACATAAAAATGAGAAGAAAACTAAAATAAAGCAGTATTTGCATATGTTTTGAAAAATGATTATGAACTTTTATTTATTTTTTTAAGAGTAAAATTCATTTTGGTCTATTGATGAAAGTCAAATTGATTTATTAAACACTGAAAATTATTTAATTAATGTGTGATCAAGTTATAAAGTCAATTTTACACTTTACTTAAATTATTTATAACTCCAATATTATTTTTAAATTCAAACAGATACATATTTTATTTTCAAATTATTCTATTAATTATTAGTATATAAATAAATATATCTATATTATAATAAATATATCGTACTTATTATATATAAACACTATAAATATTAATTAATACAAATTACATATACACACTCACACACACACACATATATACAACAACAGATAAATTTTATATTCAAAATTAATATATATTAAAAATATTTTTAAATATATGTATACTAAAATGATGTTTTTCGTTTTATCTATGTTATAACATTATCATTCATATTAATAAAATTATAATTTATCAATAAATCAGAATATACGAGCTAAAATTTAATGTAATATATTTATAAAAATATTATAAAATAAATATTTAATTAAAACCAAAGAAGGGAGGTGGGTGCGACCGCCTCTCTCAACTCCTCCCAATATCTTCTTTTATTTTAATTTTTTTTTAATTTTAGCATTCTCCTTGCCTTTTTATTTAGTCAAGAAAAAACCTCTTATAGTGTTCCAATGGTGTTTAAGTTAGTGAATTAGGTAATAAATATTGGCTAGTAATCAGATGTAATTTGATTCACTCTACCACATAATTTTGGACCAGTATGTTGCACAGAGCTTGCTCAATACGATTTATCTAACTAGCGATCCATAGTCCTACTAAGTTTTTTAAATTACTCTCGATCCACAAACACAATTGTTAATTAAAAATATACTATTATTAATATTTATTTCAATATTATTTAAAAAAATAACGATAAAAAAATTTCGTCTTCCTCAATTAAATTTCCTAGTTCTGTCCCTACTTATGGGTAAGTACAAATAGGCATGGATTGTTTATATCACCTTCCATCAAACGCATTTCATCCATCGCGCGAGGCTGTGAAAAGTTTCAAAAGGGAACAAGCTAGCTTATATATATATACTTGCAACCAAGACAAGAATTTTATTATACATCTTGTTGAATAAGAGAGTGTGATCGATGTCACACACATATATATATATATATTGTCTTTTAGTTCCTGCAGGAATCTCAATAAATGTTCATTGACCTTCTTGTATTTTCACCATTGCAAGATCTCTACGGCCACCACATCTAGGTCACATTTCATAGTTCCCTGTAATATTTTCACACATTATTACTATATATTTTTCTCCACAATTTTTTACACACAGAAGAACGTTTTAATCCTTTTGTGTGGAGATTCTTTTTGATCATTTTTAAGTTCATTTCCAAGTGAAGGCTTGCAATTGTAGGGCGATGATATCTTGGCTGTGTTCATGAATCCTATAAATTTTGTTCAAGGGAGTACTATAAGTTAATGTATATATTCATAACTTCTATATCTTTAAAAGATCACAATTAATCCATGCTACTCCATTTCAATATTTATGTCTATGATTCTAGCCATGATTTGTGGCTATATTTTTCTTGATCTTAATTGCTTGCAAAATCCCTTTGGATGTTTGTCACCTGATCTTCATCAATCCGAGATCATCATAATTCATAACTTCTTTTTGTCGATTTATGTCGGTACGTACTTTTTTTAATGATATTTTTTTCCAATATTTTTTTTGTCGCTTTCGTGTTATCATGAAACATGATCAAAGATTGAAGAAATTATTGTCAGTTTATTTTTTTCAAATCCAAATTTATGAACTTTTATAATTTTCCACATCGCACAATAATTGCATGCATGATTTATGCAATATACTTGTTTACATAAATGAATAGACATATCACTCTTAATTTCATTTTTAATTTAATATATTTTTTGAACATGTCAATAATTTATATATACCTTGTGCAGATGTTGTTCTTTCCTTATATTTTTCGTTGACCTGCTGCATTTAACCATTTTTAAAAATGAGTAAATCCAAAGTGTTGCACTTGTTAACTCATACAAACCATGCATATCCTAGCTAGTACTTATCAAAATCAATACAGAACAAAATTAATTAACCATGTACTTTATGCTAATCTATATATTTGCATAATTTTTCATGCATGCAGGCAACTGATCTTTAATCTTAATTAATTGCATGGAGAACAACGGACACCAAAATCCCAACAACAACGGGGGGTAACATCGATCTTTCGTTAAGATTGAGCCTTCCCTACTATGATAGACTAAGATCACAAGATAACAATAGAGGAATACAACAACATGGCCTGGTACACGTACTACAATATATGTATAATTATCTTCTTTTATTTTTATTTTATTTGGAAATTAGTTCACACTTTGTTGTTTATATTCTGTAATATATATATAATATTGTTCAATTAGGGCATCAATGTTCCCATCCAATTGGAAGCTCCTATTGGACAGGCCCCGGCAAACATTGCTCCCATAGTGGTAAAAGTATGCCAAGAATGTGGCAGAGCAGACACGCCGCTCTGGAGAAGAGGACCAGGCGGCCCACAAGTAACGACTAATTAATATATATTTATATATTATCATTATAATTATATATATCCATGTGTGCGTGTGCGTGTGCGGTGTACGTGTACGTGTACGTGTTTAATTTATACATAATTTTAATTGTACGTACGTGCAGACATTGTGCAATGCATGTGGAATACGCCATGCAAGAATGATGAGAAGAAATGTGGAGGGATAGAGAAGGGGAAGATGATGATGAAAGTCCTTAGGATTTTATTTTTTTCTCTCTTATTATCAGTATGTTAAATTTGTACGTACGTATTTTGTTTTGAATTAAAATATGATTTTATCACTTGAAAATCAAAGAGAAATATTCAAATTTGCTTACGAGTTTGTTAATAAATCCTTTCTCCATATATTATATATGCCATGAAAAAAAAATTTGAACCACTTCTACTGATGAAAAGTATCATGAATTAATTTGCATGCATGCATTCTTTTTGTGCAAGCACTGTGCAACATATGTGCGCTAGCAAGAATTAGGACAAAAAAGGAAAACGAGAAGTAAAGATCGTTTTATTTGAAAATAAAACATGAATTGGGACTAAAAAAAAAAGGTTAAAAAGAATACATTTAATAAAAACTGGAACAGAAATAACAGTACTCTTTTTAACTTAGAAAACTTAAGGTAGCTTAAATATTAAAATAGAGTAAATATTACTTTCATTTCTACGAAATTAATAAAATACATGGAATCTTTACATTTATTACATATATATTGACCATGCTAATACGTGTGACCAAAGTGTATTTTTTATATAAAATTTTAGAGTACAAATAAAGTCCACTGGGACATGCATGACAAAAAAGCAGTGAAATATTCGACCATAAAATTGTTTTGTATAAATACAATGAAACTGATTGAAAGCAGTAAATATCCATCTTTGCATTTTTTTTAATAAAAAAAACCCAAAAAAATAAAACAGTACCAAATATTTCACAATGTTTGTGCTGCAAGGCGAGTATGGATTTATGTCATATCGACATTTCGGTATACCGAAATTTCGGTATGGTATGCGGTATTCAACGAATACCGCGGTATACCGTACCGAACCACCCCTAGTAATGACAAGATACTATGGGTAAATCTGACTATTTGAGTAGTAATGGTGTATTTTTCTTTTTTTTTTTTTTTTTTTTGAGGAGAGGATATACTTGTTTTCACCTTAACCATTAAATGATTTGGTTCCTAGCTTTAGGGGTGGTATACCATACCGTACTTTATCAAAAATCGCATATTGTATATTGTGTCAAAAATTATGATATAAGAAAATGTTATATCAGATATCGTAACGAAAATTGGTATACCAAAATTTTCAGTACATGTAAATAATATACTGATCATACCGAATTTTTATGGTATACCGAAATTTTGGTATGATATCGGTATATATCGTTTTATACAGAAAAAAACCGGTAGACGGTATATACCAAAATTTTAAATTTCATATCGTTATAGTACCGAAAAATTTGGTATCGTTACCGTACTGTATCGAAAATTCGATATTTTTTTGGTACGATAACTTCGCTATACCAAAAATTCGGTATTTTTTCCACCCTACCTGGATCCCTTCCAAAACTAAAATCTTCTGGAAGGGTCAAGGGAGTGTTCGGAAAATCTTTTAGAAACAACTTTCTAAATTTTAACTTGGTCGAAGTGCTTTGGGACGTTTGTGAATACTTGATTTTGAAACAAATTCTATAATTTTTAACCAAAAATGAAATAAGGTTGTGATATTTTTTTAGCTTTTGCTTTCGTGTTAATATTTTTTAATTATAACTTGAGATTTGTATTTTTAAAAATCTTATCATATTCCATATTTGTCCTCATTTATTTTTACCATACTTGCACTAGTAGAAAAATTGCGTAAGATTTCGGTTAATAACCGAAGTCGTAGGAACTTAATTAATTACCGAAGTAGTGTCACGTGAAGTAATAGGGTACTTTTTTACTTCGCTGAATCGCCGAAGTCTTATACCTTAAATTACCGAAGTCTTTGGTCATTTTTTGGAGGCAGAATTGGACCGGTGTCGAAGTAAAAACATATATTTTACTTCGCTCATTTCATAAGTTACGAAGTCAAACATATGCTTATACTTCGCTTATTAATGAAATTACTGAAGCCATAGAATAGCTTTTACTTCATCAATTTCGTTAACAGGCGAAGTGATATAATATCTTTTACTTCATTAATTTCCTATATTACCGTAGTAAAATGCATTTTTCTACTTCGTCTATTAATGAAATTGCTGAAGTAATAGAATTTGTTTTACTTCGATATTTTTATTAAAATACGAAGTAGAAGATAATGATTTACTTCGTTTATTCTAAAATTTCCGAAGCAATAGAACACATTTTCTAAATTAAAATTTAGATACAATAATGCCATAAATATATTTTGAAACATAAAAATACACTATTAATATTAATAAATCCATCCCAAAACGACACATACATATCAACAAGTACTCTATCCACCAGAATAACCCGAAATTATATGCACATATCCACACATATTTCCTCAAAACTAAACGTGTACACATCCACACTTATTTCCTCAAAAATAAGTATTATCCCAATTTGAAATGACATATTCAACCACCTAAACGTGTACACATCCACACGTATTTCCTAAAAAAAAAGTATTATCCCAATTTGAAATGACATATTCAGCCACCTACATGCGAGTAGACAAATTCATTCCATTCACTTCTAACTTCATCAAATTGTTCTTGACTGTACGCCTTATTCTTGACGCATCCTGCAAACTGAAATTCAAAAAAATATAGGAATGTCACGGTAAACCAACAAGGAAACTAGTTGCAAACTATTATCCAAAACAAAGGTAGCAACCTATTTTCAAAGACAGCATCCTGCAAACTAGAAGTGAATGATTTGAAATAAAAAACAAAGGCTGCATCCATTTTATTTGTATTAAATCGTCTTTGTTACCTGACATACGACCAAATTACATGTATATATATTCACTTAACTGTTATTAATGTGAGGCCACCCTCCAATGAGCTGTAACTTTTAACAAGAGGTTTCCAGAATTTAGTGAACCTATTTTACATATGTTATCATACACTTGTCCATATCCTTGCAATTAGGACCACTGTATACTGCGATCTTCAGCAACTAGCTAGAGCTAAGTCATGCATCGTCATAACTTATATATAACTTATATACGAAAATAGTTAATACAAATTGTTATGGGATTGGAGTTCATTTTATAAGTTATTTTATAAACTATTTTAAACGCTTATTTTCAATCAACAAGAGACAAAACATCACGTATATGTTTGAAGGAAAAAAATACAGTGAAGAAGAAGAAGTTGTCGAGCAATTTAAGAAAAAGTAGAATGCATGGACACAACTAGAACCACGTAATTAGTTAAATACATTGTTCGAATCCTTAAGCTTATCCTCATGCAATAGGAGAAGCAACACTTGCAATAAACAAAGGAACAAAAACAAGGCAGAATTTCAAACAGAGGACTCAAAAAATCTTCAAACAAGCTTATAGTTTCTAACATTATGCTTAATTGTTAATCGAATTTTGAAAGGAAGCATAAAATAAAATTTGCAACTCACCATCCTCTTCCATCTCTACATGTTTTGAATCATCAAAAAAGAAATCTGTAAATTAATAACTTGGGAAAAAAACAATACCCCTATTAAAAGGAAAGAGCGTGAGCTAACTTTCATATATGTGCTTGGTGGACGTGAGCTAACTTTCATATAGTAAATTATATCGCTTTAGTCGGTAGTTCAAAAAATTATTATATATGTAATAATATGTTACAGACCCAGCTTCTTTCCTTGGGCATTTCGATTCTCATTTCACCCTTCAGAAACTTCCAGATATTTTTGTCTCTTATTTTAACCAACGAATTTTATACACTGACTAAATTTGCTATCGTTCATCTCAAGGTTCTTATCTATACCTTAAATTTTCTGCTAATGGATTTGCATAGTGGTATTAACGTACAGATAAAACATAAGACAGAAACATGATCTGGCATAGCGGTAAAAGCAAGCACTCCTCCAAAATACCTCAATATCGCATAAAACTGCAATGACTTTTAGTTATTTGCTAAAAACAAGAACTATTTTAGGAGGACGCACTCCTCCAAAATACCTCAATATGACATAAAATTGCAACGACTTTTAGTTATTTGCTGAAAACAAGAACTGGTTTAGGGATTTTGGTCGTACCTAGATGCAGGGCACTCGAACATCTTTTTGGCGCTGTACTATGGTGCCGATGCTCAAAGAACGGGAGAAATCCCCTCCCATGTAGAATTCCTCTCCCAAAGTACTGCTTCATAGCAGAGTGCTGCTTCAAATAGCTAGCTAGAAATCCTATGATCCAAAACATAAAAAGCACAATCTCCATTACACAAACACACAAAAGAGAAGAAGAAAATTTCATACCAGCAACAAAAATGCTGACTACTATCACCACTTTTTGAAATTCTCCTGCCATCTCAGATAATTCTGCAATCCCCAGGGATAATGCCCCAGCAGATAAGGTCCCCAATGCACGATTAATCCTTTATTAAGTGTACCCCTTACAAATATATACCATACATAGATTTCATCTTCTAATTCTATGATGAACATGTTAGTTTACACTTTATTGGACCACGAATCTACTGTTACACTAAAAGCCATATCTAGAATAATTCAAGGTAGTGTACTGGTGCTTTTGTCTACGTGAACATCTCAGATTTCACTTTTGCATTCCCGGAAAGGTTCATCCTAGCAGACATGACCATCTGAATCAAAAAATAAATAATATTATAAAGTTAATCATCAATAACAATGGAACCATAATAGAATAATGTTGTAAATCACTACAAGAAAAATGAGTATTTGCAGCGCGACATCAACAGCGTACAATAAAAGTACGCCGTCAATGATATTATTTACGGCATGCCCTTTAGTGTGCTGTCAAAAGTTAGTATTAACAGCGCGCTTCGTGCTGTTAATAGTCTTAAAATAGAATTCAATATTTACCGCCCGCGGTTTGCTGTTAATACGCTTGATATATTTCGGTCAAGCAGGGTTCAACATTCTTAAAGATCATTTACCTCTGCATATTACCTCTATTTTCTTTCTTCCACCGTCGACTTGAGGTAATCTTCTTCTTCTCATTTTCTCTCGATTTATGACCGAAACCCTATGTTTTCTCCCTAAATTTTTGTGTTGTTTGATAAATCACTGCAAGTAATCCGCCGTCGAACTTCCAATAGAATAATTTACAGGTACTCAGAACAAGAAATTGAGATGCGAGAACAAGAGAAGCCCACATCTCTCGCACGACGAAGAGAACAATAAATTGAGAAGCAACATGTACTCTTCTTCTTCAAGAATGCACTGAAGTTCTCTGGTTTGCTAAATCTCGGGGCTCTATTTTCATTCTCTCTGTTGATAAAATACTTTCTGTCGAGGATTCATGTAGGTAAGTTTTTGAATCCAAAAGTTTCTGCTTATTCATTTGCTTTAGGATTTGTATATGTTATTTCTTTTCATTTTGTTTTTGTTTCTTTTCGTTTGTCTTCGTTTTGTTTATTGACAGTCTTGGAGAATATGCTGCTGAAATCTTGTTTGCTATACCTAAGAATAAAAGTGCTCTATACAAATTGGATTGTTCGTCACTAGTGATTGATTGGTGGACTTTGTTCTAGGTGAATTTCTGATGCTTTTGGGTTGCTGGGTTTGTGTTCAATATGTTTTTTTTTCTTCTGCATAGATGCATTCAAATTATTCCTCTTATTTTCAAGGTTAATGATCTATATGATCTTTTGGGCAAGTTTGGAATTTTATATTCTTATGGCTAGTTGCATTAGGGGGGCTGACGTGAATCCTTGGCTGGTCATGTTTGCAAAAGTTTACCCTTTTTTGGAGGAGATAAGATTAAAGAGAATGACTGTTAGTGAATAGAGCTTGGAGACAGGAGTTATTGGCTAAGTCATTCCCGGGCTTCAAGGCTTTATCTTTGTCAAGTTGTGATGGATTCAGTGATGATGGGATCAAAGCCATTGCCACTTATTGCATGTAAGGCCAGTTTTTAGAAATTTTTCTTCTTGATGCTGGTTTAAAATTTCTTTGGTTTCCTACAAATGTAAGTGTGTTTTTTTTTGCATTTGATATGTGGCTTTAGATGCTAACAAGTCAGATTTATTCAAGATTTTATCTTCTTGGCAATAAAACAAGGGTCTTTATTATGCTTTTAGTTGTTTGTAGAACATCGGTGCCTTTAGTCATATTCCTTTTTAATGTACAAATCTAGGGTCAAAATTGTTAGACGTCAGCTGTATTTTATGTACGGTACATTGCTCGTACATAAATAGATTGCAAGAAAGTAAATACTTCCAAGCAATTGGCTTGAAAAAGTCAAATTTATGATGTTAAATCTGAGATGCATGAATTTGACAAATAATATTGAACTTAGTTATTAATAGGTGGAAAATTTCCTCTTCTCTCATAATTAATATATGTCATACAATTTTCATCTTTTCTTAATCAGGTCCATTGAAAATGCTATATACATTCATCCGATTTCCAAGCTTCTTTAGTTTCATTAGTAACAGAAACATTCATTATATTCAATTCGAGTTATGTTGAATATCTATAATTTCCGTTCCTGCCTGAAAGATTGTTAAACATGTGCGTGTAAGGAAAGATATATATGTTGTCAAGGGAACCACACGTAAAAGATGAAGATTATGCAATGTTTGTAAATCATTAAAAGAATCGTGCATGTAATTATGCTTTTCTCTGCATAAAATTGATTTACTTTTAAGCACATGGCATATATGATTCTATATATATATAATTATAATTTAAGTGATGTGTCTCGTTGATCTCCTATATTGAATGTCATATGATACTTAACGTGAATGTTAAATCGCAATTATCTTGTCAAAAAATCAGAATAATTATCTAGAACAGAAATGGTGGCCATTATCTCATTAATCTTGCTAACTAGTTTTGGTGGTTATTTCTGAATGTGTGGTGAATTTTACTTCGTACATTTTTGGTGACATGAATTTATTAATCATATATATACATTTGAGTTACTACTACTTTATTTTGATACTTACAAGATGATTTTCAATTTCCATTACAAGAATATTACGTGATGATTTCGTTTAATTTTTGTTTTGTCATCAATCACAAAACTTGTCTTGTAATTGATCCAAATTTGATATTAGTATCGACTCTGACACATACATTTGGAAGTGGCCTAAACGCTGTATGTTTCCAAATATTCATAGATTTTAATTGGTTCAAATTTGATATTAGTGGGGTGAATTAGATTTTACAAAGTTAATTTGATAAACCAGATTATTAAAATGATGTATCTATTAATCATGTATCCGACCAAAATCTAAATATATATATATATATATATATATATATATATATATGACTTGTTGCTCTTGTTTTATCTACGTTTGCTTTTAAATTTCTATTCTTGGAGCAGGAAGCGCTTGGATTCTACTCTCCATGTAACACCCGGTATTTAAATACGTAAATTCGCATGCATAATTAGGAAATTTATTTATTTAAAATTTTAGATTTATGGGTTAAATTATTATGTGAATTATTTGTGCATGTTTTAAGATTTATTTTCAAGCATTTAACCCATAATTTGAGATTTTTATGATTTTTGGTATTTAAATTATTTTATCGCGTAGACGGGACCGTGGACGGACGAGATGACAACTTTCTATCCAATGTATTTCATGAGCCTTTTAAGAGCCCAAAAATATTATTTTGAGTTTTATCTCCTCAAAATTATCAGTATTTAATTTTATATAATTTTAGGAGTCCATTTTTATCCAAATTTAGCCAAAATATTGACTTTTAATTATCTTTAAAATTCCCTAAAATTCATATTTCGGGATTTTAAATGAGTTATCAGATTCTTAACTTTTATTTGGAGTTTTAAGTTGTATATTTTATATTTAAAACCCTTATTAATATTTTAATTACCCTATATTCTAAATTAATCAAAAATCACAAAAAAAAAAAAAAAAACCCCAACCCTACGTTCAATCCTTCAGCCGCCACCCCCTCCCTTGTTCTTCATCTCCTTCATCGTGCCAGGCCAGAAAACTTCTTAGGAGATCGATTTTAAGCTTCCAAGGTGGTTGATCATCGTCCCGTCGTCCCGGAATCGTCATCTACGCCTACTTCTCTTCAATTTTCGGTGCTAGGCATCTTTCCTTTCGATTTTTTGATGCCATATCAGTGTTTATGCGTGTGTGTGTGATTATCAGAATTATTCAAGAAATTTTCAGAAAAAAAAATCGATTGGTTTTGTTGTTATGCGCCTTGTTCTTGGATGGGTTGAATCATGCTCACGTTTTTTTAGCCATGGGTGCGTCCAGCTGCTGGCCAGGGGTTCCTAGGCTGTGTGAGGGTGGTTTGGACTCGAGTGGCTCGAGTGGTTCGAGCCAAACGAGCCCAGGAAAGGGCTGGTGCAAGATCGGCCTTGTGTGTGCGCAGGTTAGGGTTCGATGGAAGGGGGTTCGGCCTCTATGCCTGGGGCTGCATGGGGTCGGGGCCTTGGTCAGCTTAGGACCGCCCAGACGTGGGCTATGTCTGGGCGGCCGGAGCAGGCCGGCGGCAGCCATGGAGTGGCTGCTACTCGCGGCCGAGAGGCATAGAGGAGGGGCGACGGGTTTAGGGTTTCAGTGATGGGTCCGGGTCGGGTTGGTGGTCCGGGTCAAGTCAGTGGGTCTTGGGTTATGTTAGTTGGGTCCGGGTCCGGGTCAAGTTAGTTGGGCTCGGGTATTTTATTTTTAAGTTAATTAATAAGTCTAAGTGTTTAATTGGGCTAATTAGTTTAATTAAATTAATGGGCTATATTAAATTTTCTTAGTGGACATAATTAATTAATTTAAGTTAGTCAACTAATTTTTATGGGCTTTAGAGCCCATGGAAATTATTGGGCCAATCTTTGGGCTTTTGGGCCCATTGGGCCAGAATAGAGTGTTGTTGGGCCAGAAAATTTTTATTGGGCTTAGAAATGTGTTAATGAGCTTAAGTATGTTAATGAGCCAGTCTCAGTGTTAATGGGCCAGAATTTAAGAAATTGGGCTTGAGTGTTAGGGCCAGCAGTTCAGTACAACCCATGAGAAATTGCATGTGTCCTGAATATATATTTAATTATTTTTATGCATGGAAGTTATTTTTAATATTTATATGTTAGTATGAAATTAAATTAAATATATATGAAGACCACACATTTTATTTAAGTACATGCATTCATGAAATAATTTTTATGCATGATTTAATGTTTAAGGTTGAGCAAAAGAAAATAATTTTTAGGTTGAAAGTTGAAGTAGTGTGACAATTTAAGGGGGATTCGTCCCCATATGTGAACTATTGAAGGACAGTTTACTGCCAATTTAAGATGTGATTCGTCACCGCCACGTACGTTGGTTTACCACGCTGATCAGTATTTAATGTATGTATGGTTACACTATGGATACGACCTTTCGATATTAGAAAATACTTTGCTCAACAATGTTTATGTATTATTATGATATTCAAGTTTAATTTAAGTTTATGTTATGTTCATGATATTTTTAAGCATGCTCATTCATGTATATGTTATGTATTAGTATTAAAGTGATTTAAATTATTTTAAACCCTTGTTATGTTAGCATGTTGGGCCTCTAGGCTCACTACACTGATATGGTGCAGGTGAGTACGTAGAGGAGGATGTAGTACCCACCGGCGGCGAGGATCTATGAGCGGACATGCAGTGACCCCGTGACCGTTGTCTGAGTCTATATGCATGTTTCGAATATTTTATCATGTTATACATTTTTATTTATTTTCAGTAATTGACACTATTGTATGTTTTTATTTAAATATTTTCAGTGCATGTAAACTTTAATTTATTTTGCTTTTGTCAGTATTTTATTAAATGCATGACTCAGATATTTAATTTATGAAATATTAAAGTTTCGAATTGTTGCATTATTTTATTCAAGTTATTTATTTTTAAAAACTACTTATTTTGTGCATATATGTATGGGCATGTATGTACATATTTTTACTTAGTAAGTATAAAAAAAAAAAAAATTCCGCATATTTATTTACATTTAGAGAGTTAGGGTCGTTTCAGTTGGTATCAAAGCACGGTCCTTGGAGGTGTCATTACTGCTATGCGAGCTCAGAAATCCCGCTACCGGTCTGTAAGTTTTAAGTGTTTATAGCATGATTTACTTTTAAGAATTTAAGTTAGCATTAATGTTAAAGAACTTAGCTATGCATGGCGATTTACGTAGAGATATATGTGGTGGTGCAGAATGCCTCCCAGACCTGTGAACAGACGTGAGAGATCTCCACCTCCACCCCAGGATCCACTTGCAGCATTGGAGCAGGCCAATGCTAATATGATGGCAGGGATTACTGCTCTGTTGGAGCAGCAGGCTGCACGTCCTAGACTGTCCCACGAGGAGGACGTAGCTGAGCGGTTCCAGAAGAAGGGACCGAAGGAGTTCACTGGTACCACCGATCCATTGGTGGCTGAGGGGTGGATTCGCTCTTTGGAGTCCATCTTTGCATACATGGATATTACTGACGCCGACAGGGTGAACTGTGCGACTTATATGATGAAGGGAGATGCAGCTCTTTGGTGGGAGGGTGCTGCCAGGGGAGTACATCTTCCTACATTGACTTGGGCGTAGTTTAGGCGTATCTTCTACGCCAAGTATTTCACGGAGGATGTGCGCAGTCGCATGATCCGGAAGTTTATGAGTCTCCGGCAGGGGGACATGTCAGTGATTGAGTATGTGAGACAGTTCGAGAGGGGCTGTCATTTTGTGCCTCTGATTTCAGACAGTCCACCGGAGAAGATGAGGCAGTTTGTGGAGGGACTGAAAGCGGATATCAAGCATGACGTACGTATGATGGACGTCGCTACATATGAGGCGGCAGTTAGTAGAGCACTGAGGTCAGAGGAGGGTATGAGAGAGATACAGCTAGAGCAGCAGGGGAAGAGACATATTCAGTCTGGATTTCAGCGACCATCTTCGCAGCCTCCTGCGAAGAAGCAGTATACTGGGCCGTCTAAGGGCCCGAACCAGCAGCAGAGGTCACAGCAGCAGAGGCTACAACAGCCGAGGGGCGGGGCCCCTAATACTGGAGATTTTCCTACTTGCCCGAAGTGTCAGAAGATGCATTCGGGACCTTGTCTTCTTGGAGCAGGAGTTTGTTTCCACTGTAGAGAGCCAGTGCACCAGATAGCTAATTGCCCGAGGAAGAAGAACACCACTGGTAGAGTGTTCGTTATGCAGGCAGAGGAGGCAGACCCAGATACCTCCTTGATCACCGGTATATCTTACCCTTAGTATTTTATGATTTCTTCCTTTGGTTAAGAATTTCGATTTTTTTTCTTGTGGAATATTTGTTATTTGGGATTTCCTATCTGCATGTTAGAATAAGAAGCATGTTTTACTTGTGATTAGAATTAAGGGTTATTAGTGACTCATCTTTGGGGGAAAGTTTAATAGTGGTATGAAATTGTTGGGATTCTTCTGCGTGCAGGGATAATTCTAGTTGGAGGCAACTCCACATTTGCGTTGCTAGATTCAGGGGCTACGCATTCGTTTATCTCCCTAGAGTTTATCAGACGGATAGACATCACACCTGTAAGGCCCGAAAATATTAAATTATTAATTATGGAATTTGAGAATTAAATTCCATATTATGAGCTAATATTGATTTGAGAAGTTATGGAAATGATAGATTTAATTTCCGGGCTAAAAATAATTGATTTGAGAATTTACGAATTTTGAGAATTAAATTCCGAGAATTCTTAAATTAAAAGAATAAATATTCGATTTGAATATTTATGGAATTGAAGATTTAATTCCATGTTTCGGAAATTAAAGAAGATGAATTTGGAAGATATAACTCGATCAGGGACTGATTTGCACATACTGACATTTGAAGGGCTGAAGTGCAAACGGTCGGGATTATTTAATTAATCCGAATTTAATTTATTTTAATTCGAGTATATTTAATTTGGGAATATTTAGAGTTTTGATTTAAATTCTAATATTCTTAAATTATTTTGGATTGAAATTGAATTAAAACGACGGCCGAGGACTGAATTGCAATTAATGAAAACTTCAGGGACTAAATTGCAATTTATGCAATAGCTATCTGATTTTAAGCATAATTATCAGAATGAAACGTGTTATGTTCAGAATAGAATCAGGAATTTGAGAACAGAGGTCGAAACCTCTTCCTTTTTCTTTTGATTTTGATTTCTTCAAATCGCCGTAACTTTTGATCCGTTCGTCCGATTTCGATTCCGAAAGATGTTTTGGAATCCTTGCGACGAGTACTTCAATTTGATGTAAGTTTCTGATTACTTCGGTATGGTTTGAAGATCGAAATATTGCAGAGATCAGATGTTGAGCATGAATATGGCTTTCTATTGAATTATGTAGTTCCGTATCGATGTCGAATCAGTTATTTGATGCCGTATGAATTCCAATGAGTTTTTACAGCATGTATTTTGAATGTATGCTTCTGATATGCTGAGTAGATGATGTTATGTTGCTGATATGTTGATGAGAAACCATAATTGAAATTGAAAATGGTTTCGATATTTCATCGGTTACCGATTTTTAATCGCTACGCCGTCGATTTGTGTTTTGAGACAAGTGTGATAGCTGATATTCGAGATAAGATGTTCTTTGATATGTTTATGATAATAGCTGTTGGTTTGAAGAGTTGAATGACAATGAACGGATATGAAAAACCGTAAGAATGGAGTTGAAAGTAGAAATGAATTCGATACTGTAACGATTCCCGATTGTCAATCGCTACGATGATTGGTTATGTTTTGAAACCATACTGATAGTCTATGATTGAGCTAATGATCTTGGGATTGTATACTGATTTTGTTAGATGCAATCTTTATATTTCAGACATGCTACGAGCTCAAGCAACTCAAGAAGTCGAATTGTGAACCGAGGAAGTTCGCTTGAGGTTTGAAATGATTTGATTGAAGATGTGCTGATGATTTCGACTCGATTCTGAAAGGAATGA
This sequence comes from Henckelia pumila, assembly GCF_033568475.1. NCBI lineage: Eukaryota > Viridiplantae > Streptophyta > Magnoliopsida > Lamiales > Gesneriaceae > Henckelia > Henckelia pumila. Next base: position 56,818,064 of record NC_133122.1, on the reverse strand, counting down.
ATTGAACAAAGATTGATGTGCATGTTTTGAGGTTGAAGAATTCAGAACAGACGAAATACGAAGGTAAAAGTAGACTACTATTTGTTTGGGATTACAACTCGAGATGGTTTGTATCGAGTTCCCCTAAATCACATACTTGTTTGCTTAATTGCTTTTATGTGCTTTAATTTGAGTTATTGAATAAGTTCTTGATATAATGAATGCTTTGATGATATATGTTGCATTCATCTTGAAGACTTATTCCTTGATTTTGAAATGAACGGAAACGTTCGAATAGACGATTTGAGGAATCGTATATGTATGGCCTGGGTGGTTGTTTTAGCCTAGCGTCTGATTTGCATATATGATTTCTTCAAAGTCTAGAGAAGAAAGATAAGTAACCCCACCTCGAGCGGGAGAGTCGGTGGATTAGTTATGATATCTACTTCTCGGGATCCCAACCGACGAATGATGAAATGAACCTTGTTTTGAAAACATGCATTGTATTTACTTTTATATCATGATTTTGATATATGTTTGATATGCATGTTTAGTTGCTTTTACTGGGAAATATATTTCTCACCGGAGTTATCCGGCTATTGTTATGTTGTATGTGTCATGGCAATAGGAGGGAATGGAGCAGAACAAAGGCAATCTTGAAGAACAAGGGTTGAAGAGATATAGCGTGATGATCCGAGTTAGATGGTTGAGTGAGCTGTCATGATGTAGAGTTGAGCTTTAAACATGATCTTGTTATAGCTACTTGTTTCACAACGTGTAGATGATCTAGTTGTTATCTTGTTGTTGTATTTAGGATTTGATAGATGTTTAAATCCTTTGAAACAACATGGTGTAGCTTGCTCTTGAATGAATAACATTGCTTCTTGCATGATTATTAGCCCTTATGGTTATGTTTTAAGGCTTTGTTATGATTCATTTCTAGTAATGAGATCATGTTAGAATGCATGATAGCTTATGATATTGTAGAAGGCTTTGCATGAACTTATATTAGATGATAATTGCATGATAGAACCTATTTGACAGCAGCTGAGCCCCTTCGTTTTGTTTCTGGTGCAGTGGCCTGCGCACAGGCGAGCTACTGCTCGCGCGCGCGCAAGCCAGCCCATGGAGCCTCGGGCTCGTTGAACTGCACCCGCGCGAGGGGTGATGCCCGCGCGTGCGCAGGGCAATCCATTTAAATTTTTTTTTTTTTTTTTTACTCTTTTGTTTAGACATTGTTTCTTGTCTAATATTGGACATTTGATTAAATGAGAGATTAAAACTCGGGTCGTCACAACAGGTGGTATCAGAGCGTAAGTTCTTGGACTGAGATAGAAGCTGAGCGGGGTAGATTGAATCACATACATGAATTGTATTGCATGATTATGCATTACTTGATTTGATAATTCGATGATTTGATAAATTGCATGTGAGCATGATCTATATTTGAAATTCAATTTCCTGATTTACTGATTTGTAAATTTTTGAAATTTTTACCATTTTGTTATAAGATTTTTACCGGGTGATGTAAGCACCCATAATTGAATAGAACAGTGTTCTTTGGGTGACGTAAGCACCCCAGACTGACAGAATCATATGGCCAGACTGAATAGAATGTTATGGTCAGATTGAACAGAACAGAACGGTATTACTCAGCTGGATGAAGTTATCTCTGATGGAACAGAACAGAATATCAGCAAATGAATAGATGATGTTGTAGGTAACAGTTGGTTTGAAGAACTTGATCAGTTGTTCAGATACCGGGAAGATTCAGATGAATATCGGATCAGAGTGATTGAATACCAACTTCGAAACCTAGCAACCAGCTGGTGGATTTTGATAAAGAAATGATAAGAAGGCAGAGGTATGTTGATTGTTGGTAAGTGCTTAGAACAGAATTATGTTTATAGTTCTTTGCCACAACAGATAGAAATGATGAGAAAGAAAAATATACCCTGTAGAAGTTGAATCTTTTGAATTTGAGGAATGCCTTATTAGAATTTTCAAGTCTATTACAATTCTTTGAATTGTAGATGATGAAAAGCTCAAGATTGAGTGAATTATTTAATGGTTTGAATCCGCAGATTATGTCTGATAAATGTTAACGACTGAAACATTTTGTTTAAAGACATAGCTTTGTCTAAAAGAATTGAAGCTGAATGATGAGTTAAGAGAATGAAATTGTAGACATGAAAGAGTATGTGAGATACTCACAACTTTATCTACAAGTTTTATTCCAGAACAGATATGAAGTGCATGATATGAAAATAAATCTCTAACTCTAGCGAATCGAGATGGATTAGTCTGATTCTGAATGCAGAGTATATTAGAAATTATTACACTTTTTGTGGAGGAAGATATCTGAACAAACAGTGTAAGGACAAGTCAGACAGATGTGCTAAAATTTATTCAATGAATAAATTCCAGAAGTATACAGAGGATCAGAATGAAATTGCACCTGAGAATGAAATTTCAGGTAACAGATTTATTTTGTTTTGACCTGGTTATTATTGGTGCAATAGATACATAATAGCTGAAAGCTTATTATATGATTACCTCTGTATCAGAAAAGAAATTTTGTGAATTGAACTAAAGAATGAAACTATTGCTTCGATGCACTGAAACTGAACATGATATTGTTTATGTGAAAATTTACCTAAGTACTGATTAGTGATAGTTGCAGATTATTGAATCACTGGATTTTGTGATTTAACCAATCAGTATGATGATAAGAAGCGAAAAAAAATTAGATCAACAAGAACATGATATGCATATGAATATGATGATATGATATAGAATCTCGAATTAAGATTCTGTGATTTCGGTTTGATATATGATGTTTGATTATAGAAATATTCCGAAATCAGTATATTCAATGCACGAGATATGTTCAAGATCTAAATTAGCATTGATAAGTATGTTACTGAATAGAGATTACAGATATATTCCAGTAAGATTTTGGCTTTAGTTTAAGTTGTGAACTGGAATTCAATAAGGAATTGATGAATTTATGAATTATCGACTTGTTGAGATTATGAATTATATATATTAATCTTGAGTTTTAGAAGATAAATGATGATATGACAATTGGTTACAGATGAGTCTTTTCTTTGAATATGCTGAATCGATTACATCAACTGGAGATATAATTCTTGAATGATTTAATATTGATTGGCTCTCATGGCACATTGCTTTCATTTAGAGCCTGTGTTGATTTACTCATTCTGAGTTATGTGATGCAAGTGAGTTGTTTTTACTTTGCAGAGTTTGTTATCCAGGAGATTCGATTTTGGATGACCTTGATTGAGGGATTTTCTCAATCTTGATTTATTTCTTTTGATTTTGAGAATTATTGATCATTTGATGATATCTCAGCGTATTTAAGATTGTGACTCGTAACTGATAGAAGAATTTGAATATGATCCATGATTTTTGGGTTAGATGATATGATTTGTCGGTATTTGGAGATAGGAATAAGGAATAAAATAGGCATCCGATGAATTGATTTTAGATTTCTGTGTATTCTGATTTGAATATTCAGATGAATATAACACCAATCAGAATGATTTTTTCGATTGGAAGTAAGGCAGAATTGTTCAGAAGATGAAAGCAACACAAAAAGTAAACTGAAGTAATTAGAATTCAGTACAGAATGCCAGATTGAGATATGAATTGAAGCCTCAGATCCGAATGAATGAATTATATTATGATTGATTATTTGATTGTGCCTGATATTTCCGAAAAGAGATATCAGAATTTGAGGAAATGCACAACAATGAATTCAATATTCATTCGATAATTGTTTTATCAGATGATAAAGCAAATAGTAGTAACAGAATTAGTACGTTTTTTAAGTTAAACGTATAGAGATGTTCTGATGAAGTTGAAAATCGTTGATCAGATGAGTTCAATGTTAGTCTTGAAACTCCAAACATTGAACCAAGATTATAATTTGAAAGAATAGTTTGCAAAAACTACCGTGATGAAACAATATAGATGAGGTAAACAGGTGGTAGTTATGAACTGATTCATGAACAGTACTGTATACGATGATCTGTCTGTATGAACAAGTCACTGAATTATGATTAAATTCGTTGCAAGATGAACAGTAAGCCAGGAAATAATGTTTTAGATTGAAACATTGGGTTTACTATTAATTTTAATACAGAATATCCGAAGACATTGAGTACTTTTTGAGGAAAATGTACAATATATTATCCTTGAATAGGAAGATTAGTCAGGGATGATGAATCGAATTTGTGAGAATGAACCTTTTTATCTGATATGATACCGATTATCAATAGTTCTGAATACGTTGAAATCTGTGACTACAACATATTATACTCTGATTAATTGATAGTCCGAATAGACTAATCAGAATTTGGTAGAATACTCTGTATGAGATGTGACGAACAGCTATCCATTCAGATCCGTGAAGAAGATAGAGATATGATGAAAGTACAGGAATGATTAAAATCTATTGTCCGATCTTTAGATTTATTTGACAGAATGTGGCATCGATTGATTGACTGATATTCTGAGAGTTGAATTCGATTGATGGATTATTTGAGTCGATTTTCCAAATATTGAGGATATTCTCAGAACTTTAATACCTGATTCGGTATTATTTGATTTAATATGTTGCCACTTGAGGATTATAATTCCTGTAATAGCTATTGAGCCGATTTTGAGATAATGATATGATAATATGATGAAAAGAACTCCGATTTCTTGTGTTGTAATGATATTACCGAGGTATATGACATCAGATCAGACATAATTTGTCGATATCCGATCGGAGTTGATTCGAGATACACAACGAATTTGACGATAAATCTGTATGAAATGAAAACGGAAAAGAAGAACCAGAATTAGTAATTGAATGATAGATATAACTTTGGAAGCTGAAACGGATTAGTTAAGCGACAAAGTTATTCTTGAAACATCATTCAATTCAGAATAGAGAAAAATCAGAATTTCATTTACAGATTCAGAATATGAAGTTGAATATTGAAGTTCATTGAATAAGATGTCAGATGGAATTGATGATGGGAAAGATTTATTCTTTTCAGCTTGATACAATGAATCTGAATTGTTTCACGTATCTAAAGTAAGAAAATATTGATAGATTCCTTCTGTGTACTTGAATCAGACAAGAGGAATACTGAGAGAATTATATTCAGTACTTAGAGTAAAACTGAATAGATTAGAGTTGAATGATTGAAGTGAAAATAACTTCAGATAATCATTCAGTCTATCAGACTTGATATTTGGCTTGACTACGATTTCGAGGACGAAATCATTTCTTAGAGGAGAGGACTTGTAAGGCCCGAAAATATTAAATTATTAATTATGGAATTTGAGAATTAAATTCCATATTATGGGATAATATTGATTTGAGAAGTTATGGAAATGATAGATTTAATTTCCGGGCTAAAAATATTTGATTTGAGAATTTACGAATTTTGAGAATTAAATTCCGAGAATTCTTAAATTAAAAGAATAAATATTCGATTTGAATATTTATGGAATTGAAGATTTAATTCCATGTTTCGGAAATTAAAGAAGATGAATTTGGAAGATATAACTCGATCAGGGACTGATTTGCACATACTGACATTTGAAGGGCTGAAGTGCAAACGGTCGGGATTATTTAATTAATCCGAATTTAATTTATTTTAATCCGAGTATATTTAATTTGGGAATATTTAGAGTTTTGATTTAAATTCTAATATTCTTAAATTATTTTGGATTGAAATTGAATTAAAACGACGGCCGAGGACTGAATTGCAATTAATGAAAACTTCAGGGACTAAATTGCAATTTATGCAATAGCTATCTGATTTTAAGCATAATTATCAGAATGAAACGTGTTATGTTCAGAATAGAATCAGGAATTTGAGAACAGAGGTCGAAACCTCTTCCTTTTTCTTTTGATTTTGATTTCTTCAAATCGCCGTAACTTTTGATCCGTTCGTCCGATTTCGATTCCGAAAGATGTTTTGGAATCCTTGCGACGAGTACTTCAATTTGATGTAAGTTTCTGATTACTTCGGTATGGTTTGAAGATCGAAATATTGCAGAGATCAGATGTTGAGCATGAATATGGCTTTCTATTGAATTATGTAGTTCCGTATCGATGTCGAATCAGTTATTTGATGCCGTATGAATTCCAATGAGTTTTTACAGCATGTATTTTGAATGTATGCTTCTGATATGCTGAGTAGATGATGTTATGTTGCTGATATGTTGATGAGAAACCATAATTGAAATTGAAAATGGTTTCGATATTTCATCGGTTACCGATTTTTAATCGCTACGCCGTCGATTTGTGTTTTGAGACAAGTGTGATAGCTGATATTCGAGATAAGATGTTCTTTGATATGTTTATGATAATAGCTGTTGGTTTGAAGAGTTGAATGACAATGAACGGATATGAAAAACCGTAAGAATGGAGTTGAAAGTAGAAATGAATTCGATACTGTAACGATTCCCGATTGTCAATCGCTACGATGATTGGTTATGTTTTGAAACCATACTGATAGTCTATGATTGAGCTAATGATCTTGGGATTGTATACTGATTTTGTTAGATGCAATCTTTATATTTCAGACATGCTACGAGCTCAAGCAACTCAAGAAGTCGAATTGTGAACCGAGGAAGTTCGCTTGAGGTTTGAAATGATTTGATTGAAGATGTGCTGATGATTTCGACTCGATTCTGAAAGGAATGAATTGAACAAAGATTGATGTGCATGTTTTGAGGTTGAAGAATTCAGAACAGACGAAATACGAAGGTAAAAGTAGACTACTATTTGTTTGGGATTACAACTCGAGATGGTTTGTATCGAGTTCCCCTAAATCACATACTTGTTTGCTTAATTGCTTTTATGTGCTTTAATTTGAGTTATTGAATAAGTTCTTGATATAATGAATGCTTTGATGATGATATATGTTGCATTCATCTTGAAGACTTATTCCTTGATTTTGAAATGAACGGAAACGTTCGAATAGACGATTTGAGGAATCGTATATGTATGGCCTGGGTGGTTGTTTTAGCCTAGCGTCTGATTTGCATATATGATTGCTTCAAAGTCTAGAGAAGAAAGATAAGTAACCCCACCTCGAGCGGGAGAGTCGGTGGATTAGTTATGATATCTACTTCTCGGGATCCCAACCGACGAATGATGAAATGAACCTTGTTTTGAAAACATGCATTGTATTTACTTTTATATCATGATTTTGATATATGTTTGATATGCATGTTTAGTTGCTTTTACTGGGAAATATATTTCTCACCGGAGTTATCCGGCTATTGTTATGTTGTATGTGTCATGGCAATAGGAGGGAATGGAGCAGAACAAAGGCAATCTTGAAGAACAAGGGTTGAAGAGATATAGCGTGATGATCCGAGTTAGATGGTTGAGTGAGCTGTCATGATGTAGAGTTGAGCTTTAAACATGATATTGTTATAGCTACTTGTTTCACAACGTGTAGATGATCTAGTTGTTATCTTGTTGTTGTATTTAGGATTTGATAGATGTTTAAATCCTTTGAAACAACATGGTGTAGCTTGCTCTTGAATGAATAACATTGCTTCTTGCATGATTATTAGCCCTTATGGTTATGTTTTAAGGCTTTGTTATGATTCATTTCTAGTAATGAGATCATGTTAGAATGCATGATAGCTTATGATATTGTAGAAGGCTTTGCATGAACTTATATTAGATGATAATTGCATGTAGAAGGTTCTCGAGGATCTACTGAGAGATTGTGTCATCGACTTTCAGGGCTCGTGGGAGACTAGACTGCCATTAGTATGTACATATTTTTACTTAGTAAGTATAAAAAAAAAAAAAAATTCGCATATTTATTTACATTTAGAGAGTTAGGGTCGTTTCACTCCAAGACTTAGAAGAAAAACAAAACAGCAAGAAAGTAGCGGTTTGTAACCGTCTATGTGTATCAAAGGTCGACGACACTCATAACAGAATGGCATTTCTGGATGGTGGCACTATGCTGACACTTCCCTCTTTTCTATCTAGAAGGTACTTACTTAAATATTGAGGTTTAATGACATCACAACTAACATTTTCTCACGCAACTTGGATTTTCTTCTGTTTTGTTTCAAGCATCCAAGAGAATTTTAGTGTTCCAAATTTGTTGTACGCTTGCATTGTTTTTTTTTTTTTTTTTTGTGAAATTGGATCTGCAAAGGCTTACTTAGCCATAACTCTTCAAACAATCTAGAAGCAATTCTGGTGTCTAAAGGACTCAATCTTGGGCCAAATCAAATCTGAAAGCAAAAGTTTAGGTGAAGACAGCTTCGGGACATGATAAAAGTTTCAAGACTCAAGTAGGTGGATAATCAGATTCGACAGCAACGGACTTCCAAGTATATCGAGATTCGACAGCAACGGACTTTCAAGTTTATCGAGATTGATGAATAACTTTTTTCTAGTGTTAACTAAGTTAGAATTTGATTATTTTATTTTGTATTGTCTTTTGGGTAGTATGATGAAGAAACTCGTGTATTACTCTGTGAGTAGATTAGACTTGAAATTATGCTTAGTTTGTTTTAAAGACTTGGTTCTTTTGTTTTCATGAATGAAATTGAAAGTTTTTGTTTAGTTATTTGTTTTCCTTTATTCGTTTAGTTTATTGAAGTTTTCGTTACATTCACATCATATGAGGCCATCTATGATCAAATAGTGTATTGTTGACATTTTTTTGCGGCGTGCGAACATGTGCTGTTAACAAACTTTCACAGCGTGCATTGCGAGTTGTTGATACCTCTTTCTGCAGCATGCATCGCGCACTGCGGAATGTAATTTCCGCAGCGTACAGATGCACGTTGCAGATGATACTTTCCGCAGCGTGCATTGCGCACCGCGGAAGTTAGTTTTCGCAGCGCGCAATCCACACTGTCAATAACTTATACTATCAACAGCTTTGAATTGTGCAGCACGTACTGTGCGCCGCGAAAAGCAAATTTGCACGCTGTGGAAAGCAGTTTTTGTTGTAGTGAATATTCAGTGTTAGACATTAGGTACATATATACATGAACCTCCTTTTGCACCTTAATAAAAAATCATTTGGAACAGAAAGACCCTCAATTTGCAAGTCTTTTTGCAGCAGCATTGCTCTTTTTGATTACATTAGCATGTTCAGGCACATATTTTAATTTAGTGGTATGTCCAACTTGCACTTCTACTGATCATTTCTTCTTCCTATTTTTTTCGGTCAGCTTCTTCCTCTGCGAAATCATATTTATGTCATATGTTGCAATATGAGATAACCAACATACATATATCTATTAAAATTACATCTAATCCAGAGATTAAGTCCAAAACCGAAGATGCAAAATTTTATATTAATTATAAGTTTCAATATTTTCAAAATCTCACATATATATATATATGTATATGTATATACCTAAATCATGTAAATGCAAATGGTGAGAACCCTGATGCTGAAAATTTTTAAAAGAATATTGTAAAGCATCGGCCCATCTCCTTGGTCCGAAACTTCAGAATGAATCCTGAAATCAATCACTGCCTCCTCCATGTTCTTGTGATAATCCATCCCCCATATAAGTACACAGATCGGAGTTTTTGAAGGTATTCAACAATGGCACATCGACCGAGATCGATTCATGCTCCATACATTTGTCGATAACAAGAACCTTCAGTCTCTGTGCGCTGATCATCATACATTAGAATCAATTCAAGGAACTAGAAAACACAGCCAACAAACCTGATAAAAGTATCTTGACTCCAATGAAAAGCAGAAATATCCAACGAAGTATCTCTTGAATTCTTCAACTAAAAAACTGATCTCGACTTTCTCAAAGTGCATGATTGCATCTCGGTCCCTGTCTCAAGTACTGGCTCTAACGATGCTATCCATCATGATCACCACTTGTCAAATTGGAAACTTAGTGAAACTTAACTTATCATAACCATGAAAAAATATCATGTAAAATCTTAATCTTTATATGATGCAGTGGGATACAAAGTTTGTTTCACCTTTCCTTTGAAACAACATAAAATATTGGTCAAAATTGGGTAAAACCAAATTTCCTAGCTACTTGTTGTATATATAAATACCAAGGAGCACTAAGTTATCTAATGAAATAAAATAATAATATTTTAACATAACCATTACAACATCATCATACCATTATAAGAACATGAACATACAATGGAATTATCAACATTGACATGATCATGTTATCGAATGATCAACTTCACAACTCACACTTGTTCATATTGTTGACCACCCTCTTATGAATTGTATATTAATTGTATGAAGTGTGACTATATTGTTGGCCTGTAGTGGTGCGTTGATTGGTCACTGGTACCGAGTAAAATTGTTTTTTTCAATTTTCAAACCCAATTTCTTATTGACCAAAACCCAAAAGATTGATCCATTTAACTCAGTCAATTTCCATTCTTCTTCTTGTGTCATCCCCTCTGTTTCCGAGTTCCCATATATATATATATATATATATATATATATACAATTATAAGTTGATTTAATTTAATTTTTCATACCAGAATCGGTCCGAATTGATCATATATCTATCAAGTTAGTTATAAGTTACTTGGAGAAAAATGGAGAGATTTCCACAAGAAGATTCGGCCCTCATGATGAAAAATCTCAAAACCCAGCTAACACACGTTTACTAAAATGACAATAACTAAAACACCTGTTTACTAAAATGCATGATAATTTCCATTCAAGACAATAACTAAAACACCTGTTTACTAAAATGACAAAATTACTAGTAATAATATCAATCAGTATAACGAGACCATAAAATTCTCACCCACTTTCATGCACTTCAAAACATGCACATGCGGAATGAATTCAATTTTGTCATCATATTCATCAAAATGTCATGGTTGAAAACAATTCTTACATCACCATCGACATATTGAACATGGAAGGAATTTAAATCGCAAATTCCAAACAGATTTATTTCAAATCTGCAAGCCTTTTTAGCCATTTTACAAATGAGAAATCAGTTCACTTTGATTTTTTTTCAAGATGGATAGTGGAGCTTGTACTCAGATTAGAACATCCCTTACTAGATCGGATGGTTTTCCTTTTATCAAGGATGTCTCATAATGTGCTCCTCTAAATATACCAGTAAAGTTGTCATCGTCATTCTCCTCAAACAATAATGAAATCAAATCATCTCATAGAGAAAGGTCCACATGGGAAAAATTTAGCATGATACTCACCTTTATCATGGTGTTGAAATCCCTATGAGTGAGGCTTTTAATGATGAACACCTCATCATCTGCAAAAACACAACCATTAATAAGCATGATTTATTGCTAAATCTTGTGATGCTGGTTAAACTAAATTCCTTCGCCTTTTAGCTCTTGTATTTATTCACCCTAAGAGGAATTGTGTTCTCTTATTCATGAAAGAGATGACAGATACGCAACAATACTCTAAAAAATTTTGATCAGAGATGCTCGGCATGAATTCACTAAGAAATGTAATAATATCAGCTCATAAATTGGCAGGCGAGGGCTCATGCACAGTTCACAGTGTGAGTACAGCCTGTCATATCTCCTTCTATTTGGTTTTTATTTTGTAGTTGTTCATTAAACTTAACGAAGACGAACAAGGTAGATAGAAGCACGAGGAAGACAAATGATACAAATATTCAAGAGGGGAAAAAGTTAGCAGTTAAAACAAGCTATAAAACTCTTATCTTCCTATTCTGAATTATTCATTTTGCATGGAAATGGAGTATAAAATGAAAGTTGAAGGATAAAAATTGAATATGTACACCTTTTTGCTGGTTGTCAAGTGGTGCATCATAACTTCAAATAAGAAGTCTCTCTATAATAGTTAATTTGAATATTCAAATCTGCTTGTGCACAAGCTTGTTAGTTTCAAAATTTTGTTCTTGGAATCTAGGAACTCCCAGAAGGTTCATCCCACCCAATCCAAAAAAAAAGGAAAAAGAAAATTAAGAATAAAATAAATGGCAAACTAGATACAAAGACTATGAATTACAATACCAACAAATAAAAGGAAAACCGGAAATAACATACCTAGAACGATTTGATATGGTAAGACAGAGTATTATTGAATTTCGAATTCTCTTGCTCTGAAATTGCAGCAACGTGCATATCAATTGGCTAAAATGAGCCAAAATGCTAAAAAAAAAAAACAGAACTGGAATGATCATGGGCTTACGAATCAACTCTGCTATTCTTTCTTTGGTCTTCTCAAACTACAATAAATATCAATTAAACGAAAAATATTCAAAGGTAAAAGATATTGAAAGTAAACTCGAATAAACCCTTTGTAAAGAAAAGACAAAATCTAAGAATCGAGAAAAGGTGACGGCATTCTTAAACCCTATTTTGCAATTTCCCCTCATTTTCCAGTAAAGGTAACATAAACTTCTCTTAATAAACGTCACATTTGATGCAGCGTGTGTGATCCATGTAGGAGAGGTAAACTATTAGTTAGTGGGTTGAGACTGTAAAAAAACATATATCTTCGTATAATGGACATGAATCAGGCTACCCTTGTTTTCGCATCATTCTTGTCTTTAGTGATACAACTTCAACCACTAAAGCCTTGTAGTATCTGATGTTGTTCAATTAACTTACACTTTTAAACTTCACCCTGGAAACATAACAGTTATATGACAGTTACAGTAACACAAGCCCTCAGGCCCAAGGAGTAACTGAAATAAACTCACGAATCTTATCAGGATTTTGAGCATTCAATTCTGCACATTCTATTTCTTTTGAACCAAATGGAACACCGACAGACTTTAGTACTCACCAATCCTGAAAAACGAGGTTATCTTCAATTACGCATCATAATGAAACATGGTTCACTGGAGTCTGGAGGAAATCATTCTATTTCTATATTTTATTGTCATATCATCTAGTACAGTCATTTAACTGAAGCATTTAAATGGTTTTTTTCTTTTGGACAAACTACAAAAGCTCCTAGTTTACAATTTTGTAGTTCACCAGCCCCGACACATTTCTATAGCTCATGACTATTTCACCTAGCAGTCAGTAAGTTGATGAAATGAATTCAACCAGCCTCCATGAAAACACAGCAATTTCGGGTAAATCCAGTCAAACTGAAAATATATTCGTCTACATAAATCAACATTTCATTAAGAGTTAAGACACAACGTCAACTGCAGTTATAATAAATTCAATAGGCTACATTTTCTACAATTAGTTTTGACATCTTCAAAAACTAAAAGTGACAGGACAATGAACTTACAATCAAAGGTACAGTTCAATTTAAGTTCAGATTAAAGTACATGCTTTGCGGTGATATTCCATAGGTGCATATTAACTCGTCAAATGTTCGACATTTTTGTTCTTGGTGATGAAAACAATTTAAAAAACAGGGGAAAGGGAACAAAGACCACTAATATGCCGTTCATTAGCATATTTTTAGTTTCTTCGAGGGAACAAAGACAACGAAACATTGAAAATCAAAATAAAAAAAGGAAACCTGAATTGATTTTTTTTTAAAAAAAACATAACCCGATTTCAGGAAAAATATAGAAAACTCATCCAAAAAGTACATTTAAAACCTGAATCGATAGGAAAAGAGAAGGATTCATACGATTATTCCATCGGCGAGAAGATCCTGGTAGTGGTGGAAGGCTGGAGTTGTAAATTGGCGGCACGCTAGGGCTGAAGAAGGGGATCGATGGAGTTCAGAAGAAGGGATAGATGGAGTTTGGAAGATGGCGAGCAGCTCTTGGTGGTGGTGGAAGGCTGGATTTGTCAATCGGCGGCGAGCGCTAGGGTTGAAGAAAGGGGATCGATGGAGTTGTGGAAGAAGGGAATGGAGTTTGGGTTTTTTATGATTGTGTAAGTCAACGACAAGGTTTAGAAAGATAGGGAATTTACTTCACAACTTACCATTAAAATTTTATTTTTTCACTTTTTACTTCGGCAAAACAATACTTTTCGAAGTAATATGTCCTAAAATATTAAGTGAAGGTCGTGTTTTTTTAAATACCGAAGTAAAATGTGTGTTTTTACCTCACTAATGTTATTATCAAAGTTATATATTACATATTACTTCGTAATTGATAATTGCCGAATTAAAAAATGCCGAAGTAAAATGCGAAATTTCTACTAGTGAATTGTTTCTCATTTTCACGCCATTATTTTATAAATGTTTTTGAAATTTTTTTAAAATTTTAAGTTTTATTTATATATGAGTTTTGAATGGAATTCACAAAATTCTCTTCATATTTTATTAAAACAATTTTTCTAAAAAAATTGCGTTACTAAAAATATTCAATATGTAATATATTATTATTGTATTTTCACTGTATTTTCACCCTGTAAGCATTGATAAGGACCGAATGCATACCATTTGTAAGGATTAGTAGAATAAACTGGTTTTCACAACAACTCATTAAATGATTGATTCCTCCTAGCCAGACTCCAAAAAAAATTTTACAAAAAAATCTCTCTGAATTCAATTGTTGATCTATTCATAAAAAAAAAAAGTTAAGTTAATTTAAGAGGGTGCTTGACTAAGGGATTGTTTGCAATCACTAAAAAAAATGATTGCTAGCTTTTGGCTTTAAAAAATCATTTTTGTGCGTTTCTTAAACCTAGATTATGTGTTACCTTATGCTTAACTTAATTGAAATCCAAAATCTAGTCATGTGGTGATTATGATTCTCCAAAAGTGATTCTAATAAGAAGGTCATTGTTAAAATCACTATAATGATCACTTATTTATCAAACACTACCCAACTTTGATTTTTAGATTTTTCACATTTGTTTCCAAACACTACCAACATTTTATTTTTCTTAACTTTTTTATAATCTATAAATTAATCACTTCTACAAAAACACAATCTATTGCAAACACTCCCTAGACTTATTTAAAACAACTTATAAGCTCTAAGAGCTTATAAGTTGTTTTAGGAGCTTATCATTAAGTTGTTAGGTTTTAATTTAAAAATAAATATTAAAATATTTGGATGAACTTATTTTAAAAAATTTAAAGTTTGATATTCATCAATAATGTGATCTCCTTGGATGAGCTAACATAACTCCTCCAACGTGCTGGTGAGCTAATGCAACTCATGGGATGAGCTAAGGGTGACCTGCTGGTGAGCTAATGCAACTCATGGGATGAGCTAACACAATTCTTGGGATGAGCTAAGGGTGACCTGAAATCACAAACAAGAGTGTTAGGGGGAGGCCGGAAGGTGTTCCGGCGTATCCCCTCCGACGCTCAAGTCAGAAGCGAGGACAACAAAATATAGTGAGTGGAGTGTGTGTATCGAGAGCAAAAACTGGAACACAAATAATGAAAGTGAACCTGGTATTTATAAGAGAGAGCTCCGAATTTGGCGCTTACGTTCCTTATCAAAAACCCAAGAATCACGAGATTGTAATCCCGAGTATTTAGGTGGAGATCTCGCCCAAATCTTGTACCGCAAAGCAAACACTGATACGATTTATCTGAATTGACTGTCGACATCTGCCCTCTAATGAGAAAAATTGGGAAAGTGGTGAGTGAGTTGTTGTTGAACCTCCGAGCTCACCATCTGCTGAGCCGAGCTCTCAAGCTTCCATACAGCCGACCTTTCCCGAGTATTATAATGAGCTCCTAAATCTTTGCCGAGCTAACCTTGGGAGCTCACCCGGGCCGACCCGACCTCGGAAGCTCACTCGGGGCCGACCTGAACAATAGCACCAGAGCGCTGTTGGCAAGCTTTGCCGAGCTGACCTTGGGAGCTCACTTGGTCCGACTCGACCTCGGGAGCTCACTCGGGGCCGACCTGAACAATAGAACCAGAGCGCCGTTGGAAAGCTTTGCCGAGCTGACCTTGGGAGCTCACTTGGTCCGACCCGACCTCGGGAGCTCACTCGGGGCCGACCTGAACAATAGAACCAGAGCGCCGTTGGCAAGCTTTGCCGAGCTGACCTTGGAGCTCACTTGGGCCGACCCGAACTCGAGAGATTACTCGGGGCCAACCTGAACAATAGCACCAGAGCGCCGTTGGAAAGCTTTGTCGAGCTGACCTTGGGAGCTCACTTGGGCCGACCCGACCTCAGGAGCTCACTCGGGGCCGACCTGAACAATAGCATCAGAGCGCCGTTGGAAAGCTTTGCCGAGCTGACCTTGGGAGCTCACTTGGGCCGACCCGACCTCAGGAGCGCACTCGGGGCCGACCTGAACTATAGCATCAGAGTGCCATTGGCAAGCTTTGCCGAGCTGACCTTGGGAGCTCACTTGGGCCGACCCGACCTCGTTCCATAGGGTCATCGGAGAAAGATGCGAGGGATATTTTCCGAGCTCCCGAGCAACCAAGCTCCTGAGCTTCCAAACTCCCGAGCTTTCGAGATCACTAGGCCGAGCTCCCGAGCCGACCTGAAATAGATGATGGGGGAGCTTAGCCGAGGTCCCTAACCAACCTGAAGCTGATAGTGAGGGCTTTCAGTCTTAGGGTCATCGATGAGCTGAGCTAGTTTCCTTCCAGGGTATCACAAGTCCCTCCCCTAGAATTCGAACTGAGGTCAAAGAATCGAAGTTTGTTAAGTTTTTTATTTCGAGATGACCCTTACCAATTTCGAGCCGAGCTCTTAGAGCAAACATGAGAGAACTAAAATAATGCCCTTGAAGCTGAGCCGATCTCCTGAGGTGAGAACAATAAACAGAAATAATACTAACACTTGAGGATGAGCCGAGCTCCTGACTGAGAAAAATCAACACCAAATAAATGTTAACCCTTGAGGATGAGCCGAGCTCCTGACGTCAGTATAATAAGCACTGAAATAATGCTAACACATGAAGATGAGCCGAGCTCCTGACTTGAGCGTAATAAGCACTGAAATAATGCTAACACTTGAGGATGAGCCGAGCTCCTGACGTGAGAATAATAAGCACTGAAATAATGCTAACACATGAAGATGATCCGAGCTCATGACGTGAGTGTAATAAGCACTGAAATAATGCTAACACATGAAGATGAGCCGAGCTCATGACGCGAGTATAATAAGCACTGAAATAATGCTAACACATGAAAATGAGCCGAGCTCCTGACGTGAGCGTAATAAGCACTGAAATAATTCTAACACTTAAGGATGAGCTGGTGAAATCAATATGAAGTATCTTTTCACATTTACTTAAGTATGAGCCGAGCTGAGCTGGTGAAATCAATATGAAGTATCCTGTCACATTTGCTGGGGCTCTTGGGTAGATTTAGTCTTTCAAGCTGAGCCGAGGTTAGGGGCCAAGCGCGGCGTGACCAAGGTGGTGCTTCATGAGTAGATCAAGTATTTTGAGATGAGCTGAGGTCAGGGGCCAAGCGCGGCATGACCAAGGTGGTGCTTGAGTAGATCAAGTCTTTTGAGCTGAGCTGAGGTCAGGGGCCAAGAGTGGCGTGACCAAGGTGGTGCTTCATGAGTAGATCAAGTATTTTGAGCTAAGCCGAGGTCAGGGGCCAAGCGCGGCGTGACCAAGGTGGTGCTTCATGAGTAGATCAAGTATTTTGAGCTGAGCCTAGGTCAGGGGCCAAGCGCGGCGTGACCAATGTGGTGCTTCATGAGTAGATCAAGTATTTTGAGTTGAGCCGAGGTCAGGGGCCAAGAGCGGCATGACCAAGGTGGTGCTTCATGAGTAGATCAAGTATTTTGAGTTGAGCCGAGGTCAGGGGCCAAGCGCGGCGTGACCAAGGTGGTGCTTCATGAGTAGATCAAGTATTTTGAGTTAAGCCGAGGTCAGGGGCCAAAAGCGGTGTGACCAAGGTGGTGCTTCATGAGTAGATCAAGAATTTTGAGTTGAGCCGAGGTCAGGGGCCAAGCGATACATGACCAAGGTGGTGCTTCATGAGTATATCAAGTATTTTGAGTTGAGCCGAGGTCAGGGGCCAAAAGCGGTGTGACCAAGGGCTTTTCGAACTTTATGATATAAGATAACTCTACTAAATCTTTTGAATTCAAAAAAAATGTTTTCCAAAATGAATTACAAAATAACGACAATAAAATGATAATATATGCGCAAATTATAAGCGCTTCAAGGCCTCTTCAATATTTTTCCTTTCGAATCTTCTAAGTAATATGCATATGAGCTAAGCTATATGCTCAACTTTCTAACTTGTAAAATTGAACACACATAAATCTGAGCTGAGCTAAAGCGTAAGCTCAATTTTGAAATTTGCAAACCTGAATCTAATCTCAGCAAAAGCCTAAGCTCAACTTCATACCTTGTAAAATCGAGAACACCTGAATATGAGCTGAGCTAAAGCGTAAGCTCAACTTCGTAACTTGAAAACCTAAATCTGAGCTTAGCTAAAGCGTAAGCTCAACTTCATAACTTGTGAAATCGAGAACATCTCAATCTGAGCTAAGCTAAAGCATAAGCTCAACTTCGTAACTTGAAAACCTGAATTTGAGCTGAGCTAAAGCGTAAGATCAACTTCTTACTTTGTAAAATCGAGAACACCGAATCTGAGCTTAGCTCAATTGTAAGCTCAATTTTGTAATTTGCAAACCTGAATCTAAGCTGAGCTAAAGCGTGAGCTCAACTTCGTACCTTGTAAAATCGAGAACACCTGAATCTGAGCTGATCCCGCGAAGTCAACTCAAAATAACCTATAAAACTTTTCACCACCTGGTGTCTTATCTGAGCTCACACCATCTCCAACATGTTAAATATGTCGAGCTGCCGACCGTCGCTTTTCCGACCTGATACCTGTGGCGAGTGAGCTTTGCCAACCTACCATGGTGGCCGACCTACCTAAGCATTGGGGTAAGGGTCATCGATAGGATGAGCTGATCTAAAGCTAGTTTGGCCATGTTGCCTATCCAACTCTAACGCCCCAACATATCAACATCTTATTTCAGATTTCCCACAGACGGCACCAATTGATATTCATCAATAATGTGATCTTCTTGGATGAGCTAACATGTGGGGACCTCGGGTTGCTAATATCGTCTTAGGGCAACAAATGATTAATTAAACAATTAATCAAACATTAAAAGAATAAATAAACCAAGAGCACAAATTTTTTTTTTTTTAAAATTCCAACACCTCGCTCGATCGGTCAAACTTCACCGATCGAGCGAGCTATAAAAATCAAGCTCTCGGGTCTGCATCATTTTTGGTCTCGCTAGATCGGTCAAATCTTACCGATCGAGCGAGCAGGAAAATTCAAGTTTTTTTCCCAATAAAAACAGGCCTCGCTCAATCGGTGAAATTCACCCGATCGAGCGGGCTCCTTTTCCAGAAGATGACAGCAATATTTTCTTGCTGTCAAACCTTGCATCATCAGTCCAAATGAATACAATATCAACTCAATTCATGGTTTATAAATTCTAAAACATGCTTATCAACGTGTATAAAGTATTAAGTATCAAATCATGCATTTAATACATCAATCGAATAGCGTAAAAACATGTAACGATAAGCTACACTAAGTCTCAAAAGTGAGCTTCTAAATCACAAGTTCCATGTCAAATTCAATACTATCTAACTACCATTCTTCAGCTTAAACCCGAGTCCACACTTGCTAACTCTCGCTCCCGAGCTATCAACGTCATTTCAGACTAGCTCCTGCCCCATCTGTTGCAATACACACATACAAAACAAAGCAACAGCCGGATAAACTCTGGTGAGAAAACATTCTCAGTATAATTGACATATAAATCGTTAAATAAATCATATCAACTCTATTTGTAACGACTCAACAATAGAGTAAATAACGCATATCTCGATTAAGAATTGATTCATATATCATCGATGCCATCAAGATTCGTAACCGATCTTGACATGGATATCCATCTATCGTAGTCATTCTTGACTCGAAAATAAGGCCGCCTCAGACCTTGGCATAGAATCAATTCAATAACATATCATATCGTAATCATAACGACACAAACTCAAAGATCCACTACCTGAGATGGATCGACAAAATCAAAATCAAATCAAAACAATAAATACGTATGTGGTTTTGGCGGGACAACTCAAGAAACGTCATTCTCGAGTTTGAAATCCCTGACTTGCGATGTCGTCATTATACCTTCGTATTTTTTCTGTTTTGAACGCTTCAAATCTAAAACATAGCATCAAAACATTCATATAAATATTCATTCTAGTCAATCATTTCAGAATCGAATCAAAATCATCAATATATCATCAATCAACATCATTTCAAACCTCACATCTTCTTCTTTGGTTCGAATTCGGAGTCTTGATTTGTTAGCCTTCTAACTAGTCTGAAATTGAGAAATAAAATTGCTATATCATCGATAACATCTAAAAGAACATCTCATCTCAGTCATAGGCTATCAAAACGGCTTCAAATCATCAATCGACGGCGTAGCGATTGAAAATCGGTAACCGAAAAAGTATCGAAATCAATTCGAACATCATTTCAATATTCATATCAACAATAATCATCACATATCAGCTGAATAACCTCATATTCCCAGCATATCAGAAGTCTAAATTAAAGATACATGCTGTGAAAACTCATTAGAATTCATACGGCTTCAAGTAACAGATTCGACGTCGATACAGAAAGATAGAAACCATCAAAACTCAAGATTCATGCTCAACGTCTGTTCTTTCCAACATACTGATTTCGAAATGTATGTGAAACATCAAAATACTTACATCAAATCGAAGTCCTTGTCGCAAGGATTCTAGAACACATTTCGAAATCGAAATCGAACGATCGGATCAAAAGTTACGGGGTTTCGAAAATCAGAAATCAAAAGAAAGGAAGAGGATCTCGACCTCTGTTCTGAAAATTCTGAATTCCACATTTGGAATACACGTATCATGCTGATAAATCTGATTAAAAATCGGATATGTATTGCATATTTGCAATTTAACCTCTCAAGTCTTCATTAATTGCAATTCAGTCCTCGGCCTTCGTTTTAATTCAATTTCAATCCAAAATAATTTAAGAATATTAGAATTTAAATTGAAACTCTAAATATTCCCAAATTAAATATACTTGGATTAAAATTAAATAAGTTTTATTTAATAAAATAATCCCATCCTTTTGCATTCTAGCCCTTCAAACTTCGATATTTGCAAATCAGTCCCTGATCGGGTTGTATCTTCAAAATTAATCTTCTTTAATTACCGAAACATGGAATTTAATCTTAAATTCCATAAATATTCAAATCAAATATTTAATCTTTTAATTTAAGAATTCTCGGAATTTAATTCTCAAAATCCGTAAATTCTCAAATTAAATATTTTCGGCTCGAAAATTAAATCTATAATTTCCATAACTTCTCAAATCAATATTATCCCATAATATGAAATTTAATTCTCAAATCCCATAATTAATAATTTAATATTTTCGGGCCTTACAATTCCTCCCCTCTAAGAAATGATTTCGTCCTCGAAATCGTATTCAATCGAACTATTCAATCTGATAGACTAAATGATTATCTGAAGTAATTCTCACTTCAATCATTTAACTCTGATCTTCGTATCTCATCTCTTCATTTCTTATCAGACTATTTCTTCGAATCTGCTTCTATTTTCTTGTACTTTAATTAACCGATAAGAATTCTTTCTGAGTGGTTTCTTTCCTCAATAAAGGATCTGTCGAATAATCGACTTAACTCAGAATCTTTTCAATATCTATCTCATCGGATTAAAGCACGTAGGAAGAATCGACTGATACTTCCTTCACATAGATACGTGGAACAAATCAGATCCATCATATCAAGCTGAAAAGAATAAATCATTCAATCAAATAATCAATTCTATCTGACATCTCAGTCAGCGAAATTCAGCTTCAGTGACGACTTGTTTCTTTCTCCATATCATTCGATGTTCTGTATAGAACATATATCAAGTCTACACTGTCATTCAGTTCATCGCTTCAAGATTAGTATTCAACTTCATATTCTGAATCTGTAAATTAAACTCTGCTCTTTCTCTATTCTGAATTGAATGATGTTTCAAGAATAACTTTTTCGCTTAACTAATCAGTTTCAGCTTCAAAAGTTATATCTATCATTCAATTACTATTTCTGTTTCTTATTCTCTGTTTTCATTTCGTACAAATTCATCTTCAAAATCTTTGTGTGTCTCAAATCAAATCTGATTTGATATCGACAAATCATGTCTGATCTGATGTCATATACTTCGGTAGTATCATTTCAATACAAAGAAATCGGATTTCTTTTCATCATCTCATCATAGCATTATCTCAAAATTGACTCAATAGCTGTTACAGGAATTATAATCATCAAGTGGCAACACATCAATTCAATTAATACCGAATCAGGTATTAAAGTTCTGAGAATATTCTCAATATCTGGAAAATCAACTCAGATAATCCATCAATCGAAGAATGGTATAATGCAATCATATATAACCAACTCTCAGAACATCAATCAATCAATCGATGCCATGTCGAATAAATCTAAAGTCTTAATCTTGAAAATAGATTTTAATCATTCCTGTAATTTCATCATATCTCTATCTTTTCCACAGCTATCTAGTCATATCTGTATCACATCTTATACAGCGTATTCTAAAATTCTGATTAGTCTATTCGGACTATCTATTAATCAGAGTATAATATGTTGTATTCACAGATTTCAAAGTATTCAGAGATGTTGATAATCGGTATCATGTCAGGTAAAGTTCATTCTCGAAATTCGATTCATCTTCTCTGACTATTCTTCAATTCAAGAATAACATCTTGTACTTTCACATCCAAAAAGTACTCAGAGCCTTCTGATCGTCTGTATTACAATTCACTAGTAAACCTAATGTCTCAATTTGAAACAATAATTCTTGGATTACTGTGACATCTCGCACAATTCTAATCACGGATCAGTGATTTATTCGTACAGACAGATCATCTTATTCAGTAACTTCAATAAATCTGATCATAACTACCACCTGTTTACCTCATCTATACTGCTTCATCATGGTAGTTTCGCAAAATATTCTTTCAAATCATAATCTCGTAACAATTCTGGAGTTTCTAAACTGTCACTGAACTAATCTAGTCAATGATTTTCAATTTCATAAGAAACTCTCTATACGTCTAACTTCGAAAACGTACTAATTCTGTTACATCTGTTTGCTTTTTCTTCTGATAAAACAATTATTAAATGAATATTGAATTCATTGTTGTGAAATTCTTCAAATTTTGATATTTCTTTTCGAAAATATCAGGCACAATCAGATAATCAGTCACAAACGAATTCATCCATTCTGATCTGAGGCTTCAATTCATATCTCAATATGACATTCTTTACTAAATTCTCATCGTTTCAATTTACTTTCTGTGTTTCTTTCATCTTCTGAACAGTTCTAGCTTACTTCCAATCGAAAATCATTCTGATTGGTGATATATTCATCTGAATATTCAAACCAGAATACACAGAAATCTGGAATCAATTCATCGGATGTCTATTTCATTCCTCATTTCTATCTCCAAATACCGACAATTCATATCATCTAACCCAAAATCATGGATAATATTCAAATTCTTCTATCAGTTACGAGCCAACAATCTTAAAATACGCTGAAATATCGTCAAAGGATCAATAATTCTCAAAATCAAAAGAAATAAATCAAGATTGAGAAAATCCCTCAATCAAGGTCATCCAAAATCAAATCTTCTGGATAACAAACTCTACAAAGTGAAAACAACTCACTTGCATCACCCAACTCAGAATGAGTGAATCAACACAGGCTCTAAACGAAAGCAATGTGCCATGAGAGCCAATCAATATTCAATCATTTCAAGAATCATATTTCCAATTGATGTAATCGATTCAGCATAATCAAAGAAAAGACTCAACTGTAACTGATATGCATATCATCGTCTATCTTCTAAACCTCAAAAGCAACATTCAATTCATCAATTCATCAAGTCTCTATAAAATTCCAGTTCACAACTTAAACTAAAGTCGAAATCTTACTGGAATATATCTGTCATCTCTATTCATCGGCATATCTATCAATGCTGATTTAGATCTTGAACATATCTAGTTCATCGAATATACTGATTTCGGAATATTTTTGTAATCAAACATCATATATAAAACGAAATCACAAAATCTTAATTCAAGATTCTATATTATATCATCATTTTCATATGCACATTATGTTCTTGCTGATCTAATTTAATCGCTTCTTATCATCAATTTTCTAACAATCTGTAACAGGTTATTGCATCATCATCTACCATGCAACCTAACAGATATCTCAAATACGAAAACAATCATATTCAGTTTCAGTTCTTTGAAGCAAAATCATGTTCAGTCTCATTTCATCAATTCAGTAGTTCCATTCTTCAGTTCAATTCACAAAGTCTCTTTTTTGATACAGAGGTAAGATATAACACAGCTTCCAGCTATCATATATCTATTGCACCAATAACATAAACAGGTTAAAACAAAATAAATCTGTTACCTGCAATTTCAGTCTCAGGTGCAATTTTATCTTGATCCTCTGTATACTTCTGGAACCATTCTTCATTCAAATCATCTCAGAATCTGATTTACTTAGGACATCGCCTAATACATCTGCCTGAACTGTTTTTACACTAATCGTTAGGATATCTCCTCCCACAATGCGTGTAATAATCATTAGCATACTCTACATTCAGAACCAGACTAATCTGTCTCAGTTCGCTATAATTAAAGAACTACTTCTAGACCGTTCATCTCATATCTGCTCTAAAATAGAAATTGTAGCTAAAGTTGTGATTATCTCACATACTATGGCATGTCTACAATTTCATTCTTTCTGCCTCATCATTCAAATTTAGTTCTCTTAGCCTTATCTATGTCTTTTATAAAATGTTTCAGTCGTCAACATTTATTCAGACATAATCCTCGAATTTAAGCCACAACTAACAATTCAATGTTGAGCTTCTTCATCATCATCATCAACAATTCAAAGAATTGTAGTAAACTTGAAAATCAAATAAGGCATTCTCCAAGATTCAAAATATTCGACTTCTAATGGGTATATCTGTCTTTCTGATCATTTCTATCTGTTGTGGCAAAGAATCGTTAATCAAAATCTATTCTGAGCACTTACCAACAAATAAATATACCTCAATTCTGTCAGAATTTCTTCATCAAAATCTATCAGCTGGTTGCTAGGTCTTGAAGTTGGTAGACAGTCAATCTGATACGATATTCATCTGTATCTTTCAGGTATTTGAACAACTGGTCAAGTTCTTCAAGCCAACATCTACCTGCAATATCATCTATTCATTCGCTGATATTCTGTTCTGTTCAATCAGAGATACTTCTTTCAGCTGAGCAATACTGTTCTGTTCAGTCTGACCATACCATTCTGTTTAGTCTGGGGTGCTTACATCACCCAAAGAACACTGTTCTCTTTGATTCTGGGTGCTTACATCACCCGAGGAAAAATCTTATAACAAAATCAGTAAGAAATTCAAAAATTTACAAATCAGTAAATCAGGCAGTTGAATTTCAAAGATAGATCACGCTCACATGCAATTTATCAAATCATCAAATCATCAAATCGAGTAATGCATAATCATGCAATACTATAAATGCATGTGACTCAATCTACCCCGCTCAGCTTCTATCTCAGTCCAAGAAACTTACGCTCTGATACCACCTGTTATGGGGACTTCGGGTTGCTAATCTCGTCTTAGGACAACAAATGATTAATTAAACAATTAAATCAAACATTAAAAGAATAAATAAACCAAGAGCACAAATTTTTTTTTTTTTAAAATTCCATCACCTCGCTCGATCGGTCAAACTTCACCGATCGAGCGAGCTATAAAAATCAAGCTCTCGGGTCTGCATCATTTTTGGTCTCGCTTGATCGGTCAAATCTTACCGATCGAGCGAGCAGGAAAATTCAAGTTTTTTGCCCAATAAAAACAGGCCTCGCTCGATCGGTGAAATTCACCCGATCGAGCGAGCTCCTTTTCCAGAAGATGACATCAATATTTTCTTGCTGTCAAACCTTGCATCATCAGTCCAAATGAATACAATATCAACTCAATTCATGGTTTATAAATTCTAAAACATGTATATCAACATGTATAAAGTTTCAAGTATCAAATCATGCATTTAATACATCAATCGAATAGCGTAAAAACATGTAACGATAAGCTACACTAAGTCTCAAAAGTGAGCTTCTAAATCACAAGTTCCATGTCAAATTCAATACTATCTAACTACCATTCTTCAGCTTAAACCCGAGTCCACACTTGCTAACTCTCGCTTCCGAGCTATCAACGTCATTTCAGACTAGCTCCTGCCCCATCTGTTGCAATGCACACATACAAAACAAAGCAACAGCAGGATAAACTCCGGTGAGAAAACATTCTTAGTATAATTGACATATAAAGCGTTAAATAAATCATATCAACTCTATTTGTAACGACTCAACAATAGAGTAAATAACGCATATCTCGATTAAAAATTGATTCATATATCATCGATGCCATCAAGATTCGTAACCGATCTTGACATGGATATCCATCTATCGTAGTCATTCTTGACTCGAAAATAAGACCGCCTCAGACCTTGGCATAGAATCAATTCAATAACATATCATATCGTAATCATAACGACTCAAACTCAAAGATCCACTACCTGAGATGGATCGACAACATCAAAATCAAATCAAAACAATAAATACGTATGTGGTTTTGGCGGAACAACTCAAGAAACGTCATTCTCAAGTTTCAAATCCCTGACTCGCGATGTCGTCATTATACCTTCGTATTTCTTCTGTTTTGAACGCTTCAAATCTGAAACATAGCATCAAAACATTCATATCAATCTTCATTCTAGTCAATCATTTTGGAATCGAATCAAAATCATCAATATATCGTCAATCAACATCATTTCAAACCTCACATCTTCTTCTTTGGTTCGAATTCGGAGTCTTGATTCGTTAGCCTTCTAACTAGTCTGAAACTGAGAAATAAAATTTCTATATCATCGATAAAATCTAAAAGAACATCTCATCTCAGTCATAGGCTATCAAAACGGCTTCAAATCATCAATCGACGGCGTAGCGATTGAAAATCGATAACCGACAAAATATCGAAATCAATTCGAACTTCATTTCAATATTCATATTAACAATAATCATCACATATCAGCTGAATAACCATATTCCCAGCATATCAGAAGTCTAAATTCAAGATACATGCTTTGAAAACTCATTAGAATTCTTACGGCTTCAAGTAACAGATTCGACGTCGATACGGAATGATAGAAACCATCAAAACTCAAGATTCATGCTCAACGTATGTTCTTTCCAACATACGGATTTTGAAATGTATGTGAAACATAAAAATACTTACACCAAATTGAAGTCCTCGTCGCAAGGATTCCAAAACACTTTTCGGAATCGAAATCGGACAATCGGATCAAAAGTTACGGGGTTTCGAAAATCAAAAATCAAAAGAAAGGAAGAGGATCTCGACCTCTGTTCTGAAAATTCTGAATTCCACATTTGGAATACATGTATCATGCTGATAAATCTGATTAAAAATCGGATATGTATTGCATATTTGCAATTTAACCCCTCAAGTCTTCATTAATTGCAATTCAGTCCTAGGCCTTCGTTTTAATTCAATTTCAATCCAAAATAATTTAAGAATATTAGAATTTAAATCGAAACTATAAATATTCCCAAATTAAATATACTCGGATTAAAATTAAATAAATTCGGATTAATTAAATAATCCCGGCCTTTTGCATTCTAGCCCTTCAAACTTCGATATTTGCAAATCAGTCCCTGATCGGGTTGTATCTTCAAAATTAATCTTCTTTAATTTTCGAAACATGGAATTTAATCTTAAATTCCATAAATATTCAAATCGAATATTTATTCTTTTAATTTAAGAATTCTCGGAATTTAATTCTCAAAATCCGTAAATTCTCAAATTA
This sequence comes from Henckelia pumila, assembly GCF_033568475.1. Taxonomy (NCBI): domain Eukaryota; kingdom Viridiplantae; phylum Streptophyta; class Magnoliopsida; order Lamiales; family Gesneriaceae; genus Henckelia; species Henckelia pumila. The sequence goes on along the minus strand of NC_133122.1, from coordinate 56,790,151 downwards.
AATATTTTCAGCTCGGAAATTAAATCTATCATTTCCATAACTTCTCAAATCAATATTAGCCCATAATATGGAATTTAATTCTCAAATTCCATAATTAATAATTTAATATTTTCGAGTTTTACATAATACAACTCCTCCAACCTGCTGGTGAGCTAATGCAACTCATGGGATGAGCTAAGGGTGACCTGCTGGTGAGCTAATGCAACTCATGGGATGAGCTAACACAATTCTTGGGATGAGCTAAGGGTGACCTAAAATCACAAACAAGAGTGTTAGGGGGAGGACGGAAGATGTTCCGGCGTATTCCCTCCAACGCTCAAGTCAAAAGCGAGGACAGCGAAATATAGTGAGTGAAGTGTGTGTATCGAGAGCAAAAACTGGAATCCAAATAATGAAAGTGAACCTGATATTTATAAGAGAGATCTCCGAATTTGGCGCTTACCTTCCTTATCAAAAACCCAAGAATCACGGGATTGTAATCCCGAGTATTTAGGCGGAGATCTCGCCCAAATCTTGTCCCGCAAAGCAAACACTGATACGATTTATCTGAATTGACTGTCGACATCAAGACACTATACTTCTGCCCTCTAATGAGCAAAATTGGAAAAGTGGTGAGTGAGCTGTTGTTGAACCTTGGGAGCTCACTCGGGGCCGACCTGAACTCGGGAGCTCACTCGGGGCCGACCTGAACAATAGCACCTGAGCGCCGTTGGCAAGCTTTGCTGAGCTGACCTTGGGAGCTCACTTGAGCTGACCCGACCTCAAGATCTCACTCGGGGCCGACCTGAACAATAGCATCAGAGCGCCGTTGGCAAGCTTTGCCGAGCTGACCTTGGGAGCTCACTTGGGCTGACCCGACCTCAGGAGCTCACTCGGGGCCGACCTGAACAATAGCATCAGAGTGCCGTTGGCAAGCTTTGCCGAGCTGACCTTGGGAGCTCACTTGGGCCGACCCGACCTCGTTCCATAGGGTCATCGGAGGAAGATGCGAGGGATCTTTTCCGAGCTCCCGAGCAACCAAGCTCCTGAGCTTCCGAACTCCCGAGCTTTCGAGCTCACTAGGCCGAGCTCCCGAGCCGACCTGAAATAGATGATGGGGGAGCTTAGCCGAGGTCCCTAACCAACCTGAAGCTGATAGTGAGGGCTTTCAGACTTAGAGTCATCGATGAGTTGAGCTAGTTTTTTTCGAGGGTATCAAAGTTATTTATGTGTTTGATATTATAAGATGATAAGTGTTTGGTATTTTAAGATGATGATAAGTGTTAAACATATATATAAAAAATAAAACATTTTTTTTTAATTTAGAAAATGAATGTTCACATCCAAGTCGAGCTCTGATCCAATTGAGGTGGGAAACATCGGCAGTCCATATATATGGACCTGACCCGGCCTCGTCACTTACAATTAATGCTTATTCTTTTTCGAAAAAAGAATCAATGTTCAAAGTTACGTTGTTTTGATATATCTCCAAATTGCCCGCACAATGCACAACATTATTCGGGTTTGTCTGATGATTTTTTTTTATTGGGGATTTTATTTTTTCTATGTTAATGGTTTGAATTTGAATGAAATATTTTAAACGGTTAGTCTAGATTTAATTAACTAGATATTTTTTTAAGGGGAAACGTTTTTTTTTTATGCAATAAGTTGTTCATTTTTTTTGTTTTGATCCATTATATTAGCTTTTCAAAATTTGGTACACTAACTTTTAATATTCAATGATTTTGGTCCGTGCCAGCATTTTTCGATGTCATATGAGCAGTTGAACCAAAATATCCGAAAACTAAAAGTTATTGTACCAAAACAAAAATTTAAAAAATTAATAGATCAAAACAAAAAAATAAACAAATTAATGAAAAAAAAATATATTTTTTATAGAAAGAGAATTTTTGAAAACAAAACATGTTATTTAAAAATTATTATAAAATCTTAGAATCATACGAGAATTAAGCAATCATATATATATATATATATCCATCCTACCAGATTATAATTACTCAAACTTTATTCACAATTTCATCCTCACGACCCTCCTTCAACTTGAGTTTCCCTTGTTCTTCATCATCAAAAGAAGAAGCCTGATCAAGATCCACGCATTTATACCACTTGGCGCACACCACATAGACCACAAAATCCACAACAGTTAGCGCTGCAATCAAAAAATAAAACTTGTCCATATGCCCCGTATTCAAATCCTGAGGAATCCAACCAGGCTTGTTATTTTTTGCAGTGATCCCCATTACCATATTCACCAGCATGGTGCTCACAAAGTTCCCCAAAGAAATGGAAGCCATGCACAGAGAGCTTCCGAAGCTCTTGATCCCATCCGGGGCCTGCCCGTTAAAGAATTCCAGCTGCCCCACATACATAAAAACTTCCGAAGCACCCACTAGAACGTATTGTGGAATCTGCCAGAGTATGTGCATGGAGCTGATATGCTGTCCGGGTATCACTTGCTTAAGCCTGGAGAGTTCTGTTAAGCCTGCAGCGATCATGGCTAGCATGCCGATCACGAGTCCTACGCCCATGCGCTGGAGCTCGGTTAGGCCTTTGGGGTTTCCACTCACTCTGCCAGCCAAAGGGACTAGGACGTGGCTGTATATTCCTGTGCAGATTAGCACACTCAAGATGTCGAAAACCGACATGCTGGCTGCAGGGAGGTGGAATTTGCGGATTTCGGAGTTCATAACACTTCCCTGCTCCACGAACAATGAGGCCATTTGTGTGAAGATTACCGAGTATATGATCGTGCACAACCATATTGGTAGCATTCGGAAGATGCATTTGGCTTCCTCGACTTGTGTTACAGTGCATAGGCGCCAGGGGTCAGCTGGGCCCAAGCAGTCTTCTTCTGTCATTATTGCTGCCTTATCAAGACACCTGAAAAAATATGGGAGTACTACTTTCAAAACTCTCAAAGATATTAGGTTAGACAATATTAGCTATCTATGACACTTACACAAATTCATCGGTATGACGAATTTTTCGACTTCCTTTGATGCTAGATTCAGTCCCTTGAACCTCAAATAAAGTCTGGCCTTCTTTAAGGGTAACATTCCATTTCTTGGTTGCAGCGACAAAGACTTGCATAACTCGCGGTATTGGGTTCCCACATGGTTTTATATACCGGTAACAGGGCGAACCTAGAAGAAAAGCTATTAGTGCCAAAACGGCTGAAGCCGTAGCCGCCCAGAAACCAAGTGTCCATTTCCCAGTATCCTCATAATACACTAATACTGTGTTTGAAAACAAAGAGCCAGTGTTGAGAGCAAAATAGAAGTAGCAAAAGAAAGAGGCCTTGGACTTTCTCTGTTTCGAGTTTGACTCATCAAATTGATCGGCTCCTAAGGTTACTATGGTGGGCTGGTGGCCACCATAGCCAAATGCCACCATGTATATAGCCAAGTGGAATACAATAGAGCCGTATGAAGAATTTGGCACACAGATTTGCTTGCCATCTCCACAGCCATTAGGTTTCAACAATAAAGTCCAGGATGACACGGATACAAGCACCAAGCCCTGGAAATTCGAAGATTTCGTGATAAATTATGTGAGAAACTAGAAATATAATCGTTTCAACGAATTAGTTTAAACAATGACAATGAAATATGTTACCAGAACAAATATGCATTGAAAAATTGCGCAGGTGAGATAACGGCCCCAGTATGAATCGCTGAGAAATGCTCCTATGAGAGAGCACAAATAAACAGTTCCAGTCCATTTGCTGACGTTGTTTGCGGCAGCAGCATTGTCTTGCTCAAGAACTCGAGTTAAAAACAAGACCAAGTTAACCCCAACAGCGAAGAAAGCTAGAGTTGCGAGGCCTTGATTTACTGCACCATTGAAAGAGCCGAATTTATCTAAAAAACTTTAGTTAAAAAACATGGTAAAAATTTGGATATTAAATGAAAGAGAAATGAACCTAGCAAGATAAATGCTGCGCCCCAGCCTCCTTTTGAAGTGTTCTTTTTGATGCATGGTTTAAAGCAACCAGCATTTGTTTCACCATTTGACTCTTGAATCTTTCGTGATCCAGTTTCCTGAAATATCAAAATATAAATTAATAATACAGTGCACTCTAAATTTAGACTAAAAGAAATGTGGTTATATATAACCTTTGGTGCTGTTTCCATCATCAAGGTAAGAAAGTCAATTGGAGTGAATCAAAGCTTCTGCAACATAATGGACACAAAATCATTAATATAGAATTGATATTAGATATGCATGCAGTGCCAAATCCAAGATTCTTTAGTTTTCAACATATCAAAATTTTCAATCATATTATATATGCTATAACATGGTTTTTTTTTTTTGTGACTTGAAGGGAAAGAAGCAGAAAACTGATCTTGAAGATGCTTGACAAACAAGTGCACATTTATACACAAAATATAGCAGCAATGAAATCATGCGTTATTATTGGAATTTCGGGTCATTTTCATTATCATATTTTTTGTGGAGGCATGATCATTTTTTTACCTAAATAAAGGAGATGCTAGTGGACGAATGCAATGTTAAGAGTACAACAGGAGTTAATTTTGGCCATAAAATATGCCACTTTCTTGAATCGTTTTCAAATTATTAAGTGGATTTCCACAGTTTTTTGAAGATGAAACCGCTGTCTCTCTCATCTTTTACTTCTTTCAAAGGAGCAACACAACACATATATTGTTTGCGTGTTATACATTATATATATATGTATGTTACCTAATACCTATTTTAGGAAAAACAGACAATTAATTATTAATCCTCTAACTTGTCACGTTTTTTTGCAAAATACTATTCTTTAAAATCTAAACGAAAAACTTTAACATGAATGTATTTATTTTGAATAAATCAAAGTAATTACTCTATACCTCTTTGCCTAATAATATATATTCAGTATGAATACTAACGTCTAACAATCAAGTATATAACTTTTTACTCGTTTTCATGGCGCATCATGATCACTGCCAGTGCCCATCCACGATTTTTTTTTTTTTACAACATACCAACAAATATATAAATTTTTGTTATCATATTCATATATAATACATAGAAAATTAAATTCAATATACAAAAATTACCTTTTCCTGAATTTGACGAGAGATAGAACAAGGAGCTCTGGTATGGTGCCGGATTCCAGGGAGGGCAAAGATCTCGTGTCGATGATCAACAGTGTCGATGTTGGCCGTAAAATGATTCCACTCAACACGAAAAATTCAAAACCAATGATACTTATTGTCATTTATGGTGAAACTCGACACCGCTACTTTTTTTTTTTTTACTGATCTAGGTAGTCGTTGATCACAAAGTCTGAAACTTAGATCTCATGTGTATTAATGTTGAACTCAAGAGGAGTCGAAAAGATCACAACCTTTTCGTCTAAAACAATATAATTCCCAGAGAAAGTTATGAGATTCGAACGAGAATATGAAAGAATATGTCTAATAATTTTTCTGCTAAGATTGGGATTTTAAAGAGATTTGGATACAACAAAATTCCTATCAAGCTCCTATCTTCACTCAGTCTCCCAGGTTTCAGTTTTGACTTACAAACTCTTGGTGACACTTGGACTAGGACTTCACGAGAAATAGGGAAAAACAAATTTGAAGAGAAAACAAATTTGAAAAAACTTAAGTTTAATATTCGATTTAGTTCAAGAAAAAAATAATAATCGATCAGAGTACTTTTTTTTTTTTTTAAAAGAATACAATATAATTAATAGTGCACTATATGCCCACTTCATGCTCATCATGTACAATAAATGAGTTGAACGGTGCAATAAATGAGTTGACTTGTACATGGTGGACATGAAGTGAGCATATAGTGTAGGGCACCATAAAAGAACTCTATATATATATATATATATATATATTGTTTTTACGAGGAGAATTTTAAAATTTTGTTTCTCAAATTTGTGATTATATTTATGGCCACGTATGTTTCTATTTGATATAAACTACCTCCGGATTTTTAGCACTATTTAATTTAATTTATTTTGTTAGTTTGTTCCGACAAGGATGCTGGCATGCCATATATATATATATATATATATATATATATATATATATGACATAATCTTATTTTATTTCGCAAGTTAAGAATATATAAGTTATGAGTACCTAAATCCCAATAAGATTATTTAGGGTATATGATATTCAAATAAATTTAAATTTTTATGAAAAAACAGATAACTTTAAGTTCAATAAGATATGAAGATTTTGTGTTGTTTTACGTGAATTATTGATATATGATATCATGGATTACAAATATTATCTTACTAGCTAAGTTATGGAAATTATTAATTTATCCTTTTAGCATTAGTCGGATTGAAAAAATCAATTCTAATATTTGTCGAATATTTAGTACTCTAAAAGCAGGTTAATGTGTGTGTATATAAATAAATAAATAAAATCATAATAATAAATAAAATCATGTGAGATGAATAATAAATATTTGATGTGGCTTGAATTTTAGTTCTAAGAAACAAGATAATTTTATAACTTAATCCACATTATTCAACCTATTTTTTGAATAGCTTAAAAAAACCTATTATTTGAATATTTGAATATTAATTTATTGTTATTCTTATTATTGATATTATTATTTTTAGTTTATCTATATTTGTTAAATGTATAAATTACAGCATTTAAAAAATAATATCTGAAAATTATAATAATTTTTTTGATAATCTTGTAAATTTAATTAAGTTGAAAATTATAATAATTTTAATACTTAAAAGTAGTTATATAGATATTATCTAAAAAAAATTTAAAGGAGAAATTTTGGATCAGGTTTATGATAATTTTTTTAAAAAATTATTTTAATTTTTTGATAATTTGGTACCTTTTTTTATTTATAATTATAATATTATTTTAATTAAAAAAACCCACAACAGCTACCGCGCTCAGTAATCTCCTCTCTGCACGGGTTTAGCTCAGGTCTGTATCTCGTCTATAGCCTCCTCTTTCTGCCCCGATTTTTGTAGAAAAATGGTGAAATGGGTGTAATTTTTGGTTCATTATCTTAGTAGGTTCAAAATTTTGGGGAAGAACCAGCTAGTTGTCGCTAATTTTTAGAGTTTTTATGTAGTTGATAAAGTTGAAGAATGTGGATACACTATTTTAGTGTTTGAGGTTTTGTACAGGTTGAATTGCCTTGAACTTGCTCAAGTTCACAGATTTGAGTGTGTTTCCATCATTTCCCTCTCCTAATCATCAGTATTGTTAGGTTGGAGAGGAATATAGATCTGGGAGGACTGGGAAATGACATTGAACTAATGGAAATTTGGTGAGATAAGAATATTGAGTTTGATTTTGAGAGTCCAAGTTACATTTTTTGAAAATGAGGTATACCTCTTTGAGTTAGTTTTGTTTGTGCTTTACTTTTAACTGGTATTTGTAAAATGTTGATCGAATGAACTAATAACGTGGGGAATCTATTGAACTGCTTTGGTTCGTCTGGCAACTTTTTGCATGCTAATGAGGAAGGAAATATAGTGTATTAGCTATCGGTGGGGAATTTCGCTATGCAAATTATGCACACGATGGCACTAAACCTAGTTCATTTGGTTAGATAGCCTAACCACCATCTGTTTAGTGACCGGATTTGTTTAAGTTTCTTCCTGAAAGGGTGGTAAGTTTTTTGATTAAAGATTGATTGTCCATGCAACCGTGGACACAATTTTTTCTTTTCCTGATTTAGAGTGTTTCAGTTGACTTGGATGGAGTAAATGAATTAGATTGCTTTCGTCTTGTGGAAGTTTTGGATGAATGTATGATATGGAATTACTTTGTATTACCGAACTGTTGCAATGGGAAATGCTTGTTATGGAACATATTCACATGCTTTTAATTAAAAAAAATATGCTTAAAACTGTGTTGGACAGTAGCGTCCGATTTAACTTAACTGGTTTTGCTTAAAAAATAATTACTTGCTTTAGTTTCTTGATGGTCATCATCCCATCTTCATCCTAATATCTGGGATTTTTCTGGCTGTTCTGAAACATAGTTTTTGGTTTTTTTTGGCAAATTGGGTCTAATTTAATTTGACTTCATTTCATAGGTTGCACTTAGAAAATGGCAGCTGCTGCAGCGTCAAGCTTTCAAATCACGGCATTGAAACCAACTCTTTTACCAGCAAGAAATTTATTTAGGGCTAGTGTGGCAAAAGTAGGCACTAATTCCCAAGGAACCCCCCTGTCCAGTTTATCAAGTATATCATCAGGAAGATATCTCAGACGTAGTTTCACATCATCTCCTGCAAGACTCAACAAAATAATCACCAAGGCATCGTCTGAAGCTGGTGAAAACAAGCTTGGATCTGGATTGGCCATTGATTTGAAAGGTTTTTTTTTTTTCCTTCTACTTTAGAACAATTTTAGCATGAAGATATCATACAACCACATGATTCGTTTCGGCTTCCATAGGTTGTAAGCTATTATTTGTAGGCCATGCCGAGCAAGGTTCTGTAAGCAATGTAATTATGTAAAGGTCCATGAAGTAAACTCAATGAAAAGGCATTTAATTATAAAATAGAGTGAACGAAACTACAACAATTTTTAAAGGGATCCGATAATAGTAGTACCTTTTACTGGAGAATCTGGATAATTTGAATGACAGCTAAAGTAGGCATGGATTCTGGTTACGGTTCTTAGATCTTGAATGTAATTTTTATAACCATAATTCATCTTGATCTGATAAATGGAACCAAGTGATGAAGATCTGTTTATGAGTAAGATCATTTATGTCATTTTACGGGATAGTGGATGTTATGATTTACCTGGTATGTAAACGCTGCTTATAGGTAAGAGGGCATTTATTGCTGGTGTAGCTGATGATAATGGATATGGTTGGGCTATTGCAAAATCATTGGCAGCAGCTGGAGCTGAAATTCTCCTTGGCACGTGGGTGCCAGTAAGTTTATGCCTAAATTCCACAGCTGCATTATTTTTGAAGTCCATTTTCTTGAGTTTTGAACTGATTGTGGAATTTGTGATGCAGGCATTGAACATATTTGAAACTAGTCTACGTCGTGGGAAGTTTGATGAATCTCGTGTGTATGATTTTTCACTTACATCCTGTTAATGATTAATTCATATCCTCCACATGGCAAAGTGACAGATTCTTGTGCAGGCTGCCTGATGGTTCTTTGATGGAGATCACTAAAGTTTATGCATTAGATGCGGTTTTTGACACTCCTGAAGATGTTCCTGAAGACGTAATTTCGACATATATAATTTCAGCAACACCAAAATATATTTAAAAAAATGTTTTTTTTAACTTTGCTACTTTGTTTCATGTCCCATTATGCAGATAAAAGCGAATAAACGTTATGCAGGATCAAGTAATTGGACTGTCTCGGTACAATTTATAGTTTTGCCATCTTTTGTTCTTAAATTTATCCTGCATGAGGCTAAGTCATTTTGATGGATTCGGTTATAAGCACAACCAATTTTGTCTTTGATCATAAAACTTTCTTGGTGTTGTAAACGTGTGCCGATTATGATTCTCGTGGTTCATAGCACAGATCCCTTGTCGATTTTTGTAGGCCCACGAGTCTCATCAGTCTTGAATCACGAAAAGCATTAGTTATTCAAAAAAATAAGTATATTGTGGATTTGTTTATTACCAACAGTGGTCTCAATTCTCAAAAATCAAAATGGAGATGACTAATCTTAAAGTCATGCTTCGAATGTTATCACAGGAAGTAGCAGAATGTGTGAGACAAGATTTCGGCAGCATTGACATTCTTGTTCACTCTCTAGCTAATGGGCCAGAGGTACTGACTCATGAGTACTATGTGGGTATTATCCGTTGGCTTCTTTAACGAAACCCTTGAAAACTAGGTTACGAAGCCTCTGCTTGAAACCTCAAGAAAGGGATATCTTGCCGCAATATCTGCATCTAGTTACTCTTACGTTTCCTTGCTAAAGCATTTTCTTCCACTTATCAATCCAGGCATGTCTTTTCAAGAATATTAACTATTATTTATCTTTATGATTATTTAGTCATATAATCACATTGAGATTTGATACTTGAATTTAAGGAATGGTTTTGCTGCAGATGGTTCTTCAATATCTCTAACGTATATTGCTTCTGAAAGAATAATCCCAGGGTATCTACACGTTTTCATTATATCTAATCTGGCTATGGCTTTATTTCAAGTTTGATAATTCTGTAGATAGCTTTTAATCATAAATATTGAACAGCTACGGTGGTGGCATGAGCTCTGCAAAAGCGGGACTAGAGAGTGATACAAGGGTGCTTTTATTAACAATAACCATAGTTACTTTTGTTTGTTTTTTGTCAAAATTTTCTCGCATTGATTCATTGATTGCTTCAGGTGCTTGCATTTGAAGCAGGAAGGAAACACAAAGTCAGGGTCAACACAATATCTGCCGGTATTTGTCTTTTGCATTTTTTATTCTATCATAGCAATTTGCCTGACATGAATAAACAAACTACTTAACAATTTGTTGTGGAGCCATGTGGGATATGTAATTAGAAATAGTTGTGCAGAGAGCTTAATGTGCTTGTAAATTGCATATGCTGATTCTTGTATCTAAAGTTCAGGCCCATTAAGAAGCCGTGCTGCTAAAGCTATTGGTTTTATTGATATGATGATCGATTACTCCCTAGAAAATGCCCCTCTTCAGAAAGAATTGTCTGCAGGTAAATCAGGAAGACGCCCCCGTTTGTTCTTTGCATCTACTTTTCCATGAACTAAATATTCTTTTGCACCAATTGGACAGAGGAGGTGGGGAACACTGCAGCCTTCTTGGCATCACCACTGGCTTCCGCCATTACCGGTGCAGTCATTTACGTCGACAATGGTTTGAATGCAATGGGAGTGGGTGTCGATAGCCCCATATTTAAAGACCTTAACATACCTAAAGCCAACTAGTCCAAACTATGTGGAAACTTATTACTGGATTATAGAGGATTTTTTGGTCATAATCATGAATGGCTCGGCTTGCAGTGTCTTCTCTCTGGATCTGTCAATTTTGTTTATTATGAGCTAGTCGTTGAATGTAATGTAATGTAATGCACATTGAAATGCAACATGCTTCAATTTGTGAGAATGACACGACAAAATTACCCTATGTTAGGTTTCATTTTTCGTAACGTCATTTTACCTTCATTTCTGTAATAGTTATTCAATTCAAAAAAAAAAACTCTATTAATGTCATAATTTTCAACTGTATTTTGTATCTTTAAATATTCACAGTTTCACACCATTAAAAAACAAAATATAACATTATACCACCAAGCCAACACAATATGATATATTATACAACCATAACCAAAATATTTCAATCACAAACAAAATCAATTATATACTGCAATGTGTAAAACATTGCACTTGCTACAAAAGGTTTTTCTAAATCTAATCCTAATAGCGAGAGCAGATTACTGCCCAAAAACTACAGATTACTGCGGCAGAACTATACATTCCAAAAGTTTCAGTCCAGGCTGAAATCATAATAAGCAAGAAACGGCAACCCTCACGACATTTCGTATAGCTCATGCGTGGCTTCTTTTACGCTTGCAATTCCAGTTACAAATAGAGTCATCGCCAACTTCAGTAAACTCTGATATTTGCATGATGTGGCCAAAGTTTCGGGAAAACTTCTTCACTTGTGGAGCATGTATCAGCTGAGAGTCCGTGGGAATTGAATCAACTTGGCTAAAACCATTATAATTTGGTTCCTGTTTTGCTTCACCAAAGACTGTATCTCTGTGCGGCATCAGCTCTTTCCCCTCAGGCACAAGATTCTTCATCAGCTACAATTCATAAGCCAGGATCAGATTTTGACTTTTGATGTCAACAACAAAAAAATTCATGACATTTTTAGTCACTTACTTTCCAATCATCAAAGTCGAATCTGAAGATGAATTGGTGGCTAGCAACTACTCCATTCTTTATGTCTTCTGCAGAAGGACCATTTCTAGGCACTGGAACAGAAAAATCATTACCAATCCAAAAGAGCGCATTACAAAATATGAACCAAAATATTTCCATAAGAACATTAACAAGAGGCATACTTGCTATTTGAGATCCATTTTCATCTACATCTATATGCACTCTTTCATCTTTAACCAGGAAAGACAGTGCAAATAAATTCTCAACCGTCTGAGCAAAAGAATTCCGGTTGAACATCAAATTTTCCACTGGAGCATTTTTCTCCTTCTTTAATACCTCAAACATTGTGCGCATGTTTCTGTCAGTGTCCATAACCACTTCTGCAACTTTTTCCAGCTGTTATTTGAACCAATTGTGGACAAAGATAAGTGAACAAGCATATGTAAATGGAAAAGCACCAAATTTAAAGATCAAATGAAACTAGAGTTCGCCAAGATTTAACAGCATAAAATTGATCAAAGAAAAATTAGTGCTTGACGTTTTAGTAACATGGTCAGAAAGTAATCTGAACAGCAAGGATTCTGAGGAGCATGAATAAATGCAAAGAAAGTTTCTCTGCAAATGTCTCCAAGCAGCAACTTTGATACACAAGCCCGCTAAATGATAAGGTTTCAACTTTCATTGCAAATTTTTAAAAACAAAAGTTTGGGTTTTACAGGATAGAAGTTCAAAATATGCTACTAGTAAATTACTAAAACTCAGTTTTCCATTCTACCTCCTTTGGTCTTGCATCCCTTTTTGTTCTTGAACGTTTTGCACGAACAACCAATTTCCGTGGCTTAAGCTCATTTTTCATGGGTCCAATCCTGAAGGAAAAATAGAAGAAAATCAATAAATTCTACCATACTAACATGCACATTCACCAGCTTAAAAATGAAATTTTGAGGCAAAATAATGTTGCGTAATTTTAGAACACTCACATTGTCATGCAAGTATGTCCATTCATGAAAATGGATGAAACAAGATCACCAATGTTCTTCCATGAAATTATAGGATCAGATCCTGAAATTCTCTTGATACCTTTCCGTCGCCCAAATTCTCTTATCAAACATGATAAAAATTCAGCAGGGGTAACGCCTCCACTAGTATGTGTCTTAACAGAGGCCACCAAAGAGCTTGTCAGGCCCAGCAAAGTCTCTGCATCAGCTACTTGCTCCCTAGGCTTGCTGACTGAAATTCACACATTTACACATCACTCTTACTATAATCGTTCATTTTAGTTTTTCAATTTTAAAATAATCAAAATTTGAATTTATCTTTGGATATAAGATAAAAAATTTATGCACACAAATTTTGTGTGCATAGATTATTAGTTTTAAAAAAATTTAAACGAAGTAACAGGGCAAAGCTGTTAGAAGTTTAATATCTTGTTACCTTAAAATCCTATAAGCGTTGAAGAAAACGTTTTTCATATATTTTTAATGCTGACAGATGTTTTGGATGAAGAAAATTATAAGTTTGGTGCCACTGATTCTGTAGGACCCTTTCATTAAGAAAAAAGCACGCCCAAACACAAAAAAAAAAAAAAAAAAAAAAAACAAAACAAAACAAAACAAATTCTGAGAGCAATATTCATATGATTCAAGATTCAAGATTCAAGATCCAGTTGCAACAAACTTTCGCAGCAGCATTCTGCAAGCCTAACAGGTAAAAGGACTCGATATCTTTTACAAACACTAAATTTCAGACAAGAATCTCTGCTTCAAAACAACACATGCACAAGACGAGCGAGAGAAGAGCATAAAAAATACCATGTTGATGCATGATTTCCACTTGGTTCATGATGGCCATAAACTTATCCGAATAGCCATTTGTTATTTCGTCTTTTTCCTCTGCAAATAACACCCCAAAAAATCAGAAAGGAGAAAACTTCAAAGATCAAGAAAAACACTATCAATCGGAAAAAAAGAAAGGCCATTTTGCAAAAAAGCACCAAACTTTCGTCCCGTTGATGCCGTTTGCTATTTCAAAAGAATCAATACAGAGCAAAATACTGAAGGGCCATTTACAAACGACAAAAAACACCAAATATCAATACCATTGATGCGATTCTCTATCTCACGATAATGGGAACGAATAGTTCTGCTCTTTGATGCAATATCTTCCTCCTGAGACAACTCCTCCATATTCAACTTCACTTCTATCGCAGACATTTCTTCCATCATTCAGAGTGCGTGTACGTGTGTGCTTTTTTCTTGTTGACCTGAGAATATCAAAGGTTTTATAGAAAAGTTCACCGTGTGTACGGTCAGTTAATGAGGTGATTCGAAGAGTCAATTTCATTTTCATGGGAGGGAAACCATTACATTTGTTACCTCTTGTTTGAAAAGTTTCAAAGATCGTGTCTTGGAAGATTCTCTCAATATTGTTTTGTTTTAAAAAAGAAATAAAATATTCTCCGAGTGTGGTTGTGGCCTGTGGGCAAATAAATTTTGGGCCAATGTTGTTGATCACATTCAAAATAGTCTTGGGCTTTAGCTACAGTTAAGTTGAAAATTTGACGAACCACCCCAATACCTTTTTACAAAGCCCAAATATATATATTTTTCAGTAAAGCCTTCGATTTATCCTCAAAGAAAGAGGGGAAGGAAGTTGATTAGCTGAAGACGAAGTTGGTAGCCACTGGCATTCACAAGGTAATTTCTTGTTTTCTTTTCTCTTTTTTCTTTTTCTTTTTTTTTATGCCGGTTTCGGGATTGGTAAGGTAATTGTGTTTCCTCCTTGAATTTTGGGTTCGTGTAGTTGCCATCGAAATTTCTAGCGTTTAGTCATAGCTAATGAGTTTGTTGACTGTCGTTTCATAAAAATTGCGTAAATGAAGACATTCGATGTTGGTTTGATGAAATTTTCATGGGTTTGTGATATGAGTTTGATGCAAAAAAGATTATATGGTTGGTTTGTAGAATGCCAGCAATTTTGTGGAAAATAAACTTGTGTGCAACATGCTTGAACGTGCTTTGCTCATCGTATGCGTTGTGAAATGGGTGCTTGACAAAATGCCCTTGAGAACTTGTGTGGGTGAATTTCTGTCAAGCTTCAGTTATTTTCAATCCTTATATTTGCATTTTTTTTAAGCTTAATCGTTACCCAATGGAGATATTACTAGATTGTATGTATTATTGGAATGGATATAAGAATCTTGTTGGCTATCTTTTTACAAAATCCAAATATGAAATTTCGAACCTTTCTCATTGAAGGGATGACTGCCTCTGGGATGACTGCCTCTGTCGATGTTCGTTAAGTCCATTAATTCATTTTTACAAGAATGCACAAAATCATATGCTCATATCCACCACGAGATCGCTCTATGTAAGGGAACACAATCGGTTCCAGAGGAATCAACTGCGAATTGCATAATTTATTGTTGGTATTTCCATTTTTACACCTTGTTTAATTATTTGTCGGCCTTTTATTGTTCTTGATTCTCAAATGATGTTGTGAATTATCAAAAGATTGTATTTTGGTTAGCTATGTATTTTGAATCTTGCTTCAATGGGTTGAGGGCCTCTCCGTATTGTGAGTGCAATTTTGTTGTAATTACTTTTATTGTTTTTTTTCTGTTGAATAAAATTTGGATATTTCTAAATTGAGTTTCAAATGTTTTGGGTGTCAGATTGCTTGTGGGTTTTGTAAGTAAACTCAGGACTGGACGTGAGCTCCCCCGGTAATCTAGTTGTTGGTGGGGCTGAGGGGAGGCAAGAGATGGGGATTATTGCGAAACTGTGAAATTATAGTTTTAGAAACATAGCATATAATTTACTTTTTTCTAGGAGATTATTGTCACCTTCCTCTTTTTTTTTTTTTTTTATTTCTTTTGAGTGAACTCATTTTTTTTACACAGATACCACAAACGTTTTAGTTTAGTCGTGTTAGTTTGTAAAACCCTCTCTTCTATTTTTGTGCTTTTGTCTACCGGGTTTAAGAGTTTGCCTTATGTTTCTTCAGTGTATGTATTGAATCCAATAGAAAGCTCGAAAATCCAAAGATAGACTGTAGCCCAAGCTCCTCAGTGGAGGAGGAGAAGTAGGAGATTTTTAGTTTTTTTAGGTATTGGTATATCTCGGAGTGATTTCTGCAGGGTTTGTTCAAAAATTTTGCTTTCTTCAGTTTGTGTTCTCTTTTGGTTTTGATTTCCCAAAGTTGATTGGTAAATCTTGGCCAGAATAAAAGTTGTGGATTAATGGATAAATTTGGTTCTGTGTTTTCTTTATCTAACAATAAAAATATATTTCATAGAAAAAGATATACACAGATATGATCTTAGAGATGGACACTTGCAAGAAAACTCCTTTTCTCCTTGCCCCTAGCCCAAGCCAGTAAAACAAAACAAGAATGAAAACTGAAGGATCCTCTAACCAACTGTAACATGTCTATTTCCCTCTACCTCCGACATATTCTGTGCGTGCGCACACCAGAGGCAATCTTTGGATCACTTTTTTGTGGTATTTGTCATGGTCATGATCTCTATCATGTAGGAAATGAAGGTTTCTCGGCGCCTTGGGGTGTGGAAGATGGGTGTAGTTAATTACTTAGAGGCACTTAAGCTGCAAGATGAACTCACATCCAATAGAAAAATAAACAAGATTACTGATATTCTTCTGTCCCTACAACATCCCCCTACATACACTCTTGGAAAAAGGCGAACTGATCACAACATATTGGTTTCCGAGTCTGAACTGAAAGCCGTGGGTGCAGACCTTCACTATACACAACGTGGAGGCGATGTCACGTTCCATGGTCCTCACCAGGCCATCTTGTATCCAATTATCTCGTTGAGAGAGATCGGCTTAGGGGCAAGAAAGTACGTGGAAAAGCTCGAATCAACGATGATTGAGCTGGCATCTTTACACGGTGTTGAAGCTCGTGCTGGACAAAAAGGTGAAACGGGAGTGTGGGTTGGACAGAGAAAGATTGGCGCAATCGGAGTACGTATATCTTCTGGGATTACATCTCATGGGTTGGCATTCAACATCAATCCTGACATGAACTACTTCAAGCACATTGTGCCATGTGGGCTTGCAGATAAAGAAGTCACTTCTTTGCAAAACGAAGTAAAACAGGTACTTCCTCCCGATGATGTAATTCATGAGCAGTTGATTTCTTGTTTTGTAAGAACATTTGGATACACTGATATTATTTGGAAAGATTATTCATCTGTAGATTCATTTGATAAAGAAAGTTGAATATTAAAATTATCATAATCTTTACACTCTGTACTTGACTTCTTATATTTGGTCATTTTATTTATACAGCTCACATTCCTTTCTTTACTCATCCAATTTTGAATATGCATTTTGCTAGTACTTTAATGGAATCATTTAGGCACACATGCATTAGATCTTATCTAGCTCGAACTTAATGCCTAAATAAAACCTCGAGATTGATCCTTTTGGAGTGGAGGGATTAACCAGCTTTTATTCTGGTACCAAACAGAGTTTACAGCAATCAATTTATTCAATATGTTTTGGGTTTGAGTTTAATGTGTAAAAAAAAAAACATAATTAAAGATTATTTATTTTTCACGTGAAAATTTAATTTAATAAGGTGAGTAATGTGGCTTCCCTCGTGATTAAGCCACATGGCACATGTTCTTGAATATTTAAAGATTGGCTAGCACATTGGTACGTAACAGTAGTCAAATCAGTATCACATCTTCGAAATTTCTTTATGCCGAGTCAGATTCACATTTTTCGACTCGGTAGATTCAATCTTGTGTTGAATCTGAACTTTAATTTATTGTCATTTGCTGATTACTTTTTACACGGAAACACATGCTTTGTCAGACTTAAGCACGAGGCTACAGCCAAGAAATCACACTATAACTTCTTTTTATAAGCAATGCCAATGATGTCGTTCCTTGCTTCTTCATCTCTTTCAAACCATAGCTATGAGAAACTTCATCAATCAAAGATTAGCTTTTGTTCTTCTTTATGTTCTTGTATTGTTTCTGCAATTGCACACACACCCTTGTTTTGCCATACATTTGTCTCATGGAATGGAGAATTTATTGGCCTCTGGAGGAAGATTTCATTCAAGAAAATTGGTGGGTTCTGTTAATTCACTTACTGTGAATAAAGGGACGTTGAGTGGAGCAATGGTAGAGCCTGAGAAAGCTGTGGAAAATGGGTTGAGGCAAAGGCCTCCGAGTTCTTCCAATCCCACTCAGAATAGTCGAGGTCTTCCTTAAGAATTGTTCATTTCACATTGAATATTTTTGAAAATTGATGTAAAATTTTTCTGAAATTGTAAGTTTTATCCCTTTCGGCCTTCTCATTGAATTTTGTAATTTTGTAGGTATGTAATGCTTAATTTCCATATGTAAAATTAGGAGAAAGAGGGATCAAATTCAAATGTACTTCTCTTTAAATTCTAGTTTTATCAGATTATGATTTCCGGATCTACTTAGTAAAGAACTGCATTTTTTTCTCAGCATTAACTCATAAATTTTGAGCCCCTGCCACTAACATCATCCAGAATTATATGCAAACCATTGGATGGACGTTCAATATCCAGAATGAGATCTCATTTTTGACCTTACAAAACTGCTTTAACTAAAGAATCCTCAATCCATGGCGAAAACAATTTGGTACCGATTCTATGTAGTTCTATTTCGCTTTAAGTTTTATAAAGAAATATTTCATTAATTTTAAAGCAAAATCGCCTCATACAAATATTATTTTCAATTGAAATATGTTTTTTCGACATAAAAAATCAAAGAAATGATGCAACTCCAGATACTTTCAAAACCTATGAATTTCTCAAAATTTGTAAAAAGTTTGTTGAAGAAATCTATATATTTGAATAATTTTTTTCCCTAAAAGGTAATGATAACGATGAATTGAGATACTCGAGTGTAAAATATCTGCCAGATCATGAACAAATTTAGAAATTTAAGCAAGATGAAGCATTTTAATAAATTTGAGTAAAATTAATTTTGGTACACAAATAATTGATATATTGATATATATATATATATATATATATATATAAATAAGAACTGACCTAATTGATACATGATCTAGCTGAAAAGTTAATTTTACCGTTTAATAAAATTGAATTCAAGTCCTATTATTTTTTAGTAAAATTTTAATGCACCAATTATTTTTCAAAGTTATTATATTATTCAAAGTTAAAAATAAATTTATATTTATTTAAAAAACTATTATAAATAATTTACATTTTTTGAAATTATGTTTGATCACACAACTGCACCATCTGGATGGAACAAATTTAATCCAATGATAACAAATCAAATCTATTTATTTTTTTAAATTGATACCTAAATTAATTAAATACCAGAAATATTTTTAAAATTTATAAATATATTTTTAAACATTTTTTAATTTATATATTTTTAAAATTTATATTTGTAGCCTTGAAAAAGCTCACCTACGCATTCTCGCTCTACAGAATCTACAAAACCAATCACCGCTCAATCGCTACGCGTCTCTCAGCTCTCTCTATCCCTTTCATGGGTCATCTACTATCCCCGTTTTTTTGGTGATTTTGTGCGTCTTTTTCTATCCGAGAAAATATCGATTCTTTACCTTTTGAATCACTCTATTTTACTTCTCAACATTTCCTGATCTGGTTTCTTTGCTGTACCTCAAGTCACCTTTTATCTGCTGCAAAACTCACTCTTTATTAGCCTTTCTCGGTTTCTTATCGAAATCTGAGGTAAGAATTCATCTGGGTTCTGTTGATTTTGAAGTATCAGCTACGCATATGGTTTAACAAATTCAAACGAATGATGATTTATTGGCATTCCCTGCGAGTACTGTAATCCATGGATCTGTTTTTTTTTTTTTTTTTTAATTAGTTTCAAACGGTTATTCGATCTTGTAAAAATGGTTTCTTTCTTCTCTTCATGTGTTTGTTTACTGAATTTTGTTCGCAGTTTGTTATTTTTCTGGTGTATTTATTCGAATGTCCACTTGTTTTCTTGGTTGCACAGTTGCACTATTATCTCTCGATTTCTCAGCTTGTAAACACATTTGGATACACTGATATTACTTGGAAATATTATTCATCTTAACAATTATTTAATCAAGAAAGTTGAAATTTCAAACTATCATTCGTCTTGACGCTCTGTTCTTGACTTCTTGTATTTGGTCTTTTTATTTATTCAGCTCGCATCAACAATTTTCACGGTCTGGAATCTACTCATTAAGTGCTCCTCAGAAAAAATTGAAATTAAATATGATTGTTTATTCTAAAACAGAGGTTTTACCAGTTGAAATCCGTTCTCCCCTGTGTGTAGATCAAGAATCCCAGTTTGATATAGTAATTATAGGAATTAATATGTACTCAGTCATAAAGGTGAGGTAGATATGTCAAAGTTTCTACTTTCTAGCTACTTTGATTTGTATGTGGCAATTCATGGTTCGTTAATTCTCCATGTTTGTTTGAGGCCTTTCTTTTTGTCTCAAAATCTGAAGATAGTATATGGAAATTGTTCCATATAGCTTTCAGTCTGAGAGCCAATTTATCACGTATTGTGATTAACATATTTCATCTTGCAAAAACTTCGACATATTTCAACGCTTTGGTGTATGAAGTCCATGGTGATGTGATAAATATTTAGTCTTTCTATGCGGAAGTTTTAGTTTCCATTATCTCATGCAGGGTTCGAAGTTGTATTCGTAATATGTCTCCCAATTTTGTGTTGAAGTGTGCCTTCTAATTCTGCCGCCAAGTAAAGATTTCTAGTTTAATTTACACGGTAACATGCTTGCCTGTTTCACGTTCTGAGTCATGTTTTCTTTTGTGAAGAACTCATCTTGAGACATGCATAATATCTTTTGTGAAGAACTCATCCCTTTATACTTGAGACTTGCATAATATAACTCCGTCAGCATATGGGCGTGCACTCCTATCGTTTTCGGATTTTCCTCACCGTTTCCAAAATAGTTGTTCTTAGCATTAGCAGAAAAGCATTCTATTTATTCATTCTGATGTTTTCTCCCTGAAAGGCTTAGAGTAGTTCTGTATTCCTTGTTTTTCCTTTATTTATACTATACGGAGTTTCATGTTGACTCTAAACTAAGTTATATTAGAAGTTTGACATTATCCAATACCCATCACAGAAATATGTAGCAACATTGTGATTCCTCCTGAATTAAAGAATGGGAAGGGGTAAAACAAAGGGAAAGAAGCTGCATGCGGCTCACCAAGACGAGACTGGGAGTGGCGAGGAAGAAAAGATTCCAGCACAGAAGAAAAGGGGGAGGCCGCAAAAAGCACTTAAAGATGAAATGGTCGAAGATGAAGCTCGAAAACCCAAAGATGAAGATAGCGAGGACACATCTGGTAAGGAAATAACATCGGAAGATCATGTGAAAAAACGACAAAGAGATGGACAAGGGAAGGAGAAAGTTAACGTTGAATCACCGAACGATGTGACTGAGGAACCAAATAAATTAAATGGTTTTCGACAGATTGGGAATCGGCGAAAGAACAAGCCTCGTCGGGCAGCTGAAGCAACCGTTGAGTGCCACTGAACTGAGACATTTGTTTTCTTTTTCTGTTAATCACTTCACTTGATTTTTGGCTCATTTTTAGATTCATTTTATTTTGGAAAATTCGGTTTGACCACATTTTGTTATTGACTCGTGTTTGTGCTTTTTAGATTACTGCTTTTAGTTTTCCCCTATTAGTCCAATATTTCGTCATTCATGATCCATCATAGTAGGTACATCATGCTATTCATTACGGCTGGCTTCAATTGCATGAAGTTTCTATTTCTAAACTACAAATATGTAAAGGCAAACAACAAAAATTATAGTCCACAGAGAACACATATATAACATCCCTTACGTACTATATACATCAAGCTGAGTATACTCTAGGCTCTTTTGTGCCTTTTCAAAATCAAATATGGGAATTTTCACGGGCCGAATTCGGAATTTCTTGATTTTTATCATGTCATTGATGTATATCAGCAATGCTTTCACACCAAACTACAACTTAAATTCCCTCAATCGAAGCAGCTTTCCCAATGACTTCGTGTTTGGGGCAGCATCATCTGCATATCAGGTACAATTGTAGTTTCGCCGAATCCCGTGGTCGCGGCGGACGTGAGCATTTTCCCCGAGAGACAGATGAATTTTTCAAAGAAGAATTGTTAGAGCAATGAATGAGTAGTATTTCTTGATCCGTTCGTTTCTTGTACAGATTGAAGGAGCGGCTAGTGAAGATGGTAAAGGGCCTAATATTTGGGACACTTTCACCCATAAATATCCTGGTTGGTCTCTATTCTCAATGTTCATTTTATTTATTTATTATTATTATTTTAAGAGACCCGATGTTTATTTTAAATTAATTAACATCTGATAAATTAATTGCTTTCTTAATAATAATATTTTTTAACAATTGCAGAAAAGATAAGGGATCATAGCAATGGAAACGTAGCCACTGATAGCTATCATCGTTACAAGGTGAATAGAAAAACAATTTTATTTATCTATTATTTTTTCTTAAATTATGGTTAGGCAATTAATCATGGGATCATTTTAATTAATAGGCCCTTTAAATTTGTTTATCTTGCAGGAAGATATTAACATGGTTAAGGAAATGGGTTTAGATGCTTATCGGTTCTCCATTTCATGGGCAAGATTGTTGCCTAGTTAAGATCAATAATTTCTCACTCGACATTTTTTATTATGTAAAAATTTAACTAACGAGTTGTTAATTTGTTTGATAAATTAATACTTCACATTTTGTGTTTTTCAGGTGGAAAAATAAGTGGCGGCATCAATGAACAAGGGGTTGAGTATTATAACAACGTTATAAATGAACTAATTAACAAAGGTTTAATTAAAAGTTAATTTATTCATTTTTTAAATTGAATAAATCTGTTTTGTTTGTAAAATGATCGATAATAAATATGTATGTAATGTAGGCGTGGAACCTTTTGTGACCCTTTTCCATTGGGACCTCCCTCAAACACTAGAAGACCAATATGGAGGTTTTCTAAGCCCTCAAATTGTGTATGTAATTTTTTTAAACAATCTACTAGAAAAATTAATTATTGCTTTTACAAAATTTATGAGAAATGTTTTAAATTTTTTATTTTTTTGGACAGGAATGATTTTGTTGATTATTCTGAACTTTGTTTTAAGAGATATGGTGATCGGATCAAGAATTGGATCACCTTTAATGAACCATACACATATGTAACTGGTGGCTATGTTAGGGGTGAGATGGCTCCCGGAAGGTGCTCTTCTTGGCAAAATCTGAACTGCACCGCCGGAGATTCCGCGGTGGAGCCGTACTTGGTGGCGCACCACCAGCTCTTGTCTCATGCCGCCGCCGTAAAGAAATACAAACAGAAATACCAAGTATTGTTATCGTCACATGATTTTCGATGAACCATGTTGGAATCCTTATGTTTTTGCAAGTTTTTAACTAACTATAAAATTGATTGATTGTAACGCAGGAGTCACAAAAGGGTAAAATTGGAATTACGTTGGTAGCTCAATGGGTGATTCCTTTCTCCAGCGAGATTATCCAACGTCAGGCCGCTGCTAGAGCATTAGACTTTAGCTTGGGATGGTGATAATTTTTATTACAACCACACAAAGTTTATATAATTTATATTTCATATAAAATTTATAGAATAAAGTTACATTCAAATTTAATGGTTATATGTTTATTAGGAAGATATAAATAGTAATCTAACATTTAATATTGCTTTGAAGGTTTATGGAGCCATTGACAAAGGGTGATTATCCAAACTCCATGAAATCTCTTGTGAAGGGTAGACTTCCAACATTCTCTAAGGAAGAAAGTGTATTAATGCTGAATGGCTCATTTGATTTTCTTGGCCTCAACTATTACACAACATACTATGCAAGAAATGTTGCTCACACAAATGCAACAAATCCCAGCTACATCACTGATTCTCAAACGCAAACTACTCGTAAGTCAAAAATGGTGATTCCATTTTCTTTTTTTTCACTGGTTCAAGGTATAAAATTTTGTAACTGAAGTGGAAAAGCTCGCGGATTTCGGTAATTGTTTCGACATCTAAACCAAGAACTACCCTCACCCTCCAGTTCTCTTAAGTTCTACTCGATCTTGGTTCTCATTTTCCCCACGGCCATGAGTCAACGAATATCATTAGTTCTTACATAATCCATCTGTTTTAGTATTTTGTGATATGGGAAAATGGTAAATGTTTTAATAAGTAAAGTTTGTTTCTTTTTTCTTCTTCCACTTCTTTTTTTTTTTCCTTGTAGCTGAGAGAAATGAGGTTCTTATAGGTCCAAAGGTAAGATCATCTCTCCATCAAAATCAGAATCATTACTCAACCCCAATATTGTTCATGTTCCAAGATTTATTAATACACTAGTTGTTTAAAATTGACGTTGAAGGGTGCATCAAATTGGCTTTATGTTTATCCAAGGGGGATACAAGAGGTTCTGCTGTATGTCCAGAGAACATATAACAATCCACCAATATACATCACCGAGAATGGTACGCAAGAATCGAAATTCATATACTACACACACAAATTTTCGAAATGGATTGACCAGAAAGTATATGTATATTTTCAGGCATTGATGAACCAAACAACTCCACGTTATCCCTAGATCAAGCTCTTGTTGACAACATGAGAATAGATTACTACTTTAGACATCTTTCTTTTGTTCAAAGAGCAATTAAGTAAGCTTTCTCAGTTGAAATTTCTGAGCAAGTAGATCTTTAACTAGGTGAAGCTGTCTCCATAAAATTGAGGTTTAAACCATACTTGTATTTGCTTTAATGTTAATGCAGGAAAGGAGTTGATGTGAAGGGGTTTTTTGCATGGGCACTGATGGATAACTTTGAATGGAGTTCTGGTTACAGTGTCCGTTTTGGCTTGTGTTATGTTGATTACAATGATGGATTGAAGAGATACACAAAGCTTTCAGCTACATGGTTTAGGAATTTTTTGCAATTATAAATACTTGAGTGATGTTGACGTGATCAGACGACCAAATTTTGATATACTAGTTTCCGAAACAGGAATCCATCCATGCATTTAACTTTTTCATTTTAAAGAAAGTTTCATTTTCCGAAAAATGAAAGTTCTCCTAATCACCACAAGAAACAGAGGGAAAAACAAAAAACAACGGAAAATTTATTTATAAGCTTTAAGATTTTGATCAAGACACAAAATGATTATATGGAGATGCTATTTGGAATACCCATTCCTGTCACACCAGCACCAGAAGACGGCTTAAGAAGTTCATATGGCACTACTCCAGCTCCTGCTCTATGGTACAATTCTGTATTTGCATTTCTAGCATCGATTATTCCTTCGATTTCCTTCAGTCGCCCTCTGAACCGTTCCAATGCAGCTGTTATAATTTTATCTTCGGCTAGGCACGACTGCGCCTCCATTCCAATATACTCCTCGTCAGGAGAGTGAGTGGATAAAACATCAAGAATCGTCATGACAGTTGTTGCTTGAACTTGGGATGGGAAGCAATCAAGGAGGAACTGTTCAGGTCTCTCCAAAAATTTCTTTTTCTCTTCTTCTGACGGGTCTTCCACAGGCATTGGTGTTCGAGCAATGGTGGGCCTGTTGGGGAAATATCCAGCAAAGTGATACTGGCCAAAATTTACAGCAGCATGGTGACAAGAAACCACCCATATGATCGTAGTTATGATACCAATCAAATCATCGGATGTTTTTAGTTTCGGCCACCAGGGTTCATCTTTCTTATCCCCGTGCCCCACTGTTCGAATTTCTGTCCACCATGCCTGGAGCTCGGTATCCGTTTCAACACTGCTGTCTTCTTTATAGTAGTGTGTTACATAGTCTGTAATCCACTGTTTAATAGCATCCCACATAAGCAAGCCATCATTGGCATAAGGGTAGTCTTCAATTGTTAGTTTCAGACCATGAGGTGCAGTTGGATCCTCCACAGCCATGCCCCTAATCATTCCATTATAAAATTCATAAAATTAGTTTAATTTGAATCACAGGTCTATGCTCTGATTAGCATATAACATGATTATTGTTCACCTGCGGATTAGATCAGCGGGCAACCCCTCCTGGTCGAATCGCCATAACAGGTCATAGGCAACAGAGGACAACTCAATAGAGTACTTGGAAGGAGAGAAACTGCTTTCGATGATCCCACCCGCGTTGATAAGGGCTTCACGAGCCAAAGCATTTATCTCCATTGTGTATCGAAAATGAGGCTTCAACAGTCCATGTATCGGGTGCATTACGCTAAGTTGCCTATTTGTCGCTATTATGTAAGGTTCTGTGCAGGCATGTGTTCGAAGCCTGCAATAAAATGTGGGCGTCAAAAGGTACAGCAGTAGTATACCACAATGAACTATGAAGCGTAAACAGTTTCTTTAATTGTCACGGCCCTAGGGACTCTATAGAACTCTGTGTTTATACAAAAATAATTTACCAATGTCGTAAGAAGAATCTATCACATACTTTTTGTAAAATCACTCACACCTCTTTCACAATTCGAGACGAGTAGGGGTATTATGTCAGTATTATAGATGGACTTACCAGTGACTGACTAGCTGATGATAACCAGTGTCATGAGCAAGGGAGTGAGTTTTGGCGAGTCTCCACAACCAGATGCCAGTGGCATCACTAGATTCTACAAATACCTGTTGCCACCGAGGCTTTCCATCTACTGGTGGCCGAGTTAGCTCAATGGCCAAGAGCGCCAACGAGCCGTACTCTGTCAAGAAAAACAACATTCTTGATCCATAAAGAGTAGTCCCTTTTATCTCCCTTACCTTGTGGACATAAGGCGTGAGCACATCGTGATGATCTATAACAAAAAGCCTCTTCTGTTTCAAAATCTGCATGAGATGAATATGTTAAGAGATGGAGTTCAAATAATAACGTTACAAAATTTATCAAGGTCATCAGATGCAGCAATGCAAGGCGGGGATGAAAACAAGATTGATTCCCCTCAGGGAATAATCTTAATTCTACAATTTAAAGCTTCACCCCGTCGT
The DNA here is from genome assembly GCF_033568475.1 of Henckelia pumila. NCBI lineage: Eukaryota > Viridiplantae > Streptophyta > Magnoliopsida > Lamiales > Gesneriaceae > Henckelia > Henckelia pumila. The sequence continues at coordinate 56,763,265 of NC_133122.1, read as the reverse complement.
CGCTAACATCTTTGGGATCGTCCCAGATTACATCAAGCTTTAATTGATGTGTTGAGTCTTACCTCATCAAAAGTTAGCAGGCTTTTGCTTTCACACTCTACCATCTCTTTTGTAAAGCCTGACTCAGGAGGTCCATATGTCTCGGGGTCAAGTGCACTCTTTATTGGCCATTCCTGCAAAACTTTGCCAGCTTGTTACTTTTGAACTGCGGGAAAATTTTGAAAAATAGCCTAGCTATGTCTTTTGTACTAGACCTATAAATTAAACTGCCCCATAAAAATACATAGACAGTGGCAAGATTTGGATAATCTGTCTTAAAAACACACACCGTGACTAGTTTGATGCAGCTTGGATTCAAGCCTGCTAGAGTTTGACGTGCAAGTTCAGAATCTCTAAACCAAGCAAACTTATCTCCTGCAACATTAATAAAAAAAGTTTTAAAGGAAAAGACACATTTTTACAGGTTTGGACACAAATGGATAGCAAGATGATGGAATTAATTAATTACTGTCGATCAATTCAGGGGTCTCGAAGCGCAATACACTTTTACTGCTTTCGGAGAGTGTCCTCACAAGCCTGGGTATGATGTTCCTTAAAAACCCGGATGTCGGAATATCTGGCAGCAGAACTCCTTCGTCAAACAGGTTGTCTATAGCTGTGAAGTATGGAAATCCTTGTGTAGAGTCTATAGCCGTAGACGCCAATGAAGGAATCAACGCATGAAGCACTGAGTAAACCGTTTTCGCAGAGAACGTCGCCTGCTTTACCTCCGCAAATTCTTCATCTCTAGGCACGTATACGGTGGAGCTCCTTGACTCGGATAATGGGTCTGTATGCACGTTCAAATTAACATCAAATCCGAGAGTTTGATTTGCAACTCAAAAACAGTATACACATTCCAAATACCAGATAATGCAAAGGATCGGAAGTGGACATGTTAACAAACAGATGGAGTGCAAAGCTGGAATCTCACCAGTCTTAGTTCTTGGTCGGCCAGTTCTGCACCGGCGAGGATAGGGGTGCTTTGCGCCGCCAAGAACAGGGCGTGCCGTGTCGGGATTTTTGTCGGGATCACCGAGGTCATTGTAGACATCGTAATCATATATTCTTTCACCCTTCTTGCGTTGGCCGGTGCCATCGCCTCGCAGAATTGTCAGCTCCCTCTCTCGGTATCTTGTAAGCCCACTTGGAGTTTCACATGGCAAATATGGCTGCAATAATAATATGTTTTCTTTTCAATATTAATAAAATTATTTTTATATACGAATTATTAAAAATAATTTATAACTGATAACTTATATATTAAAAAATAATATATATTTAAGAAAATTTATAAATATATAGTAAACCGGCCGATGTTTTTCTTTTTATATATGTTATAATATTATTATTTAAATTAAAATTAATCAATAAATCAGAATATACAGAGCTAAACTATACTTTATTACTATTATAAAATAAATATTTTTTAATTTAAATATTTAAGTAAAAAAATAATTAAAAATTATGTAATTTTTTAGAAATGTCTAAATTAAGTACAAAAATTTTTTACAATCATAATCTTGAAAATTGAGACAATAAGAAAGATTTGTGTGATGTTGTGTTGTTGCTCCGATTTCCATAGGCTAGCTACTTATTTTTTCCAATGATATATATATATATATATATATATATATATATATATATATTCATTTATGATATATAAATTTCATGTTAAATACTTTTTCAGAGACATACATAACTTTTTTTAATAGTATAGTAAATATGAATTAATTTTTAATATTTTAATCAATAAAATAATTTAAATGGCGAGATATGTATATCTAGTTAAATTTAATAACAATATTGGACTTAAATGTAATTTAAGTAAAAGACAAAATTGACTTTTGAGTTTGATCATATACTAATTAAATAATTTTTTTTAATAGTTCATGTATAAATTTGACATTTTATCAATAATTCATGTACCAAAATATTTTTTCTCAATATATTAATGTTAAATTTCATTTATATTTTTTTATTTTTGTTGGCATTTGGCCACGTGGTTATTGATTATTTTTTTATTTTTTTCAGAAAACCTATTCAATCAAATAATTAATTAAAGCATACACTTTTATCTAAAGATTTATTTAATAAAAATATTTATTTAAAAGTTGTTTCATAAAATGTTCATCCCCGAGAATTCGTTTGGTCAAAAATTTTATTTATGTATTTTTTTTTATATATGAAAAAACTAATGTTCCCTTTCTAAATTCTTCTCTCACTCGTTATGTATAGTAATTATCATAGTATAATGTAAATTTTAATAGATAAATTATCCTTCAATTAAATTTTTTTGTATTTTTTTTAAAAGATAAATCTATGGGACCATTTATATATGAATATGTACAAAGGTATATACATCCCTACTTTCCTTTTCGCAATAATGGCAATAAACAACCTTTATTTTGTCACATATTTACTACATTTATTGATAAAAAAATTATTTTATGAGAATATGTCATGAAAATTTTATTATGAATGTCATTGAATTTGAAATCCGTCTGTATGATTTGGGAAGCATGCATGGTTCCTTAATTAATTTATTTGTCAAAGTTTTTAGTCAGAAATTTAATTCTATTAAAATCGTAGAAAATTAAATTAAATATAAAAATTACGTGCCTTGGTGAAAAAAATTCTCTTCACGGGATTAGTAGACTTGGGATGAATCCAGGAGTCACATGTGACCTCCACAGCGCCACCGGGCAACCCATTTATCACGATTTTCTGCAAAAACATTTCCGTACGATGTTCATTCTCGATTAAAATTGCACCTACCTCCCCAAAGTCTTCCGGAATTTGGAAATTGCCCGTCTCGTAGTGTGCCTTGTTGTCCTTTATTGATGTCCTACGTGCATATGATTTTATTGTCGCCTTTTCTTCTCCAGTCTCTGCAAATTTAATTAAATCCCATCACGAATTTAATTACACCGCGATCATTTCAGCTGCATGTTTAAAACGCATGCAAAAAATAATAATATAATTTATTATGTTTTAGTTGGATTTAATTTGATCTTGCTGTAATAATTAGTTCAATTTTATACATAGAGTTTTATTTTTCTAGTCGTTTTCTGCCGGAACAGTACTGATGTGTAATATTCCCATTGCATGGAGGGAGGGAATATTAATAAACGTAATTTGATTTTTTTTTAATAAAAGTTTTTTTTTTTTTGACAGGATTAGATTAACAAAAGTACACATTATGATCACTTGGCCATTTTCTTATAACGTAACGCTAGTGGACCACATATTTGTGTAGCGCACACTAGCTCGATCCCTTATCTTCCATTAGTCGTTACTAAATCCTGCAAAGAATAAATAATAATAAAAAAAAAACTGCGAAAAGAGACAAATACAAAGAAAACAAAGCCCTAGAAACTTTAGATTTATGACTATAAAATTAGTCATCGGTTTCAAATCAGTGTTATACATGCGCCACTCTGAATACTACAATCGATTATATGTGCAAACATGTAGTGTTTGCGAAAACTTAATTTTAGAGATTGCAAACACGACCGGAATATATATACTTACTAGGATCAGAGTTTGCTGCCACAAGCTCGACGAGTAGGGTTTTGCCCAAGAAGTCGGCTATGTCGTCGATCCCTCGGGCCAGGCCGAGATGGGAAAGCACTCCTCCCACAGTCTGCAGCACGGTAATGTCTGCTTTAACCGTGGTGGTAGCTGTCTTCTGCGTCGACGTGAATAGGGATTTGACTCCGGTGGAAGCTCGCCGGTGCACACCAAGTCCCCGTTTCGACTTTCTTTCCGGGATTGAGTTCTTCATGCCGACTGAAAAAGCCGCGCCGAATGAGAGGAGGTCGGGCTTGTGAACGGCCGGAGACATTAGGGCTCGAGAAGTGCATGGTTTTGAGTAGTTGAGATTTTGCTTCAACATTTCTTTTCAAGATTAATTTCTTGTTTCCAGGGTTAACTGGATAGATGTTTTGATTGGTGTTGAAAATTAAGCTCTATAAATAGACTTGTATATTGTGTGATTTGTGAAAGTATAGAAAACCCTCTTTTTTCATATTTTGAGCACGTGAAAATAATTTGCTTGCATTGAGATCGACTAATTGAAATATAAAATTAATTTATGCGTATATATAATATATATTATATTATATTATATTATGTTATATATATGTGTATGTGTATGTGTATGCGTATTTTAAAAAATATAGATCTTATCGATCATAATTCATGAAATATATATACGATTAGACCTCGAATGATGTTTATTTTTCCAATTACAGTTAGATTTGATTGAATCCATTTTCTCATTAGTTCGGGTACTCTTTTGAATTTTATACAAACCTAAAATTTGCCACTCCAATTTTTATCTTTTCTGTTTATAAATTTATTTAATGTGTTGAATTTCTAATTTTAAAAATTTTAAAATTTATTATCCAAATAACTTTACCCAAACGCAATCTAATATTATCCGAAAACGTGTGTGTACAGGTTCTTCTAATCGATTTGATATATAGTCGTCGGATTCATCATATAAATTTAAATAAAAGCTATCTGTACGTGATTTCTGAGCCCAATAATAAATACGTGAGAAATAATGATAATATCATTGATTTTTTTTTTACGAAAATGATAAAATCATTGATAATGACAGTGAAAGAGATATATATACTAGGACATAAATAAAAGGGCACTCCTTAGTTGTTTAAACTTTATTTCAATTCTCTATTGCTTAAATTGTTTCAAAAATGTCTTTTTTTTTAATTTAATCATTATTATTTTCTGAATTATCAAATGTGAAATCAGATTCGAAATCTGACTCACTTGATTCATCAAAATAATAAATATTTTCATCTTCTGATGAACATTCAATTGTTTCTATTGGATAAAATCCAAGAGTGTATAATTCTTCTAAAAGTTTAACTTTGTTTTTCTTTTCATTTCGTTTTGGACATTCATTTGCATAATGACTTTCTTCATTGCACAACCAACATGTGCAATTCTTTTCTTTACCTTTTGGGCAAGGTGGTTTTTTATCATCAAACTTTTTATAAAATTTTCTTTTATAAGGTTTTCTGAAGAAATTCCTTCTAAATTTCTTTTTCTTATAGGGAATAAATTTCCTATTAAAAGATTTATAAGGTTTATTAAATTTATTTTGTTTTTGTCGTTTTAAATGTCTGTGTGACATGTTTGTTTTGCAACCGTATTCTTTTACTGTGAATTTCATTTTGTCACAACAAAGTTTATTGTTTTGTTTGTAAGATCTGAATATTCTTTTATTTAATGTTACTTCATGACATTTCTTCGTTATAACATCTTTAATAAATTAATAGCTCATCCTAGTGTTTTGGCATAAGCGCTAGTTAAGAATTCATCTTTACTATTTATTGGTATATTAGGTATTTTATTAAAAATACTTAATTTATAATGTTCTTTTTTATCAGCATCTATTAACTGATAATAGTTTGTTTCATAGTCACATATAAATTCTTCTAGATAACATAAATTACATAATTTTATATTATCCAGAATAAAGATTGCTCTATTTTGTTCTATATTTTTGGCTACTAAATTAGCGTCATTATTAGAAACTCCTAAAAATTCTTGGTACAAGGCATCAACAAATAGTTCGAAATATCGATGTCATGTCATTTCTTGTGGTAGATTAATAATTACAAGGTTTTCAGCACAAGTTCTTACTGCTCCTACCAGTGTCATTTTTATCATCCCATGAGTTAAAACTTGAATATTCTCACTTTTGTCTAATAATGGTATTAATTGAATTTGTACTGATAGTTCATTTGCCCAATGATCTATCTTTGATTTTCTTTCTTTAGCTGTTGAACAACCTAAATCTAAGATATTCTGTTTCACAAATCCTGATGTTTTTTATTCTCTAAGAATATTTCTAACATCTTTATAAGATCCAGAGTATTGGTCTCTGTTATATTTAAATTCTTCATCATCTCTTCCACCACTACCTTCTACATTTGTTCGTAGATTTAATCGTGGTCTAGAATCATCTTCAGATTCTGATTCTGAAATATCCATATCTCTATACTGTTCTGATTCCTGATGTGAATGATATAATTCTTCTGTATTTACTCTTATTTATTCGAAATCAGTTTGGTCTGTTTCGCTAAACATCTCCATACTTATGTTTGCCATAGGCCTATAACTAAGGGGATTTCTATACCATGATTCAATTTTGAATGGTGGCTCTTCTTCCATTTTTTTTTTCCTTTATCTATTGGAAAAACTTCTTTAAGATAGTTTAATATTTCATTACTATGTCTTTTTTGTTTAATTATTAATCTAGTCGTTGCTAAATCAATATATTCTTTGAATTTTTTCTCTAATTATTGTATTGATAGATTGATCTTATTAATATTATTTTCTAAATCTCCTAGATCTTTTTCTAATTTTATTAAGGACGTCATTGCGATGAGGTTGACTCATTAACAATAGCTTGTTTAATTTTAAGAATATTTTGATTCATAGTTCCAATCATTTCAAGAATATATTCATCATTTCTAGCAAATGATAATGATCTTCTTGGTACAGACTGTTTTGTGATTTGGAGGTCATCTGAACTCCATCTTTTATAGGGATTTATTTCTTCAATAAATGCTTTTCGAGGGTGTTCAATTCTTGTAATATTTTCAAACATTCTTTCAACAGAAATAGTTGGTTTTGTTGAAATTATTCATGTTTGAGAATTATTACTTATTGTTAAACCGACAACATAGTTTATATTGATCGGATGGTTTCCTGTTAACATAAGATTATTTCTATAAAAGTAATAATCATTTATGTTTTTATCAAAAAGGGATATATTGTATTGTGGATAAATACAAAATTTCATCTTTTTGTAACATAAGTTTCCTTCAATTTTTCCAAGGATAGAATCCTCAAAATTACGTATCCTTTTATCACGAACTGTGATTTCAATTGGTGTATCTATTTCTTCTCGGTAGTGAGCTGATACTATTATTTTAATTCCTTCGATATGAACATATTTCAGTTTAGATCGTTTTTTTTCACTGGCTTTTGCCATGATGGTATCAATATCTTGAGTTGTTAATAATTTCAGAGTATTAGACCTTAATTCGTTATTTATTTTACATGATCGTTCTTTTGTACGAATCGAATAATAAATTAAATTTTTTTCTGGGATTAATAAAATTTGAAATCTTGCTTAATATTCCTGGTTTATCTATTAGATTGGTTTTTGAATTAAAAAATCTTGTTTTCTGTATTTCAGCAAACTTACTCTGATTAAATATAATATTCAAATTATACTCTTGGTTTTCTTCAGATTCATCAATCTGGCTGTTTTGATTTGAAATTGTTATTTTTGTCATTTAACAGATGATAGAACTTCTTAATTTTCTTAAAGTTGTTAGAAGTCTTTTTGTTGAATCTATTTGTTTTCATAGATTCTGAAAATCTTCGAAATTATCAATTGAAGATTGACAATTCTTGAGATGTTTCAAATTGTTTTCACAATTTTATATATAAAAATTTATATTTTGAGAATATAAATTAAAGATATTTGCTTTTGTATTTTCATATATTTTCCATTTAGTAAAAATTGTTATTTTTATTATTTTATTTTTGTTGATCGGGTTTCGATAACAAAGTTTATTCTTATTCATAACAGATTGTTATTTCTTCAATTTATTCATTTTCAGAAATTTGTATTATTATTTTTCTGGTGTTTGAAAAATGTTCTTTTTTATGATTTTTGAAGTATAGGGTTTGTAGATCTTTTATTCTAAGCCAATATTTATTTATTAGACGTGAATCTTTTAGTAAGATTATTTTATCAAATAAATTTTTAATTTCAATATCTAAAGTTAATCCAGACATTAATAATCTGCTTTATTTAACCGCTCTGATACCAGGTTGCGGAATTCTTATGAATTTGTCATTCATGTTTTACAGATCTGATTCATTTATAACAGATAAACGTTTTTAGATTAATTTGGTTCCATTCATAGGTTATTATTACAAATTTTAGTTGATAAATTGATTCAAATATGGTTAAATCAGAAGTATTCAAACGATATTCATGAAATGTATCATATTCATGATCATCTTCTATTTCAAACCAGTTTTTTATTATTAATCTTCCATTTCTTATAAAGGATGATGACATGATTAATGTATTTTGACTATTTCTTTAAATTAAGGGCTGCAGGAGATTTGGAAAGGTTACCTTGATTGAATGAGTCTTGGTTTTGAGCAGAGGCCAAATCCTTGCTTTCCCTTAACGATCACTTGATCAACTGGTACTTGCTTTATAGATTTTCAGGTTTACTCTAACCATGAATCTTCAATGGTTGGCTTCCAACCTTATCCTCCTTACGCCCTGCTTGTTTAGTTATTAACCATAAGACTTAATTTTTTTTTTTGATTTTATGTTTCTTAGTTTCTGATAGTTTTCACACGTCTTGTATGAATCAGATTGTAAGAAACTTAAGAAGAGAGAGATACTCAAACTTCACTTATCCATTTACAACACAAACATCTCCTTTTATAGGCGTGGAGAAACGCATGCAGTAGTAAAAATAAAGGAAGAGGGGGACCATCCGACACTACATAATGGAAAACAACTCATTTTACATCTGAGTGGATGCCTTTCACATGTGGTGTGGTCTACGATTTCATTTGTTTTTACATTGTGTCACTTTCTGAAATTGGTTTGTCTTCTTTGACAGTTGGTTTGTCCTCTTTGACAGATGCTTCTTCTGTCTGAATGGGTTGGCAATGTCCACATTTGTGAGTGGAAATCATTGTTCTTAGTATTTGACATAACATTTGTTGGGTTTCTCGGGTCATGTCAACTCTTGCTTCATAGATTGGAGCTTCGAATTGAGCTAACATGGCTTGTTCTTTCTTTTAGATTGTCTCCTTGTGTCCAGTGGTTAATAAAATTTTACTGGTTGCAAAATTTATTTTAACCTTTGAGTTTTCATCAATCTTTCCTGTCTTTGAGATCATGTCAATCAATGTCTTTATTCTTATCTCAGGAAGTGTTGAGATATTCATTACTGGTTTCTCTTCATTTGATCCTTCAAATAAGAACTTGTCTTTATTTTTTCGACATTGAATGTATATCATCGGTTGATAGAATTTGTCATTTTCCCAATCTGGAAGGGTTGAATGAATACTTAATGTTAACACTGGTTCGTCCTTGAATACTGCTTTCTTGAACTGGATAATACTATTTCTCAGTTGATATGAAAATAGTTCTATCTCTTGATTGTTGGGACTGACTTCTAATCCGCTTAATAATCCATTTGAAAAGAATCTTGCGACTTCATGCGTTGGAGCACCTTGTAGTGTTCTTGCTCTTGATATGCTCTGTGTGTCACAAGTTTGTAGCCAAGATCCTGCAGATGGTTTGGCTATTCTCAAATAGTTTAGTGTTTCAAAGAATTCAGTTTTGAGTTTTTCTGAAAAATTTGTTTTTTCAAAAATTGGTTTTTGTGGTCGCAGATTGACCATCTTTCTTTCTCTTGTTTCAAGGGAGCTTTTAAACGTCCTTATAGTTCTGTTTAAGTTTTACCTGAAGAGGTTTTCTGATTTCTGCAAGTTTCTTAATGTAATTTTCAGAATAAGTTAATAATCCTAGCAATCTTCTTAATTGATCTTTATCTTTGATTTCACTAGAAAAATCATGAATTTTCTTAAGTATATGTTGTTGCAAACAATGTTTTTCGTCTTCTATTTGTAATCCTAGATAATTTATTTTTGTTTTAAACAATTGTGCTTTCTTTTCAGAAAGTATAATTTCATCTTTATGACAAATATCTAATACTGTCATAAGGTCTCTATAATATTGATCTAATGTTTTTGAGTAAATTAATATGTCATCTATGTAAACACAACAAAAATCTACATAAGGTTTAAAAGATTCATCCATGTATCTTTGAAAGTACCTGGAGCTTGTTTAAGTCCGAAAGGTAATACAATCAATTGATATTGTCCTTTTGGACAGCTGAATGCTGTAAGTAGTTGTGTTTGTGGTTCTAGCTGAATTTTCCAGAATCCTGATTTACAATCTAAACTGGAGAAATATTTCATTTCTCTTATATAAGATAGTAAATCACTCTTGTTTGGGATGTAATATCCATCCATAATTGTTGCATTATTCATTTTTCGATAATCAATTACCATTCTTTTCTTATCAGTATATTTCTTACTAACATAAAAGGTTGGTGAAGAGTGGGGACTCTTGCTTGGGATGATTATCTTAAGTTTTAGTGATTCTTCAACCTCTTTTTCGAATATTTTTACATCATCCATGTTGCATCTTCTTGGTGCTTCACGGATTGTGATATTAGGGTCTTTAAGTTTTAGTGAAGCAATAAATTGTTTTCTTTTCTTAATTTTGTCCTGAGGATTTTCAAAACAAATATCATGAAATTTCTTCATGATTTTTTTTTCATGATTAATTGTTAAAATATTTTTTATTTTTATTTCTATTGGATTTGTATTTCGTTTATGAAAATTTTTTGTAAATCTTTCATTTTCTACACGAAATGCTGTTCGTATTTTAGGAATATAAATAATTGATGATCCTTTGTTTAAAGTTATGTGATTTTCAAATTGTGTAAAAGGAATATATTCTCTTAAAAAGTTATTTCCTATTATAATGTTCATTCCTGATCAATTCTATTTGATATATAATGGGTATTAGAAATTTTGTTTCCTCAATTTCTATTTTTAATTTTTCTGCTACTGTATCAAGCATGATTATTGATTCATCTCCTATTCGGACTTTTAATCATTTATCATATTTCTTCCAATAATGATTTGGAAGTATATGTTTGCTTCATAAACACATACTTGCTTCTGTATCAACATAAGAATGTATATGATATGGTTTATGTTCTTTGATTTTAATTTGAATTTTTATATATATACTATTTGGATTATTTTTGTTTTTATTATCCATTCTCTCATTTTTTTTATAAAAAAAATAAGGGTATATTAGGGATTTGTGGAAAAGTTTCTCTCTCCAGGGAGTGAAAACTAAGTTTTAATTAGGTAGAGAGTTATAAATAAGTTGATTATAGGTTTAGGGATTTATAAGCAATTTACCCTAAATAAAATGAACAAATATCTGAATGTAAATTTTTTTGTACTTATTAAGGAAACGGGAAGTTTTCAAAAAAAAAAAGAAAAAGAAAAAGAAAAAGGAGACGAGTAAATAACACATACATAATGTACGCTAGTTCTAGTTAGTTTTGCAAATGGCGCGCATGCGTTACTTTTCATTGGGGAAGTAATTTATAAACATATTTTTCTTTTTTATTTGTTCCTTTAGAAGAAAATTATATATAGTTTGAAACTTATATTATTTATTTTTCTTCCATTTATATCAGTTGTGATCATTTTATATTATATGCTACATATTTTTACATTTTTACTATCTTAATTAACCTTTTTATACTCGTATAATTTATATATAGTAATTTTTCCCACAGATTCTATCACTAATTTCCAAAGGTATTGGATTTATTAATTTTCTCCCATCATATTACTGTTATTTTTAATAGCATATTTATTATTTATGAATCATATTATAGCGCGCACTATGTTGTAAGCATAAAATAATTTTCTCAATGTGATTTAAGTTATTGTAGTGTATATATATATATATATATATATATATATATATATATATCTTAAAATATTGGAATTGTACTATAACCACTATTAATATTTTGATAAAACGATATGCGAATAGATACGTTTCAATCAGAAAAAAAAAAATTAACGTTTTCATTTAATTTACTTTAGAATAATATAAATGAAAAATAAAGTAATAGTTACGAATGTCATCTTAATTGGGCAATCCATGATCCAACGATCAAACATGTTGGTTGTGGTCTTGTGGACCTAAAAATTAAAATAAAGACAAATGTTAAAAAAAAAAAAAAAAGAAGTGGTTACCCCACGGTAGTTTGGAAATTAGCGAGTAGCGACCATAAGGTCACTAATTGACTTTACAAAATTTTGTATTTGCCTAGATATTATTATTATTATTATTATTATTATTATTATTATTATTATTATTATTATTATTATTATTATTATTATTATTATTATTATTATTATTATTATTATTATTATTATTATTATTATTATTTTATTATATTTTTTTATTTGGAGAGGGTTAAAAAAAACTTATATATATTTGACAAGATATTTTAGGTATTCAATTTTATTTTTTTTCAAACAAGAAATCATTTGGATTTAAAGTTGGTGTTATGAAAATTTGAAAATTGTTCACACATGTAAAATTATGATGGAACTATTTAAAATGTGATAGAACTATTTAAAATTAATGTTCACAAGTTTAGTGATATATAGAATTAATTAAAATGTGAAACTATAATTATGATTAATTTAGTAATTGGTTAATTTTGAAAAGTAAAATTACGAAATTACGAAACCATCGATTCATTTTCTGGAAATTAAACATATGTCTGGCAGATTTGGGGCAAAAAATAGACCAACACAGCGCGTAAACTATTTATATTATTGATTGATTGGATTGGAATCTTCGTACCAACTAGTTATCTAAAGAGGAATATATATTATCAAAATAGGTTTTATTATTAGGTACTGTGTGGTCCGAAATGAATATAATATAATATAATGTAATATAAAATAAATAAAAAATTATAATTAATATAATATTTGATTTGATTGATATAATATAATTAATTTGATTTGATTGATTAAATTTTATATAAAATGAAAAATTATCATTTTGTTCTTTTAAAAATAAAATAAAATATGAATAATGTTATTTATAAGAGTAATATAATAATTTAAATTTAATGATTTGATTGATCTAAGATAAATGATTAATGATTTGATTGAAAAAAAATAAATAATTAATAAACTAATAAATAATATGACGAGAAGAACGAATGATTGAATATGATAAATTATACATATACTAATAATACTCGTACCAAAGAGTGTCTTAATTTTTTCAAAGGCTTTTATATAAGCTTAAAAAAAGCTATTTCGAGGGAAGTAGTACTAGAATCTAGTCACGCCATTTATGTGAAGGCTACAATTTCGAAACAACGCATGATCAGCCATCAACAACCAACAATATTAAATATTTTAATATGAAGACATTAATCATGAAATTAATAAGAAGACCACAATTTCTAAATTTGACATTTCAGAAGGGTCAGTTTGTATACAAAAGATATTGGCTTAAAAAAAAATACTTAAATAAGTCCAGCTTTTTAACGTGTTTTTATTAATAAAAAAAAAGCATAAGCGTTTTTAGAGTTTGGATAAATGTTGAAAAATTTATTTTTTAAATAGAAACAGAAGCAAAAAATTTTGGCCTTTAAAAAAACATTTTTTTAGACTTAAATAAGTGTTTTTTTAAAACAACTGTTGTAACCAAACACTTGAGTTTTTAAGAAAAACATTTTTTTTTAAAAAAAATAAGTGTTTTTCTTTGGTTGGCTTCCGTAATCAAACGCATGAGAGGCTCCATTATAACAACCTAGTAATTAAATGGCTGGTTATAATGACCATCAAGAGAGTGACAATGGTCATTATTTAATTAACATGGTTGACCCTTCAAGCTCCCTCCATCTATGGACAGTGTTCGAGTTCATAACCGACAATTAATATGGTTAATTTCATGTTATGTTATGGTTTTGATGAGGTGAGATTATAACCGACAATATGGTTAATTTCACCCCCTCAGAGGATATGTGCATGGACAAATTAGAAGAACTTTCAGTGCTATATGATTTTTTTTATGAAATGCTACAGGAATGATTTGTTTATGAAAAACTATACAATTTTATTTGGGAAAATTGCTTTTTTGGTCCTGTATGTTTGTCACTTTGCGATTTTGGTCCTTTATATTTTCAGATTGCAGTTTTAGTCCGCTATCTTTATTTTTTTTGGCAATTTTAGTCCTTTTTCCGATGTGGCGCTGACGTGGCACCAATTCAATGCTGATGTGGAGCTGACGTGTACAGTGCCACGTCAGCATTTTCGAAGAAAAAGAACCGAAATTGCCAAAAATTGAAACATACAGGACTAAAACTAAAATGTGAAAACATAAAAGACCAAAATCGCAAAATGACAAACATACAGGACTAAATTTGCAATTTTCCCATTTTATTTTAATTGTAAAATGCAATGTTATGACAAGTTCTATGTTTATGATTCTCAAAAATTATATGTGATCTATAAAAACATTTTGTATATCGTGTTCGACCGGTCCTATTTGAGGAGTGTTCTTGCTTTCCGTCGTAAGCTTCCGCGCGCTATCATTTATAAATTATAATTGTAAAGAGATTTTTTGGTTATGAAATATACATTAGATTTGTTAAATATTGTGCTATGAGTCTTGTTGTTTTTGAATATTTATTGGGTAAAGAATGTCGGTATTATAGGCTACAGATGCGGGTGGTGACAATCTAATTTATGGGGTTGGGAAATACTATATTTATTTTTTTTTGAGGGGAGGGAAATACTATATTAATTATTAACATGCTCTCCCAAGTTTTAATTTTGGGAGTGTTATTCGCATTAATACATTAGTGTAAAATACTTGCATATATTTGATATATTTACTAAACAATAGATTGAAAAGGAGGATATATAAGGTGATCAGAAAATAACTTAGATTTATGTTTTAATTTTGTCTGTTTTTAGTTTTTCCCGTTTTTTTTTGTTTTGGTTTTGTCCAATTGCATTTGTTTTGGTTTTGTCCAATTGCATCAAGTTCTTACGTGCTAACATGACGTCGAAAAATATTTTGTGACATAGATATACAAATATAATCATGTAAATATATGTATATATACTTCTGAATTACGTGAACTTGCATGCCTAATTCTGAATGCATCCTTTACTAGTTTCAACACGAGGAATTGAGAACCAGTTCACCTACCACCTACCATTCAACAGTACAACACAAAAGAACAAAATATATATATACATATATATATATATATATATTATATATCTATATATATATTACTCAAAACAAAATAACTTCGATAGAAGTCCAAAAAAAAAAAAACGAGCTACATGCGAACTTCGTTGTATCACAAGTTGCAGTGCTATATCTTATCCACAATGGATTTATGTGTCGGAGATTAATATCCACATCTTATTTTTTTTATGCTTTATTTAAAGCACTTTTGGATTTAAAATAAAATCTTACTTTTATTAGCCGATTTCTAAGGCGGCGCGGCCCAATCCGGGGAAGGGGGCGGAAGGGATTGAGATAGGCGGAGGATTCAATATATTTCAAAGCATAGTTTGGTTTGAGCGATGATATAAGTCATACATAAATAAGTAATATATATAATGTAATAAAAAATAAATAAGAAATAATAATTAAAATAGTATTGGATTTGATTGATAGATTATAATTTATTTTATTTGATTGATTAAATTTTATATAAAAATGTTAAATGACTATTTTGTCCTTTTAACAATAAATAAAATAAAAATTATATTATTTATATGGGATAATATAGTACTTTAAATTCAATGATTTGATTGATTTATTATAAATAATTAATTATTTGTTTGATGTAAAATAAATAGTTAATATATGGATAAATAATATTATGAGAAGAACGTGTGATGAGTTTTATATATATTAGTAATATGGTGAACAGAACGGTGCCCAATAATTTTAAGATGGGTATTTTAGAATTTTCAAAATACACGGCTCCATTTGGATAAATATTTATAAAATATTTTTATTAGTGTGCTTTACATATTTTTAAATTTTATTTTAGAATAAGATGGTGTTTAATTAAGGCTATGTTTGGTTGGATTATTAATAATTCATGTATAAATTTACCATATCTAATCCTACTTTCTTTTCATCATATTATCTATTCATCTTTTAATTATAATTTTACATCAATCAAATCATTAAATATTTATCTTACATCAATCAAATCATTAAATTCAAATTACTATATTACCCCTTATAAATAATATTATTTATATTTTATTTAATAATAAAATGATAAAATGGTAATTTATCATTTTTATATAAAATTTTATCAATCAAATCAAATCAACTATAATCTATCAATCAGATCAAATATTATATTCACTATCATTTTTTATTTATTTTTTATTACAATACATTACTAATATATATATTATTTTTCCCATCATCCATACCAAACATAGCCTAAATTTATAAGTTGTACAACACAGCTTATAAGCTATTAAATTCTGTTCGGTAAATTTTGTCCGATAAATTTATAAGTTAGAATCTGTAAAAATAAGTTAAAAGTTGTTTTTTTTAAAATAGTAATGGTGAGTTTGGTGACCATTTTTTTTTTAAAAAATTATCTTAACATTTTATTTCTTCAAAATATCTTGTATATTTTCACAAATCCACAATACGTCCTTCACTCATTAAATATTAAATATTATTTTAAAAAACTTTTCAAATAATATCCATTTTCTAAATTAAAATATAAAATAATTTTATTTGTTTAATATTAGTTTATTCTAAAACTATTTTCTAATATGTATAACTATTTAAATTGTTTTTCATAAAAATATACTATTTTTGGTAATTTTGACAATAAAAAGATTTTATAATACCAAACATATCAATATCTTTAAGTTGTTTTAAATAAGTTTATCCAAATACTGTAACAACTTATTTTTAAAATAAATTCTCAAAACTTATGAGCTTCTAAAAAACAACTTATAATTAAGCTAGACGATTTTATAAGCTATTTTAAATAAGATAAGGCAAACATCCTCTAAATATGTGTTTGGATAACTATTTTATATAAATGTTTTTAGAGTTGGGATTTTGTTTCGACAAATAAATTTAAAAATATTTTTATTGTTAAAAATAATTATGAAGTTGTACTATTGTATAAAAACTTTTTAATTTATTCTTTACTCGGCATTTCTTTATTATAAAATAATCAAAAAAATATCTATCAATTTTTATTTAAAAACTATACTTTCATAACACTTTTTTCAAAAAAAAAATTTAATTTTTTGTACAAAAATTTTATTCAAACACATATTTGAATTAATTTTTTTAAAATTAAAAATAATAAATCCGTTTTTAAAAAATTATTTGTCCAAACTAAACCCACAAGGCTATTTAATAAACAAGGCCGTTTTTTAAAATATACTCTTATGTAATCTGATTTGGAAAGCTTTGTATTCCGGGTGTCAAAATTTTTTAAAATTAAGTGGCCCATATGATTATGTTAAAATTTTAGTTTATGCACAATATTAATATTAATTTTTATTAAGTTGTCAATCATTGAAAGATTTAGATAGCTTTTTGAAAAGGGCTAAAATAATAATTAAATTATCATTTAGAGATGCATATATTGATCAAAATTTACTTGTTCAGTCCTTCCAAATTGGTTAGGTCCTTCCGAACTGCTCGGATCCTCTGAGACCCCCTTGACAATTTTTGGACGCTTCGGTGCTGATTTTTTGACTTGTTATGCTTAATTATTACCACTATATGAAAATTTTATACAATTTTTCTTGGGAGTAAAAACTTGAGCAATATCATTCAGTATAGGCAAAAACTTGCCATTACATTTTTTTGAGTCATGCCATTAATTAATTACATTTTTCGGTAGCAAAAATATAGTAATTTTTGTTAATTGTAACTTTTATTAAGACAAAGTGGCATATATATACCAATATATAATTAAATCAAAATTTCGTGTTTCACATTAGATATTCAAAATTAAAAATACAAATAAATAAAAAAAAACTTCTAAATTTTTAATTTTTTGAATTCCCGTTACCCATTTTTCGGTTTTAATTCTTTCAAATAACCATGGATGGTTGTTAAGCCACCCAAGTTAACTAGGTTGTGAGTAAGTAGTTATTTCACATTTGTACGCACTTTTTGACCACAGCAGCCGCCTTTCTACTCTACTCGTTTTTTTTTTTTATCTCCTCTCCTCCATGTCTATCCTCTACATCAGCCATGCATCCAAGTAAATTAAATGATTTTTAAATATTTTTTCAGTCAAATATCAGGTTTGAATTAGCATCAATTTTCACCCATGGATTGGAAATTGGTTCGAGTTATCCGAATAACCATGTATGTGATTTTTCCTTAAGGTTGGTGGCTCGTGAATTCTAGATCTTGTATTAGTTCATGACACCATATTTGAATTGGTGAAAAATTCTTAGATCACCTTTATTCAATTGCATTCACCGAATCTATGAATGTTTTGGTATATGATCGATGGTTATATGCAAGATGTGGAAAAGTTTCAATCTTGTCGTGAATTAATTCTTGATCTTTTTGTATAATTTAGTTCACGACTCCATACTTTAATTGGTCACAGACTATGTTGCATGGATACCACGGGCATCGCGGGTATTGTATCGGATACGTATGGAGACACGAAAAATTTTGAAAATATATATCAGAGACGATACGACTAGAATACGGCAATTATTATAGAAATTATAAAAATATTATATAAATTTAGTTTTGAAATTTAAATATCCTAGAATAGAAAACCATATATATATTTCATCGTTGATGAAAGAACGAAAGCAGGAAAGAAACGATAAAGAGAAAGAATGAAGAAAAAAATGATAATTTATAACTTTTTTTAGGCCCAATTCATTAAATTTATTTATTAATTAGTCCTCATAAATTTATTATTTTTCAATTTTACCTTTAAAAACTTTTAATTTTTTTACAATCCGATTGGTCAAATTAACTATAGAAAAGTCAATGACGGTTTTTGCCGTGTCCGACACTTCAAAAAAAGAAGAAATTTGGAGTGTCCATGCTGCTACATAGGTAACAGAAAACGTTCATCTACTTTATTGTTTTTCATCTGTGAATATTTCTGGTATTGGACGAGAAAATGCAAGATGTTGAAAAATGAAAAGATTCAATTTTGTGATTTGTAAAGTTTTTTTTTTTTGAAAAAAAACTATCTTGAATGAATGTACGTACTTGTGGTTTGTGAAGTTGTTTATGTTATTCTTAATCCTCGGGGCTAAAAGAAAAGTATTATCGTTCAAAATAACACTAGTAAGTGCAACTCACATTGGTGTTCATATGTGGCTGTTATAACACTCAAGTGGTGTTAAAATCGATGTGAGTGGGTGTTAATAATATTTGTTATTATTAAATCAATTTTTATATTTTTTTAATTTGTTTTAATAAATCTGATTTAATTAAAAAAACTTACCTAAAATGGAAACGGGCTAGTTAACGTCTCCTTACATAAAAAAAAATAAAAAATTGATCTATTAATACTCATCAATTTTTACAAATTTATTCATTCTAACACATTATGAGCCCGTTTGGATACAAAAGTTATTGGCTTAAAAAAACACTTAAATACGTTCAGCTTTTTAAAGTGTTTTTATTTTAAAAAAAACAGAAGCAGTTTTAGTGTTTGAATAAATGTTAAAAAAATAATTTTTTAAATTAAAACATAAGCAGAAGCCAAAAAGCCAAAATTTCTGGCTTTTAAAAAAGCACTTATTTGGGCTTAATTATGCGTTTTTTTTAAAAAAACGTCTATTGTAACCAAATACATAACTTTTTAAAAAAAGTAATTTTTTTTAAAAAATAAGAGTTTTTTTTTAAATATTTACTGTTCCCAAACGAGCTCTATATATCATATATCATAAATCACTCCAAAAATCTATTCTCTACTATTTTCATCATATTATTTTTTATATTTATTTATATAATAATTTTTTTTAATCCCAAATGGATGAAAATAATAGGAAATTTTTTTAAAATTTTGTGAACTCTACAAACACCCCAAAAGAAAAAACATCTTCCCAAAATTCACAGATTTCACCAAATTATTAATATTTACAATATCCACATCAATTTTTAAATATCCAATTTGTTCCACAAAATGTTCAAAATTTTCAAGGTTTTGGGAATTTTTTAACCAAATAACGGTGTTGGGATCGGTTCAGAGGGTAGAGGGGAGGGGGGGGGGGGGGAGGGGTGAATACACTCTGAAACTTTTCTTCTTTCTTTTCAAAATGATCAAGTGAAGTTTAGTTCACTTAATCTGTTTTCTCAACTTCTAAAACGGTTTGAACAACTTAAATAGTGCGGAAATAGTTCAGAGGTTTTAGTGATGCAAAGTTTAGAACACAATGTATGAGCAATATGTAAGATAAATAGCAGTAAAGACTAAGGCACGATTTTTGAAAGTTCGAAGGCTTAATCCTTCTACGTCTCCCCTTCTTCCACTTAGGAAGGAATTCACTAGAAGACTTTGGTTATTACAACGTCTTGCAATACACCCACTTCAGACTTAGGACTTATCCAATGCCTAATCCGAAACTCCTAGATTTACACAGATAAGATTCTCAGTTCTTATCAGACTGGTGGAAGCTTTCAGAGTAGCTTCAAGTCTCTTCAATAATGAGTATAGTTCGGTTGAGCTTCTCAAACTGCAGAGCGGTCGAGAGGCTTGGAAACCCTAGGATGATCCTTGAAGATCAGATATGTAAACTGTAGGCGAGGGTTTATTTGAGCAGCAAGTGAATGATCTTGTAAGTGTGCTCAAGTATTGCTTCAGTATATCAGATGAGGACTTCTGATAGTATTCAAGTGATTGAGTTGATTGAGATTTTTCGTGTTTCTTGTCTTCTTGTCACTTCTTGAGCAATCTTCTCTTTATATAGGTCAATCATCAACGTCTTTATTTTGAACGTTCTGATGCTGCATTGAATGCACATTTAATGCTTCATAAATGCATTGATAATTCTGCATGAAGATCGTACACTTCTTTAAATGCAGACAACTTCCAGGGTCCAAAACTGGTATAAACGGTCGAATGCTTTATCTGTAGCCATTCTGCGTTTTTGCCATTTTAGTGCAACCTGTTGTCTCGATGCAAGAGTCAACAGATTTTCTGATACGCCGGTTCTGCTTTTGATAAAGATTTTGCAATGAACGTCTTGTCACAAGTACTTGTATTGAGATATCTTGATAAACAGTTGGCACTCTATCGGTAGATAGATTTATCCTCTGCTGGTTTGAATAACCAGTTGATAGGCTTGTGACTGCAACCGGTCGAGAGACAAAGGCGGTTGACAAGCTTCCGGTAGATAACTTGAAGTGTTTAGACGGTTGCGGTAGGAGTTGTAGTAGATTCCTGAAATACAAAAGATTGGTAGCACATTCCTATACAATGAGTTGTTGTTTGTTATCACCAAAATGTCGGATTCAACAATTTCCCCCTTTTTGGTGATGACAAAACTTAAGTGCTCCAAGAACAATATGAAAGCATTAAAATGAACTTCATTGAGAGAATGAATTTCATTAATTACAATAAGCATTCTTATTACACCTACTGAAGAAAAACAAAATGAGATACAACTGCGATAAGTAAAGAAGAGACAAGTTGTTCATCTTTTGAACCAACTGGCTCCTCCTGACCTATCGCCTTCTCTTCTTCTTCTGTCGGCTTCTTCCTCACGTCTTCTTGCCTCTGCTGCTCTTCGTTGCTCTTCTTCCCCCTTTTTGGCATCACCTTGGTTGAGTCGAAGGATGATCTCGGTGAGTTGAGTGCCAAGGCAGGCTTGCATAGTATCAATTTTGGCATCTAGTTGAGCAAGTAGAGTAGCTTGCATAGTGTCCATCCGATCATTCAACTGCCTATGAAGACGGTTTTCGGATCTGACAACTTGTTCGGAGACGGTAGAGAGCGTTTTAATTTGAGTGCGATGATGGGCAGTGATCTCTTTGGACAGATGAGCAAGGTCTCGAGACACGGTCTCAAAATGCCGAATCATCGTCTGGCATGAATTGTCAACCGATAAGGATGAGTTTGTGATGTCTTGTGAGAAGGATCGAACTGTTTGCATAAGCTCATGAAGCCTATTTATCAAAGTGTGATCCAGAGCTGCGGCCATGGCTTCAATTAATGAGTCATCAGTCTGAAGCATTTGACTCAGTGGGTCATTCCTTGGTGAAACCGGACCAGACTCAAGATGATGTGGTGCTGGTGATCTGGCTGGAGAGCTAGCTGATGGACCTTCCAATAGTGGTACAGTTGGAGATGTAGGAGTCTCGACTGCAGCCAAGATGGTTGGTGGAGTAGCAGGATCAGCACTCGGTTCATCCATTAGGAGATCTTCCACAAACTTTTCAGTAGATGGAGACGGTTGAAGTGCTGGGTCAGCTTCAGTCACTGGCTGTTCTGGAGGTGCAAGTGATACAATAGTGCTTGGTATCTCTGTTGGGGGCACTACTGCTTCACTGCTGCAAGGAGCCTCTGTCACAGAGGTGGCAGGAATCTCTTTTTCAATCACTTCGAAAGAATCTTGTGGACGACTGGGAGAGGTGTGAACGGTCGTCGCTGGAGATGAGTGAGCAGTCACAGCTGCTTCCGGTTGAATTACTGCTTGGACTGCGGTTGAGGCGGGGTCGACCGATGAAGATGCGCCCACAATCGATCCTAGAGCGGATGACTGAAACAGGTCAGCAGTGATGAGACCGGTCAGAATCCCATCTGAAAGAGTAAGAGCAGAGACGTCTTCTTCACCCTGATCTTGGGTAAGAAAAGTCTTCATCATCACTTGTGCTTCCAGTCCATAAGCCTGTAAACAAGCTGCTGAAGCTGTCGTTTTTACGTTGTTAAGAGCTTGGAAGTGTTGAAGTAGTTGAGTGATTTGACGTAGACTATTCTGTAGTCCAGTCAAAATCACAAAGTCATCGGCGGCGGTAGGACTCTTGGATTTGAAGTTCTTGACACGCTCATTAATCAACAGAGATAACAGGCTTCCTCGAAGCTTCAAGTCGATGAGCTGTCTTCTTCCCAGAGCCTCCACGATGTCTTCAGTGTCAGCAAAAAGAAGCATCTTTTGCTCAATAACATTCAGAGCTTTCCACTTAGGAAATATTTGAGCAAGCGTCAGGTGAGTACGGGAATGATGCCATCTGTCAAAGCGCTGTAGGTGACGCTTGACAGTGCGGAGAACATGAGAGATGATCAAGTTGAGCTCCACAGTAGCTGCTGGTTGAGCCTTAGGTGAGTAGATCATCACACCTTTCCCTTTGTCCTTAGGATCAGCGAGAGTGACTTTTGGAGTTGATGAGGCACCTTCCCTGATTATCACACCCTTGGTAGGACGTGGAGCAGTAGTAGCAGCAGTGGTAGTAGTCTCAACCGTTGGCAGAATTGGTGTTGGAACGGTAGGAGCAAGTCCAGAAAGGGACTTTAACTTCTTGTGCTGCCTCTTCTTCTCGCCTGCAGGCGTGGATGACACGGCTGCTTTGGAGACAGAAGGAGATGACTTACTGAAGGCTTGAATCAGTGGAACGTTCTCACGTGATTCGTCTTCAGAGTCAGACTCTATGATAAGTTGACGCTTGGCAGATTTCTTGGTATGGGCTGGTTTGGCCGCTACCGGAACTGTTGAAAGCGGTTGAGTGACAGCAACAACACTTGCGGTTGAAGGCAGAGTGTCGACCGCAACCTCTTTCTTGTTCAGAAATTTGAAGATTGTAGACTTGTTGAGCCATTTGGTGGGATGCAGAGGCTCAGTCTTGGAGAAGTCTACTCCAAGGACGCTCAAGATGTGGCAAATTTGTAGAGCAAATCCCTCAGATTGCCCTTTTCCCCTAATCATTTCACATAAGGTAGTGAACAATATGTCTGACCAGTTGATGTTGATTTTGGAGGCGATACAAGCCATGTATTGGAATTTCTCCATCGTCACCTTGTCGTATGATCTAGCCTTGGCAAGAAGATTTTTGGCCACGATGTTGGTCAATAGCCTGAATGGAGCTTTAAGAGATGTCTTCTGAGCCGGCAGTTTGATCAGAGCATCAGTGGTTGAGAACTCCTTCAACCAGTATGAGCAGTTACCATCGGGAAGATCCGCGCATTTTGTCAAACCCCTGGAGGGCAGATCAAATGTGCTGGCAAAGAACTTTTGATTGAAGGAGTAGGACTCTGTCCGGATCAAGCATTTGACAGTCTCATGCTCGATTTGAGCGGTTGCAAAGAACTCCTTCAATACAGGCAGATCGCAGATGGCGCTGCTTCCCAGAAACTTCTTTAGTCCAGAGGCTTCAAGCATGGTGAAGACCTCAGTGATTCCTGCATTGTTGGCCTCAATAACGGAATCAAAGTTGATTGCAAGGCAAGTCTTCTGGATCGACATGATAGCTGTAGATAAGAACTCGAGCAGAGAGTAAGCAAAAGCTTGATAGTAATACGATAGAACTTTTAATGCAATATGAAAGCTTTAGCAACAGTGAAAGGTTGATATACGAGTGTAAAGAAGTATATATAGGAACCTATGGGCCATAAGGTGACGTCATGAAAAGTATTTTTGAAATTCAAAAAGTTTTGAAGAGTATAATCACCGCGCCCAATTAATGTCATTTGGTTCAAAGCACAAAGCTGCTAGTACGGAGCCTGTCAGAGACTAGCTAAAGGCGGATGATATGCCAACATTTATGGCAATGTAACAGCTAAGCTATTAACGTCATACTGGCAATCATTCCCCCTAAAAACATGCATACTAACTTAGATCTACTAAGCCAAGAATATTTCGAAAATATGAAAACTTAGCGTCCGGTAAAGGCTTGGTGAATATGTCTGCTGCTTGCTGATCGGTAGAGATGTATTCCAGCCTGATTTCCTTCTTTAAGACATGATCTCGGATAAAGTGATGCCGACATCAATGTGCTTTGTCCTAGAGTGCATCACTGGATTGTGAGTGATGGCTATGGCACTTGTATTGTCACAGTAGATTGGAGCTTCACTCGACCGGATTCCATAATCATTAAGCTGCTGTTGAATCCAGAGTATTTGAGCACAACAGCTGCCAGCAGCAAGGTATTCTGCTTCGGCGGTCGAGGTAGCAATTGATGTCTGCTTCTTACTTGACCACGAAATTAGTCTATCTCCAAGGAATTGACATGTGCCACTTGTACTTTTGCGATCAATTCTACAACCTGCATAATCTGCATCTGAATAGCCAATAAGATTAAGATTTGAATCTTTGGGATACCAAAGACCCACATTAGTAGTTCCTTTAATATATTTAATTATTCGTTTGGCGGCAATGAAATGAGATTGCTTAGGTGCTGCTTGAAATCTAGCACATAAACAAACTGAATACATGATATCCGGTCGACTGGCAGTCAAATAAAGCAATGAGCCAATAAGGCCTCGATACATTGTTACCTCGACCGGGATTCCCCCTTCATCTTTATCAAGCTTGATTGATGTACTCATGGGGGTAGATACAGTTGAGCACTGTTCCATTCCAAACTTCTTTACCAATTCCTTGGCATACTTGGATTGATTGATAAATATTCCAGTTTCAAGTTGCTTTACTTGCAATCCAAGAAAGAAGTTTAGCTCGCCCATCATGCTCATTTCAAATTTCTCCTGCATCATCTTAGAGAACTTTGAGCACAACTTGGGGTTAGTTGACCCAAATATAATGTCATCAACATAAATTTGTACTAGTAACACATGATTACCTTTTACAAATTTAAACAAGGTCTTATCGACCGTTCCAATTTGGAAATCATGTTCCAGTAAAAATTTTAGTAATGTATCATACCATGCACGCGGTGCTTGTTTTAATCCATAGAGGGCTTTGTCAAGTTTATAGATATATTGAGGATGAGTAGGATTGACAAAACCTGGTGGTTGTTCAACGTACACCTCTTTTTGAAGTAGACCATTGAGGAATGCAGACTTGACATCCATTTGATAAACTTTAAAGTCCTTGAAAGCTGCATAGGCAAGAAAGATGCGGATTGCTTCTAGTTTTGCAACTGGCGCGAAGGATTCCTCAAAGTCTATGCCTTCTTCTTGTCTGAATCCTTGGGCAACAAGTCGAGCTTTGTTACGCACAACAGTGCCATGTTCATCGAGCTTGTTACGAAACACCCATCTAGTTCCAATCACATTTTGATTTTCCGGTCGAGGAACTAGATGCCAAACATTGTTGCGGGTGAATTGATTCAACTCTTCTTGCATAGCTTCAATCCAGCTGGCATCTGATAGAGCTTTATCTATCTTCTTGGGCTCTACCTGAGATATGAAAGCTGCATGCAAGAATTCATTAATCATTTGACCACGTGTTTTTCGAGGAGCAGAAGGGTCACCTATGACCAACCCAGGTGGATGATCTTTGTTCCACCTAAAATAATTCCCTAAAGGGTTGTCATCAATTGGTTGATGAACGTCCTCGTTTACTGGATCATTATTGGCAGGAGGATCGTTATCAACCGATGGATCCTCTTCTGGCCTTGTTTGATCACACACGGTAGAGGGAACTGGATCATCCTTCTTTGGAGGATATGGATCACTGTCACTCTCTTCCTGTAGATTTGTGTTTTCCAGTCTATGACTCAGATCATTTATGCTCCCTTGAGTTTGTTCTGTACAAAGAGTAGATTCATCAAAAACAACATGAATGGTTTCCTCGACCGTTAGTGATCTTTGATTGAACACTCGATAAGCTCTGCTAACGGCTGAGTAACCAATAAAAGTTCCTTCGTCTGCTTTGGCATCGAAGGCTGTCAAATGATTTTTGCCATTGTTGTGGATAAAGCATTTGCACCCAAAAATTTTGAAGTAAGAAATATCAGGTTTTGTGCCATTCCAGATCTTATATGGAGTTTTGTTAAATCGTTTATTAATCATGGATCTGTTTTGAGTATAACAAGCTGTGTTAACTGCTTCTGCCCAAAGCCTTTGAGAAACATTTGAATCAGCAATCATAGTTCTGGCTGCTTCTTTTAAAGTACGGTTCCTTCTTTCAGCCACCCCATTTTGCTGTGGGGATCTAGCAGCTGACAGCTCATGCTTGATTCCCTGATCATCTAGATAAGTCATAAGAGTGGTGTTTAAAAACTCAGTCCCTCTATCACTCCTGATTCTATCTATCACAGTAGATTGTTCATTTTGCAAGCGTTTAAAAAGCTTAATCAGGTGAGGTGCAGTTTGATCTTTTGAAGAGAGAAAGATGACCCAGGTAAATCGAGAAAAGTCATCTAAAACAACAAGAGCATATCTCATTCCCCCTATGCTTCTTACTGGTATAGGACCAAATAGGTCAATGTGAAGTAAATCTAAACATTTGGAAGAAGACATACACCCTTTATTTTTAAAGGTTGCTCTCACCTGCTTTCCTAGTTGACAAGCAGGACAAACTTTGTCTTTTATAAAATCTCCTTCAGGCAGACCAGAAACCAAATCATGCTTCCTCAAGTTAGAAATGGACTTAAAATTTAGATGATTTAACCGCTTATGCCACAACCAATGTTTATCATGATGAGCAGTAAGACAAGTAGGTGAAGAAATATGTGAGCAAGACCAGTTTACCTTGTAGGCGTTTAGGTCTCTTACACCGGTCATAAGAGTCTCACCTTTGTCATTTTTGATGATGCAAGTGTGTTTGTGAAACTCGACCGAATGATCATTGTCACATAGTTGACTAATACTTATCAAATTATAGCACAGTTTGTCAACAAGCAACACATCTTTAATAATGATGTTACCATGGATAATCTTACCCTTACCCACGGTTTTACCTTTGGAGTTGTCTCCAAAGCTGATCTTTGGTCCTTTGCACAACACCACTTCTGTTAGAAGTTCTGGATTCCCTGTCATGTGCCGTGAGCAACCACTATCTAAGTACCAGGTAGTGTCCTTGATAGAAGTGGTCTTCTCGCCCGTTTGGACTTTTAGTACCTGCAAAAAGTGAAGAACTTTTGGTACCCATATCTAGTAGGGTCCAGGTCGGATTATCCCTTTCGAGACCCACACCTGAAACACCCTTACAGGTTTGCCCGTGTGTGTGTCCAGAAATCTGTGCGGTCGATAAGCAGTAAATGTGTGTGCTTGTGAGGTTGCTGTGTGCTGCTTGCCTTTTTGATCTTTATCAGTTAGCCTGTACCTCTTTTGAACTGGCCTGCAATTAAAGTACTGGTAAGGCTTCTCCTTTGACCATCTTCTCTTAGAGTAGTTAGACTCATTCCATGGCCTTTTGAAATTAGATTGGTTTCCCTTTCTTCTTTCATTAGGTTTTGGTTTGACCCAAGTTTCTCTTTGATTGGAGATCTGGGGATCCACATATCCCAGCCCTCTATGCTTAGAGCTTCGTTCGTTAGATACTTTCTGATTTTTGTCAAAGCTGCACTCATCATGTTCATATATCGTGCTGGACCTGACAAATCTTATTTTGTTAAGATTGCCTTTGTCCAGGCTTGACTGAATACAAGATTCCATAGACTGTTCATTTGTTCCAAACCCTAGACCGGTTTTGTCATGTGCCGGTCTTTGGATTTCCTGAATCTTGTCAATGGTTACAGAAGATTTATTCCAAGCCTTAATTATTTCAAGTAGTTTTTTGTTCTCAGTCAAGGTTGCTTGGAACACTCTTTTCAAGGTGTCATTCTCAGTAGCCAACAGACTTAGCTTGACCTTAAGACCATCAAGCTCTTTTCGCTGCATGCAGCTTGATTTGCTTGACTTATCTTTTAGGTCAGCTCTTTCTGCTTTTACCTCCTCGAATTCCTTGGATAATGCTTTGTATTCATTAGCCATTTCGTGTAAAGCAGTAACTAGATCACTGTGAGTAAATTCAGGTGAACCAAAGTCAAATACCTCCTCAGCTTCTTCTTCGATGTCAGCCATGAGGCATTCCACCTTTTCATCTTCGCTGTCATCTGAAGAGCTTCCGGTATCGGGGTTGTCAGAGTCAGATTCAGCCCACTTGCTTTTGCTTTCGTCTGCTACTAGAACCCTTTGGTCTCTACCTTTTCTAAACGTCCTCTTGTCCTCCTTGCCCCTTCTTCTTTCGAAGACTTGCTTCTGATCATTGCTCTTAGGCTTGGTGCAATCTGCAATGAAATGGCCTGGCTTGCCACAGTTAAAACAAGTGGGACCATCGTCTGTATGGTCCGATTTATGATAATTTTTAAATTTAGAATTGTTTTTACGCATAAATCTACCAAATTTCTTGACAAAGAGTGTCATGACTTCGTTGCTGATTTGCTCAGCTGATCTCTTTGGAGCTTCCTCGACCGGTGGACGCATCACCGTTGAGGTTAAGGCCTTGGTTGGTTGAGATTTAGATGGTTCATCTTCTGTCCTCATGTTGAGCTCGAACTCGTAGGCTTTGAGATCTGCAAAGAGATCATGCAGTTCAACCTTGCTTAAGTCTTTTGACTCCCTCATGGCCACTGTCTTGATTTCCCATTCTTTGGGCAAAGCTCTCATAACCTTCACAGCAATTTCACGGTTAGTATAAGTTTTTCCTAAAACAATAAGGTCACAAATGATACTACTAAACCGTTCATCAAATTCAGCCATGGTTTCCCCTGGCTTCATTTTGGCATTGTCATATTTTTGAATGGCCATGGTGAGCTTGTTTTCCTTGGTCTGGTCATTTCCTTCACACAGCTGAGTGAGCTTCTCCCAAATCTCCTTTGCTGTGGAGCATGACTTGATTTTGCTGAACATGTTCTTGTCCAGTGTTTTGTATAGGATGTCCCGGGCCACATTGTCAAGATTGGCCTTATTTTTGTCCTCAGTAGTCCACTCAGCTCTTGGTTTCTCAATCATTTGTCCTGCACCATCGGTTAGAACTGGGTTGACCTTCATGATTTTGATGGGACCGTCTGTTATGACATATAGCATGTCATCGTCCTGTGCTGCAAGATGTGCCTGCATGCAAATTTTCCAGTCATCATAATCTTCTTTAGAAAACATAGGAATTTTGTTGAAAGAAGTCATGATTTTAAAACTTTAGATCAGCAGTTGAGAAAGGAACCCTCTCTGATACCACTTGTTGGGATCGGTTCAGAGGGTAGAGGGGGGGGGGGGGGTGAATACACTCTGAAACTTTTCTTCTTTCTTTTCAAAATGATCAAGTGAAGTTTAGTTCACTTAATCTGTTTTCTCAACTTCTAAAACGGTTTGAACAACTTAAATAGTGCGGAAATAGTTCAGAGGTTTTAGTGATGCAAAGTTTAGAACACAATGTATGAGCAATATGTAAGATAAATAGCAGTAAAGACTAAGGCACAATTTTTGGAAGTTCGAAGGCTTAATCCTTCTACGTCTCCCCTTCTTCCACTTAGGAAGGAATTCACTAGAAGACTTTGGTTATTACAACGTCTTGCAATACACCCACTTCAGACTTAGGACTTATCCAATGCCTAATCCGAAACTCCTAGATTTACACAGATAAGATTCTCAGTTCTTATCAGACTGGTGGAAGCTTTCAGAGTAGCTTCAAGTCTCTTCAATAATGAGTATAGTTCGGTTGAGCTTCTCAAACTGCAGAGCGGTCGAGAGGCTTGGAAACCCTAGGATGATCCTTGAAGATCAGATATGTAAACTGTAGGCGAGGGTTTATTTGAGCAGCAAGTGAATGATCTTGTAAGTGTGCTCAAGTATTGCTTCAGTATATCAGATGAGGACTTCTGATAGTATTCAAGTGATTGAGTTGATTGAGATTTTTCGTGTTTCTTGTCTTCTTGTCACTTCTTGAGCAATCTTCCCTTTATATAGGTCAATCATCAACGTCTTTATTTTGAACGTTCTGATGCTGCATTGAATGCACATTTAATGCTTCATAAATGCATTGATGATTCTGCATGAAGATCGTACACTTCTTTAAATGCAGACAACTTCCAGGGTCCAAAACTGGTATAAACGGTCGAATGCTTTATCTGTAGCCATTCTGCGTTTTTGCCATTTTAGTGCAACCTGTTGTCTCGATGCAAGAGTCAACAGATCTTCTGATACGCCGGTTCTGCTTTTGATAAAGATTTTGCAATGAACGTCTTGTCACAAGTACTTGTCTTGAGATATCTTGATAAGCAGTTGGCACTCTACCGGTAGATAGATTTATCCTCTGCTGGTTTGAATAACCAGTTGATAGGCTTGTGACTGCAACCGGTCGAGAGACAAAGGCGGTTGACAAGCTTCCGGTAGATAACTTGAAGGGTTTAGACGGTTGCGGTAGGAGTTGTAGTAGATTCCTGAAATACAAAAGATTGGTAGCACATTCCTATACAATGAGTTGTTGTTTGTTATCACCAAAATGTCGGATTCAACAAACGGCCACTGAAGAATTTTTTTTTTAAAAAGTGGCAGTTACAAAAGTAGCAGTTAGAAACTAGCCGTTGAAAAGTGTGATTTTTTTTCCTATGTTGTATTGTTTGATTTCAAATTTATAATAAAATTTTTATTTTAAATAAATGACACTCGTAAAATAAGAAGAAAAAAGTGCAAGTAAAAAAAATATTTAAAAATAATGATATTATTTTTTAAAATAATAATCATATAAAGATTGTAAATAAAATTGAAAATGTATTTATTTAATATATAATAAGAATAAAGATGAATGAGTGGACAGCGAGACCCATAAATAATGAGTATTAATATTAAAATGAATGTGAGTGAAAGAGAGATGTTAATATAATGAGTATGTGGCATGTGAACCTCATGTTTTTGAAAATGTGGCATGTGTTATAACATGGATGGATACTGATGTCCTAATAATAAAGGGATTCGGATCCTCTGCTGTGGAGAAAGAAACATCACAAGATACTGTGCATTAAATAATATTCTGTAATTCATATCACAGGATTAAATAATTATTTATTTTAATTAATTACATACATGAAATATTGAAATCATATTTATTTCAATGCACAGTATCATGTG
Organism: Henckelia pumila; assembly: GCF_033568475.1. NCBI lineage: Eukaryota > Viridiplantae > Streptophyta > Magnoliopsida > Lamiales > Gesneriaceae > Henckelia > Henckelia pumila. Next base: position 56,731,496 of record NC_133122.1, on the reverse strand, counting down.
ATGTTTCTCTCTCCACAGTAGAGGATCTTTTTCCATAATAAAGGTATGAATTTTTACATTTCATTAAAGCTAATTTTTTGATAAATTTTTTTTTTGTTTATTACTTTTTTAATTGGTCGAGAAGAAAAGATGTTGCATCTGCATGTTTTGGAAGGGTTCCTAGATTGTTACTCAAGATGCTAAATCACTAATTGATTATATATATATATATAAGTTTCATTCCCTATTTTCAAAAACAAATTTCTTTTGTTGTTTTTTTGTTCTTTCGTGGCTCGTACTACCTTAATTGGCACAGCAATTTGTTTTGATAGGGATCACCTATTTGTGTTGGATAAGTCATTTGGGGAAAAAAAATAAAATAAACAACATGAATCTCTTGTTGCAATTATGAAGAAAAACAAATTATAAGATAGAAAAACCTATATTATTAAGGATGACAAAGAGGCGGAGGCATGGATACCTTTTCCAAACCTATCCTTGTCCCGATCCAAGTGTTTCTTATCTTGGGTTTGGATTTTTTCCCCTAATTTGAAATTTAGGGTAATTATTGTGTTATGAAACAGCTCATTAAAGTTCTAGTTTGCCAATTAGAGCCGTCAGAGTTAACAAAAAAGTGTTTGGATGCAAGAATTAACAAATTACTCATGCATAATTTGGTGAATTATGGAGATGCACTTACGTGATATGAGTAGTATCTATCAAATCTTTTTAAATCCTCGTCAACTATGTTGTCTCATACCTACACAGTCTCAGAATCTCTCTCATTCCGGCACGAGATTGGTTCATTCATGTCTCTTTTCGCCTAGAAATCTGCCAGGAGCAGCTCATTGTCCATGTATCCTATTGACACCGACGATCACTCCCCACCCTCTTCAGCCCCGAACGTCACAATATATGTGTGTATGTACATGTTTTTATTAATTAATATTTACAATATTTAGTACCATAAGTACGATCCTTTCTTTATAATATAAAATAAAATTTAAATAAATATAAATTTATGCTTATAGTTGTATTAATAAAATAATTTTAAAAAATAAAATGTATATTATATCAAGTTGATTTTATAAGTTTATTATATATTAATTAAATTATTTTCAATAATTCATATATCAAATTGAAAAGAATTATATTTTATTTAGATGAAATTAAATTTCAATATGACGTCACATATTTTTTTTTGATATTAATATGACGTCACATTTGATGGACTAAATTAAAGTTATTGCAAAATTTCACAGCCCTTGGATTTTATGTTGGATCAACTGATCCGAGGGCTGTGAAGGTGCCCAAGTTAAAGTCGGCTGTCAGTGAGTGGGTATCTCCTCTCTGTACTTTCCGACCTCGGCAGACTCTATCCTCACATCCCCCTAAATCATCAATTCATCTTTTCCCAGTCCAATAGAATCAGCAGCAATTTCAGCCATGGATTGGAAATTCGTTCTAACTATCCGAATAACCATGTATATGATTTCTCCTTGAAGATTGGTGGATCATAAATTCTAGATCTTGTATTAGTTCATGACACCATATTTGAATTGGTGATAGAATTCATAGATCACCTTTATTCAATTGCATTCACCGAAATTGTGAATGTTTCGGATATATGCAAGATGTGGAAAAGTTTCAATCTTGTCGTGAATTCTGGATCTTGTTTATATAATTCAGTTCACGACTCCATATTTTAATTGGATCTACTTTATTCAATTGCGTGTACGGAATATGTGAATGTTTTGGTATATGATGGCAATGTGCAAGGTGTGGAAAATTTTCAATCTTGTGGTGATTTCTATATCTTGTTTGTATAATTTAGTTCACGACTCCGTATTTTAATCGGTGACAGGAAACGTAGATCTACTTTATTCAATTGCATATACGGAATATGTGAATGTTTTCCTAGATGATGGCAATATGCAAGATGTGGAAAAGTTTCAATCTTGTCGGTGATTTCTCCATCTTGTTTGTATAATTAGTTCACGACTCCGTATTTTAATCGGTGACAGAAAACGTAGATCTACTTTATTCAATTGCATATACGGAATATGTGAATGTTTTCGTATATGATGGCAATATGCAAGATTTGGAAAAGTTTCAATCTTGTCAGTGATTTCTCCATCTTGTTTGTATAATTTAGTTCACGACTCTGTATTTTAATCGGTACCAGAAAATGCAGAGATCTACTTTATTCAATTGCATATACGGACCCAGTGAAAAGTCTAAAAGACATAAAATCCCCATTGTAAAATTAATAGCATGTTAGACCCTATGTTTTAAAAAAATTAGCATAAAAACCCCTATGAGAGGGTATAAATGTGCCCGAGTTTGTATAACATAGGGGTGAAATGTGCTATATTTTAAAAAACTAAGGGATGCATTAGCCTATTAATATTTTTTAAGGGGTTTTATGCCTTTTCACGTGTGGATGCAATTAGCCCCATATACGGAATATGTGAATGTTTTCGTATATGATGGCAATATGCAAAGATTTGGAAAAGTTTCAATCTTGTCAGTGATTTCTCCATCTTGTTTGTATAATTTAGTTCACGACTCTGTATTTTAATCGGTACCAGAAAAACGCAGAGATCTACTTTATAAAATTGCATATACGGAATATGTGAATGTTTTCGTATATGATGACAATATGCAAGATGTGGAAAAGTTTCAATCTTGTCAGTGATTTCTCCATCTTGTTTGTATAATTTAGTTCACGACTCCGTATTTTAATTGGTACCAGAAAACGCATATCTACTTTATTGTCGCTGTGAATGTTTCTTGTATTGGGCGAGGAAATGCAAGATGTTGAAAAAATCTTGTGATTCGTAAAGTTATTTTATTTTATTTTTAAAAGCCATCTTGATTGAATGTCTTCACTTGTTTTCTCTCAACTCATGAATTCAACTCTTAAATGTAGGAGGCACTTGGTCTGTGAAGTTGTTTATGATATTCTTAATCCTCAGGGCTAAAAGAAAAGTGATTTCGTGTTTGTTATCCATGTCATCGAAGAAAAACATTGCCCTTCGATTAACTTCTATTAATTATAAGATTTCTAAGTTACTAGCATATCCAAAGATATCAGTCATCTTATGATTCATAGAAGGATGTCTGTGTGAATTTGCTCAAAGACATGTTTTCTTTGAATTGCAGCTGCTATTTCCGACCCTCACTCAATTTTCTCGCCGTTCCGAAATCGTAGAGCCAAAAACGATGGAAACTTGATGCAACTCTATGATTTTTTGGTATTTGCGAGTAATGAATCTTCTATCTGGAGTCTTGATCGGCATAGAGGTGAGTGTGATTATATAAATGGTGCTGGATCTGGATCTGTGTTTTACCGCCTCCATCGGATTCATGTGTTGAAACACCAAAATAATCTCTAGTGAGCAAGTTAATATTCTTCTTATTAGATATTATGTTGACCTGCAATGAATTTAGAAAATGCAGTCACTAATGCATGTGTTCCATAATGACGCACAACTGTGCAACTATGCTTAACATAGGCTATAGTACCATCAAGATCTTTATCGATGTGTAGACAAATAGAGTGTGCGAAATAAAACTATCCTTAATTAAATAAATAATGTTGCACTCACTAATCTTACAAAATTCACTTCCATGAGTTGACTTGTTGCCTGTTGGGCATCTGCTCTTAACATAGCCAATATGTGCACAATCTTTTGTGAAACGTTAGTGCTCCAAAGAGTTCTGACTTCTTGGTAAACATGACTAATGTCTCAACGCCATTGTTGTTTTGCTCTTGCCTATTTTGATATGAATTTCTTGAGTTTTTATACTATCATTCTTTTGGGTTTATGTTGAATCCGACATTTTGGTGATAATAAACAACAACTCATTGTATAGGAATGTGCTGCCAATCTTTTGTATTTCAGGAATCTACTACAACTCCTACCGCAACCGTCTAAACCCTTCAAGTTATCTACCGAAAGCTTGTCGACCGCCTTTGTCTCTCGACCGGTTGCAGTCACAAGCCTATCGACTGGTTATTCAAACCAGCAGAGGATAAATCTATCTACCGGTAGAATGCCAACTGCTTATCAAGATATCTCAAGACAAATACTTGAGACAAGACGTTCATTGCAAGATCTTTCATCAAAAGCAGAACCGACGTATCAGAAGATCTGTTGACTCTTGCATCGAGACAACATGTTGCACTAAAATGGCAAAAACGCAGAATGGCTACAGATAAAGCATTCGACCGTTTATACCAGTTTTGGACCCTGGAAGTTGTCTGCATTTAAAGAAGTGTACGATCTTCATGCAGAATCATCAATGCATTTATGAAGCATTAAATGTGCATTCAATGCAGCATCAGAACGTTCAAAATAAAGACGTTGATGATTGACCTATATAAAGGGAAGATTGCTCAAGAAGTGAAAAGAAGACAAGCAACACGAAAAATCTCAATCAACTCAATCACTTGAATAATATCAGAAGTCCTCATCTAATATACTGAAGCAATACTTGAGCACACTTACAAGATCATTCACTTGCTGCTCAAATAAACCCTCGCCTACAGTTTACATATCTGATCTTCAAGGATCATCCTAGGGTTTCCAAGCCTCTCGACCGCTCTGCAGTTTGAGAAGCTCAACCGGACTGTATTCATTATTGAAGAGACTTGAAGCTACTCTGAAAGCTTCCACCAGTCTGATAAGAACTGAGAATCTTATCTGTGTAAATCTAGGAGTTTCGGATTAGGCATTGGATAAGTCCTAAGTCTGAAGTGGGTGTATTGAAAGACGTTGTAATAACCAAAGTCTTCTAGTGAATTCCTTCCTAAGTGGAAGAAGGGGAGACGTAGAAGGATTAAGCCTTCGAACTTCCATAAATCGTGCCTTAGTCTTTACTGCATATTTATTTTATATATTGCTCATACATCGTGGTACTTTGCATCACTAAAACCTCTGAACTATTTCCGCACTATTTAAGTTGTTCAAACCGTTTTGAAAGTTGAGAAAACAAATTAAGTGAACTAAACTTCACTTGATCATTTTGAAAAGAAAGAAAATAAGTTTCAGAGTGTATTCAATCCCCTCTACCCTCTGAACCGATCCCAACAAGTGGTATCAGAGCGGGTTCCTTTCTCAACTGCTGATCTAAAGTTTTAAAATCATGACTTCTTTCAACAAAATTCCTATGTTTTCTAAAGAAGATTATGATGACTGGAAAATTCGCATGCAGACACATCTTGCAGCACAGGACGATGACATGCTATATGTCATAACAGACGGTCCTATCAAAATCATGAAGGTCAACCCAGCTCTAACCGATGGTGCAGGACAAATGATTGAGAAACCAAGAGCTGAGTGGACTACTGAGGACAAAAAGAAGGCCAATCTTGACAATGTGGCCCGGGACATCCTATACAAAACACTGGACAAGAACATGTTCAGCAAAATCAAGTCATACTCCACAGCAAAGGAGATTTGGGAGAAGCTCACTCAGCTGTGTGAAGGAAATGACCAGACCAAGGAAAACAAGCTCACCATGGCCATTCAAAAATATGACAATGCCAAAATGAAGCCAGGGGAAACCATGGCTGAATTTGATGAACGGTTCAGTAGTATCATTTGTGATCTTATTGCTTTAGGAAAAACTTATACTAACTGTGAAATTGCTGTGAAGGTTATGAGAGCTTTGCCCAAAGAATGGGAGATCAAGACAGTGGCCATGAGGGAGTCAAAAGACTTAAGCAAGGTTGAACTGCATGATCTCTTTGCAGATCTCAAAGCCTACGAGTTCGAGCTCAACATGAGGACAGAAGATGAACCATCTACCTCTCAACCAACCAAGGCCTTAACCTCAACGGTGATGCGTCCACCGGTCGAGGAAGCTCCAAAGAGATCAGCTGAGCAAATCAGCAACGAAGCCATGACACTCTTTGTCAAGAAATTTGGTAGATTTATGCGTAAAAACAATTCTAAATTTAAAAATTATCATAAATCGGACCATACAGACGATGGTCCTACTTGTTTTAACTGTGGCAAGCCAGGCCACTTCATTGCAGATTGCACCAAGCCTAAGAGCAATGATCAGAAGCAATCCTTCGAAAGAAGAAGGGGCAAGGAGGACAAGAGGACGTTTAGAAAAGGAAGAGACCAAAGGGTTCTAGTAGCAGACGAAAGCAAAAGCAAGTGGGCTGAGTCTGAATCTGACAACCCCAATACCGGAAGCTCTTCAGATGACAGCGATGATGAAAAGGTGGAATGCCTTATGGCTGACATCGAAGAAGAAGCTGAGGAGGTACTAAAAGTCCAAACGGGCGAGAAGACCACTTCTATCAAGGACACTACCTGGTACTTAGATAGTGGTTGCTCACGGCACATGACAGGGAATCCAGAACTTCTAACAGAAGTTGTGATGTGCAAAGGACCAAAGATCAGCTTTGGAGACAACTCCAAAGGTAAAACCGTGGGTAAGGGTAAGATTATCCATGGTAATATCATTATTAAAGATGTGTTGCTTGTTGACAAACTGTGCTATAATTTGATAAGTATTAGTCAACTATGTGACAATGATCATTCGGTCGAGTTTCACAAACACACTTGCATCATCAAAAATGACAAAGGTGAGATTCTTATGACCGGTGTAAGAGACCTAAACACCTACAAGGTAAACTGGTCTTGCTCACATATTTCTTCACCTACTTGTCTTACTGCTCATCATGATAAACATTGGTTGTGGCATAAGCGGTTAAATCATCTAAATTTTAAGTCCATTTCTAACTTGAGGAAGCATGATTTGGTTTCTGGTCTGCCTGAAGGAGATTTTATAAAAGACAAAGTTTGTCCTGCTTGTCAACTAGGAAAGCAGGTGAGAGCAACCTTTAAAAATAAAGGGTGTATGTCTTCTTCCAAATGCTTAGATTTACTTCACATGGACCTATTTGGTCCTATACCAGTAAGAAGCATAGGGGGAATGAGATATGCTCTTGTTGTTATAGATGAATTTTCTCGATTTACTTGGGTCATCTTTCTCCCTTCAAAAGATCAAACTGCACCTCACCTGATTAAGCTTTTTAAACGCTTGCAAAATGAACAATCTACTGTGATAGATAGAATCAGGAGTGATAGAGGGACTGAATTTTTAAACACCACTCTTATGACTTATCTAGATGATCAGGGAATCAAGCATGAGTTGTCAGCTGCTAGATCCCCACAGCAAAATGGGGTGGCTGAAAGAAGGAACCGAACTTTAAAAGAAGCAGCCAGAACTATGATTGCTGATTCAAATGTTTCTCAAAGACTTTGGGCAGAAGCAGTTAACACAGCTTGCTATACTCAAAACAGATCTATGATTAATAAACGATTTAACAAAACTCCATATGAGATCTGGAATGGCACAAAACCTGATATTTGATACTTCAAAATTTTTGGGTGCAAATGTTTTATCCACAACAATGGAAAAAATCATTTGACAGCCTTCGATGCCAAAGCAGACGAAAGAACTTTTATTGGTTACTCAGCCGTTAGCAGAGCTTATCGAGTGTTCAATCAAAGATCACTAACGGTCGAGGAAACCATTCATGTTGTGTTTGATGAATCTACTCTTTGTACAGAACAAACTCAAGGGAGCATAAATGATCTGAGTCATAGACTGGAAAACACAAATCTACAGGAAGAGAGTGACAGTGATCCATATCCTCCAAAGAAGGATGATCCAGTTCCCTCTACCGTGTGTGATCAAACAAGGCCAGAAGAGGATCCACCGGTTGATAACGATCCTCCTGCCAATGATGATCCAGTAAACGAGGACGTTCGTCAACCAATTGATGACAAACCTTTAGGGAATTATTTTAGGTGGAACAAAGATCATCCACCTGGGTTGGTCATAGGTGACCCTTCTGCTCCTCAAAAAACACGTGGTCAAATGATTAATGAATTCTTGCATGCAGCTTTCATATCTCAGGTAGAGCCCAAGAAGATAGATGAAGCTCTATCAGATGCCAGCTGGATTGAAGCTATGCAAGAAGAGTTGAATCAATTCACCCGCAACAATGTTTGGCATCTAGTTCCTCGACCGAAAAATCAAAATGTGATTGGAACTAGATGGGTGTTTCATAACAAGCTCGATGAACATGGCACTGTTGTGCGTAACAAATCTCGACTTGTTGCACAAGGATTCAGACAAGAATAAGGCATAGACTTTGAGGAATCCTTCGTGCCAGTTGCAAGACTAGAAGCAATCCGCATCTTTCTTGCCTATGCAGCTTTCAAGGACTTTAAAGTTTATCAAATGGATGTCAAGTCTGCATTCCTCAATGGTCTACTTCAAGAAGAGGTGTACGTTGAACAACCACCAGGTTTTGTCAATCCTACTCACCCTCAATATATCTATAAACTTGACAAAGCCCTTTATGGATTAAAACAAGCACCGCGTGCATGGTATGATACATTACTAAAATTTTTACCGGAACATGATTTCCAAATTGGAACAGTCGATAAGACCTTGTTTAAATTTGTAAAAGGTGATCATGTGTTACTAGTACAAATTTATGTTGATGACATTATATTTGGGTCAACTAACCCCAAGTTGTGCTCAAAGTTCTCTAAGATGATGCAGGAGAAATTTGAAATGAGCATGATGGGCGAGCTAAATTTCTTTCTTGGATTGCAAGTAAAGCAACTTGAAACTGGAATATTTATCAATCAATCCAAGTATGCCAAGGAATTGGTAAAGAAGTTTGGAATGGAACAGTGCTCAACTGTATCTACCCCCATGAGTACATCAATCAAGCTTGATAAAGATGAAGGGGGAATCCCGGTCGAGGTAACAATGTATCGAGGCCTTATTGGCTCATTGCTTTATTTGACTGCCAGTCGACCGGATATCATGTATTCAGTTTGTTTATGTGCTAGATTGCAAGCAGCACCTAAGCAATCTCATTTCATTGCCGCCAAACGAATAATTAAATATATTAAAGGAACTACTAATGTGGGTCTTTGGTATCCCAAAGATTCAAATCTTAATCTTATTGGCTATTCAGATGCAGATTATGCAGGTTGTAGAATTGATCGCAAAAGTACAAGTGGCACATGTCAATTCCTTGGAGATAGACTAATTTCGTGGTCAAGTAAGAAGCAGACATCAATTGCTACCTCGACCGCCGAAGCAGAATACCTTGCTGCTGGCAGCTGTTGTGTTCAAATACTCTGGATTCAACAGCAGCTTAATGATTATGGAATCCGGTCGAGTGACGCTCCAATCTACTGTGACAATACAAGTGCCATAGCCATCACTCACAATCCAGTGATGCACTCTAGGACAAAGCACATTGATGTCAGACATCACTTTATCCGAGATCATGTCTAAAAGAAGGAAATCAGGCTGGAATACATCTCTACCGATCAGCAAGCAGCAGACATATTCACCAAGCCTTTACCGGACGCTAAGTTTTCATATTTTCGAAATATTCTTGGCTTAGTAGATCTAAGTTAGTATGAATGTTTTTAGGGGGAATGATTGCTAGTATGACGTTAATAGCTTAGCTGTTACATTGCCATAAATGTTGGCATATCATCCGCCTTTAGCTAGTCTCTGACAGGCTCCGTACTAGCAGCTTTGTGCTTTGAACCAAATGACATTAATTGGACGCGGTGATTATACTCTTCAAAACTTTTTGAATTTCAAAAATACTTTTCATGACGTCACCCTATGGCCCATAGGTTCCTATATATACTTCTTTACACTCGTATATCAACCTTTCACCGTTGCTAAAGCTTTCATATTGCATTAAAAGTTCTATCGTATTACTATCAAGCTTTTGCTTACTCTCTGCTCCAGTTCTTATCTACAGCTATAATGTCGATTCAGAAGACTTGCCTTGCAATCAACTTTGATTCCGTTATTGAGGCAAACAATGCAGGAATCACTGAGGTCTTCACCATGCTTGAAGCCTCTGGACTGAAGAAATTTTTGGGAAGCAGCGCCATCTGCGATCTGCCTGTCTTGAAGGAGTTCTTTGCAACCGCTCAAATTGAGCATGGGACTGTCAAATGCTTGATCCGGACAGAGTCCTATTCCTTCAATCAAAAGTTCTTTGCTAGAACATTTGATCTGCCCTCCAGGGGTTTGACAAAATGCGCGGATATTCCCGATGGTAACTGCTCATACTGGTTGAAGGAATTCTCAACCACTGATGCTCCGATCAAACTGCCGGCTCAGAAGACATCTCTTAAAGCTCCATTTAGGCTATTGACCAACATCGTGGCCAAGAATCTTCTTGCCAAGGCTGGATCGTACGACAAGGTGACGATAGAGAAATTCCAATACATGGCTTGTATCGCCTCCAAAATCAACATCAACTGGTCAGACATATTGTTCACTACTTTATGTGAAATGATCAGGGGAAAAGGGCAATCCGAAGGATTTGCTCTGAAAATTTGCCACATCTTGAGTGTCCTTGGAGTAGACTTTTTTAAGAATGAGCCTCTGCATCCCACCAAATGGCTCAACAAGTCTACAATCTTCAAGTTTCTGAACAAGAAAGATGTTGCGGTCGACACTCTGCCTTCAACCGCAAGTGTTGTTGCTGTCACTCAACTGCTTTCAACAGTTTCGATAGCGGCCAAACCAGCCCATACCAAGAAATCTGCTAAGCGTCAACTTATCATAGAGTCTGACTCTGAAGACGAATCACGTGAGAACGTTCCACTGATTCAAGCCTTCAGCAAGTCATCTCCTTCTGTCTCCAAAGCAGCTGTGCCATCCACGCCTGCAGGCGAGAAGAAGAAGCAGCACAAGAAGTTAAAGTCCCTTTCTGGACTTGCTCCTATCGTTCCAACACCAATTCTGCCAACGGTCGAGACTACTACCACTACTGCTACTACTGCTCCACGTCCTACCAAGGGTGTGATAATCAGGGAAGGTACCTCATCAACTCCAAAGGTCACTCTCGCTGATCCCAAGGACAAAGGGAAAGGTGTGATGATCTACTCACCTAAGGCTCAACCAGCAGCTACTGTAGAGCTCAACTTGATCATCTCTCACGTTCTCCGCACTGTCAAGCGTCACCTACAGCGCTTTGATAGATGACATCATTCCCGTACTCACCTGACACTTGCTCAAATATTTCCTAAGTGGAAAGCTCTGAATGTTATTGAGCAAAAGATGCTTCTTTTTGCTGACACTGAAGACATCGTGGAGGCTCTGGGAAGAAGACAGCTCATCGACTTGAAGCTTCGAGGAAGCCTGTTATCTCTGCTGATTAATGAGCGTGTCAAGAACTTCAAATCCAAGAGTCCTACCGCCGCCGATGACTTTGTGATTTTGACTGGACTACAGAATAGTCTACGTCAAATCACTCAACTACTTCAGCACTTCCAAGCTCTTAACAACGTAAAGACGACAGCTTCAGCAGCTTGTTTACAGGCTTATGGACTGGAAGCACAAGTGATGATGAAGACTTTTCTTACCCAAGATCAGGGTGAAGAAGACGTCTCTGCTCTTACTCTTTCAGATGGGATTCTGACCGGTCTCATCACTACTGACCTGTTTCAGTCATCCGCTCTAGGATCGATTGTGGGAGCATCTTCATCGGTCGACCCCGCCTCAACCGCAGTCCAAGAAGTAATTCAACCGGAAGCAGCTGTGACTGCTCACTCATCTCCAGCGGCGACTGCTCAAACCTCTCCCAGTCGTCCACAAGATTCTTTCGAAGTGATTGAACAAGAAATTCCTGTCACCTCTGTGACAGAGGCTCCTTGCAGCAGTGAAGCAGTAGTGTCCCCAACAGAGATACCAAGCACTATTGTATCACTTGCACCTCCAGAACAGCCAGTGACTGATGCTGACCCAGCACTTCATCCGTCTCCATCTACTGAAAAGTTTGTGGAAGATCTCCTAATGGATGAACCGAGTGCTGATCCCGCTACTCCACCAACCATCTTGGCTGCAGTCGAGACTCCTACATCTCCAACTGTACCACTATTGGAAGGTCCATCAGCTAGCTCACCAGCCAGATCACCAGCACCACATCATCTTGAGTCTGGCCCGGTCTCACCAAGGAATGACACACAGAGTCAAATGCTTCAGACTGATGACTCATTAATTGAAGCCATGGCCGCAGCTCTGGATCACACTTTGATAAATAGGCTTCATGAGCTCATGCAAACAGTTCGATCCTTTTCACAAGACATCACAAACTCATCCTTATCGGTTGACAATTCACGCCAGACGATGATTCGGCATTTTGAGACCGTGTCTCGAGACCTTGCTCATCTGTCCAAAGAGATCACTGCCCATCATCGCACTCAAATCAAAACGCTCTCTACCGTCTCTGAACAAGTTGTCAGATCCGAAAAACGCCTTCATAGGCAGTTGAATGATCGGATGGACACTATGCAAGCTACTCTACTTGCTCAAATAGATGCAAAAATTGATACTATGCAAGCCTGCCTTGGCACTCAACTCACTGAGATCATCCTTCGACTCAACCAAGGTGATGCCAAAAAGGGGAAGAAGAGCAACGAAGAGCAGCAGAGGCAAGAAGACGTGAGGAAGAAGCCGACAGAAGAAAAAGAGAAGGCGATAGGTCAGGAGGAGCCAGTTGGTTCAAAATATGAACAACTTGTCTCTTCTTTACTTATCACAGCTGTATCTCATTTTGTTTTTCTTCAGTAGGTGTAATAAGAATGCTTATTGTAATTAATGAAATTCATTCTCTCAATGAAGTCCATTTTAATGCTTTCATATTGTTTTTGGAGCACTTAAGTTTTGTCATCACCAAAAAGGGGGAAATTGTTGAATCCGACATTTTGGTGATAACAAACAACAACTCATTGTATAGGAATGTGCTGCCAATCTTTTGTATTTCAGGAATCTACTACAACTCCTACCGCAACCGTCTAAACCCTTCAAGTTATCTACCGGAAGCTTGTCAACCGCCTTTGTCTCTCGACCGGTTGCAGTCACAAGCCTATCGACTGGTTATTCAAACCAGCAGAGGATAAATCTATCTACCGGTAGAATGCCAACTGCTTATCAAGATATCTCAAGACAAATACTTGAGACAAGACGTTCATTGCAAGATCTTTCATCAAAAGCTGAACCGACGTATCAGAAGATCTGTTGACTCTTGCATCGAGAAACAGGTTGCACTAAAATGGCAAAAACGCAAAATGGCTACAGATAAAGCATTCGACCGTTTATACCAGTTTTGGACCCTGGAAGTTGTCTGCATTTAAAGAAGTGTACGATCTTCATGCAGAATCATCAATGCATTTATGAAGCATTAAATGTGCATTCAATGCAGCATCAGAACGTTCAAAATAAAGACGTTGATGATTGACCTATATAAAGGGAAGATTGCTCAAGAAGTGAAAAGAAGACAAGAAACACGAAAAATCTCAATCAACTCAATCACTTGAATACTATCAGAAGTCCTCATCTGATATACTGAAGCAATACTTGAGCACACTTACAAGATCATTCACTTGCTGCTCAAATAAACCCTCGCCTACAGTTTACATATCTGATCTTCAAGGATCATCCTAGGGTTTCCAAGCCTCTCGACCGCTCTGCAGTTTGAGAAGCTCAACCGGACTGTATTCATTATTGAAGAGACTTGAAGCTACTCTGAAAGCTTCCACCAGTCTGATAAGAACTGAGAATCTTATCTGTGTAAATCTAGGAGTTTCGGATTAGGCATTGGATAAGTCCTAAGTCTGAAGTGGGTGTATTGCAAGACGTTGTAATAACCAAAGTCTTCTAGTGAATTCCTTCCTAAGTGGAAGAAGGGGAGACGTAGAAGGATTAAGCCTTCGAACTTCCATAAATCGTGCCTTAGTCTTTATTGCATATTTATCTTATATATTGCTCATACATCGTGGTACTTTGCATCACTAAAACCTCTGAACTATTTTCGCACTATTTAAGTTGTTCAAACCGTTTTGGAAGTTGAGAAAACAGATTAAGTGAACTAAACTTCACTTGATCATTTTGAAAAGAAAGAAAATAAGTTTCAGAGTGTATTCACCCCCCTCTACCCTCTGAACCGATCCCAACAGTTTATAACTTGACTTATTTGGAGGGGTTGAATGATGTCATTTGTTTTTACTATTCTCTTATTTAATATTTCACCCCGACTCTCCACTCTTAAGTACAAAACTTTTCTATTTTGACAATAATTCTGAGAAAGAAGGCATTTCATTTTTGTACCTTCCAGCAGAATGCTGCATATCTAGCTCAGAACCATGGACTAAGTGTAACCGATGCAGTTTTGGATACTTTGAGCAAATCTGGTTACAGGAATCAGACAGGAAAGAGGATTATGATACAAGCTAGCGATAGTCCAGTGCTGAAGAAGTTCAATAGCAGCAGTGATTATGAACTTGTTTACCAAGTTGAAGAGGACGTTCGCGAGATTTTAACTCAACCATTTTGGAGATAAAGAAATTTGCTAGCTCTGTGGTCATTAGTAAAAGATCTGTCTTTCCAACTGATCTGGCCTTCCTCGTGGGTGAAACAAATGTTGTTCCAACATTGCAGGCTTTTGATCTACCCGTCTAAGTTCGATTGTTCCGAAACGAGTTTGTATCTCAGCCATGGGACTTCTTCTCTGATGCATATGTGGAGACTAACCAATATGTTTCTTATATGCGTGTTAATGGTGTGATCTCCGATTACCCTGCTACCGCGTCTAAATACCTTAAATGCTTATATTTCCTCTTCTTCTTCTTGTTTATTTGAGGTTGTGATTTTGTTATACATACATTGCTAGTAAATACTTGTGTCTTCATGTTCATCAGCATTTGCATATAACCATTATGATTGGGATTGTTCTGGCTTTTTTATTGAAATTGAGTTCATTGAATAATGGACATAGAAGAGAAGCTTTCGTGGAATTTATGGTTAAAATAAATAAAGTGATTATATTATATACAACAATTGTGAGTTAGTATGTATGATACCTGCTGCGAAAATTTAACATCAGTCAAATCATGATACAACAATTGTGAGTTAGTATGTATGATACCTGCTGCGAATATTTAACATCAGTCAAATCATGATCCTGTTGAAACTTCTTATTGCTCCACTGCTATTAGAATATGTATGTATGTGAGACTGCATACAGTAGATCCACTGGATCCATTTTCTGCCAATATAATTATCTCATCTCTGATAGGATTTTATTACATGAATTAATATGAAATGATTCCATTTCCAATATTTGCCATAGAGAGTCACAGAGTCAAGGATGTATGTCAACAATCCACATCCACAATCAAAAAAGGGGAATTGGCCTAGCACTGAGAGTCGTCGTCGCCCGTATGTGAGAGATGACGGTTGCGTAGGCGTCTACAACCCTACAAGGTTTGACACTACATTATGACACCGTTTGGTTTGAGTGATAGGATAAGTAATCCATAGATAAGTAATATAATGTAAATTAAAAATAATTAGAAAAAATAGTTAATAAATTATTTGATTTGATGGATAGATTATAATTTATTTGATTTAATTGATGTAAAATTATTAATTAATAAATAGATAAATAATATGACAAAAATAAGGCAAAATTAATTGGGATAAGTTATACATAGATTAATAATTTATCAAATCAAACAATGCCATAGGAAATATAAACATTTAAGGTATTTAATTTTAGGGTAAAAACTGAGCGCTAAAGCCCTAGAGCTACTAATCGTCAGATAGTGATCGGCATTCCTAATAGCGGCAGTTCCTGATCCACTAGCTCCATTGAAGATGTCACGTTTCAGATTGGTAAAAACTCTTTGCTGTTTTTTTTTCTTTTGTCAATCTAATGATAAAACCCTACCCTACTGATCCTTAATTTGTGGATCTGAAAATGCAGTCTGTTTTTTGATTTCTTTTTTGTCAATCCTCTGTTAGATAATCCGTGTTTTGTTCTAATTTTATCTTGATTTCATAGAGACCACTTCTAGTAGTTCTTTTGTCAATCTAATGCTAAAACCCTTGAAAATGCAGTCACGTTTGGTTTGTTTTTTGCTTTCTTTTTTGTCAATCCTCTGTTAGACAATTCCCTGTGTTTTGTTCTAATTTTATCTTGATTGTGTTTTGTTCTAATTTTATTCATAGACCACTTCTAGTAGTTCGTTTGTCAATCTAATGCTAAAACCCTTGAACATTTTGTGGATCTATTGAAAATTTGGTCTGTTTTTTGCTTTCTTTTTTGTCAACCCTCTGTTAGATAATCCCCGTGTTATGTTCTAATTTTATCTTGATTTCATA
The DNA here is from genome assembly GCF_033568475.1 of Henckelia pumila. NCBI lineage: Eukaryota > Viridiplantae > Streptophyta > Magnoliopsida > Lamiales > Gesneriaceae > Henckelia > Henckelia pumila. The sequence continues at coordinate 56,715,266 of NC_133122.1, read as the reverse complement.
GAGACCACTTCTAGTAGTTCTTTTGTCAATATCCTCTGTTAGATAATCCCCGTGTTATGTTCTAATTTTATCTTGATTTCATAGAAACCGCTTCTAGTAGTTTTTTTGTCAATCTAATTGTTAGGCTGGTACTCTGGATTTCAACAATAACAATAAAGAAAAGAGATGGAGCGATAATGAAAGATTGTATTAGATAAAATAATTCGGAAGAACAAAGAACTCCCAGATTTTGGAATCTGTAACCCCCTAGCCAAGCTAGTAGTACAATGGAAAATATTTGATAACTAACTACCCAACGCTTTCCTCATTCTGACTTTTATATTTCCCCTATCCCATGTGTTAACTAAATGTGCTTTTTATGCCTTCTAGTATAAACAAACTTGATATTGGGCTTGGGTTGATCCTAACACTAATGCTAAAACCCTTGAACGTTTCGTTAATTTGTGGATCTATTGAAAATGCAGTCACGTTTGGTCTGTTTTTTGCTTTCTTTTTTGTCAATCCTCTGTTAGATAATCCCCGTGTTTTGTTCTAATTTTATCTTGATTTCATAGAGACCACTTCTAGTAGTTCTTTTGTCAATCTAATGCTAAAACCCTTGAACGTTTCGTTGATTTGTGGATCTATTGAAAATGCAGTCACGTTTGGTCTGTTTTTCCTCTGTTAGATAATCCCTGTGTTTTGTTCTAATTTTATCTTGATTTCATAGAGACCACTTCTAGTAGTTCTTTTGTCTCCGCAGCTCAAAGACCGGCTGATGAACATATCCCCGGCTGTATATGGTCTTACGGTGGCTGGCACTACCTTTGTTGGGAGCGCAATCTGTTTTAGCTTTGATAACGTGATCTCTTTTGATAAGCCTTTTGGGGTTAAGACAGACAAACAACATGAGTCGCTTGAATCAATTTTGGAGAACAATGAGTCTAGAGAGAAACTTCAGAAACAGATGTCTCTCTTTTGGATCAGCAGCGTGAAATTGATGTGCAATTGATGGAGAGTGCCAGAAGGATGGAGGATGATTTCAGAGCATATCTGGTAGATTAGATTTTAATTTTTATACTTTTGTTGAAATAATTTTAACTTTTTTTTCTTCTTTTAATTTTTGCAGTTGGCCAAGCAACGAAGATGTTTCATCTGCAGGCTTTGGAGAGGATGCTAGAAACCGAAGGTACTAAATCACTAATAGATTCCAGTTTCTGATTTCTTCCATTTTATGTGTTGCTAAATTGAAATAGCAATGATTAGAACATAGGCCTCTAAGTACTGAAATAACTTTAAACATCCTCTTTCATACACAGAACTTTCTGGTTTTCTCTCTGTGTATCTTGATTTGCTCGGTGTCGCCTGTAAATTTGCCATGTTGATTTTTATGCGACTGAAATTTTATGCACCAGAATAAGTTGCGTGTTTTTAGAATCCATAGGTTAAGTTTCTCATGACAATTTTTGTTTTGTTTAATTGTGATTTAGGGAAGAGCTGGATGCCAGTGAACTGAATTTCGTAATGATTTTGGGGTTGGAGAACATTTTATCATACTCGGAGCATTTGTATTTTGCTGTTTAGTTATGAATTAAGTGCATGTATTTGAACTTTTTGCCACCATATGAATGGCATAATTAATACTTGAACCACGGGAAGGCTCGCCTCTGTGGATGTGAGTTCTAGATACTTTATGATAGATCATTGACGCCTTGAGTAAAATTTAGATATTTGAATCAGCTGGCGAGTGCTTTATCTTAGGCAGGAAAATTATTGGGTGCTATATTGGTCTTTGTTTCCTTTCTGTTTCTGCGGTGCGTGCACTAACTGGAGCCGTTAATGTGGAGGCTCGCCGGGTCGGTCCGCCGGGTCACACAATTTAAGTGGGCTGACCCGCTAGGCCCGCGACTTGCGTGGGTTAGCCTGTTGTGGGCCTGGGTTGGCCCGCGTGCCTGGAGAATTATTATTATTTTTTTACTTTTATTGTGATATATATATATTTTTTAATAAAAGTTTTGAATTTTTTTTGTATTAGAGCATCTTCGATGGAGGTTCAAAATTGATGGTTCAAATTTTTTTTTTAAAAAAAGATATGAACCATGTTCAAAATTATACTTTCTGAAATTTTTTGGGGAAGTGCACACGGAAATGCATTCTCTTTTCTTTTTTCTTTTTCTTTTTTTTAATACTTTCTTTTTTAAAAAAACACAATTTTTTTTTTGTAAAATTTTGTTCACAATTGAAACTTACGTTATCTTCATATTTTTTGTTTTAAAATTTTTAAAATTTTATTAAAATTATTTATGAGAATAAAATTGACTAAATTATTAAAAAAATGGTATATGATTAATTAAATTATATTAATAAAATTATTATCATAATTATTTATTTAGTTATATAATTTAAAATTATTCTATAAACAATTCAATGTGATTTTTTTAACTTGTAATTTGAAGTGTGTAGTGTTTTTTGTTATATGTGCATGCTACTATACTTAGTAACATGTCCTTTTCATTTAAGTAATTTTTTTAACTAAATTTTAAAATATAACATAATACTCTATATCAAATTTAAATTATTTTAATTAACATTTAGTTAAAATATTATTTTTATTATCAAAATTACGAATTTTTAACTTGAAAAAGTTTGTAAATTAACTAACTACATGAATAAAAATTATTACTTTAAATATGTATTTAGGTAAATATGTATGTGTAAAATACTAAAATTTATAAATAAAAGTAGTAAATTAAAATGAAGGAATGTATGTATATGATTGAATAGCGAGACCCCAGTAGTTGTATTTTTTTGGGTTTATGATTGAGGATGAAAGATTTAAACAATAATAAGTTTAAAACTTTTGAAGTGTCAATATAGATGGCAAAAATGAACCCATTTTTTGGGTTCATCATTGGAGATGCCCTTAATTACTTTATATAAAATTTACACGTATGAAATCAATAATTAAACATTTTATTAATATGTTCATATTAATATTTATTTATGAAATGAAATTTATAATTAATTATAATAATTTTTATTTATTTTTATTTGTAGTGAGCCAACCCGCGGGTCGACCCGTCTAACCCGCAACCCACCTTAAATTGGGTTGGGTTGGGTTGAAGAATTCCAGCCCGCCGGGATGGTGAAAGTGAAACCTCCATCAACTTCCTGCTTTAACCCGGTAGCTCAATCTCCGGTACACATCGCATCCTCCAAGCTTGTGGTCTACTTCTGCACCCCACCACCATTCTTCCAATCCCCTTCAATTCCTCGATATGTCATTCATCCATACAAGGCCAACCCTGTCACTCTCTATGTGCATATATATGTGCATATACTTATATACAAGAATATCAAGAAACACAACATGAGTTTAAAGCAAATGTCGAAAATCTAAGCTTGCGCTTGGATTGAAGTATTAGTATTTCAAATCCATGGATTTCGATTATAATTTTAGTGTTAACAATGAAACATAGAGAAATCTCAAATTCATAACTTAATTATATGAATAAAAAAGAATTTTAAATCATCACTTTATTGAATGAACTTAAAATTCATCCTAACTACCATGAATTACCATATAAACATAAAAAAGTGATTTTATGTTTGTGATACTATTTCTCTAAACAACAAAAATGTATTTGAAATACATGGATTTGAAATACTTCTATCCAAGCGGAGCCTAAGTGACAAGAATAATTCTACTATATTAGCATCCACCTTAGTCAATTTTCACACCTAAGATGCTATGGTCTTTCATGATATTTGGGATGCATCCTTTTACACAAACAATGAACATGAAGGGCATCCAGAAGCATGCATACATGCGAGTGAATATCATCAATTCCATAGATCATTTTCATAGCCATTGAACCACATTATCAAAGGAGAATTAGCCCGATTCACGACCTCTAGATGCACACTCTCCTAGGACTCCTTAGTGATTAACATAGAGATGCATAAATCTAGAGATAATAATAAGCAAAGCCAAAAACAGAAAAAATTTCACCAACTTTCAGTAAGTCAAGAGAGGATGCAGTATCATGAACTAGGATGACATAGATTTAATCAATAGAAACAAGAACTTTACATCTCAAACCTGCAAGAGTAGCACCGGCCACGAATCCACTAGCTACATCATTAAGAAAGTCTTTTTTTGCCCTGTATTTCTCAACTAACAGCTTTACCCCATGTAGTAACCCAGAACTCATTTTAAGATAATAATATGTTAAACATGATTAAGGGTTGGTAATTAACCAATTCAGGGATTTAATCGGACTTCAGAAGCAAGAAATGAAATTTCATTGTCTGAGCCAGTTCGGACGATCCGAAGAGGACTTCGGACGGCCCGAACTTGACCACCGGGGGCTCCGAAGGTGAGCTTGTTGACTTCGGAGTTAAGGCTGGTACGGACGATCCGAACTCAAGTTCGGACGGCCCGAACTTGTTTGTGCCGAGTAGGCAGGATTACTCAGCAATGAATTTTGACAAGTGTCGGACTTAGAGCACTTTGGACAACCCGAAGTAGAGATCGAACGATCCGAACTCGACGTGTCTCGCATGCAGACAGTGAGTTGGATCGGACGATCCGAACTCAGGTTCGGAGGGCCCGAACTCGTCCGAAAATTTTCCTATAAATAGGGCTCATTTGATTTTATTTTGAAATACGAATTCCCGAGGTTTCTTCTTCAGTTATATAGTGTGAGATATACACTTGAGGGCCCTATCGGTTATAATAGAGGTTCTGGAATAACCAAGGAGTGGTTATAGTCATCCGGGAGTCTTCAAAGGGCTATCTACGGACGAAGGTATGGTCCGGGAATCTATTTAAGTTTTGGGAGTACTTATTAGCTTAGTTAAGGCTTATAGAATTTATGTAGTGATACGGTGAACTTTTGAATATAGGCTTGGAACCTAGGATCCTACTATACTTGAACTAGCCTAGAGGTACGTACACATTGATTGAGATTTCCAGCGAGTATACATACTTATATGTTGCATTTATTTGGAATTATTATATGGCATGATATATGATTTACCACTTTCTATATTCATATGTCATGTGCATATACACGTTGAGCCTATACCTTGATATATCTGATTTAGAGCCGCTCAGCTCTATACTCGATAGTCTGTCACTGAGAGTACCGCGACGACGGGGACATTTATGTCTGACTACTCTGGTGTACTTGACGAGTGTGGTTGCACCCAGAGGTTGATCCGTGCGGTGGCAGCACTCATGTGGCGCCGGTACTAAGCATGACTTTTCAGATGACCCTTTACCAATCATCATGTTTCATGCATCATATTTATACGTGTACTCATGTTTATGTACTGAGCGTTAGCGCTCACGTCCTAGTTGTTATCTTGGACACCCTATTCCATGGGGCAGGTCGCAGGATGGACGGAGCTGGTGGTTCAAGGCAGGATTAGGGAGCAGGCCTTGAGGAGTTAATTATACAGCAGGATTCGATATAGCTGTATAATGTTTGATTTTAAGTATTTCGATATGGTTGTATCACTACTGATGAATAAGCTTGACACTTTTATACTAAGCTGATATGTAATTTATGGTTATGTTTCCGCACGTTTTACTCTGTTAAGTTATTTTGCTGTATTAAGTTTAATGCATGCTATTAGTTGCCAGTTAGTAGGTGATACCATGCAGGGTCACAATATTTTTGGTATCAGAGCATGCTTAGATTTTGGGATTAGTACTTGGGATTTAGAATTAGTAATTCTTGCGCATTTGGGATTTTAATGTGCAATTCTTTTCAGGATATGGCTGACGAGAGTCATGGTAGTGTTGGCCAGGGAGGTGGTCATCATCATCGTCATCACCGCCATCATGATGATCAACATCGTCATCATGAGGGTAGACGTCGCTACTCTATCAATAAATTCATGCAAGTAGGACCGAAACCTTTGGTGGGAGGCAAGAATCCTGAACAAGCAAGAAGTTGGATATCTAAACTCGAAAGTACTTTTCGTGCTTTTGATTGTGCTGAGGATCAGAAATTGGAAGTTTTAGAATTTGTTCTAGAGGATCGAGCACGTTTTTGGTGGGATGCCAAAGCTGCTCAGACACGTACTGAGAGAGGACAGGTGACTTGGGGAGATTTCTGTCAGCAGTTCCAGAAACTGTATTTTCCTCCAGCTGTTCGCCAAGCACGATCGATGGAGTTGCTTACTCTGAGGCAAGGATCAATGACTATTGATCAATATCAACAACGATTTCTTGATCTGATACCTTTCAGTCCTCATATTAATGAGAGTGATGCATCAAAGTATGATCTCTTTCTACAAGGCCTGAACCAAGATATCTACTCACAGGTTATTGTCTGTGATGAACCAGTATCTTATGAGACTTTGGTGAACCGTTGTCGTCTTGTGGAGACCAGCAACAGGCGTGCACAATTGTTGATGCCAGCACAGCTTAGTGGATCATTTGAGCCTAGAGCTCAATCTGTTGTGCAATCTGGACCTACGTCTTCTTCTACTCCTACTACTTCATCTGGATCTCGTGGTTCACGAGGTATGTTCCGTTTTGGGAAGAATAAGAAGAAGAAGGAGTTTTGTAGTCACTGTGGAGGAAAGCATCCTGCAGCTTCATGTCGAAGAGCTACTGGTGCTTGTTATATTTGCGGTCAGCAGGGACATCTGCGGAGAGATTGTCCTCAGCGCATGGGTTCTGCTAGTGGATCGGGATCACAGGTTGGATCTCAGGCTTCTACTTTTCCACGACAGCAGCCAGCACCACAGAGTTCTTCTGGTTACCGTCCCCAGACTCAAGGGCAGGTATTTGCTTTGTCTCAAGAACATGCTACTGAGGGAAGTGATCGCATGTTGGCAGGTACCTTTCTGTTATGTGGTATTACTGCACTTGTTTTAATTGATACTGGAGCATCGCATTCCTTTATTTCTAGTCGCTTTGTTAAGAGACATAGATTACCTTATGTATCATTAGATATGGATTTAGTTGTATCTACTCCGCTGGAGCAGGAGATAGTAACTAAGCGTCTAGTGATGGGTTGCCTTCTAGAGTTTGAGGGTAATGTATTGTCAGCTAATCTGATGATATTAGCGATGACAGATTTTGATTGTATTTTGGGAATAGATATACTGACTTTGTATCACGCTACTTTGGATTGTTATCAGCTTCTGGTACAGTTTCATCCTGCTAAGGGTGATAGCTGGTATTTTTATGGTGAGGGTGCGTGACCTCCGATGCCACTTGTTTTGGCTCTGAAGGCATGTCATGTCTTGGAGTCAGGTGGGGAGGGCTACCTTATCTATGCAGTTGATATGTCCATGAGTAGTACGGGTATTGATCAGCTACCGGTAGTCAGTGAGTTTCCTGATGTATTCCCTGATGAGATTCCTGGTTTTCCTCCGGTGCGAGAGGTTGAATTTGGTATTGATTTAGTACCAGGAACTACGCCTATATCCCGAGCGCCTTATCGTCTAGCACCATCAGAGATGAGGGAATTGAAACAACAGTTATAGGATCTGCTTGATAAGGGATATATTCGTCCGAGTGTTTCTCCGTGGGGAGCACCTGTTTTGTTCGTCAAGAAGAAAGATGGATCGATGCGATTGTGTATTGATTACAGGCAGTTGAATCGTGTCACCATCAAGAATAAGTATCCTTTGCCGCGGATTGATGATCTGTTCGATCAACTACAGGGTACTTCTGTTTACTCCAAGATAGATCTGAGATCTGGATACCACCAGATGCGGGTACGAGACTCAGATATTTCTACGACTGCTTTTAGGACCAGATACGGGCATTATGAATTTCTGGTTATGCCATTTGGTTTGACGAATGCACCGGCAGTCTTTATGAATCTGATGAATCAGGTATTTCGAGAATATCTGGATAGATTTGTCATCGTCTTCATTGATGATATTCTTGTCTATTCTCATGACAAGGATGAGCATGCACAATATTTGAGGATTGTTTTACAGACGTTACGAGATAAGCAGCTGTATGCAAAATTGAGCAAGTGTGAATTTTCGCTTGATCGGGTAGTGTTTCTCGGTCATGTGATTTCTAATGAAGGGATATCTGTTGATCCTAGTAAGATAGAGGCAGTGCTGAACTGGTCTCGTCCGAAGACGGTTGCTGAGATTCGTAGTTTCTTGGGTCTAGCTGGATATTACCGTCGGTTCATCGAGAATTTTGCATAGTTGGCCAGACCTTTGACACAGCTTACACGGAAAGATGTTGCTTTCATATGGTCCTCGGATTGTGAGGAGTCATTTCACGAGCTGCATGGACGTCTTACTACTGCACCTGTGTTAGCTCTACCTTCTGGATCAGGAGGTTATATTGTCTATACTGATGCCTCTGGTCAGGGGTTAGGATGTGTTCTTACACAGCATGTACATGTTATTGCCTATGCTTCTCGACAGTTGAAGATGCATGAGAGTAATTATCCCGTACATGATCTCGAGTTAGCCGCCATTGTATTTGCACTCAAGATCTGGAGGCATTATCTTTATGGCGAGAAATTTAAGATATTCACGGATCACAAGAGTTTGAAGTATTTATTCACTCAGGCGGAGTTGAATATGCGACAGAGACGCTGGATGGATCTTCTGAAGGATTATGATTGTGAAATCAAATATCATCCAGGTTCTGTTAATCTTACTGCTGATGCCTTGAGTCGGCAGGTGAGACTTTCTGCACTTCAGACTAGTGAAGTATCTCATATGATTCAAGAGTGCTGTTCATTGAGTTTTACGCTCAAGCACAAGAAAGAGAGAAATGGGATTCGATTGTATACTATTTTGTCTGAGCCAACATTATATTCTCGGATCAGAGATGCTCAGATATCTGATGTTAAGACTCAGTGTTTGGCACGTTTAGCCAATGGAGTTAATACATCTGGATTTCATTTTCAGGCAGATGGTTTATTGTGCTTATCTAATCGAGTGGTTGTACCTAATGTTGCAGAGCTCAGGAACGATATTCTATCTCAAGCTCACAGGAGTCGATTATCAGTTCATCCTGGAAGCATGAAAATGTATAAGGACTTGCGAACTAGATTCTGGTGAAAAGGGATGAAGAGGAGTGTGTATCAATTTGTTTCGAGATGTTTGGTTTGTTAACAGGTCAAAGCTGAACATCGACGACCAGGTGGATTATTGCAGAATCTTGAGATTCCCGAATGGAAGTGGGAGCACGTAACTATGGATTTTGTTACCCACTTACCTATGACTTCACGTCAGTGTGATGCTATCTGGGTCGTTGTTGACCATTTGACAAAATCAGCACACTTTATTCCTTATAACCGGGAGTATTCTTATGATCGCATGACACGTTTATACATACAAGAGATAGTGCGATTGCATGGGATTCCAGTGAGCATAGTCAGTGATAGAGACCCGCGATTTACCTCACGTTTTTGGGGTAGTTTTCAGGAGGCTTTGGGTACCACTCTGAGTTTGAGCACTGCATATCATCCGGAGACTGACGGACAATCAGAGCGGACGATTCGTACATTGGAGGATATGCTACGTTCTTCTGTCATGGACTTTAGCTTATCTTGGCAGGATCAATTACCTTTGATCGAATTTGCCTACAATAACAGTTATCATCGTAGTATTGATATGGCACCTTTCGAGGCATTGTACGGTCGACGGTGTCGTACTCCGTTATTGAAACACCTACTACTAATAAATGCGGAATTTTTTTTTAAAAATAATACTACTATACATACATGCCCATACATATATGTATATAAAAATAACATACTTTTTCTTAAATAACCTGAAAAATATTAAATAAATAAATCCTTAAAAATGTTTCATGTATCAATTTAAAATAATAAACAATGCTGCTGAAAAATCTCATATGCGGAAACAATAATAAAATAAAACATGTTTCAAAATTTTACATAATAAACTAAATAGCTGCGACGGTCACGGGGTCCACTGCTCCGTGAGCTCATAAGTCCTCACCACCGGTAGGAGCTACATAAACGTCATCATGCTCACCTGCACCATATAAGCGTAGTGAGCCTAGGGGCTCAACATGTCTAATCCTTTATAACAAGGTTAAAAATAATGCATCACATAATTACTAATACATATACATGTACATGAGCATGCATGGAAATATTTTCATCACATAATAAAACTGCTGAATCATAAACTGAATCATAACCATAATCATAAACATATTATTTCTTCATCATATATAACATAATTGAGCAATGCTTTTGAAACCTGAAGATGGTCCTATCCATAAGTGTGACGCTCATGTGTCGACTGATCAGTCTCCTGAACCAACGTACGATGGCGGTGATAAATCACCTCCTATGGTAGTAAACTACCGAATCATATGGTGGATAACCACCCCTATGGTAGTAAAACTACCGAATCATATGGTAAAAAATCACCCCTATGTCACACATACTTCAATTTCCACCAAAATATTTTATTGCTCATTATTTACATAATTATATACATAAGAAATTTCATGAATGCATGCACTAAAAATATGTCCGTAATATATATTTAATTAATTTTTCATAATATACTTAAAATAGACTTCATGCATAAAAATAATTAAATATATATTTTCGACTTATTTATTTTTCATGGGTTGGTCCAGACTGCTGATCACTCACTCTAAGCCCATTAAACTTAAATAAAATCCAATAATCATATCTTAGCCCAAATAACTTGATTAACTTAACTGGGCCTAAATAAAAATATTTAAGCCCATTAATTTAATTAAACCCAATAAAATTCTAGACTACCCCAAAAATCCACTGACTGGTCCAAAAATATTCATGGGCTCCCAAGCCCATAAAAATCATTAGCCTATCTTAAATAAATTATTTAAGGCCCAAATAAAATTATTTGGAGACCCAAATAATTTTCTAATTAATTATTAGAGCCCAAAATACACTTAAACTGTTAAATACTTAACAATTAAAATACCCAAGCCCGGCCCACCTAACCCGGACCCAGACCACCTGACCCGACCCACTATGACCTAGACCCAACCCGGACCCCCAGGACCCAGCCCAAACCCAGCCCCAGCCCAAAACCCGAACCATCCCCCATCCCCTCGGCTATTCACCTCTCGGCCGTGAGCAGCAGGCCTTCTTGGCCTGTTGCCGGCCAGCTCCGGCCACCCCTGGCCGGAGCGCTGCTGCCCAGATGTAGCCCACATCTGGGCGGTGCTAACCCACCATGGCTCAGCCCGAGCCATGGTCCCTAGCCCTAGACCGAACCCTCCTTCTAGAAACCTTTGCTGTGAGCCACCCTTGACCAACTTGTTTCCAGCCTTGCACCCGGTGAACCTAGCCTCTAACCAACCAACCAGCCCATCTCCCAAGACCCTTACGCACCCATGACGGCATGGACCAGCAGCCATGCACCACTCCATGAGAGAAAACATGATAAATGTGCATCTAAACCATCGAATACATATAACGCAAGGAAAAATCATTATTTTCTAGCATAAATCAAAAACATGAACGTAAAAATCTTTCAAAATCTGTCCATGAATGCATACATAGCTTATATGGTGTTCAAACGAAGGAAAAAGACATGCCTTTAAATTTTTAGAACGGAGGTTGATGCGTTTACTGGTTTCCGGGACGACGAACGGACCAAAAACCTTCAAAACTAGAGCTTGATCGGCTATGGGGCTTGAAGTTTTCTGTCAAAAATGGTGGAGGAGGCTGATGAACGTGTGGGAAGAGATGGTGTCGGCTAAGGAGATGGTGGTGGGGTTTGGGGTAGGTTTAGGTTTAAATTATGGTAGATAATATCTTAAAAAAATCTCAATAAATTAATATATAAATATTATACCTTAAATATAAAAGTTTTAAGCTCCTAAAATATTTAAAAGTCTGATAACAATTCAAAAAAATTCCGAAATAATAATTTAAGAAATTTTTAAATATTAATAAAAGTCATTAAAATGACTTATTTTGGCCAAAAATAAATCCTTAAATAAATATAAAATTAAATACTAAAATTTTCTTGACAAAAATATCTTAAAATAATATTTTAAGGCTCATAAAACTCATAAAATATTTTTGGCTAAGAATTTTGGTATCTCGTCCGTCCACGGTCCCGTCTACGCGATCAAAACCAATAATTCCTTAAAAATCTAAAAATTATAAAATAGCGGGTTAAATGCTAAAATAAATTAAATCATGCATATAATTCACATAATGACATATAAATGTCATTTAACCCAAATATAAATTTTAAATAATTATTTTCCTTAATTATGCATGCAAATTTACGTATTAAAATTTTCGGGTGTTACAATTCTTCCCCCCTTAAATTGAATTTCATCCTCAAAATTAAAGTGCTTACTCGAATAACTCCGGGTAGCGAGTCCTCATGTCTGCCCCGGTCTCCCAAGTGGCTTCCTCCTCGGAATGATTCTGCCACTGGACTTTGACCATCGGTATGACCCGCGTCCTCAATCTCCCCTCATCTCTGGCTAAGATACGAACAGGCCTCTCCTCAAATGCTAGATCTGGTGCTAACTGCAAAGGCTCGTAATCCAACACATGCGTCGGATTAGAGATGTATTTTCGAAGCATGGATACATGGAAAACGTTGTGCACTGCTGCAAGCCCTGGCGATAGTGCTAAACGGTATGCCAAAGTGCCAACTCTCTCCAAGATCTCAAATGGCCCAATATATCTCGGATTCAACTTGCCTCTGCGACCAAATCTCATCACCCCTTTCATAGGTGATACTTTCAAAAAAACATGATCACCTACTACAAACCCAAGATCTCGTCGTCGAGTATCAGCATAACTCTTCTGACGACTCTGAGCTGTCCTCATACGATCCCGTATCTGTGTCACAATATCGACAGTCTGCTGTACAATCTCGGGACCAAGTAAAATCCTCTCGCCAACCTCACCCCAATGCACTGGCGATCTACATCTCCTCCCGTAGAGAGCTGCATAAGGAGCCATACCTATAGACGACTGAAAACTGTTGTTATAGGTAAACTCCACTAATGGCAGTCTAGTCTCCCAAGAACCCTGAAAATCAATGACACAAGCTCTCAGTAGATCCACAAGAATCTGGATCACCATCTCCGACTGACCATCTGTCTGGGGATGGAACGCTGTACTGAATAATAGCCGAGTCCCCAAAGCTGTGTGCAAACTCTTCTAGAATGCAGACGTAAATCTCGGATCTCTGTCCGATACTATCGACACTGGTATGCCATGCAATCTAACAATCTCCTTGATGTAAAGCTCTGCATACTGCGTCAATGAGTAAGTAGTCCTCACCGGCAAGAAATGAGCTGACTTGGTGAGTCTATCTACGATCACCCAAATAGCTGTACATCCTCTAATACTCATCGGAATGCCAACTACAAAGTCCATCGTGATGTTCTCCCACTTCCACTCCGAAATGGGTAGAGGGTTAAGTAACCCTACAGGACGCTGATGCTCTGCCTTGACCTGCTGACAAGTCAAGCACTCTGATACAAATCGGCCAATATCTCTCTTCATGCCGGGCCACCAATACAATGACTGCAAATCTCTATACATCTTCGTACTTCCGGGGTGAATGGAATACGGAGATGTATGAGCCTCTATCAAGATCTCAATCCTCAACTGATCAACGTTCGATACCCACATATGACCACGGTACGGAACGATACCATCAACAACTGTATAAAGAAGCCCGCCCTTGGCTTCCTCTCTCTGCCTCAATCGCTGCAACTCCTCATCTGCAGGCTGTCCAACTCTGATACGATTCCGAAGATTCGGCTGTACCACTAACACTGCCAAACTCGGTGCCTGACCGCTCGAGTACAACTCCAGCTCGAATCTTTGAATCTCCTCTTGAAGTGGCAACTGAACTGTCACACAAGATACCACTGAAGTCTTCCGACTCAACGCATCAGCCACTACATTAGCCTTACCCGGATGGTAGATAATGTCACAGTCATAATCCTTAACTAATTCCAACCATCGGCGCTGTCTCATGTTCAACTCCTTCTGTGTGAAGAAGTACTTGAGACTCTTGTGGTCTGTGAAAATCTTGCACTTCTCACCATACAGATAGTGCCTCCAGATTTTCAAAGCAAAAACCACTGCTGCTAGCTCCAAGTCATGCGTCGGATAGTTCTTCTCATGAATCTTCAACTGTCTCGATGCATAGGCAATGACTCGGTCACTCTGCATCAATACGGTGCCCAACCCAAGCTTAGACGCGTCCGTGTAAACCACTAACTCCTCGTGTGGAACAGGCATCGCCAACACTGACGCAGATATGAGTGCTTCTTTAAGTCGATTAAAGCTCCTCTGACAGTCTGAACTCCATATAAACTTCGCATTTTTCTTGGTCAAGGAAGTCAAGGGTACTGCAATAGAAGAAAAACCCTTGATGAACTTCCGGTAGTAGCCTGCTAAACCCAAGAAACTGCGAATCTCTGAAGCATTCTTCAGAATTCCCCAATCCTGCACTGCCTGCACTTTCGTCTGATCCACCGCTATCCCATCTTTCAAAACTATATGGCCAAGAAATGCCACCTGCTCTAGCCAAAACTCGCACTTACTGAGTTTCGCATACAGTCGATGCTCCCTCAAAGTCTGCAATGCTGTCTGCAAGTGCTGTCTATGCTTCTCAATGCTCCTCGAGTAGATCAAGATATCATCAATAAAGACTATGATAAACTGATCTAAGTACGGCTGAAATACGCGGTTCATGAGATCCATGAAGACCGTTGGAGCATTGGTCAATCCAAACGGCATCACTAAGAACTCGTAATGCCCATAGCGTGTCCGGAAAGCAGTCTTGGACACATCTGCATCTCTGATCCTCAACTGATGATAGCCAGATCGCAGATCGATCTTAGAGAAAACCGAAGCTCCCTGCAACTGATCGAACAAATCCCCAATCCTCGGCAGTGGATACTTGTTCTTCACAGTGACCCTGTTGAGCTCTCGGTAATCGATATAAAGTCTCATGCTATCATCCTTTTTCTTCACAAACAACACTGGAGCTCCCCAAGGAGAAAAGCTAGGACGAATAAAGCCCTTCTCCAACAACTCTTGAATTTGCTCCTTCAACTCTTTCATCTCAGTAGGAGCAAGTCGATACGGTGCCTTAGAGATAGGCACAGTACCTGGTATCAGATCAATACTAAACTCCACCTCTCTAGCTGGTGGGACTCCTGAAACGTCCTCCGGAAAGACATCTGAAAAGTTACAAACCACCTCTATATCTGACAATGATCTGCTAGGTGGTTCTGATGAAGTGACTACACTGGCGAGAAACCCCTGGCAACCACGTCTCAATAACTTCCTCGCACGTTGTTAGAACCTAATGGGGGGGGATTTAGGTTCTATTGGCAACTTTAGCAATTTAAAGCGATTATGCAAGTACGCAAGCGGAAGACTTAAGAAATCAAATAATAAGTGCGGTAAATAAATGCGTAATGTAAATAAAGCAGTAAAAGGGATAAGAGATGTTTATGGAAGTTCGACGATAAATCGTCTACGTCTCCCCTTCTTGGTTAAGTCGATTAACCAAGGATCCACTAGCACTTCGAACGTCTTGGCCTTGATGGCTCCAAGGGTAGCCTTACAACTTGACACGATCACCGCGCCGATACAACTCAACACTCTTGGCCTTTAGGGCTCCAAGGATAGCCTCAACACTCGTAAAATACACTTGGCTTCACACACAAGTGTTTATAAAACCGAGCAACCAACTCACAAACTAACAACCCTCGATATTACAACCCCGAATACAACTCGATATGTGAATATATTTTGAACACTCAAAAGGGGCTACAAATTGCTCAACAAATGACTTGAATGATGCTTGAGAGGATTGAGAGACTTGAAGATGTTGGGATGATTTGAATGGCCTCGGAATGCCTCCTTTTATAGCTGAAATTTTGACACCGATCGGAACTTCCGATCCCTGCATCGGAGCTTCCGAAATTTGAATTCTGAGACACGCGGGTGTACTGGATCGGAACGTCCGATCCACTTCGGAGCTTCCGATCGGCGCAATAAATATGATGTCGGGCAAAAGTCTTCCGGACAAGATTATCAGGCGGCCGTTCAGGATCGGAACGTTCGATCCTGTTCGGAGCTTCCGATCTGCTTCACTTCGTTGCCTCCGATCTGCTTCCGAACAATATAATTTTACATAGAAACTGATCGGACCTTCCGAACCACGATCGGAGCTTCCGAACCTGTTCTTCGTAGCTTTCGTTCCTCATTCCGACCAATATAAAAAAATCCCTGAAATAGATCGGAGCTTCCGAACCAAGATCGGAGCTTCCGATCTACCCTTAGCTTCCGAAGATGCTTCTGATCATGATCGGAGGTTCCGATCGCCAATCGGAGCTTCCGATCCCGTAGTAGTAAACTTTTTCGAATTTTGTTTCTGATCTTGAGTATGATTTTAGTATTAATTCATCTTTGAAAATTTCAACTCTGTAATAAGCTCAATGTAAATATTAGTAACATTTTAACCTAGTTTTGTTAATCATCAAAACATAGAGAAATAAGACTTGTTAATGCATTAAAAACATTAATCTCATAATTCGAGATTTATATGCGTTTAAGGCGTAACACACGTGTATAAGAGATAACAGGCGAGATCTCACTGCTCGAAGATGCATAGAAAACAAACTGGTCGCCTACCACTGGTTTCACTGCCACTGTCCTCTGCCGAAAATCAATCACTGCTCCGTTGACTGACAACCAATCCATACCCAAAATTAGATCGAATCCAGTCAACGGGAAAAACCACAAAATCTGCTCTGATAGTATGTACCTGTAACTCCATCTCCAAATCTCTGCAGACGCTAGTGGTAGTAAGAATCTGACCAGACAGCATAGTGACATCGTAACCTGTAACAGCAACCTCAGGCTTGATGCCTACCCGCCTGATAAACTCTAGGGAGATGAACGAATGCGTGGCTCCTGAATCTAGCAACGCAAACGTGGAATTTCCTCCCACTAAAATTCTCCCTGCACGCAGAAAATCCCAACAATCGCATACTAAACTTACTTTTCTCCCAATACAAGTTACAAAATATTTCTCTTAATTAAACACGAATAAAATGAACATCCTACCCTAACCAAACAAACAGATAATTCATGCAATTTAAAATCATGAAATAAATTCCCAAAAATTTCTTAAAAGAAGAAGTTTAGGAAATACCGGTGATTAAGGAGGTATCTGGGTCTGCCTCCTCAGTCTGCATGACGAACACCCGCCCAGTGGTGTTCTTCCTCTTCGGGCAGTTATATGAAACATGCCCTGGATCCTTGAAAACATAGCATACATTGGACCCCACTAGACACTCCCCGGTGTGCGGCTTCTGACACTGCGGGCAGATCGGAACTCCTCCAGTATTAGGGGCCCTGCCCCTTTGCTGCTGCTGTGGCTGACGCCCCTGAGGCCTCTGCTGCTGTCCTTGCTGATTCGGGCCCTTAGACGGCCTAGTATACGGCTTCTTCGCAGGAGACTGCAAAGTCGCCCTCTGATACCCTGGCTGAAACTGTCTCTTACTCTGCTGCTCTCACTGCATCTCTCGCCTCCCTTCCTCAGAACGTAATGCTCTGCTAACTGCCGCCTCATAAGTAGTGACATCCAACATGCGAACGTCATGCTTGATGTCAGCCCGCAAACCATCCACAAATTGCCTTAACTTATCCGGCGCACTGTCAGCAATAAGAGGCACGAAACGACACCCTCTCTCGAATTGGGTGATGTAATCCACCATAGACTTGTCTCCCTGGCGGAGATTCATAAACTCCAGGATCATGCGACTGCGCACATCCTCAGTGAAATACTTGGCATAGAACATGCGTCTGAACTCTATCCAAGTCAATGTAGGTAGATTCACACCTCGAACCACACCTTCCCACCAAGAGGCTGCATCACCTCTCATCATATACACTGCACACTTCACCCTGTCAGCATCAGTGATCCCCATGTAGTCAAATATGGACTCCAGTGATCGAATCCACCCCTCAGCAATGAGTGGATCAGTGGTGCCGACAAACTCCTTAGGTCCCTTATTCTGGAACCGCTCGGCAACATCCTTATCATGTGTGAGCCTAGGATGTGCCGCTTGCTGCTCCAACAGAGCAGTAATCCCAGCCATCATGTTAGCATTGGCCTGATCCAATGCTGAGAGAGGGTTCTGCGGATCTTGAGGTGGAGGTCCCCCTCGCCTATTCATCTGTCTCGGAGGCATTCTGCACCACCACATATTTTCTTTACGTAAATCGCAATGCATAACTAAGGGTTTCAAAAGTCTTACTGAACATGAAATACTTAAACTTAATAATAAGCTCCTTCTAAATCTTATTAAAGCATTTAAAACTTACAGACCGATAGTGAGATTTCTGAGCTTCACATGACAGTAGACATCCTCCAAGGACCGCGCTTTGATACCAAATGAAATACCTACTACTAATAAATGCGAATTTTTTTTTTTAAAATAATACTACTATACATACATGCCCATACATATATGTATATAAAAATAACATACTTTTTCTTAAATAACCTGAAAAATATTAAATAAATAAATCCTTAAAAATATTTCATGCATCAATTTAAAATAATAAACAATGCTGCTGAAAAATCTCATATGCGGAAATAATAATAAAATAAAACATGTTTCAAAATTCAACATAATAAACTAAATAGCTGCGACGGTCACGGGGTCCACTGATCCGTGAGCTCATAAGTCCTCACCACCGGTAGGAGCTACATAAACGTCATCATGCTCACCTGCACCATATAAACGTAGTGAGCCTAGGGGCTCAACATGTCTAATACTTTATAACAAGGTTAAAAATAATGCATCACATAATTACTAATACATATACATGTACATGAGCATGCATGGAAATCTTTTCATCACATAATAAAACTGTTGAATCATAAATTGAATCATAACCATAACCATAAACATATTATTTCTTCATCATATATAACATAATTGAGCAATGCTTTTGAAACCTGAAGATGGTCCTATCCATAAGTGTGACGCTCATGTGTCGACTGATCAGTCTCTTGAACCAACGTACGATGGCGGTGATAAATCACCTCCCATGGTAGTAAACTACCGAATCATATGGTGGATAACCACCCCTATGGTAGTAAAACTACCGAATCATATGGTGAAAAACCACCCCTATGTCATACATACTTCAATTTCTACCAAAATATTTTATTGCTCATCATTTACATAATTATATACATAAGAAATTTCATGAATGCATGCACTGAAAATATGTCCGTAATATATATTTAATTAATTTTTCATAATATACTTAAAATAGACTTCATGCATAAAAATAATTAAATATATATACTTATTTATTTTTTATGGGTTGGTCCAGACTGCTGATCACTCACTCTAAGCCCATTAAAATTAAATAAAATCCAATAATCATATCTTAGCCCAAATAACTTGATTAATTTAACTGGGCCTAAATAAAAATATTTAATCCCATTAATTTAATTAAACTCAATAAAATTCTAGACTGGCCCAAAAATCCACTGACTGGTCCAAAATTATTCATGGGCTCCCAAACCCATAAAAATTATTAGCCTAACTTAAATAAATTATTTAAGGCCCAAATAAAATTATTTGGAGGCCCAAATAATTTTTTAATTAATTATTAGAGCCCAAAATACACTTAAACTGTTAAATACTTAACAATTAAAATACCCGAGCCCGACCCACCTAACCCGAACCCGGACCACCTGACCCAACCCACTATGACCTAGACCCAACCCGAACCCCCAGGACCCGGCCCAAACCCAGCCCCAGCCCATAACCCGAACCATCCCCCATCCCCTCGGCTATTCACCTCTCGGCCGTGAGCAGCAGGCCTTATTGGCCTGTTGCCGGCCAGCTCCGGCCACCCCTGGCCGGAGCGCCACCGCCTAGACGTAGCCCACGTCTGGGCGGTGCTAACCCACCATGGCTCAGCCCGAGCCATGGTCCCTAGCCCTAGACCGAACCCTCCTTCCAGAAACCCTTGCTGTGAGCCACCCTTGACCAACTTGTTTCCAGCCTTGCACCCGGTGAACCTAGCCTCTAACCAACCAACCAGCCCATCTCCCAAGACCCTTACGCACCCATGACGGCATGGACCAGCAGCCATGCACCACTCCATGAGAGAAAACGTGATAAATGTGCATCTAAACCATCGAATACATATAACGCAAGGAAAAATCATTATTTTCTAGCATAAATCAGAAACATGAACGTAAAAATCTTTCAAAATCTGTCCATGAATGCATACATAGCTTATATGGTGTTCAAACGAAGGAAAAAGACATGCCTTTAAATTTTTAGAACGGAGGTTGATGCGTTTACGGGTTTCCGGGACGACGAACGGACCAAAAACCTTCAAAACTAGAGCTTGATCGGCTATGGGGCTTGAAGTTTTCTGTCAAAAATGGTGGAGGAGGCTGATGAACATGTGGGAAGAGATGGTGTCGGCTAAGGAGATGGTGGTGGGGTTTGGGGTAGGTTTAGGTTTAAATTATGGTAGATAATATCTTAAAAAAAATCTCAATAAATTAATATATAAATATTATACCTTAAATATAAAAGTTTTAAGCTCCTAAAATATTTAAAAGTCTGATAAAAATTCAAAAAAATTCCGAAATAATAATTTAGGAAATTTTTAAATATTAATAAAAGTCATTTAAATGACTTTTTTTGGCTAAAAATAAATCTTTAAATAAATATATAATTAAATACTAAAATTTTCTTGACAAAAATATCTTAAAATAATATTTTAAGGCTCATAAAACTCATAAAATATTTTTGGCTAAGAATTTTGGTATCTCGTCCGTCCACGGTCCCGTCTACGCGATCAAAACCAATAATTCCTTAAAAATCTAAAAATTCTAAAATAGCGGGTTAAATGCTAAAATAAATTAAATCATGCATATAATTCACATAATAACACATAAATGTCATTTAACCCAAATATAAATTTTAAATAATTATTTTCCTTAATTATGCATGCAAATTTACGTATTAAAATTTTCGGGTGTTACAGTTATTCTGGGATGAAGTCGGGGAACGACAAGTAGAGGGTCCTGAATTGGTGCAGCAGATTGTAGACAAGGTAGATTTGATCAAGCATAGGATCAAAGTTGCTCAAGATAGACAAGCCAGTTATGCTAATATTCGTCGCAGTCCACTTTATTTTGAGCCTGGTGAATATGTGTTTCTACGAGTATCACCTTTCAGGAAGGTGATGAGATTCGGCGTGAAAGGCAAGTTATCTCCTCGTTTTATTGGGCCTTTCCAGATACTGGAGAAGATCGGAGATGCTGCATATTGTTTGGCTTTACCGCCAAATCTTTCCAGTATACATAATGTTTTTCATGTGTCGTTACTTCGACAGTATATAGCTGATGAATCTCATGTGATTCAGTCTACTGATATTCAGCTAGAGCCAGATTTGTCTTTTGTTGAACGACCAATCCGTATCTTAGACAGAAAGGAGAAAGTTCTTCGGAATAAGACTATACCACTTGTGATGGTACAGTGGCAGCGCCGAGGCATTGAAGAAGCAACTTGGAAAACTGAGAGTCGTATGCAAGCAGAATATCCTGAGTTGTTTGCTTTGTATTTTTGATTACCATGTAGTTGTAATTACAGTTGTTGTAATAAAACGTGGTTTGATATTTCATATTGTTATCTTGATTTGTCTTTAGATGTTATTTCGCAGACGAAATATCTAAAGATGGGGAGAATGTACTAACCCAGAACTCATTTTAAGATAATAATATGTTAAACATGATTAAGGGTTGGTAATTAACCAATTTCCGGGATTTAATCGGACTTCAGAAGAAAGAAATGAAATTTCATTGTCTGAGCCAGTTCGGACGATCCGAAGAGGACTTCGGACGGCCCGAACTTGACCACCGGGGGCTCCGAAGGTGAGCTTGTTGACTTTGGAGTTAAGGCTGGTACGGACGATCCGAACTCAAGTTCGGACGGCCCGAACTTGTTTGTGCCAAGTAGGCAGGATTACTCAGCAATGAATTTTGACAAGTGTCGGACTTAGAGCACTTCGGACGACCCGAAGTAGAGATCGGACGATCCGAACTCGACGTGTCTCGCATGCAGACAGTGAGTTGGATCGGACGATCCGAACTCAGGTTCGGAGGGCCCGAACTCGTTCGAAACATTTCCTATAAATAGGGCTCATTCGATTTCATTTTGAAATACGAATTCCCGAGGTTCCTTCTTCAGTTATATAGTGTGAGATATACACTTGAGGGCCCTATTGGTTATAATAGAGATTCTGAAATAACCAAGGAGTGGTTATAGTCATCCGAGAGTCTCCAAAGGGCTATCTACGGACGAAGGTATGGTCCGGGAATCTATTTAAGTTTTGGGAATACTTATTAGCTTAGTTAAGGCTTATAAAATTTATGTAGTGATACGGTGAACTTTTGAATATAGGCTTGGAACCTAGAAACCTACTATACTTAAACTAGCTTAGAGGTACGTACACATTGACTGAGATTGCCAACGAGTATACATGCTTATATGTTGCATTTATTTGGCATTATTATATGGCATGATATATGATTTACCGCTTTCTATATTCATATGTCATGTGCATATACACGTTGAGCCTATACCTTGATATACCTGATTATAGAGCCGCTCAGCTCTATACTCGATAGTCTGTCACTGAGAGTACCGCGACGGCGGGGACATTTATGTCTGACTACTCTGGTGTACTTGACAAGTGTGGTTGCACCCAGAGGTTGATCCGTGCGGTGGCAGCACTCATGTGGCACCGGTACTAAGCATGACTTTTCAGATGACCCTTTACCAGTCATCATGTTGCATGCATCATATTTATACGTGTACTCATGTTTATGTACTGAGCGTTAGCGCTCACGTCCTAGTTGTTATCTTGGATACCCTATTCCATGGGGCAGGTTGCAGGATGGACGGAGCTGGTGGTTCAAGGCAGGATTAGGGAGCAGGCCTTGAGGAGTTAATTATACAGCAGGATTCGATATAGCTGTATAATGTTTACTTTTAATTATTTCGATATGGTTGTATCACTACTGATGAATAATCTTGACACTTTTATACTAAGCTGATATGTAATTTATGATTATATTTCCGCATGTTTTACTCTGTTAAGTTATTTTGCTGTATTAAGTTTAATGCATGCTATTAGTTGCCAGTTAGTAGGTGATACCATGCAGGGTCACAACACCCCAAACCAGAGCACACCCGTTCCAGCAGTTTTCAATCCCTTGCTTCCGATTATCTTCAATGTGTGAATCATTTTAGGAGAAGTAGCTGTCCTACCTGTTATAGAATACAAACAAATAATATTTCTACCAGATTCTTCTCAACAATTCTGTAACAGCTAGCCTCAAAATCTTGCTCTTGTTAATAGGATTTCCTTGTAATTAGGGATAGAAAACTGTATAAATATTGTAGTCTGTAAACTCATTCAAATACAATTATTCATCCAATCTGTGTTTTCTCTACATGGTATCAGAAGTCACTCTCCAACGAGATTGATCCACTTTCTTTTTTTTTCTTTCTAAATGGCCTCTCCACCAAGTACCACTGTCACAAATGTTTCTGTTAATAATTCTCAAACCCTCATCACTATTAATGCAGCATCTCAACTTCCTCTTAAACTAACCAAATCCAACTACTTCTCATGGAAAGCCCAGTTCAGTGCACTTATTTTCGGCCTCGATCTTCTTGGCTATCTTGATGGAACATTTTCATGTCCTCCCTCAATACTGCAGCAAGATAACCAAACGGTTTTGAATCCCAACTATTGCCTCTGGCGACGTCAAGATCAACTCATTCTTCATGCAATTCTAGCATCTCTCAGTGAATCAGTGATTCCATTGGTATCTTCAGCTTCAATGAGTCATGACGCATGGACTCGACTCTCTCGTCTGTATGCCAAAAGATCGACCACCCATATGATTTATCTCAAAGATAAACTGTCCATGAAAACTCGTGGAGATCTCTCCGTTACTGATTTCCTTGTGACAATCAAACAGATTGCCGACGAACTCACCGTCCTTGGTAGTCCTCCTACCAATGCAGATTTACTTATCTATGCAACTCGAGGTTTAGGCCCTGCCTACAATGAGCTCATCGCCGCATTGCGCACTCGTGACTCCATTGTTCCATTTGAAGAATTGTTCGATAAGATCATCGATCATGAAACCTTCCTCCTTCAAAATGAAAGACACAACTCCATCTCAAACCCACCCACCGCAAACCTAGCACAACATTCGTCTCCACACCACCGCTTCCCAAAGCCCAAAGCCTCCTCACCAGCTCCTGGACTACTACCAACTCCCCGAACCCCATTTAAAGGCCCAAAACAGTACTCCACCTCAGCAGTACACAATCCGATCATCTGTCAATTCTGTGATAGGCCTGGTCATACAGCCAACAAATGCTACAAACTCTTCCCTCACCTTCGCCCTTCACGACCTTCTGTCAACCACACTGCCATACATTCCGCTGCCCCAACCACTACTCCATGGATTCTCGACTCGGGTGCCTCACACCATGTCACACCTCACATGACCAACCTTTCTCTCCATCAACCATATGAAGGTCCTGAGGATATTCGCATTGGTGACGGTACAGGTTTAAAAATATCTCACACGGGTTCTGTCAACTTCTCTCCTTTTTATCTCAAAAATGTCTTATGTGTTCCCTCCATCAATCACAATCTTATTTTGGTATCTCAATTTTGTCACACTAATCAAACTTCTATTGAGTTTTTTCCTTCTCATTTTATTGTCAAGGCCTTACACACGGGGACTTCTCTACTTCGTGGAAGGAACCGGCATGATCTCTATGAATGGCCGCACCAGAATGATGCAAATAAAGGACAAACCATAGCATTATCAACGGGGACCGTTGCAAAAACTTCTCCAACTATTTGGCACGGACGTCTTGGTCATCCATCCTAAAAAATAATCCAAAAGCTTGCTCAGTCTGGCTTAGTTTCTCTTTCCCCTTCACTCTCTACTGATTTCATTTGTCATTCTTGCATGTGTAATAAGAGTCAGAGACTGCCATTTGGTGAGTCTAGATTAGAAAGTCGTGGTCCTCTTGATCTTATTTACACCGATGTTTGGGGTCTATCTCCAATACAATCTATTGATGGATTTAGGTATTATGTTATTTTTATTGATCACTTTACAAAATATACGTGGCTTTACCCCCTAAAATTTAAATCTGACGTCTCAAATATTTTTCGCAAATTTAAAGCAGTTGTTGAAAAATATTTTGGTCGTCCCATCATCTCTGTCTATTTCGATGGTGGTGGAGAATACACTGCTCTCAAAAACTTCTTTAGCACCATGAGAATTCAACATCTTAAGACACCACCCCACACACCTCAACATAATGGAATCTCTGAACGTCGTCACAAACATATTGTGCATACCGGTCTAACTCTTCTCCATCAATCAAAAATTAAACTTGAATATTGGTCTTATGCCTTCCAAACTGCGGTCTATCTAGTAAATCATCTTCCAACCCCAAATCTTAACTTTCTTTCTCCATATGAAAAATTATTTAACCACACACCCAATTATAATAAACTTCGAGTTTTTGGTTGCTTATGCTTTCCTTGGCTAAAACCTTATACTTCACATAAACTTGAACCAAAATCCACCCCTTGCATATTTCTTGGCTACTCACTTAATCAAAGTGCGTATTTTTGCATGGACTTAACGAATAATAAAATTTATACATCCCGACATGTTAGATTTTTTGAAAATGAATTTCCCTTCTCAACAAATCCCTCTAACATATCTGCCACCAATTGGTCTAATCCTCTCACCACATATTCCATTTCGTGTCCAATTTCTTCTCCTATGCAACAGTGTCCAGATCTTACTGCTATGGAGGCTCCGGTGCATCTTTTGCCGCAACCAGTCATCATTTCACCGCCGGTCACTTCTATCGATACAGGTAATCCCTCTTCTTCTACACTGACAACAACATCCAACACTAGCAACACACAATATCATCACATGATAACTAGATCAAAAAATAATATTTTCAAAACAAAAAATGTCCATCTTACAACCACTGCTCATCCTCTCCCGGAATCTATTGAACCAACTTGTGTCTCCAAAGCAATCAAAATAGTTGAATGGAGGCAGACATGTCTGATGAAATTATGGCTCTTCTTCGAAATGGAACATGGGAACTAGTGCCCCCTACTACCTCATCGAATATCATCGGCTGCAAATGGGTATTTTGAATCAAACGAAATCCCGATGGCTCCATATCTCGTTACAAAGCACGTCTAGTAGCAAAAGGATTTCACCAAAGACCAGGTATTGATTTTCATGAAACCTTTAGTCCAGTTGTAAAGCCAGCTACGGTTCGAACCGTTCTCTCTATTGCCATATCAAACGGCTGGCCACTCCGACAGTTGGATGTCAACAATGCATTTCTTCATGGCACCCTTTTGGAAGAGGTCTTCATGCATCAGCCTCCGGGATTTATCGATCAATCCAAGCCAACCTTTCTATGCAAACTGAGAAAAGCAATATATGGTCATAAACAAGCTCCACGGGCTTGGTACAACGAGCTTAAGGAATTTTTAATCTCCTATGGGTTTGTTAATTCTCACAGTGATGCTTCCTTGTTTATTTATCATACATCACATATTACCCTATATTTTTTGGTTTATGTGGATGACTTAATAGTCACAGGTAACAACACCAGCTTCCTTAACAAGTTTCTTCATTCTCTCGCTACTCGCTTCTCAGTTAAAGACCTTGGCGATCTTCACTATTTTCTTGGCATTGAGGTTCTTCCAACCGAAGATGGGCTATTATTAACTCAACACAAGTACATTCAAGATTTGCTGGCCAAAACGAACATGACTAATGCTAAATATTGTGTCACACCAATGTCTTCCACAACATCATTGCAGCTTATTGATGGCTCTGCACCTACAGATCCAACCAAATTCAGGCAGGCCATAGGTGAACTTCAATACCTATCTCTCACCCGGCCAGATGTCTCCTTTGCAATCAACAAATTGGCACGGTTCATGCACAATCCAACTGAAAATCATTGGACAGCAGCTAAGCGCATTTTACGGTATCTCAAAGGCACGATTCATCACGGGCTCCTCCTCAAATGTCGTCAGAAACTTGAAGTCACTGCATTCACTGATGTCGATTGGGCTGGAAATCATGATGACTGCACTTCGACCTCAGCATTTATTGTCTATCTTGGCGGAAATGCTATTTCTTGGTGCTCGAAAAAGCAAAAAACAGTAGCTTTGGGTCAAGAATCTAATACAAGAGTTGCACATTGTCGGCCTCCCTTCTCCCACAATTTTTTGTGACAACATTGGTGCAACATATCTCTCAGTCAATCTCGTGTTTCACTCTCGAATGAAACACATTGCCATAGACTATCACTTTGTTCGTGACCATGTTACTCGAGGATCATTTATTGTCAATCACATCTCTTCCAAAGATCAACTTGCTGATGCTTTAACCAAGCCACTATCAGCTGTTCCATCCAAGAATCTGCGGTCCAAGATCGGCATCTCCAATAGGAGCACAGTCTTGCGGGGGCCTGTTGGAGAATACAAACAAATAATATCTCTACCAGATTCTTCTCAACAATTCTTTAACAGCTAGCCTCAAAATCCTGCTCTTGTTAATAGGATTTCCCTGTAATTAGGGATAGAAAACTGTATAAATATTGTAGTCTGTAAACTCATTCAAATACAATTATTCATCCAATCTCTGTTTTCTCTACACTACCAGCAGGAGACCGCACGTTGCCGCAGCATCAGCAGCAAAGATACCCCACATAATGCCAGGCATCAAAACAACCATTTCCCCCTTCATCATTCTCGCCATAATAATCCGTTCTTCTTCCATTTGCCTATGTTTCAAAGATCTGCGGTATAACCTTTCTATAAAACACATAAAAACACAAAGTTCGTGTATTCCCGATTAAAAATTCTCTGCTAGAAGAAAAATAATGACAAAGAATCAAAAGTAGAGCGTAACAATGCTTCCAAGCAGTATACTGTTAATAAAATGAAGATGGCAGTAAATGACATGTGAATTGTTATGATAGCACATAATGGAAGCTAGTTTTGGTCTAAGTCATTAAATGCAGTAGCCATGTTTTTCCAAAAGGAAGTGCGCCTGTGAGACCCCGATTCTAAACTCGAAATAATTAAACATAATCGAACACGGTAAGTCGCGGGAACAAATCAGATTTTTTTTTTTTTTTTTAAAAGACATGCCTCGCGCCCGCGCGAGCTATCGCCTTGCGCGTGCGCAGGCAAAAGGGCCAGTGGCCCCGAGGGAAGCTCGCGCCCGCGCGAGGAAGGGGCTCGCGCGCGCGCGGGCAAAAATACCCGAGCCACTCCAGGCAGCTCGCGCGCGCGCGAGGACAAGCCTCGCCCGCGCGTAGGCCAATCGGACAGAAAACAGGGGAACCTGGAGAAAATCAAGCCAATCACGAATCAAATCAAATCCAAGCTCCAACATACAATACAACACGAAATCAGAACATACCACAAGTTCTAAATCCTTCCCGCAATACAAAACAAGTCGAGTTCTAAAATCAGAGTTCCAACGACTCAACAAAACTAATACAAGTTCAAAAGACTCGACCCTACGACGCGGAGTCTCACTTCTATCCATCTCACCCCAAGCTAACCAAGACGACTCGGTCCAGCTCCTGTTCCTCCTGTTGCCAAGTTACACATACAAAACAAAGACAACAGCCGGAATAATCCGGTTAGAAATATAATTTTTAAGTAAAAGAGACAGGCATGCAATATCAAATAAACACCTCGTATCAAAATCCACAAACATCAACAACTTCAAAGAAAAGGGATGTATGCATGACTTTAAAACTCGGGACTATCAAATCAGATAATCGAAATGTCAATCGATACTCGGTTGGGATCCCAGGGCTAAGTATTCACAACAACTCACCGACACACCCATTCGGGGTGGATGTCGCTCAACTCAACCCCTAGACTTCAGAGCAACTATAAGAAGTATTCTGGTACTTAGAAAAACTCGAAATCTAAGCCCACTTCAATATAGCTCTCTAAATCGTCTAAATTCAAACGAATTGAATAATCGGCTCAATATGAATGCAAGTGTAACAAGATACTCAAACAAGTTCATACAAGCAAATAAACATGTAGTATGTGATTTTCGGGGCTCGAGAATCAATCGAACTCGAGTATTCAACCCCATTCAATTCAAAGTCATCTTTTACCTTTCGAGTCCATCGAAGATTCAAATCTGAAAATAATAACGAACTCAAATAAATAATCAATCGAATCACAAAACTTCATAACAAGGAAATTCAATCAATATACCGTCTTCAATTCTCGACACGACTCAACTTCCAAGTTCAATCCAATTCCAAGACTCCAATCCAATCTGAAAATGAAGAATATACGGATTCGGTTTCAATCCAACAACTCAAACAAACCCGGAAATGAACCGAACAAATCAACGATAATCTAAAACTCGATTTCGACGGCATAACGACTATAATCGTTCAAACCAAAAATCATCAACATCATCAAACCATCCATATCAACTTCTCAATCAACAAAACAATCCAAAATCAACCAAACTTCAACAAAATCCAACAACCCCATTTTCGAAAATAGGCTCCAAAATTCATATAAAATCCAAACTTCATTCTTTTTCCAAACCGACTTCGAATACACGATCTATACTAGCTCAACAACAACATACTCCAAGATTATCAATTTCTGACGACCCAACAAAAATCAAAGTTTGAATATCGTAGCAAAACTTACGTCAGAACGAAGCCCTCGTTGCGGTGATCGAGAAACTCAACTCGGAACTAAAATCTAACGGTCGGATCGTGCGAATCAGACGGAAGAAAAGCTCAAAGAATCGTCTCCCATGGCTTCCGGAGAGAGAGATCGAGAGATAGAGGGAGGGGGAAAGGAGAATGATGGGTTGAAGTGATGGGGAGGAGGCAACTTGCATGATAATATATATAAAATCCACATTTTGCATTCCGGTCCCTGAAACTCCCAATTTAATTCGATTCAATCCCGGCTCAATAAATCTCCAAAATAAATAATAATCAATTCCAATAATCACGAAAAGTAATTTCAGGGCCTTACAATTCTCCTCCTCTAAGATTCGATTTCGTCCTCGAAATCTGACAGATCAAAACTGAAACAAGTAAGAACAAACTGAAGACGGACTCACCTCAATCGAACAACTCGGAAAAACGTTGCCTCATATCGGATTCGGTCTCCCAGGTTGCTTCTTCAACTCCGTGACGACTCCACTGAATCTTCACCAACGGAATTGACTTGTTTCTGAGCTGCTTTTCTTTTCTGTCAAGGATCTGAATCGGTCTCTCGAAGTAACTCAGAGTCTCATCCAACTCGGCCTCATCTGGCTGAAGAACGTGGGATGGATCTGGATGATATTTACGAAGCATGGAAACATGAAACACATCGTGGATTCCGGACAAAGAAGGGGGAAGAGCCAATCTGTAGGCAAGATCGCCTAACTTCTCCAGAATCTCATAAGGACCAATAAAACGAGGCGACAACTTCCCTCGCTTCCCGAATCTGACAGTACCTCAAAAGGAGAGATCTTCAAGAAAACTCGGTCTCCTATTTCAAAACTCAGAGGTCGACGTCGAACATTCGCATACTTGGCCTGCTGATCCTGGGCTGTCTTCATCCTCATCTGAATAATCTTCACCTGATCGGCCATGTCACGAATCATATCGGGACCTAACTCAGGTGACTCTGAAATCTCATCCCAGAACAACGGAGATCTGCACTTCTTCCCGTACAAAGCTTCAAACGGTGCCATCCCAATACTCGTCTGAAAACTGTTATTGTACGAAAACTCTACTAAAGGCAACGAATCCTGCCATCCTGAGCCAAAATCAAGTACCACGGCTCGAAGCATATCCTCCAAAGTCTGGATCGTACGCTCGGACTGACCGTCGGTTTGAGGGTGATACGCTGTGCTCAAGTGCAAACGAGTACCCAATGCCGCCTGAAGACTGTGCCAAAAGTGAGAAGTGAACCTCGGATCTCTGTCTGATACGATCGACTTCGGCACACCGTGCAATCTCACCACCTCTCTAACATACAACTCGGCCATCTGGTCGTGGCGGTAGTCATGCGGTACGGAATGAAACAATCAGACTTCGTCAACCGGTCAATCACTACCCAAACTGCATCGCAACCTCTGAAAGAACGTGGTAGCTTCGTGACAAAGTCCATAGTGATGTGATCCCACTTCCATTCCGGAACAGGCAAACTGTGCAATAAACCTCCGGGCTTCTTCCTCTCGGCTTTCACCTGTTGACAATTCAGACAACGGGACACAAACCTCGTGACGGCTTCCTTCAACTGCTTCCACCAAAACTGAATCTTCAAGTCGTTATACATCTTTCGGCCTCCAGTATGAACACTGAACCGACTGCAATGCGCCTCTCGAAGAATACGTTGTCTCAACTCAGAAACATCGGGCACAACAATACGGCTATTCACAAACAGAACATCATCCCTGACCTGAAACTCGGACTGGTGGCCTGATCGGACTCTCTCTATCGAACTCTGAATACTCGGATCTGACCTCTGTGCCTCTCTGATCAACTGAAACAACTCCGGCTCGGCCTGAATCGCAAAAACTCTGATGGATCTCCTATCGGTCTCAAACTCCAACCCAGAAGTACAACAATCTTCAATCAAACGAGATACACCAATCGTATAAAGAGATAAAGAACAAAGCTTCCTACTAAGAGCGTCTGCAGCTGCATTCAATTTTCCAGGATAATACTTGATCTCACAGTCAAAATCCTTCAGCAGATCCATCCATCGCCTCTGTCTCATGTTCAGCTCGGACTGGGAAAACAAGTACTTGAGGCTCTTATGGTCAGAAAATATCTCAAACGACTCGCTATACAGATAATGGCGCCAAGTCTTCAAAGCAAACACGATTGCAGCTAGCTCAAGATCGTGGATTGGATAACGAGTCTCGTGAGGCTTCAGCTGCCTTGACGCATAAGCTATGACGTGCTTCCTCTGCATCAGAATGCATCCAAGACCACGGTGAGAAGCATCGCAATACACGGAGAAACCTCCAGTACCTGATGGAATAGACAAGATCGGAGCGCTGGTCAATCTCTTCTTCAGCTCAATGAAACTGGCCTCACACTGCTCGGACCAAACAAACGGTGCATTCTTCTGGGTAAACTGGGTAATCGGCTTTGCAATGGAAGAGAAGCCCTCAATAAATCGACGGTAATACCCTGCTAAACCCATGAAACTGCGAATCTCTAGCACTGATGTCGGTCTCGGCCAATTCATAACTGCCTCGATCTTGCTAGGGTCAACAGATATTCCATCTCCTGATACAATGTGGCCTAGAAAGATGACTCGGTCCAACCAAAACTCGCACTTTGATAACTTCGCATACAACTGCTCGGATCTCAAAATCTGCAACACAGTCCTCAAATGCTCGGCATGATCTGAACGGTTCTTCGAATAGACCAGAATATCGTCGATAAAGACAATGACGAACTCATCTAGATACCGCTGGAAGACACGGTTCATCAAATCCATAAAAACCGCTGGAGCGTTCGTCAAACCGAAAGGCATGACTAATAACTCAAAATGCCCATATCTGGTTCTGAAAGCTGTCTTAGGCACATCCTCGTCGCGAACTCTCAGCTGATGATACCCTGATCTCAGATCTATCTTCGAGTACACTGCAGAACCCTGTAACTGGTCAAAAAGATCATCAATTCGAGGGAGAGGATATCTGTTCTTAACGGTAGCCTGATTCAACTGGCGATAATCGATAAAAAGTCGCATAGAACCGTCTTTCTTCCTCAAAAAAAGGACTGGGGCACCCCAAGGCGATACGCTAGGTCGGATGTATCCCTTGGAAATCAGATCCTCCAACTGTTCCTTCAACTCTTTCAATTCTAAAGGAGCCATTCGGTAAGGTGCCTTGGAAATAGGCTGAGTACCTGATGCAAGCTCAATGCTGAATTCGATCTCTCGAATCGGCGGCTATCCGGGAATCTCTTCTGGAAAGACATCAGGAAACTCGCTAACCACTGGTATCTCTGTCAACTCAGGGCTAGACCTCATAACATCCACTGCATAGATCAAATATCCCTCTGCTTCTTTCTGTAACAAACGAGTCATGGACAAAGCAGAAATCAAAGGGACTCGGGATCGAGAACCCTTACCGAAAAACTTCCACTCGTCTGCCATAACAGGTCTGAATCGGACTACTTTCTGAAAGCAATCTACCGTTGCCCTGTACTTGGTCAGTGCGTCAATCCCAATGATACAGTCAAAATCAGATAACCCACGTACAATGCAGTCAATCTCAATCGAATTCCCCTCGAATTCTAAGACGCAGTTACGGACTAATCTCACCGAAACAATTCCTCCACCCAAAGATGAAGTAATAGAAACAACATCATATAAAGGCTCAGAAAATAAATCATGCATCAAGACAAACCTTTCAGAAATGAAACAGTGAGAAGCTCCCGTATCAATCAACACAAACGCAGGATAACCAAAAATCGAACAGTTACCTGCTATCACGTCATTCGGGGCTGCATTGGCTTGATCCTCTGTCAATGCAAACACTCTCGCCTGTTGTCAAGGAGGTTGGTTCTGATTCTGATTACCTCCCTTACGAGTCTGCTGCTGGGGCTGAAAGGAATGAACTGCAGAAGATGTCCTCTCGGGCTGAGCGGACGGTCGGGAAGAACTACCGCTCTGAGCTCTATTGGATCCCCGCTGAGGACAGACTCTAGCAAAATGACCCGGTTGCTGGCAGATGTTGCAACTACCAAACACACCACGGCACTGATCCGATGGATGGCGTCCTCCACACTTGCTACATGATACTCCAGAGAACCCTGAACTCTGCCCAGAACTGAACTGTCTAGAACCACTGGAACTCGAGGAACTGTTCCCAGACTTCTTAAAAGTCTTCCCCTTCGTTCGATACTGATCTCCCCGGTTTCTGCCACTGTTGCCTCCATCAACCCTCTGAGACTGATTCGGTTGCGGAGAAGGTTGGTACTGATACTGAGACTGCTGAGGCTGAAACTGAACAGGCGGATTCTGAAAAGATCTCTGCTGCTGCTGAGGAGCTGCCTGATTTCCTCGTTGCATCAAAATCCCAGCTTCGGCTCCCTTTGCCTGATCCATGGCATCTGCAAAGTTGTTGGGTCTCCCGGTATTGACTAAGGTAAAGATCTCCGGGTTCAAGCCATTAATGAAATGGTCGGCTTTGGCTTCCTCGTTATTGGCGACATGAGGTGCGAACCTCAAAAGGCTGTCAAACTTGCTCACATAGTCCTCGATGCTCAAATTTCCTTGCTTCAGATTCGAAAATTCGGCACCTTTCTTTTTACGATACGAGACAGGAAAGAACCGCTTGTAGAACTCAGTCTTGAATACACCCAAGTAATCACGGTGCCTCGGTTCTCGTTCGCCCTCTTGGTCGTAGTCCACCATTTCTTGGCAACACCCTGCAACTGATGACTGACTAACCTGATTCTGCGGTCATCGTTGTAGTCAAGAGAATCGAAGAGTTCATCCATGTCATCTAGCCAACTCTCACAGTCGATGTAGTTCTCGGTACCAGTCAAGGTAGGCGGTCGAAACGATCGGAATCTTTTCAAAAGATTCTCCATCGGGGTTGCAGTAGCATCAAACTCATCCACTCCTGTACTGTCCTGATCATTCGGAGGAGTTATCACTGGCGGCGGATTCTCAGTCGAAGGAGGAGTCAAAGGTGGTTGGTTCCTTCTCAAAGATCGTCGAGGTGCCATCTGATACCAAAGGGTTAGGACACAAAATCTCAAACACAATCTCAAACACATAACCTCGGTGTCCAAAACTCTGCTCTAAGTACCCAAGAATCTCAACAATATTCGGAAACGGATAATAGCACAAGGACAAATATATCTCACGAAATTCATGCTTTATAACTTAAATCACAACTCATGTAATTTTAATTAATTCAAGAATCAATAAAGCATGCTCGCACGTATTTAAAATAATCATTTAAATAAATCAAACACATGCGAGAATTCAATTCATGCGGACTCGATCTACCCCGCTCACTCTAGTTCGACTCCAAGAATCTTATGGCTTTGATACCACTTAATGTGAGACCCCGATTCTAAACTCAAAATAATTAAACATAATCGAACACGGTAAGTCGCGGGAACAAATCAGAATTTTTTTTTTTTTTTTTTTAAAAGACATGCCTCGCGCGTGCGCAGGCAAAAGGGCCAGTGGCCCCGAGGGAAGCTCGCGCGCGCGCGAGGAAGGGGCTCGCGCACGCGCGGGCAAAAATACCCTAGCCACTCCAGGCAGCTCGCGCGCGCGCGAGGACAAGCCTCGCCCGCGCGTAGGCCAATCGGACAGAAAACAGGGGAACCTGGAGAAAATCAAGCCAAACACGAATCAAATCAAATCCAAGCTCCAACATACAATACAACACGAAATCAGAACATACCACTAGTTCTAAATCCTTCCCGCAATACAAAACAAGTCGAGTTCTAAAATTAGAGTTCCAACGACTCAACAAAACTAATACAAGTTCAAAAGACTCGACCCTACGACGCGGAGTCTCACTTCTATCCATCTCACCCCAAGCTAACCAAGACGACTCGGTCCAGCTCCTGATCCTCGTGTTGCCAAGTTACACATACAAAACAAAGACAACAGCCGGAATAATCCGGTTAAAAATATAATTTCTAAGTAAAAGAGACAGACATGCAATATCAAATAAACACCTCGTATCAAAATCCACAAACATCAACAACTTCAAAGAAAATGGATGTATGCATGACTTTAAAACTCGGGACTATCAAATCAGATAATCGAAATGTCAATCGATACTCGGTTGGGATCCCAGGGCTAAGTATTCACAATAACTCACCGACACACCCATTCGGGGTGGATGTCGCTCAACTCAACTCCTAGACTTCAGAGCAACTATAAGAAGTATTCTGGTACTTAGAAAAACTCGAAATCTAAGCCCACTTCAATATAGCTCTCTAAATCGTCTAAATTCAAACGAATTGAATAATCGGCTCAATATGAATGCAAGTGTAACAAGATACTCAAACAAGTTCACACAAGCAAATAAACATGTAGTATGTGATTTTCGGGGCTCGAGAATCAATCGAACTCGAGTATTCAACCCCATTCAATTCAAAGTCATCTTTTACCTTTCGAGTCCGTCGAAGATTCAAATCTGAAAATAATAACGAACTCAAATAAATAATCAATCGAATCACAAAACTTCATAACAAGGAAATTCAATCAATATACCGTCTTCAATTCTCGACACGACTCAACTTCCAAGTTCAATCCAATTCCAAGACTCCAATCCAATCTGAAAATGAAGAATATACGGATTCGGTTTCAATCCAACAACTCAAACAAACCCGGAAATGAACCGAACAAATCAACGATAATCTAAAACTCGATTTCGACGGCATAACGACTATAATCGTTCAAACCAAAAATCATCAACATCATCAAACCATCCATATCAACTTCTCAATCAACAAAACAATCCAAAATCAACCAAACTTCAACAAAATCCAACAACCTCATTTTCGAAAATAGGCTCCAAAATTCATATAAAATCCAAACTTCGTTCTTTTTCCAAACCGACTTCGAATACACGATCTATGCTAGCTCAACAACAACATACTCCAAGATTATCAATTTCTGACGACCCAACAAAAATCAAAGTTTGAATATCGTAGCAAAACTTACGTCAGAATGAAGCCCTCGTTGCGGTGATCGTGAAACTCAACTCGGAACTAAAATCTAACGGTCGGATCGTGCGAATCAGACGGAAGAAAAGCTCAAAGAATCGTCTCCCATGGCTTCCGGAGAGAGAGATCGAGAGATAGAGGGAGGGGGAAAGGAGAGTGATGGGTTGAAGTGATGGGGAGGAGGCAACTTGCATGATAATATATATAAAATCCACATTTTGCATTCCGGTCCCTGAAACTCCCAATTTAATTCGATTCAATCCCGGCTCAATAAATCTCCAAAATAAATAATAATCAATTCCAATAATCACGAAAAGTAATTTCAAGGCCTTACAGCGCCTAAGTTGACGGATGTAAATTTTTTTCACGTAAACAGGGGAACTCTATTTGTAGAGCTCCCTCCCCTATCTCGTTTA
Source organism: Henckelia pumila (assembly GCF_033568475.1). Lineage (NCBI taxonomy): Eukaryota > Viridiplantae > Streptophyta > Magnoliopsida > Lamiales > Gesneriaceae > Henckelia > Henckelia pumila. The sequence goes on along the minus strand of NC_133122.1, from coordinate 56,677,970 downwards.
TCTACAGACTACATTATCTACGTCTCGTTTATCCACAAAATACTCTTAGTGAAATCTTTTAATATAGCTCACATATCAACGTGCACTCTAAATACATTTTTTTCTAAAAATGTTTACCACACTTTTGAATAGTAAGCTTATAAATCTCCTAATTATCCTCGTTATCATTTTGGTTCTGATTTATTGCAACGAAACCAAGTGCGAATGAAGAAGTATCCGGAAAGATGTTTCTAAAACTATTTACCAACCTTCGCATAAGGGAGACTCGAACATTTTGGTGGAAAACATAGCATGTTTTGTTGACATACTAATAGACTTCACCATAAAATTCAATGTAATCAAGGAAATTAATAACTTTTTGTACATAAAATAAGAGTTTATTTACTGAAAATGGCAAGAAATGGACTAGAAAGTTTATATTTCAATATTAAAAACAGAACGAAGGGGAAAACAAATTAATGTTTTTTTCTAAATATGTAGGCTAAAGGTGAGTTTTTATTGTAAGGAGGAATGATTCCTCGTTTTTATTCAGTTAAAAGAGTATCTTAAAAACTTTACGCACCGTATATCAATTAAACCGCAAATGCACACGTGCATTTCCAGCATCACAGGAGGTCCGCCGACAAAATAAAGCTTGATCTAAGAAGAAAGATCATTTCCTTGAAATATAACAATAGACACATAATACTAATACCATAGCCATAAGCTAGAAGACATACAAAAACAATACTAATACCATAGCCATAAGCTAGAAGACATACAAAAACAACGAGAAAAAGGGATATTGATTCAAATTATACAATTGAACTTCTATTTTCACATGCATACAGTGAAATCTGAAGTACAAAATATATTGAATATTTATTCACAACCAAGAACATTATCTTGCTATTAAGCTAAATGGAAGAAGTTCTACTATGAGAACAAAATACAACACATCAAAATTAGGCTTCGTGAAGTTCTCGAAATAATTAGTCTTGTAAGAAAGTCTAAATGAAAGAATCAATTATGCACAGGCTTTGCAATATACGTGGAACATAATGGAACCGACCAAGATCAACATATTATAACTATAAACATTACCACTTACAACTGTACACAGACATTTTCAGAGCAGAGTTGATAATATCCTCAGAACATTGATGGACTGTTGCTGCTATATTGAGATTTAGAATAAGCGCCTAATTCTTTGAATTAAGAATGAAACCAAGAATGCCATTTGGAGAAGCCATTATTTTGATTTGATTTGATTAATTTAAAAGGATAAATGCATGGCAAATATACTTGTCAAATGCACAATTCTTCGTGTCATGCAGAGACTGCATTCGCCCATGCACTAAACACATCAAGTCGTCACTCTTTCTTCTGACACGCTCATGTAAATCTTCACATCGATAAATTCACTTCTGCATATATTATATAATAGCAACGATATACTTGTGTTGCAAGTAGAAAACGTATATTGAAATAATTAAAATTCGATTCGAAACGAAGTTAATATGAAAATTCATACAAGCAAGGATTTTTAGTCTATTTGGGTTAAAATTCTAAGCCCTCGTATCCCTTAATATTTTAAATTGAACTACCCGAACTAACACCAATTAATCAAAATTATTCAAAAAAATTATATACAAATTAAAAAAAAAAATTCGGGCCACCCGAACTAAAGACCGGGTGCCCTTGAACGTGGATTCACCATTGCATACAAAATGATTTCACGAGTCAAATTTTGAGACAGATTTCTTATTTGAAATACACCTATGAAAAATTATTAATTTTTTTTGCAAAAACATTTTTTATTTTAAAATATGACTAAGGTTGATTCGTCTCGAAAATTTTCAGAAAAAAGTATTTGACATTAGACATCACTTGATTCGAGAGTATGCTACGATGAATGACATTCGACTTGAATATATTTCAATTTAGCAACAAGTGACATATTTTCACTAAACCACTAACCGACGCTAAGTTTTCATACTTCCTAGTTTAGTTTATTTAAATTGATTACGCATTGACTCAGTTGAATGGAAATTGGAATTGGAAATTGGAACTGATAAGTCAATTTTCAGCTTAATTTTGAAAATCCAGCTAGTATAGTCTGATTTTGAACTTAAGCTGATACAACTAGGTTTTGAACTCAAATTGATACAAATCCAATTTTGAAATCAAACCGATACATTTTAACTTTTCAAAACATAGTCCAATATTATCCAATATTTCCAAATTAATTAACACTCGATTAGAAAATAATACAATATGAAATGGTCAAAATTAATTACTCATTTTAGATTTTATTTATTTCATTAACGTTTTATTTTATGGGCAATTTGCTCAAAAATCTCCAAATGCAAACATGTTTTGTTTTGGGGTCCCTAGTCATAAAATGTGGTACAAAACAATACAAGATATGGTACAAAACCATACAAGATGTGGTACAAATTAAAAAAAATGTGGTACAAAAAAGTGGCTAGGGAGTGCAGAGCAAAACATGTTTGCATTGGGGATTTTTGAGCAATTTGCACTTATTTTATACTATTTTTTAAAAAATTGTCATTTACCTTTTTAAATTTTAAATATGTTACCACATGTACCGACAAGTTTACCTAAGCAACCGTATATGAAAGGAATTTTAATTCATTAAAATTCTCGACCTTGGAAAATTAAATATTATTTGATTTTGCTTTCTAGACAAGTTAAAGATTTGGAAAATATTCCTTGAATAATTCAAAATCTATGTGAAATATATTCACCGTGTTCAAATATATCTTGCTAAGGAAATTTAGAGATATATTCTTAGGTATAGTTTGGTACACTTGATAAGTGAGTGATTAAGAAATTAACCTCTTTCATCTCATGCTTGGTACATTTTTAAAAAGCTCATGATAAGTCAATGAGCCCGTGATAAATGCTTCTACAAGTGGACTATGTATCCCTTTAATTTGGTGTGATAAATTTAATACAAACAAAAAAATACTATAAAAATCTAAATTTAATTATTACATTTATGCATGTGCAAGATCTTGAATAACAATAAAAAATAAAATTTATTATGGTAAGGTTAATTTCGTCATTACAATCCAATATATAAATGTAATCACTCTTATTAAAACCATACCAAACATTTAATATAGTATCCTTAATTTATCCTTATATTGTATATCCTTTACTTATCATATCATATGTACCAAACTATGCCTTATATGATATTATTAGGATATGATTTGATATATTTAATAGAGTTTTATTCCTACTTACAATTGTTTACTCTATTTATGGAAATCAACTTACCATGGATTCAAATCTATATAAAGGGATTTCCACTCTCAAAACAAGAGAGCTTCAGACGTCTACTTCCAGAGCATATACTGAAGAATTCCGTACGTGAAGTTAAAGGTTTCTGAAGCCGAATTTTTTAGTCGTCGTTACTACATGTCCTCATGTTGCTGTTGGTGTTGAAAACATCGGAGACAAAACTTAGTGCATAGTGTTGTTCGAAGATATTTTCTATTTCTTCAATTTAAGCTTACGACAGTTGCATCTATATATTTTATACTCTGATTGTTTAAGATTCAAGTTTGATTTCTCAACTTATTGAAAAATTTATGATTTATTGTTTTTTCATAAAATCACTAGTATTGATTTGTAAGACTGATATACTCTTTTTAGTGATATTTAGCCCTAAGGCACCCGCACGAGTATTCTTTACTCGTGCATAATTTTCTTGTGTTATTTATTTTTACGCTTTTATTTCCGCTGCAATATGTTGTCTTTGGTGTTACAACACCGTGGAAAACACTGATTGTTTTTTTAACAAACTGCGTACACAGTATCTTTCATGTGGCATCAGAGCCAACTCTTGACTTTACTAAGTGAGTTTCTGGTTACTATTGCAGGTTTGTATGGATACTCTGTAATCCAATGTTGCAATTCGTCCACCAATTTTGGATGGGACAAATTACGGCCCATGGTAACTGAAGGTGAGCATATACATACAATCCATTGATTCCGGGGCTTGGAAACATGTTCTAAATGGTTGGTCACCACCAATGAGAGATGATGAACCAGGTGGACCAAAACCAAGAGAACAATGGATGACTGATGAAATAGCTTCGACTAATTATAACGCAAAAGATATTTAATCTGATTTGTACTTGTGTCTCTGCTCTGGATGCTTGAGAAAAACTTCAGACTCATTGTGAAGGCTCTAACAGTGCCTCTGAATGGAGATATATTCAGAAATACTCTGTCTTCCTGCTCAAAATACAAAGATCTGCATCTGAAATTCGCATATTTGGCCTGTAGGTCTTGAGCTGTTCTCATTCTCATCTGAATATAGCTTCACTTTCTCAGCCGTATCTCTGATCATATTTGGCCCGACATCTGGTACCTCCAAAATATCATCCCAATACAATGGAGATCTGCATTTTTTTTCCGTATAATGCTTCAAAAGGAGTCATCCCTATACTTGTCTGATAGCTGTTGTTGTAAGAGAATTCAACAAGAGGCAATGAATCTTGCCAGCTAATGCCAAAATCTAGCACTACGACTCGTAGCATATCCTCTAAAATCTGGATAGTCCGCTCTGACTGTCCGTCAGTCTGAGGATGGTATATTGTACTCAGATGTAGCCGAGTACCAAGAGCCTCTTGAAGACTATGCCAGAAATGAGAAGTAAACTTAGGATATCGATCTGAAACGACCGATTTAGGCACACCATGAAATTTTACCACATCTCTGACATAAATATTAGCCATCTGATCATGTCTGTAAGTCATCTGATATGAAATAAAGCAGACATACTTGGTCAATCTGTCTATAACTACCCAAATAGCATCGCAACCTCTTGCTGATCTTGGTAGCTTCGTGACAAAGTCCATGGTAATATGATCCAATTTCCATTTTGGAACGACTAAATTGTGCAACAGACTACCTGGTCTCTTTCTCTCTGCCTTAACTTGTTGACAGTTCAGACATCAGAACGCAAACTCTGTTACATCGGATTTCATTTATTTCCACCAGAACTAGTTCTTCAAATCATTATACATATTTCGGCCACCTGGATAAATGCTGAATCGACTGCAATGTGCTTCTTTCAAGATTTGTTGTCTCAATTTTGAAATATCTGGCACAACAATATGATTATTCACAAATAAAATACCATCATCACTAACCTAATATTCTGACTGGTGTTCATATCTGACCTTCTCTACCGAACTTTGAATATTCTGATAAGATTTCTGTGCTCCTTTGATCTTCACCAACAATTCTGTTTCAGCTTGAATAGCAAAGATTCTGATAGGTTGTATACCTATCTCAAACTCTAAACCATAAGTACAACAATCTTCAATTAATCTAAATACACCTATCATAGATAATGATAAAGAACATATCTTTCTACTCAAGGCATCAATAGCTGCATTAAACTTTCCTGGATAGTACTTGATTTCACAATCAAAATCTTTCAATAAATCTAACCAACGTCTCTGTCTCATATTCAATTCAGACCGCAAAAACAAATACTTCAAACTTTTATGATCAGTATATATTTCAAAAGTCTCACCGTATAAGTAGTGACGCCAGATCTTCAAGGCAAATACAATAGCTGCGAGTTCAAGATCATGAATAGGATATCTGGTCTCGTGTGGCTTCAGTTGTCTTGATGCATATGCTACCACGTGACCTTTTTGCATAAGTACACATCCCAAAACTCTGTGAGAAGCATCACAATAGACAGTAAAATCACCAATATCTGAAGGAATAGTCAACACCGGTGCACTGGTCAATATCTTTTTCAGTTCAACAAAACTGGCTTCACAAGCTTCTGTCCAGACATAAGGCGTATTCTTCTGAGTTAGCTGAGTAATCAGCTTTGCAATGCTGGAGAATCCTTCAATGAATCTGCGATAGCATCCAGCTAATCCCATAAAACTGTGTATCTCTAAAACAGATGTAGGTCTAGGCCATTTAATCACTGTCTCGACCTTGCTGGGATCGACAGAAATTCCATCACCTGAGATAATATGCCCAAGAAATACAAATCGATCTAACCAAAATTCGCACTTAAACAGTTTAACATATAACTGTTCTGCTCGCAAAGTTTGCAAAATAATTCTCAAGTGTCATGATCATGACTTAAGCATATCATACATACTCTTAACATAAAATATTCATCATGCATCAAATTTAGGGCATATCACAATTTAAAAATTCTGAAGGTTATATCCATGTCGTGTGACCGTGAAAGTGATTGATCATTCAAAGAATCAACGTACGTGACTGTGGGATCTCCACCTCTTATGCCACTTCACCAGGCTGACCCCGGATCCATAGGCGCATCATCATAACATATTGAAAGGCAATCGGGCCCCAGTATCCCGACTAACAGTCCCGTACTCTATGGAAAGGGCTCCTGGCCTAGGTATCACATCCACAATCCCATATTTGTCACACACCCACTTCAACTTTCTTAAAATTTTTTCGTGCCTAACATCATACATATACATATATCATCATTCACATACATAAAAATTCTTCATGATCTTATTTTCATAAAATTTTGCCCGTAAATATATATTTAATTATTTTATATAAAAATAATACTTTTAAATACTTAAAATATTCATGCAATAATTAAATATATATTTACGGACTATGCATATTTTTCATGGATTGGTTCAGGGTGCTGCTGCCTCCTTAGACTTAGACCCAATAACTCAACTTAAGTCCATTAACTTAATTAGCCTAAATAATTTATTTAAGCCCAATAGAGAGTTTCTGGCCCATTAGTGAAGCTCAAGCCCATTAATCACCTAGACTGGCCCAATGAGCCCAAATTACCAAAAAATGGCCCAATAATTTCCACGGGCCCTAAGCCCATACAAATTATTGAACTTACTTAATTAAATATTTAAACCCGAATAATTAAACCCATGTAGCCAAAATAATTTAGTTACTTAGACTTAAGCCCATTACAAATCTTAAACTAATAATTAACTTAAAAATAAAATACCGAAGCCCAAATAACACAACCCGGACCCAAATCCAACTAACTTGACCCGTGATATTTTAGACCCAAACCAGACCCGAAAACCCAAACCCGGCCCGCCTAAACACAAGACACAACCCTAGACTTCCTTTCCCTAAGTCCAACTCGCGGTAGCCCTGAGCGACTTCAGAAAATCTGATCGTGCTGCCTGCTCCGGCCATCTGTGGCCGTGAAAACACCACCCATATTTTAATATCCAGACGGTTCTAACCCAATAAATTTGACCTCAAACTGATCCCTGTAGAAGGAGAACAAACCAAAACAATCTTCCCCTAGTTCCTGCTCGCGCGCAGAACGCGAGACACCACTTCAGGCCGTTTGGCCTCCCAGCTCCGGACACCACCGTTCGGAGCACCACCTGGAATAAATTTCTCTTTGCCTTTCGGTTCTAACCCAACTAAAACCAAGCCTAAACTCGCTTTGTGGACCAAGAACGAGTCATTTTTCTGAAACTGCTTATTCTAAGACCTGTTGTGCATCAGAAGCAAAAGGCTTCATTTCCAGCATGTTTCACCAATAAAACCCGACCAAGATCGATCCTAGGGACCCTAATGAAAGAGTGGGTGCCCAGTGAGCCAACTTGTGGCTAAGGGCTTTGATGACTCTTTGTATAAACAATCTTTTGTTTAATATAATTTACACTTTTATTAATGGCAATGACTTTATCTTTCTTCATATTGTTATATTGTGATATAATATTGTTGTTTTGATAAAGACCTTGAATATACTATAGTGTATGTAAGATGTGGTAGAACATGGAGATGTCTATCATGAAACACATCTTATAGTCACTGTATATTCTAAACTGTTCCTAGTCGATTGAGCCGTCCGATAATAAGGATAAGGATCGCTCGAGTTTGAGACTAGCATTTGCGATGCGGAGTACCACGTTTCATTGGTAAGGAACATAGAGATGTTCGAAGCATGCAAATGGATATTCATATGATGAATGATCGAACTACCCTATCCGGACTTTCCAAGTGGTTATCACTTATCGAGTGGATAAAGTCTGCGGTTTTGGTTGTACACCATTAGTCCTTATTACTTGAAACATCATTGAGACTCTATATGCTAGTACTGTGCTTTGACTCGTTTACCGACTCTATTGGGGTCATCAGGTGTCGGGATTGGGTACAGTTACAACACATATAGGAGTCGATGCTTTGTTGTCAAGGATTCACCACATACTTGCGAGTGTGGATATCCTATGCGATCTGAGGAGATATTAGTGTGACGAATCTCTGGCCAGAGTACATGATGTGATTTAAAAAATTGTTTCTTAGTAGCGCATGCGATGTCACTATTTGATCTTCAAGATGCATTGCATAGTTATCGAATCTCGAGCGACTCTCGATATACCAATGGTTGTTGATTCGATCGGGATATATGGATGAAGGGACCGTACTGTACGCTAACCAAAATCTACTGGTTCTTGTAGGCACTATCAGTGATACCTAGGGAATCATGGGGCGATGTTGCTAGGCGCTCATACCATGATTCGATGGGCAAGTCGGAAATTGTTGTTCCGAGTCACAAGGAGTTGTGAGCCCACGGCTAGCTGTATCCCTGAACCATTGAGGGTCACACAGTGTAATGGATTTTTAATCCCCGTTGAGATAGTTAAATTTAAAGAGTTAAATTTAATGAACGAAGAAGTTGGACTTCTTATTTAAGAGTAGAGGAGTAAGATTTCCTAAAATGACATAGGGATGGCCATTTTTGGAAATCACTGAATTCGGATTCAGAAAAATTTATCTTGACTTTAAAAGGTGCAGAAATGGTTTCTGTGCACATTGGTGAAATCGGTTTATCAATCGGAGTCACGATGAATTTTATATTAATTTCTGAACATGCGGGCTTTGCTTGTCGGGCTTGAACTTATGACTAATGGGCCCTAAGCTGTTAGTGGCCTGCATTATAAATAAGTTATTGCAGTACAGAAATTACACACAACAGGCACAAAATTTTCGAAAACCCTAAGCTATTTTTCTTAAAGTGGCCGCCCCCTCTCCCTCTCTCTACTCGAGAAAAATTCCAGCCTGTGATTTTGAATTACAGTCTGGTTTAACGGATCAAATTCGTTAACTCTCTTCGTAGAAAACTTCTGATAGATTTTCTAGTGCAATCTATCAGAGGGATTAAATCTCTATTCGTGGACCTGATTGAAGAACTGTTCGTCCATCGGTTCCAGGGAGATACAACAAGAGCAGAGAAATCTGTTGGTGTCCAGAATCTCGATTCGAGATTAAAGGTAAAAATTTTATAATAGTTATTTAAATTTTTACACACACAATTTAATCGTAAAGATTTGATACCCAATATGGAATCGTTCCATATAATAAAAATTTTAAACTTCCGCTGCACCGGGTATCAATCTTGTTTGATCTGAACGCCGCGCACTCCAACACCTAACACACCCACCTAGCCATGCACCAGCAGCCATACCAGAAACAACGTGGGAAATCTTCATGAAAAAGTTTAGAAACCATGGACAGCTTGTATACATGTACATAAATCTCATGCAAATCAATCATATGATGTTAAATCAATGATTTCATGTTCAAATCAGAATATATAACTTAAATGGTGGCCAATGAAAGAATTCAAACGTGCCTTTTTTTTATTTCAGAAGCCAAAAACTCGATTCCGATGCGTAAGACGATCTCTGGGATGAACGGCTCCTAAATATTTGATTGAATCTTCAAAAATCGTGTGTGATCTGATGTATGAATGTGTGGATGGTGTGTGAGGCGGCTAGGGTGAAATTAACGTGAAGAAGATGAGAAATTAAGATCTAATATATTATTTATTTATTAAGATATTATTTTAGATTTTCGGTAAATAATCTATCAATTTTAATATAAAAATAGCCCTTAAAAATTATTATTTTTCTGATAAAATTTCGTAATAATTAATTATGGTTATTTAAAAGCCTATTAAAATCTTTTATAATGGCTAATTTTGGTGAAAATTGGGCTCATATATATATATATATATATATATATTAAAACTATTATTTTCTAAAAATAATACTTTAAAATAATAATTTATGGCTCATAAAATTATCATAAAAATATTTGGAGTGAAAATCCTATATCTCGTTCATCCACGGTCCCGTCTGAAAATAATACCTTAAAATAATAATTTATGGCTCATAAAAGTATCATAAAAATATTTGGAGTGAATCCTATATCTCGTTCATCCACGGTCCCGTCTACGCGATCGAAAACAATATTTCTAAAAATTTCATAAATGACATAAATGTGTGTTAAATACTAAAAATAAAATTTTAAAACATGAAAATAATTCAAATAATACAAATAATAGCACATAAAATCATTTAACCCCTTTTTATAATTTTTAAATCATTAAATTCCCTAGTTATGCATGCGGGTTTACGTAAACGAATTTTCGGGCATTACAAAAGGAAATGATCATAGGGTTCTTCATGGATGTTCGGAGATCAATCTCCTGCATCACCTCTTCTTCCTCACGGGAAGGATACCCTAGAAGACTTTGGTTATTGCAATGTCTTGTAATACACCCGATCCAAATTAGGACTTATCAATTCCTAAAATGGAACTCCTAGATTCACACTGACAAGATTTTTAAGTTCTTATCAAACTTCTTCGGTCGACTGATGATGACTTAATAAGCTTTTGAAAGAGCTTATCCTCTCAAATCCTTGGAGTGTAGTGAGTGCAAGCAACGGTTTGGATTTGAGTAACCCTTGGAGTGATATCTTGAAAGATCAGATGTGCTTCAGTTTTAGCGAATGGTTGAATGAGCAGTAAAACTGTTTTGACAACATGAGTGCTTGTATGTTTTTGATTGTTGATAGTCCAGTTGTGCTTCTTCTAATTTTGCTTCAAGAGACTAGAGTATTTATAGTTTGATCCACGTCTTTTTTTCTTTATGTCAAGGTTAGGAAAAGTATTTTCAGCCCGATTTCCAGCAGATGATATTTCTCTTTTGGTGTGAAGAATATGATCGTCTTCAAATTGTCCGTACTGGAGCTTTCTTTAATGTCCATTCAATGTGTCTTCATAATAAATGCTATTAATGGTTTTTCAAGCTGTGTCAGACGGCTCCTTAAATGCTTTGTCCTTTCAAGTTGTCTTGTCAAGGATCCGTTACTAAGCATGTGTAGCTTTAAGACGTCGGTCGATATCATTGAGACTAGTGTTTTTATAGCATATAACCTAGATTGGTTGGGCTTTGAACATCAGTAGATGTCTGCAGTTCAGGTGATCATATAGAGTCGGCCGAGGATGAGGAATCATTTAAAGTGTTTGGCTCGGCTGATCTCTTTCGGTCGGTTGATGTGACGTCCTGTATTTTAAAACATTGAATAAAATTGTTGCGGAAAATGGTAGGGAATTTTTTTGGAAACTTTAAACAATGCAGGGAGTGCATCACACTAACTGTAGCGACCCAACCCGGATTCACTACCTAATCAGAGTTTAATTAAGCATGCAATTTACTTAAGCAAAAGTCATTAAAATAAATAGCGAAAATAGTAGGATACAACAAATCCAATCGGCAGAATACAACCAATGGCTAAAAACCCACAATTTAGAAATATCAAATACTACAAACAAATCTAATAGTGTAGCAAATCCCTAACCACTAAGGTACTACTCAGTGAAATCCTCATCCTGGGTCTCCTCCATGGCGCGATCCTCCAGCACCGTCTAACCTGAGACCTACCCCGTCGAATAGGGTGTCCAGAAAATACAAAAACACTGGACGTGAGTGACTACGATCAATACGAAAGTAATGATATATAAAAAAAATATTATGCATGCAAATAGATTTAAAACCCGATAAAAACATCCTGCTCAGGGCGCAATCGAATATACAGTACCGTGCCAGATAGTTAGTCCGTGGGGTACTCGTATATTCCCCTATCACTGTAGCGTCAGTCTCCGCCATCTCGGCGTCTCCCAGCCAGGGGCTGAGCCTCCCCTCACACGACCCGTCATCAAGAGACAAAATCGGAACGCAAATCATGCATGTGCTAAAGCAGTAAAACATGGATCCAAATAGCACATACAATGCAACATTTAATGTGTGGCAACCCCGGGCGCGTCTACTTTAAGCTCATGACTCAACACATAGCATTAGAACTAAGCACAAGTAACTCAAAAAAAAATAAATAATTTTTTTTTTAAAATTTTCCCCGCTCTCGATCGTGGAAACTCATGCGATTGAGCGCGCACAAAAATTGGGGTTCTCTGTTTTTAGAAAAATCGTGCTGCGCTCGATCGTGGCAGTTCATGTTGTGTCGCAAAATTCTTCGACTAAAACTTGAAAAATGTAAATTTTGAATATTCATATATAAAATTAAAAAAATATATAATTCAAGAGCTTTTTTAAATTATGAACATGATTATATATATGTATTTCAAAGTGCATGTACGTACTGTGAAGGGAATTGAAGTGTGCGTAACTAATATATAGAAATTGAAACTCATTTTATTTTCAATCATACAAATATATATATATATATTTAGCTATGCAGTTTTTCTAGGAATATTATTCGAACCAACATGCATTAGAAAGTTTTTAAAAGTTAATTAACAAGAAGAAGCGCTAATTCTGCTAAGAAGAGTTGATTCAAAATCAAACAAGTGGGTTAATTCACAAACTCAATTAATGGTATATATGGAGTGTAGTGATCCGCATCGTGATCATCTACTAATCAGAAGCTTAAGCATGCATTTAACTTAATCAAATAAAATGTCAGAAATAACAACGGAAACTTAAACAATAATAATAAAAATATTGTTTACAACCATATCGAATATATACCGAATAAAATATTAATCTAGAAATCCTCTGATGACCCTTGCTACCAAGCCCTGATCACCGATCAACTACTGATCTCGCTCCTGGTCCACCTGCAAAACCTACCCCGTCGAATGGGGTGTCCGAGATAAAAGCAAGGACGTGAGCGCTAACGTCCAGTACGTAAAGTATTGAATATACAGGTCTATATGATGCATGCAACATGAACTATGAATGATCTAGGTAACTGGGATCATATCTGAAAAATCATGCTAAGTTCATAGGCGCCTCCAGTATGCGCACGCTGCTCCGAAGATCCAGTGGGTGCCACACATACTGAACCCGATCTTGGAAGTCTATCACCGTCCTGGGTAAAAAACCGTACACGCTGCCCCGTCGATCCAGTGGGTGTCACACGGTACCCGATCGTATAATAGCAACAACCCTAGGGCTGAGCGACCCTAGAACAACTGGTTATCTCAAAAGGATAACAGGCTCAACATGGTATGCAAATGCCGCATACAAATCATGAACAGTAAATCATGCATATTATGACAGATAATAATGCAACACATAAACATGTATATTCAGCTGACCATCTCAGTCTGTATTTTCGTACCTTAGTTCTACTAGGCAAGCTATACCAGTTCTAAAGTCCAAGCCTAAAATCCGCACTACAATGCAAAATACGCATGCATTATAACCTTATTCTAAAAGCCTTAACTACGCTATAGCATACTCCCTTTTTACTATAAGGAGCCAGAGCTATACCTGCGTCCGTCGTCAGCCTGCTGATGACAACTTCCCCAAAACTTGGGCACCGCTCCGCCGCAACCCCGGAGCACCTGGACAACCTCCGGACCAAGCCTAGGAAGGCTGGAAAACCCCAAAACCCCTAGTCAATTGAGCCGTCCGCTAATAAGGATAAGGATCGCTCGAGATTGAGACTAGCATTTGTGATGTCAAGTACCACGTTTCATTGGTAATGGACATGGAGATGTTCAAAGCATGCAAATGGATATTCATATGATGAATGATCGAACTACCCTATTCGGACTTTCCAAGTGGTTATCACTTATCGAGTGGATAAAGTCCGCGGTTTTGGTTGTACACCATTAGTCCTTACTACTTGAAACATCATTGAGACTCTATATGCTAGTAATGTACTTTGACTCATTTACCGACTCTATTGAGGTCATCAGGTGTCGGGATTGGGTACAGTTATGACACATATAGGAGTCGATGCTTTGTTGTCAAGGATTCACCACATACTTGCGAGTGTGGATATCCTATGCGATCTGAGGAGATATTAGTGTGACGAATCTCTGGCCAGAGTACATGATGTGTTTTAGGTTACTCGGTTTTCCTAGTAACAAATGCGATGTCACTATTTGATCTCCAAGATGTAATGCATAGTTATCGAATCTCGAACGACTCTCGATGCACCAATGGTTGTTGATTCGATCGGGATATATGGATGAAGGGACCGTACTGTACGCTAACCAAAATCTACTGGTTCTTGCAGGCACTATCAGTGATACCTAGGGAATCATGGGGTGATGTTGCTAGATGCTCTTACCATGATTCGTTGGGCAAGTCGGAAATTGTTGTTCCGAGTCACAAGGAGTTGTGAGCCCACGGCTAGCTGTATTCCTGAACCATTGAGGGTCACACAAGTAATGGATTACTAAACCCCGTTGAGATAGTTAAATTTAAAGAGTTAAATTTAATGAAAGAGAAGTTGGACTTCTTAACTAAAAGGGAGTGGAATTTTCTAAAATGACATAGGGATGGACATTTTTGGAAATCACTGAATTCGGATTCAGAAAAATTATCTTGACTTTAAAAGGTGCAGAAATGGTTTCTGTGCACATTGGTAAAATCAGTTTATCATTCGGAGTCATGATGAATTTTATATTAATTTCTATAATAACGGGCTTGGCTTGTTGGGCTTAAGTTATGGATTGTGGGCCCTAAGGAGTTAGAGTCCTAATACAATCATAATTTAATCTAATCTAGAAATTATCTATAAATAGATGAGTAGTGTTCGAAAATCACAAGAATTTATTCCAGCAATTTTTCGAAAATCACTCATATTATTTCAAGGGGATTTTCGAAATCCTCTATCCCTTTTTGAGAAAATTCAGTTTGTGATTTTTCGGAAAATTACATTCTGAATTGACAGATCAAATCTATTTATTCTCATCGATAAACATCTGATTGATTTCTAGTGCAACCAATCAGAGGGTTTCTGTTTTCTGTTCGTGGACCTTATTCCGGAGATTGATCGTAAAGCCATCGGTTCTCGGGATATACAAGAAGAGCAGATTAAATTCTGTTGGTGTTCATAATCAAGCCGTTGCTTGAAAAGGTAAAATATTATTAATTGTGATTATTATTATTTTACTTGCATAATTTAATCGTAAAATTTTGATACCCATGATATGGAATCGTTCCATATATAAAAATAAAATTTTTAAACTTCCGCTGCACCGGGTATCAATTCTTAATTGATCTGAACACGTTTTCCAAAATTTTTTATAACTACGCTATAACATACTCCCTTTTTACTATAAGGAGCCAGAGCTATACCTGCGTCCGTCGTCAGCCCGCTGATGACAACTGCCCCAGAACTTGGGCACCGCTCCGCCGCAACCCCGGAGAACCTGAACAACCTCCGGACCAAGCCTAGGAAGGCTGGAAACACCCCAAAACCCATAGAAAGCACTAAAGGCCGAGAGAGAATATGAAATTTGGTGTGAAAATGAGGCTCTCGGATGGCCTATTTATAAGCGAAGTTCGGACGATCCGAACTGGGGTTCGATGGTCCGAACTGCCACCTGTCCGAGCCTTTAAGACATCTGTCTCTGCTGAGTTCGGACGGTCCGATCTCGGGTTCGGAGGGCCCGAACTGTTCGGTGGGCCCGAACTGTTCCGGGTGCTCCGAACTGTTTTGGTCCTTCTGAACTCATTTTTGGACCCCCGGGTCCTACCCTACCATTTTTGGACGTTTCGGATCTGATTTTCCACTTATTTTTACCAAATAAGGACTCCTTAAACATGTTTTGACACTTTTAAAATTATATGTCTTCTTCTAACATGTTTAAAATTACTTAATCTTGTAAAATAAAACCGGGCTACTATATTCTCCCCCACTTAAGATAATTTCATCCTCGAAATACATCTTAAGTACCGATATGGACTTGAATAAGAACAAGAAGTTCTTTATTCTCTCATATCATTTTACAAGACCTCACTGAATCCAAATAATCACTAGAAACATCATGGTCTCCAGACTGGGGTAACTTTTCAATAACCTGTCTGAATTACAAAAGACTTCCAGAGCAATAATGGAAACCACCCAAATCAATGTTACAATCATTTAATAAGAAACCCAAATCATCATGCTAATCATGTCCCTGATCTCTATCTGCAACTCTAATAAGGTCAGACAATACTGATCAAATTTCATGGTTCTCCCCCAGTACCACCAGCGAAAACTCTCAATCCAGAATGTACACTTGTCAAGGAATCCTTTCCAAGACCATTCTGTCAACGGAAACTAAAATCTGTATCTCTGATAAAGTCAGACGATAACTTTCAATTATCTTGGCACTAATCCAGTACCAATATAAAATTCATAAGAATATTCCTTTTGGTAATTATACCACTTGCGTCGGTCTAGGCCAATTCATAACCGCTTCAATCTTGCTGGGATCCACAGAAATCCCATCTTCAGAAATAATGTGACCGAGAAAGACAACTCGATCCAACCAGAATTCACACTTAGACAACTTGGAAAACAACTGCTCAACTCGCAAAATCTGCAATACGGTCCTCAAGTGCTCTGCATGGTCAGTACGGTTCTTTGAGTAGATAAGAATATCATCGATAAAGATAAGGACGAACTCATCTAAATAACGCTGAAAGATACGGTTCATCAAACCCATAAAAACCGCTGGAGCGTTGGTCAAACCGAACGGCATGACTATAAACTCAAAGTGACCATACCTTGTTCTGAATGCGGTCTTAGGAACATCTTCCTCTCGCACTCTCAACTGGTGATAACCTGACCTCAAATCAATCTTTGAATAGACAGAAAAACCCTGCAGCTAATCAAAAAGGTCATCTATTTGGGGTAAAGGATACCTGTTCTTGACTGTATCCTGATTCAGTTGGCGGTAGTCAATACAAAGTCGCATAGAACCATCCTTCTTCCGAACAAATAGAACAGGAGCACCCCATGGCGATACACTAGGTCTGATGTATCCCTTGGCAATCAAATCCTCAAGCTGCTCCTTCAACTCTCTCAATTCAATAAGTGCCATACGATAAGGAGCTTTTGAAATAGGTTGAGTACCTGGCACTAAGTCAATGCTGAATTCAATCTCTCGAATAGGTGGAAATCCAGGAACATCTTCCAAAAACACATCAGCAAAATCTCTAACCACTAGTAAATCTACCAAAGCTGGGCTAGATTTCAGTACATCAATTGCATACACCAAAAATCCTTCTGCACCTCTCTGTAGCAAACGAGTCATAGATAACACTGAAATCAAAGGAATTCTAGATCGAGAACCCTTAACAAAGAATTTCCACTCGTCTGCCATTTCCGATCTGAACCTGACAACTTTCTGAAAACAATCGACTGTTTCCCTGTACTTGGTTAAAGCATCTATACCGATAATACAATCAAAATTTGACAGTCCAAGCACAATATAGTCGAATTCTAGAAAATTACCCTCAAAACAGAGCTCACAGTTCCTGACTAATCTGACAGAAACAATTCCTTCACCCAAAGGTGAAGTAACAGCTACTACAGTAGGCAATAACTCAGTAGGCAAAGCATGCAATAACACAAATTTCTCAGAGATAAAGGAATGGGAAGCACTTGTATCTATCAAAACATGGGTAGAATAACCAAAAATCGAACAGTTACCTGCTATAACATCATTCGGTGCTTCCTGTGCCTGATCCTCTGTCAATGCAAAGACTCGTGCCTGCTGTCTCGGAGGCTGGTTCGCACTAGAGTTACCTCCCTGTCTGTTCTACTGCTGAGGCTGGAAAGAGTGAACTGCAGAAGACTGCCTCTCAGGCTGAGCTGCAGGTCGAGATGAACTCCCACTCTGAGCTCGATCTCTGTTACGCTGAGGGCACACCTTAGAGAAATGTCCCGGTTGTTGACAGGTGTTACAATTTCCAAAGACTCCCACACACTGATCCGGTGAGTGTCTTCCCCCACACTTGCTGCAGTACATGGCTGAAGATCCAGGACTTTGTCCTGAACCGAATTGCTTGGAACCACTGGAACTAGAAGAACTGTTCCCCTGCCTCTTGAACTGTTTACCTCTTGCTTTGTACTGATCCTTGCTGTTTCCCCCACTGTTTCCACCTTCATACCTCTGCTGCTGGTTCTGATGCCGAGGTGGCTGATTCTGATACTGAGATGGTTGATTCTGATACTGCCTCTGTTGCTGAGGTGCCACCTGATTACCTCTCTGCCTCCACAAGCCTGCTTCTGCTCCCTTTGCATGATTCATGGCATCCGCAAAGTTGTTAGGCCTGTTGGTGTTTACCAACGTGAAGACATCGGGGTTCAAACCATTGATGAACTGATCGGCCTTTGCTTCTTCATCTCCGAAAATAAGCGGTGCAAAACGCAACAAACTATCAAACTTAGCCACGTACTCCTCAATGTTCAGATTCCCTTGCTTCAGATTTGCAAACTCAGCTCCCTTATCTTTATGATACGAGATAGGGAAAAACCACTTATAAAACTCAGATTTAAAAAGAGTCCAAGTAACTTCCGTACCTCTACTCTCCATTGCTTTCTTCGTCATGATCCACCAGCTCTTAGCAACCCCACAAAGCTGATGAATGACTAACCTGATTCGGCGGTCATCTGAGTAGTCAATGGAATCGAACAGCTGATCAATATCATCCAACCAACTCTCACAGTCAACTGGATTTTCTGAACCCAACAACAACGGCGGATTAAACGACTGAAACCTCTTCAGCAAGGTTTCCATGGGCGTCGCTGTAGCATCCATCTCAACCATTTCAGTACTAACTTGCTCAGTTGTAGGAATAACTGGCAGTGTGTTTCTATTTATCACTCGACGAGGACCCATCTGATAATCAAAGGTTAGGGCACAAGATATATCAATCGCTACAATTCGGTGCCCTTACAACCGCTTGGAATACCGGATACCCGTCGATAACAACACAATTACATCTCAAGTAGTTCATGCTTTATTAATTAAATCACATGACTCATGTAATTCAATTAATTCTCCAATAATAAAACATGCTCGCATGGAATTAAATAATCAATAAATAACTCAAACACATGCGAGGAGTCAATACATGCGGACTCGAACTACCCCGCTCACTCTAGTTCAATCCAAGAATCTTAATGCTTTGATACCACTTAATGTGAGACCTCGGTTCTAAACAACTAATCTCGGATTAAACAACAATTAAGCATACAAGATCCAAGACTAAAACAAAGCGATTTTTTTTTAAAAGGGGGCTGCGCTCGATCGCATGTACTCGTGCGATCGAGCGCACCAAAATTTACACAAGTTCTGCCGGGGGACACAAGCCATGCGCTCGATCGCACAAACTCGTGGGATCGAGCGCATCAAAATGTGCAAGTTTTCTGCCTCAAAAATTGAAGGGCCGCGCTCGATCGTACGAACTCGTGCGATCGAGCGCGCCCTCTGCCCAAAAAATAAAAAAAGAACAAAAGCAAGGCTAACCAATGCCATTCAAGCCATTCTATGCTTCAAAACATAAACATGCATTACAACTCAATTCTTCCAACTAGTACATAAAATTCTGGAGTTCAACAACTGTTCAAAGTAGAGGACATGCAACAACAACATAAAGATGAAGTTCGATATCTAAAACATGTTCCAACAACACTAGGTAGACATGCTGACATGACTTCTAAATCGAGTCTCACTTCTACATCTTTCCCTCGAAGCTAACCATGTCTCTTCTGACTTGTTCCTGCCCCACCTGTTGCCAAGTACACATACAAAATAAAGCAACAGCCGAATAACCGGTGAGAATAATAATCCCAGTAAAAGCAACATAACAAGTAATACAACAATAAACATGCTTTCAAGACTACAATGTAATCCATAACAACGTAATGAGATGCATGTCTTTAAACCAGGATATCAAATCTGATAAACGAGGGATTGCTGCTGTGCTTTTGGGATCCCAAGGATGAGATCACGTAACGACTCACCGACTCTCCCAATCGAGGTGGTTCCACGTATCCCACTCCTCTAGACTTTGAGCAACTATAATGAGTATGCTAGCACTAGGCGAAAGACTACGACCTAGGCCACTCAATCATAGTTCCCAAACGTCTAAAAAAAAGGGCGATTCTGCCCGCTGAAACTAAAGTAGGATCAAGATGAATACATAACAGAAACATAAACATAAGCCACATAACGAAACTCAATCAATCAACAAACACAAGTTCCACATGCTAGAACAAGTATTGATGCAATATGTGATTTGAAAAGGGAAACTCGAGAACCAACTGTCCCGAGTATGCTATCCCGCTATGATGACTGCTTTTACCTTTCAATGCAGTAGTTCCAACTCCGGATAAGCTACAACAAAAGATTGTATCAAAGACTAAACAATCTAAACAACAACTGCGGTTCAAGGTAATTCTCTTTACCGTTCTTCGTCCAACTCTCGACGAACAAATGCTGCTAACACAGGGCTCGACCACTCCAACGAATCTGTACGAAGACAAGAGTTGATCAACAACAACGATCACTCACAAGACAAATCTTCAATCAATTCAAAAACGATTCGAAAACCCAAAAACTCAAACCGGCGGCATAACGGCTATAAACTGAACAAACCGGAAACGCAGACAGCAGTTCAATACCGATACAACTCGTATCAATGCCCAAGATAACAATAACAAAGCAAACCCATCAATCTAAAAATCCACATTTTTGAAAATGGCTTCCAAAAATCATAACAAATCCGAACGTCGCTCTAATTCAAAACTGAAAGATAATGAACGATCAGAACTCTGTCAAGAATGACATACTCAAATCTCGAATGATTCTAACAACATCCAAAAACTAGAATGTATCTGATCGTAGAAAAACTTACGATATAACGGAGCTCTCGCTGCAGTGATCGCTATACTGCCTTCTGAAATAATTTCTAACGGCCGGATTGAGCTCGGACTGGATTTTGAAAGCTTGAAAGCCTAAGGATGCGTCTTCAATGGTGGAGAACCGATGGAGGAGATGAAGATAATGCAAAGGAGACTAATTCAAATCCTTTCTAAGTGTAGATAATATAACAAATCCACTATTTGCGTTTAGTCCCTGAAAAATACAATTTTTGAAAAATAGACCCTGATCAAAACAAGTCGGCTCTTGAACTCTGTAAACTCCGATTAACTCAAATAAACTCATTTAAGATAAAAACGGGGCGTTACATGGTTGATGTCTTACTGTTTACAGATTCTATTATCGCATGAGTATGTGATTAAATGGTAAGAGTATGTCGTACAGTTTTCAGAGTTACATGCTATTTGAATACCTAAACTGAATAACATCATGTATTGATTGAGAAAAATGAATCAGAACTCAATCTCTTGAAGACGCATGAAAGTGCTAATCAGAGGAGGGACTGAGACAGAATTGTGTAAGTGATATATTGATGAATTGTGCACTAATCTGTTTGATTATCAGATATGCCTCTCCGTCAAGTACCGAATCCTAGACAGAAATTGGCAGTGAATCAGCCAGATCAGACTAATGCTGCACAAATAGGGCCACAGGTACGAATAACAACACCTGAATTAGGACAGGGTAGTACATATGCTGATACGATGAGTGCTACTGCAACTCCCATGGAAACACTGTTGAAACGATTTTAGTCCTTCAAACCGCCTACGTTACAAGGAACTGAGAATTCTGTTGATTGCGAGAATTGGTTAGAGGATATCGAGCAGTTATTTGAATTCCTCGACTATACAGATGATCGAAGTGTGAAATGAAAGAGTGGGTGCCCGGTGAGCCAACTTGTGGCTAAGGGCTTTTATGACTCTATGTATAAACAATCTTTTGTTTAATATAATTTACACTTTTATAATGTCATTTACTTTATCTTTTATCATATTATTATGTTGTGACATACTATAAGATGTTTAGATGAAGACTTTGAATATACTATAGTGTATGTAAGATGTGGTAGAACATGGGGATGGCTATCATGAAACACATCTTAAAGTCACTGTATATTCTAAACAGTTTCTAGTCGATTGAGCCGTCCGTTAATAAGGATAAGGATCGCTCGAGATTGAGACTAGCGTTTGCGATGCCGAGTACCACGTTTCATTGGTATGGAACATAAAGATGTTCAAAGCATGCAAATGGATATTCATATGATGAATGATTGAACTACCCTATCCGAACTTTCCAAGTGGTTATCACTTATCGAGTGGATAAAGTCCGCGGTTTTGGTTGTACACCATTAGTCCTTACTACTTGAAACATCATTGAGACTCTATATGCTAGTACTGTACTTTGACTCGTTTACCGACTCTATTGGGGTCATCAGGTGTCGGGATTGGGTACAGTTACGACACATATAGGAGTCAATGCTTTGTTGTCAAGGATTCACCACATACTTGCGAGTGTGGATATCCTATGCAATCTGAGGAGATATTAGTGTGACGAATCTCTGGCCAGAGTACATGATGTGTTTTAGGTTACTTGGTTTCCTAGTAGCACATGCGATGTCACTATTTGATCTTCAAGATGTATTGCATAGTTATCGAATCTCGAACGACTCTCGATTTACCAATGGTTGTTGATTCGATCGGGATATATGGATGAAGGGACTGTACTGTACGCTAACCAAAATCTATTGGTTCTTGCAGGCACTATCAGTGATACCTAGGGAATCATGGGACGATGTTGCTAGGCGCTCTTACCATGATTCGATGGGCAAGTCGGAAATTGTTGTTCCGAGTCACAAGGAGTTGTGAGCCCATGACTAGCTGTATCCCTGAACCATTGAGGGTCACACAAGTAATGGATTTCTAATCCCCGTTGAGATAATTAAATTTAAAGAGTTAAATTTAGTGAATAAAGAAGTGAGACTTATTATTTAAAAGTAGAGGGAGTAAGATTTCCTAAAATGACATAGTGATGAACATTTTTGGAAACCACTGAATTCGGATTCAGAAAATTTATCTTGACTTTGAAAGATGCAGAAATGGTTTCTGTGCACATTGGTGAAATTGGTTTATCAATATAAGTCACGATGAATTTTATATTAATTTCTGAACATGCGGGCTTTGCTTGTCAGGCTTGAACTTATGACTAATGGGCCCTAAGCTGTTAGCACTAATGCCGACCCCTCCCTCTCCCTCTCACAGTGTTCGAAAATTCAGTCTGTAAATTTTTGAATTTGCAGACTGATTTAACAGATAATATCTGTTCTATCTCTTCGTAGAAACTTCTGATAGACTTTCTAGTGCAGTCTATCAGAGGGATTAAATTTCTGTTCGTGGACCTGATTGAAGAATTGTTCGTTCATCAGTTCCTGGGATATACAACAAGAGCAGTTTAATCTGTTGGTGTCCATAATCTCGCTTCGATATTTTAAGGTAAAATTTATATTGTTTAAATTTTATATTATCAATTTTAATCGTAGGAATTTGATACCCATATGGAATCGTTTCTTATAAATTTTTAAAACTTCCGCTGCACCGGGTATCACTTTCTTTTTCAATCCGGAGAACGACCGTGTTCCAACAGTGGTATCAGAGCCAGGTTGTTCTCGGATTTTACGATTAAAATTTTATCGATTGTACAAAGCCTCGATTTTTCAAAAAAATAAAACGAAAAAGAAAAAAAAAAATTTCGGGGATGCCCGCTGCCCGAAGGCAGCGAGCAGCGCGTGCAAGCTGCGCGCAGATGGGCTGCACGCAGCAGCCCTGCGCAAGCTAGGGCAAGCGTTCCCCTAGCCCGCGCAGCTGGGCTGGACTCGGGGCGAGCAGCCCGGGATTGTCCCGGGCTGCCCAGAAATTTTTTATTAAAAAAATTAAATTTTTCGTGAATTATGAATTCTAGCCCAAAATGGTTTTGGGCCCAGTTTTTGGCCCGATTGAAAATTGTTTCAGTTGGTCCACGAGGCAATGAGTCAAAATTGTTTGAGCCCAAAAATTTTTTAAACTAAGAAAATTAATTTTTGGATAAATTTTGAATTTTGGAAATTTAAAATTTTAATCCAATATATTAAATCTTTAATTATTAATTTTGGTACAATTGATAATAAAATATGATTTTATGTATAAAATTGGATTTTATATGTAAAATATGATTTTATGGATAAACTAGATAAAATATGTAAAATAAGATTTTATGTATGAAATATGATTTTATCTATTTATATTTATTGCCATTGCATGATATCCAATAAATTAATTTTTGAATTAAATATTATTGGATAAGGATGATCGATTGCCATGACCAATATTATAGGTGTATGTTAGGTTGTTTACATTTGTCTTTATTATTGATTGTTGGATTTTATTAATGGGCCTGGTTTATGGCCCAAATTTGATTTTGTCATTTGTAATAAAAGTGGGTCTGGTTTATGGCCCGTTCCCACCCCTATAATGTATCCCTTTATTTGTCATAGTAATTTATTGTAAATTCACTAGAAATAGTGGGAGATTATGAAGATGGAGGTGGGACCAGCAAGCAATGATAAAGATCGAAGAAATGTAAATTGGAAGCTTAATGTAATAGGATTGCATTGCATACTTGCATATTACCTAGGATTGGACTTAGACTCGTGATTGGCAACCACGGGTCGATTAGTAATGGAATCGATCATCCTAAAACAATATATGATATTATTGTTGTATGCATGTTTAGACTAAATTGTATGAATCCCGCAAGCATACAAATTTTAAATGATGAGACAAATTTTCAAAATTAAAAATCTCTCATTTTAAATATGATTTAAAATTGATATCAAGATAAATAAAGGAAATTTAAATATTGTTTAAATGTTTCTAGCTTCCATCAACGATCAATGTATGAGATGCTACCCGCGGATACGGTCCGGCTCATATTATTGGGGGGGCCCGTTCGTCGGAAAGCTGTACATTGGATCGACACATGTTGTAAGTTGGATGGAACTCCCATGAGATTGGCTCATATTATTGGGGATCCACATGGTGACCGTCCATCACAACTTAATATTGATGGGTCATCTTGACGTGTCACAATAAACGACGTCATATTATTAGGCCCTTATTGGACATGAGGTAAAAATATGGAGGTTGCTTTGGAAGCAATTGGGCTCTACTATTTGAAAATTATGGTTGGATGATATTATTCGGGACTATAGTTTGTCAATTGGACTCCATGTTCCCACTAAAGAAAATGTTTCTCGTCTTTCACTAGAGGATAGTGAAATCGTTAAAATAGTGGGAGTGAAATTCATAAAATAAATTCCGCCTTATTTTATGTCTTAGTAAATTAATTAAACAATAACTGATTATTGTCTGTTTCTTTTCAGTATTTCATTAAGATGAATTCGCGCAATCCACTATTCTCTATTCTCGAACAAAACAAACTGACTGGCCCAAACTATACAGAATGGTTCCGTAAGTTGAAGATTGTCTTGACCTCGGAGAAGATGTTCTACGTATTAGAAAAATCTCCTCCGAAGGAAGCACCAGCTGATATAAGTCCGAAAGAGTTGGCCAAACTTGATAAATGGTGGGACCATGATATCAAGGCCAAATGCTATATGCAAGCTTCGATGTCTGATGAACTCTAGAGGCGATTTGAGGATACCGTGAATGCTGCTGACATTCACGTACAACTCAAGGAATTTTTTGGGGCTCAATCGAGAGCTGAAAGGTTCGCTACTGTAAAAGAGTTAATGACGTGTCGCATGCGTGAAGGGACTTCGATCCGTGATCATGGGGTATGCGTGATTTGGCTCATTCAGAAGTTGGTAACGCTTGAATTGGTATTGGAGCATGAACTCAATGTGGACTTATTACTTCTCTCTCTTCCTTCATCGTTTGACGGTTTTGTGGTGAATTTCAATATGAACATAGATAGAGGCCTCCCTTGAAGAGATGGTCAATATGCTTGTAACTTATGAAGCCACTTTAAAGAAGGATAAACCGGTTCTCTTGGTGGGCTCCTCTTCTTCTGCTAAGAAGGGGCCAAGTACAAAGGGTAAGAAACGTTCTGCCCCATCCAAGAAAACCGGACCCGAGAAGAAGAACAAGACAAAGGCTTCAAACATGGAAAAATCCAAGGATGTTTGCCATCACTGCAAGAAACCCGGTCATTGAAAACGTAACTGCAAGGAATATCTAGAGCAGTTGCGAACTGCGAAGGGTATGTTTTATATTGAAATAAATGTTTCACTTAATACTACTTCTTGGGTATTGGATACCGGATGTGGATCTCACATTTGCAATGATTTGCAGGTGATGACAAGAAGTCGCAAGCTTAGAATGGGTGAGACCCAGTTGAGGCTCGAAAATGGTTCTAGAGTTGAAGCCAAAGCTGTGGGAGACGTTTATTTAATTTTGCAGAACGATTTTAAGTTACTTTTGAGAGATGTTTTATTTGTTCCAGACTTGATTAAAAACATTATTTCTGTTTCTATGCTTAATAGAGATGGTTTTTCTTGCAATTTTGTGAATGAGATTTGCAATATTTACAAGAATGAATGTTTTATTGGAAATGGACTACTTGAAAACGATCTATATAACTTAAAATTAAAAGACGTTCCAATAAATTATGTTGATAAACCGGTAACAACGAACAAAAGAAAAATCGATAGTTAAAACCCGGCAAACCTTTGGCATGCTAGGCTAGGTCATATTTTCTCAAGGAGAATGAACAAGCTAGTGGGAGAGCGCATGTTTGATATGTCTGATATTAACTCTCTACCTACTTATGAGTCCTGCCTGAAAGGAAAAATGACTAAATCTCCTTTCAAAGGAAAACCTGAGCGTAGTCAAAATCTTTTGGATTTGATCCATATAGATGTTTGCGGACCATTTAGTATTGGTACAAAATTTGGTCACACCTACTTCATTACCTTTACTGATGATTATTCTAGGTATGGGTACTTATATTTGATGAAATATAAGTCTGAATCATTTGAAAAGTTCAAATAATTCAAGCCTGAAGTAGAAAACAAACTAGGTAAGAGTATTAAAGCACTTCGATCGGATCGAGGTGGAGAATACTTGAGTACCGAGTTTTTGAGCTATCTAAAAGAGAATGAGATTCTCTCTCAGGGGACTCCTCCTATGAAACCTCAGCTTAATGGTGTTTCGGAGCGTCGCAATCGAACTTTGTTGGACATGGTTCGATCCATGATGAGCTTCACTGAGCTTCCACCTTCGTTTTGGGGCTATGCTCTTGAAACGGCGGTATTGTTGTTGAAAAACGTCCACACTAAAGCAGTGAACAAAACACCATATGAGTTATGGAATGGAAAAGCTCCTAAGTATTCGTACTTGAGGATTTGGGGATGTCCTGCTTACGTGACGCAGACAGTGAGAGATAAGTTGGATAGTCGATCCACCTTATGTTATTTTGTAGGGTATCCGAAGAATTCAATCGGATATTATTTCTATCATCCTACTGAAACAAAAGTGTTTGTTTCAAGGAATGCCACCTTCTTGGAGAAGGAGTTCTTATTGGATAAGAAAGGCAAGATGATGGAACTCGAAGAAATTCGAGAAGAACCCGAGATACAAAATAATGATCCTACACCTCAGGAACCATTGATTGACACGCCTATTACTAGAAGATCCGAGAGGACTTCTAGGCCTCCTATTAGATATGGTTTTCTTCTTGAAGGGAATCAAAGTGAACCCGACATTGGATATGATCCAAGAAACTTCAAGGAAGCAATTTCTGATGCAGATTCGAATTTATGGCTTGAAGCTATGCAGTCAGAAATAGATTCGATGCATACAAACCAAGTTTGGACTTTAGTAGATCCTACCGATGGAATTGTTCCAATAGGGTGTAAATGGATCTATAAGAGAAAACTTGGGCCTGATGGAAAGGTACTGACCTACAAGGCACGATTGGTGGCAAAAGGTTATACTCAAAGACAAGGAGTTGACTATGATGAGACTTTTTCACCAGTCGCAATGTTCAAGTCCATAAGAATTCTTATTGCCATAGCAGCATGGTATGACTATGAGATATGGCAAATGGATGTGAAGACTGCATTTCTTAATGGAAACATTAAGGAAGAAATCTAAATGATGCAGCCCGAGGGATTCACATCCATGGGAAGCGAGCATAAGGTATGCAAGCTTCAGAGATCGATCTATGGTCTCAAACAAGCATCAAGAAGTTGGAACCAGAAATTTGATGAAACAATAAAGGATTTTGGTTTCATCAAGAACCCGGAGGAACCGTGCGTGTACAAGAAAGTAGTTAAGGATGCGGTGACATTCTTAGTACTTTATGTTGATGACATCTTACTCATTGGGAATGATGTAGGGATGTTGCAGTCAACAAAGATATGGTTATCAAGTAGATTCTCGATGAAGGATTTGGGTGAGGCGTCCTATATTCTAGGGATACAGATCTATAGAGATAGATCTAAGAGAATGATAGGACTTATTCAAGCTACCTACATCGACACTATATTGAAAAGGTTTTCAATGGATGAGTCCAAGAGAGGACATCTACCTATGTGTCATGGAGTCTCTCTATCCAAGTCTATGTGTCCCAAGACTGACGAAGAGATAGATAAAATGACACACATACCATATGCATCAGCCATAGGGAGTATCATGTATGGGATGATATCTACCAGACCGGATGTGGCATTTGCTCTGAGTGTCACGAGCAGATATCAATCCAATCCCGGTCAAATGCATTGGAAAGCCGTGAAGGATATTCTTAAGTACTTGAGAAGAACTAAGAATGTTTTCATGGTTTATGGAGGAAGAGAACTGAAATTGGAAGGCTATACCAACTCTAGCTTCCAAAGGGACGTGGATGACTCGAAGTCAACCTCTGGATTTGTGTTCATACTCAATGGCGGTGCTGTCTCTTGGAAGAGTTCCAAGCAGGACACCACAGCGGATTCCACCACTGAGGCAGAATACATTGCGGCATCAGCTGCTGCTAAAGAGGCCGTTTGGATGAGAAATTTCGTCCAAGAGTTGGGCGTTATTCCTGAAGCTGTTGGTCCAGTCCCGGTGTACTGTGACAACACGGGTGCCGTTGCTCAGGCAAAGGAACCAAGGCCTCATCAAAGATCCAAACACGTACTGAGGAAATACCACATCATCCGGGAGATCGTGGAAAGAGAAGACATCACTGTCGAGAGAGTGACCTCTGCAGACAATATCGCTGATCCACTTACTAAGCCCTTGACAGGACCATTGTTTGACAAAAATCGCGAAGCAATGGGACTACATAGTATGACTAGTTGGCTTTAGGGCAAGTGGGAGATTGAAAGAGTGGGTGCCCGGTGAGCCAACTTGTGGCTAAGGGCTTTTATGACTCTATGTATAAACAATCTTTTGTTTAATATAATTTACACTTTTATAATGACATTTACTTTATCTTTTATCATATTATTATGTTGTGACATACTATAAGATTTTTAGATGAAGACCTTGAATATACTATAGTGTATGTAAGATGTGGTAGCACATAGGGATGGCTATCATGAAACACATCTTAAAGTCAGTGTATATTCTAAACAGTTCCTAGTCGATTGAGCCGTCCGTTAATAAGGATAAGGATCGCTCGAGATTGAGACTAGCGTTTGCGATGCCGAGTACCACGTTTAATTGGTATGGAACATAGAAATGTTCAAAGCATGCAAATGGATATTCATATGATGAATGATTGAACTACCCTATCCGGACTTTCCAAGTGGTTATCACTTATCGAGTGGATAAAGTCCGCGGTTTTGGTTGTACACCATTAGTCCTTACTACTTGAAACATCATTGAGACTCTATATGCTAGTACTATACTTTGACTCGTTTACCGACTCTATTGGGGTCATCAGGTGTCGGGATTGGGTACAGTTACGACACATATAGGAGTCGATGCTTTGTTGTCAAGGATTCACCACATACTTGCGAGTGTGGATATCCTATGCAATCTGAGGAGATATTAGTGTGACGAATCTCTGGCCAGAGTACATGATGTGTTTTAAGTTACTTGGTTTTCTAGTAGCACATGCGATGTCACTATTTGTTCTTCAAGATGTATTGCATAGTTATCGAATCTCGAACGACTCTCGATTTACCAATGGTTGTTGATTCGATCGGGATATATGGATGAAGGGACTGTACTGTACGCTAACCAAAATCTATTGGTTCTTGCAGGCACTATCAGTGATATCTAGGGAATCATGGGGCGATGTTGCTAGGCGCTCTTACCATGATTCGATGGGCAAGTCGGAAATTGTTGTTCCGAGTCACAAGGAGTTGTGAGCCCACGGCTAGCTGTATCCCTGAACCATTGAGGGTCACACAAGTAATGGATTTCTAATCCCCGTTGACATAATTAAATTTATAGAGTTAAATTTAGTGAATAAAGAAGTGGGACTTATTATTTAAAAGTAGAGGGAGTAAGATTTCCTAAAATGACATAGTGATGGACATTTTTGGAAACCATTGAATTCGGATTCAGAAAATTTATCTTGACTTTGAAAGATGCAGAAATGGTTTCTGTGCACATTGGTGAAATTGGTTTATCAATCTGAGTCATGATGAATTTTATATTAATTTCTGAACATGCGGGCTTTGCTTGTCAGGCTTGAACTTATGACTAATGGGCCCTAAGCTGTTAGTAGCCCACATTATAAATAAGTTATTGCAGTACAAAAATTAGACAACACAGGTCATAATTTCGAAAACCTAGAGAGCTCACTCTTAGGGTTTTTCGGCCGACCCCTCCCTCTCCCTCTCACAGTGTTCGAAAATTTAGTCTGTAAATTTTTGAATTTGCAGACTGATTTAACAGATAATATCTGTTCTATCTCTTCGTAGAAACTTCTGATAGACTTTCTAGTGCAGTCTATCAGAGGGATTAAATTTCTGTTCGTGGACCTGATTGAAGAATTGTTCGTTCATCAGTTCCTGGGATATACAACAAGAGCAGTTTAATCTGTTGGTGTCCATAATCTCGCTTCGAGATTTTAAGGTAAAATTTATATTGTTTAAATTTTATATTATCAATTTTAATCGTAGAAATTTGATACCCATATGGAATCGTTCCATAAAAATTTTTAAAACTTCCGCTGCACCGGGTATCACTTTCTTTTTCAATCCGGAGAACGACCGTGTTCCAACATGAAATGTGTGATTCATCAACTACATGGTCTTGCCAAGAGTTGGTGGATAGCGACGAAAAGAGCATTTGAAAACCGAGGTATAGTTATCACATGGTTTGTATTTAAAACTTCTTTCTATCAAGGATTCTTTCCTGTTTCTTATCACAAGGACAAAGGAGCATAGTTTGCAAGTTTGCAACAAGGGAAGCTAAATATCGAAGAATATGTTGCAAAGTTCACAAGCCTATTGAAATTCGCTCCACATATTGTTATAAGTGATGAAGCTCAGGCCGATCAGTTTATAAACGGATTGAATCCAGATTTTTTCACTCTAGTGAATGCTAGATGACCAAATAACTTTGCCAATGCACTGAATAGTGCAAAGGGTAGTAGTTGTAGTAAGAAGAGTTTCTTTAAAGGGAAAGGGAAATAGTTTAAACGTCCAGGTGGTAGTTCTTCTAGTTCAAGTGGATCAGATAGTCTAGAGCTGGACAAAAATCTGATGTGTATTGTACCAAATGTGGGGGTCGCCATACAAGTGAACAATGCAGAGGAGTTTTTGGTAGTTGCCACATTTGCAATCAAACTGGACATTTTGCACGAGTTTGCCCACAGCGTGGTTCTGGAAATGCATAGGGTACAGGATCGTCTAGACCAGTAGTATAGTCTGGGAGACAAGGATCCTCTGTTCATTCGTTTCAACCACAACCAGCATCACAAGGTAGAGCAGGAGGAGGAGATCAGACAGTGAATCAACCTCCAAGACAACAAGCTAGAGTGTTTGCACTAACTGAGGAGCAAGCACAAGTGGCACCTGATGATGTGATAGCATAACTACTCTATTTATGGTTATCCTGCTTATGTATTAGTTGATACGGGTGCTTCACACACATTTATTTCTTAACAATTTGTTGCATTGCATTCATTACCTGTCGAACCATTAACTGTTGTAATATCTATATCTTCACAGTTGGGAAAAGGTTTAGTATCTGTGAAGTCTGTCAAAAATTGTGTGCTACAGTATGAAGGTAATGAGATTGAGATGGATTGTATTGTGCTTGATTTATCTGATTTTGATTGTATTATCGGTATCGATGTGTTAACCAAGTACAGAGCTACAGTTGACTGTTTTCAGAAGATTGTAAGATTCAGACCTGACATGGCTGACGAGTGGAAATTCTATGGTAAGGGATCACGAGCCAAAATTCCTTTAGTATCTGTTCTTTCTATGACTGATTTATTGCAGAAAGGAGCGGAAGGATTCCTTATTTACGCAGTTTATATGATGAAAACTAGCCCGAAATTGGCTGATTTGCCAGTGGTTAGTGAATTCGCTGATGTCTTTCCTGACGAGATTCTAGGATTGCCTCCTTTTCGAGAGGTAGACTTGAGTATTGAATTGATGCCAGGTACGCAACCAATATCGAAAGCACCTTACCGTATGACACCAATTGAATTGAAAGAGAAACTTGAAGATCTTTTAGCCAAAGGATACATCAGATCGAGTGTCTCTCCTTGGGGCGCTCCGGTATTGTTTGTCAGAAATAAATACGGATCGATGAGATTATGTATTGACTACCAGCAATTGAATAAAGCAACGGTAAAGAATCGGTATCCTTTACCACGTATAGATGATTTATTTGATCAATTGCAGGGTTCGTCAGTATATTCAAAGATTGATTTGAGATCCGGCTATCATCAATTGAGGGTAAGAGATGAAGATGTATCAAAGACTACTTTTCGAACGAGGTATGGTCATTATGAGTTTATTGTTATGCCTTTTTGTTTGACCAATGCCCCGGAAGTATTTATGGGACTGATGAATAGAGTTTTTCAAAAATATCTCGATGACTTTGTGACTATATTTATCGATGATATTTTGATATACTCTAAGAATCTGTGTGATCATGTTGATCATTTGAAAACTGTGTTGAGAATTTTGCGAGAAGAGAATTGTATGCCAAGTTATCGAAATGTGAGTTTGGTTGCAGAAAGTTGTTTTCCTTGGTCATATTATTTCAGGTGACGGTATTTCTGTTAATCCGAGTAAAGTTTAAGTTGTGATCAGTTGGCCTAGACCAACGTCTGTGCCAAAAATTCAAAGTTTTATGGGCTTGGCTGGTTATTATCGTCGATTTATTATAGATTTCTCGAGTATTGCGAAGCCTATTACTCATATTACACAGAAAAATGCACCGTTTATTTGGTCTGAATCTTATGAAGCTAGTTTCCTTGAGTTGAAGAAGAGGTTGACTAGTGCGCCAGTCTTGAAAATCCCTTCAGGTACTGGTGATTTTGTTGTTTATTGTGATGCTTCTCATAGAGGTTTGGGATATGTTTTGATGCAGAAAGGACATGTTGTTGCTTATACCTCAAGACAATTGAAACCGCATGAAATCAGATATCCAATTCATGATCTTGAATTGGCAGCCATCGTATTTGCATTGAAGATTTGGCGACATTATCAGTATGGTGAGAAGTTTGAAATATTTTCTGATCATAAGAGTTTGAAATATCTGTTTTCACAATCTGAGCTGAACATGCGACAAAGAATATGGCTAGACTTATTGAAAGACTTCGATGGTGAAATCAAATAATATCCAGGGAAATCAAATGCAGCAACAGATGCTCTAAGTAAAAATGTATGTGCTTTATCCTTGTCTACTATATGTGTATCTAACTTGATTGAGGATTATTGTGTTTCTGGATATATATTTGAGACAGATATGAGGCCAATGAGAGTTTGTGCTATCAGTGCTGAGCCGGAGTTATTGATCAGAATCAAAGAAGCGCAAAGAAATGACTTAAGTGTTCAGATGTCGATTGAAATGATCAGATCAGGGCATCAATCCGAGTATAAGGTTAGTACTGATGATGTATTTTATGTGAATAACAGAATTGTTGTTCCAGATGTTTCTAATTTGAGACATGAAATAGTGAAGGAAGCTCACAGCAGTCGATTCAATGTTCATCCTAGAGGCAGAAAAATGTATAACGATTTGAAGAACCAGTATTGGTGGAAACAAATGAAGTCTGATGTGACTGAGTTTGTATCTAAATGTCTGAACTACCAATAGGTGAAGGCTGAGAGAAAGAAACCAGGTGGTCTATTGCTGTAAGTCCCGAGATTATTTGATTGAATCCAAACTTATTTAATTTTAATCCGACTATAATTAATTTGGAATATTTAAAGTTTTGATTTAAATTCTAATATTCTTAAATTATTTAGGATTGAAATTGAATTAAAAAGAGGGTCGATGACTGAATTGCAAATTATGAGGTTTCTAGGGGCTAAAGTTCAAATAAGCTAAATTTATCCAAATCTTAAAGGATTACTTGGCTTGTATACGTGTAATTATATGAAAGATATCAAATTCCATCAGATTCTGCAGCTGAAGAACCGGTAGCTTCTAATTCCAATTTCGTTATTTATCTTTAAATCCTCATATCCTTTGATCCGATAGTCCGATTTTAATTCCAAAAATAGCATTGCGATTCTCTTGAGATGAGCTTTGATTTGGTGTAAGTATTATCTTGCTTCCAGCATGTTTTGAAATCTGAATATTGAGGAAATCAGAAGTTGAGCGTGAATATGTGTTCTTGAGCTTTTATATCTTTTATATTCAAAATTGGATCAACGAACGCACATAATTTGTATGTCTTATGATATTTCAGTTATGTTTGAACCCTTGCACCTTAATATGTTGGGATTTTGATGATATCTTGCTTATATATGTTGAATTGAAGTATATTAGATTGATTTTGGTTTCGATATTGTTTCAGTTACCGATTTTCAATCGCTACGCCGCCGGTTCACGAATTTGATCGAGTTTGAATATCGAGTGTTGAGCTGAAGTTGATTGTATATCTTTCTGATATTTATGACTTATGATTACTTCATTTTCAGCATTGATAAGAAGTGACGACTCGAGATTGACGACTTTGAATCGAAGAAGAAGTTGAGCGAGGTTTGAAGCGATTATGAAATTGAATGAATCTTGAAGATTGAATTATAGAGATTGAATGATGACTTGAATAGTTTGATATGAATGTTTTGATGTTATGTTTCAGATTGGAAGCGTTCAAAACCGAGAAAATACGAAGGTATAAGACGACATCGCGAGTCAGTGATTTGAAACTCGAGAATGAAGCTTCTTGAGTTGTCCCGCCGAAATCACATACTTGTTTATTGTTTTGATTTTGTTATGATATTGTCGATCCATCTCAGGTAGTGGATCTTTGATTCGATATGATTATGAGATGATATGATATATGAATTGATTCTTGCCAGGGTTTGATGAATCTTATTTTCTAGTCAGATATGACTACGATAGATGGATATATCCATGTCAAAATCGGATACGAATCTTGATGGCAATGACGATATATGAATAAATTTTTACTTATGTATGCGTTTGATTACTCTATTCTTGAGATGAAATGTCTAGAGTTGATATGATTTACGTTAACGCATATATATGTTGATTATATTGATATTGTATTCTCACCGGAGTTTATCCGGTTGTTGCTTTGTTTTGTATGTGTGTATGGCAACAGAGGGGGCGGGCAGGAGCTGTTCAGAGACGACATTGATAGCTCGGGAGAGATTTTATCAAGTGTGGACTCGGGTTTTAGTTGAAATGGTGTACTTTAGATAGCATCAAACATGTTAGAATAAGTTATAACTTGAAGCACATGTTGGTACTTTGTGTAGCTTGTTCGTTTAACGCTTTCTGAACTATCCGTTTGATATAATAAATGCATGGATTTATGCTTGAGACTTAATACATGTATATATGCATGTTCTAGAATTGAAAAACCATGATTTGAATTGGTTTTGAATGGTTTAGAGTTGAGTTCTTAAACTTTGACAGCAAAAAGGAATTTCCAGAATTTTCGAGCAGATAGGCTCGCTCGATCGCATGAACTCGCAGGATCGAGCGCGGCCTGTGAAATTTCAAAACAAAACTTTGGGATTTTGTTGCTCGCTCAATCGCATGAACTCTTGTATCGAGCGCGTCCTGGAGTTTTCAAAAATAGGGAATCCCATAATTCGTACGCGCTCGATCGCATGAGTTGCTCCGATCGAGCGCGGGGCTGAGAATGTTAAAAAAGAAATTTTAATTCTTGGTTTTTTTTATTATTATTTAATGTATGATTAATTGTTAATTAATCGTTTAATGCCCTAAGAAGAGATTAGCAACCCGAGGTCCCCACAATAGGTGGTTTCAATGCTTAAGTTTCTCGAACTGAGAATAGATGAGCGGGGTAGATCGAGTCCTTCTGATTGGTATATTTAATGAATTGCATGTTTGCATGGTATATATCTTAATGTTTACATATTTTATTATCGCATGAGTATGTGATTAAATGGTAACAGTATGTCGTACAGTCTTCAGAGTTACATGGTATTTGAATACTTGAACTGAATAGCAGCATGTATTGATTGAGAGGTATGAATCAGAATTCGATCTCATGAAGACGCATGAAAATGCTACTCAGAGGGGGACTGAGACAGAATTGTGTTATAATATAATGATGAATTGTACACTAATTTGTTTGATTATCAGATATGACTCCCCGTCGAGTACCGAGTCCTTGACAGACATTGGCAGTGAATCAGCCAGAGCAGACTAATGCTGCACAAACAGGGCCACAGGTACAGTGACAACACCTAAATTAGGACAGGGTAGTACTTCTGCTGATACGATGAGTGCTACTACAACTTCCATGGAAACACTATTGAAACGATTTCAGTCCTTCAAACCGCCTACGTTACAAGAAACTGAGAATTATGTTAATTGCAAGAATTGGTTAGTGGATATCGAGCAGTTATTTGAATCCCTCGACTATACAGATGATCGACGTGTGAAACTTGTGATTCATCAACTACATGGTCTTGCCAAGAGTTGGTGGATAGCGACGAAAAGAGCGTTTTAAAACCAAGGTACAGTTATCACATGGTCTGTATTTAAAGCTGCTTTCTATCAACAATTCTTTGATGTTTCTTATCGCAAGGACAAAGGAGCAGAGTTTGCAAGTTTGCAACAAGGGCAGTTAAATATTGAAGAATATGTTGCAAAGTTCATAAGTTGCTAAAGTTTTCTCCACATATTGTTGTAAGTGATGAAGCTCAGGCCGATCAGTTTATAAACAGACTGAATCCAGATGTTTTTACATTGGTGAATGCTAGACGACCGAATAACTTTGCCAATTTTTTGAATCGGGCAAAGGGAGCTGAAGCTGGACTATTGAGGCAACGAGGAGCACAGTTTGTGCCATAGCTAGTGAGACAACCGCAAGATCAGCCACAAATTACACCACCACCTTGATTTGATGTTGGAGGTAGTAGCAGTGGTAAGAAGAATTTCTTTAAAGGAAAAAAGCAAACAATTTAAACGATCAGGTGGTAGTTCTTCTAGTTCAAGTGGATCTAGATAGTCTAGAGCTGGACAGAAATCTGATGTGTATCGTACCAAATGTGAGGGTCGCCATACCAGTGATCAGTGCAGAGGAGTTTTTGGTAGTTGCCACATTTGCAATCAAACTGGACATTTTGCACGAGTTTGCCCACAGCGTGGTTCTGGAAATGCACAGGGTACAGGATCGTCTAGACCAGTAGCACAGTCTGGAAGACAAGAATCCTCTATTCATTCATTTCAACCATAGCCAACATCAGAAGGTAGAGAAGGAGGAGGAGATCAGGCAGTGAATCAACCTCCTAGACAACAAGCCAGAGTCTTTGCATTGACTAAAGAACAGGCTCAGGCGGCACCTGATGATATGATAGAAGGTAACTGCTCTATTTATGGTTATCCTGCATATGTTTTAGTTGATACAGATACTTCACATACGTTTATTTTTGAGCAATTTGTTGCATTACATGAATTGTCTGTTGAACCCTTAGCTACTGTAGTGTATATATCTTCACCATTGGGAAAATGTATAGTATCTGTGAAGTCTGTCAAAAATTGTGTGCTACAGTATGAAGGTAATGAGATTGAGCTAGACTGTATTGTTATTGGTTTATCTGATTTTGATTGTATTATTGGTATCGATATGTTAACCAAGTACATAGCTACAATTGATTGTTTTCAGAAGATTGTAAGATTTAGACCTGACATGGCTGACGAGTGGAAATTCTATGGTAAGGGACACGAGCCAGAATTCCTTTAGTATCTGTTCTTTCTATGACTGATTTATTGTAGAAAGGAGCGGAAGGATTTCTTATTTATGCAGTTGATGTATTGAAAGCTAGCCCGAAATTGGCTGATTTGCCAGTGGTTAGTGAATTCGCTGATGTCTTTCCTGACTAGATTTCGGGATTGCCTCATTTTTTAGAGGTATAATTTAGTATTGAATTGATGTCAAGTACGCAACCAAAATCAAAAGCACCTTACCGTATGACACAAATTGAATTGAAAGAATTGAAAGAACAACTTGAAGATATTTTAGCCAAATGTTACATCAGACCGAGTGTCTCCCATTGGGGCACTCCAGTATTATTTGTCAGAAAGAAGGACGGATCGATGAGATTATGTATTGACTACCGGCAATTGAATAAAGCAACAGTAAAGAATCGATATCTTTTACCTCATATAGATGATTTATTTGATCAATTGCAGGGTTCGTCAGTATATTCAAAGATTGATTTGAGATCCGGATATCATCAATTGAGAGTAAGAGATGAAGATGTATCAAAGACTGCGTTTTGAACGAGGTATGATCATTATGAGTTTATCGTTATGCATTTTGGTTTGACCAATTCCCCCGCAGTATTTATGGGTTTGATGAATAGGGTAATTCAAAAATATCTCGATGATTTCGTGATTATATTTATTGATGATATTCTGATATACTTGAAGAATCTGTGTGAATATGTTGAACATTTGAGAACTATATTGAGAACTTTGCGAGAAGATAAATTGCATGTCAAGTTATCGAAATGTGAGTTTTGGTTGCAGAAAGTCATTTTTCTTGGTCATATTATATCAGGTGACGGTATTTCTGTTGATCCGAGCAAAGTTGAAGCTGTGATCAGTTGGCCTAGACCGACATCTGTGCTAGAAATCCAAAGTTTTATGGGCTTGGCTGGTTATTATCGTCGATTTATCAGAGATTTCTCGTCTATTGCGAAGCCTATTACTCAGCTTACACAGAAAAATGCATCGTTTGTTTGGTCTGAAGCTTGTGAAACTAGTCTCATTGAGTTGAAGAAGAGGTTGACTAGTGCGCCAGTTTTGACAATCCCATCAGGTACTGGTGATTTTGTTGTTTATTGTGATGCTTCTCATAGAGGTTTGGGATATGTTTTGATGCAAAAAGGACATGTTGTTGCTTATGCTTCTCGACAACTGAAACCACATGAAGTCATATATCCAATTCATGATCTTGAATTGGCAGCCATCGTATTTACATTGAAAATCTGGCGACATTATCTGTATGGTGAGAAGTTTGAAATATTTTTTGATTATAAGAGTTTGAAATATCTGTTTTCACAATGTGAGCTGAACATTAGACAGAGAAGATGACTCGATTTATTGAAGGATTTTGATTGTGAAATCAAATATTATCCAGGGAAGTCAAATGCAGCAGCGGATGCCCTAAGTAGAAAGGTATGTGCGTTATCCTTGTCTACTATAGGTGTATCTAATTTGATTGAAGATTGCTGTATTTTTGGATATATATTTGAGACAGATATGAGGTCAATGAAAGTTTGTGCTATCAGTGCTGAGCCGGAGTTATTGATCAGAATCAAGGAAGCACAGAAATCTGATTTGAATGTTCAGAAGTTGATTGAAATGGTCCGGTCAGGGCATAGATCCGAGTATCAGGTTAGTACTTATGATGTATTATATGTGAATAACCGACTTGTTGTTCCAAATGTTTCTGATTTGAAACAGCAGATACTGAAAGAAGCGCATAGCAGTAGATTCAGTGTTCACCCTGGAGGCAGAAAAATGTATAACGATTTGAAGAATCAATATTGGTGGAAACAAATAAAGTCTGATGTGACTGAGTTTGTATCCAAATGTCTGAACTGCCAACATATGAAGGCTGAGAGGAAGAAACCAGGTGGTTTACTGCAAAGTTTATCTATTCCAAATGGAAATGAGATCACATTTCTATGGATTTTGTAACGAAATTGCCACGTTCATCCCGAGGATGCGATGCTATTTGGGTGATCATTGACAGGTTGACGAAATCTGCATGTTTTATTCCATACCAAATGACTTATCATTATGATCAGATGACAGATTTATATGTTCGAGAAGTGGTACGATTGCATGGTGTGCCAAAGTCGATTGTATCTGATCGAGATCCGAGATTCACTTCGCACTTCTGGCATAGCCTACAGCAAGATCTAGGTACGCATTTACATTTGAGTATCGCTTATCATCCTCAAACTGACGGACAATCTGAACGAACTATTCATACTCTTGAGGATATGCTTAGAGCGGTGATACTTGATTTTAGTATTTCATGGCAAGATTCGATACCACTAGTGGAGTTATCTTATAACAACAGTTATCAGACTAGTATTGAGATGACTCCATTCGAAGCACTGTATGGGAAGAAATGTCGATCACCACTGTATTGGGATGATGTGTTAGAGGTACCTGAGTTGGGAACAGATATGATCAGACAGATGACTGATAAGGTAATGTTGATTCAGCAGAGAATGAGAACAGCGCAACATAAACAGTCTAGATATGCGAATATCAGACGTCGACCATTGTCTTTTGAACAGGGAGATAGAGTGTTCTTGAAGATTTCACAGTCAGGGGCACAGTCAGATTTGGCAAGCGAGGAAAGTTATCTCCACGATTTATTGGGCCATATGAGATACTCGAGAAGATAGGCAATCTTGTTTATCGACTCGCTCTTCCTACATCTTTATCTGGTATATACGATGTATTTTATGTCTCGATGCTTCTAAAATACCA
Source organism: Henckelia pumila (assembly GCF_033568475.1). NCBI lineage: Eukaryota > Viridiplantae > Streptophyta > Magnoliopsida > Lamiales > Gesneriaceae > Henckelia > Henckelia pumila. Next base: position 56,636,817 of record NC_133122.1, on the reverse strand, counting down.
ACCTGATGAATCTCATATCTTGCAACCTGATGAAGCTGAGTTAGATGAAACTCTTAGCTACTTTGAACAGCCGATTCAGATACTTGATAAGAAGGAAAAGAACCTCCGAAACAAAACCATTCCATTGGTGAAGATTCAGTGGAATCGGCATGGAGTTGAAGAAGCTACATGGGAATTCGAAGAAGACATGAGACAGAGATTTCCCTATCTATTCCACTGATGTGAGTTCTTATTCAGTTTTCTATTATTATTTATTCTTATGTGTATACAGACTGCATATCTAGATTGCTTATGAATTCGAGGACGAACTCATGTCTTAGTGGGGGAGAAATGTAAGGCCCGAGATTATTTGATTTAATCCGAACTTATTTAATTTTAATCCAAATATATTTAATTTGGGAATATTTAGAGTTTTGATTTAAATTCTAATATTATTTAATTATTTAGGATTTAAATTGAATTAAAAAGAGGGTCGAGGACTGAATTGCAAATTATGAGTTTTTAGGGGCTAAAGTGCAAATAAGATGAAATTATCCATTTCTTAAAGGATTACTCAGCTTGTATACATGTAATTATATGAAAGATATCAAATTCCATCAGATTCTGCAGTTGAAGAACCGATAGCTTCCAATTCCAATTCCGTTATTTATCTTTAAATCCTCGTATCTTTTGATCCGATTGTCCGATTTTAATTCCGGAAATAGCGTTGCGATTCTCTTGAGACGAGCTTCAATTTGGTGTAATTATTATCTTGTTTCCAACATGTTTTGAAATCTGAATATTGAGGAAATCATAAGTTGAGCATGAATATGTGTTCTTGAGCTTTTATATCTTTTATATTCAAAAACGGATCGACGAACGTACATCATTTGTATGTTTTATGATATTTCAGTTATGCTCGAACCCTTGCACCTTGATATGTTGGGATTGTGATGATATTTTGCTGATATATGTTGAATTGAAGTATATTAGATTGATTTTGGTTTCGATATTATTTCGGTTACCAATTTTCAATCGTTACGCCGTCGGTTCACGAATTTGATCAAGTTTGAATATCGAGTGTTGAGATGAAGTTGATTGTATATCTTTCTGATATTTATGACTTATGATTACTTCATTTTCAGCATCGATAATAAGTGACGACTCGAGATTGACGACTTTGAACCGAAGAAAAAGTTGAGAGAGGTTTGAAGCGATTATGAAATTGAATGAATCTTGAAGATTGAATTACAGAGATTGAATGATGACTTGAATAGTTTGATATGAATGTTTTGATGTTATGTTTTTGATTTGAAGCGTTCAAAACCGATAAAATATGAAGGTATAAGACGACATCGCGAGTCAGGGATTTGAAACTCGAGAATGAAGCTTCTTGAGTTGTCCCGCCGAAATCATATACTTGTTTATTGTTTCGATTTTGTTATGATGTTGTCGATTCATCTCAAGTAGTGGATCTTTGATTCGATATGATTATGAGATGATATGATATATGAATTTATTCTTTCCAAGGTTTGATGAACCTTATTTTCTAGTCAGATATGACTACGATAGATTGATATCCATGTCAAGATCGGATACGAATCTTGATGGCAATGACGATATATGAATCAATTTTGTACTTATGTATGCGTTTGATTACTCTATTCTTGAGATGAAATGTCTAGAGTTGATATGATTTACGTTAACGCATATATATGTTGATTATACTGAGATTGTATTTTCACCGGAGTTTATCCGACTGTTGATTTGTTTTGTATGTGTGGATGGAAGCAGAGGGGGGCAGGAGCTGGTCAGAGACGACATTGACAGCTCGGGAGAGAGTTTAGCAAGTGTGGACTCGGGTTTTAGTTGAAATGGTGTACTTTAGATAGCATCAAACTTGTTATAATAAGTTATAACTTGAAGCACATGTTTATACTTTGTGTAGCTTGTTCGTTTAACGATTTTGGAACTATCTGTTTGATATAATAAATACATGGATTTATGCTTGAGACTTGGTACATGTATATATGCATGTTCTAGAATTGAAAAACCATGATTTGAGTTGGTTTTGAATTGTTTAGAGTTGAGTTCTTAAACTTTGACAGCAAAAAGGAATTTCCAGAATTTTCGAGCAGATAGGCTCGCTCGATCGCATGAACTCGTATGATCGAGCGCGGCCTGTGAAATTTCAAAATAGAACTTTGGGATTTTGTTGCTCGCTCAATCGCATGAACTCGTAGGATCGAGCGCGACCTGGAGTTTTCAAAAACATGGAATCCCATAATTCGTACGCGCTCGATTGCATGAGTTGCTCCGATCGAGCGCGGGGCTGAGAATGTTAAAAAAAAATTTTATTTCTTGGTTTATTTATTATTTAATGTATGATTAATTTTTAATTAATCGTTTAATGCCCTAAGAAGAGATTAGCAACCGAGGTTCCCACAATTGTAGAGCTTATCGATTTCTGAATAGAAACGGGATCACATTTCTATGGACTTTGCTACGAAATTGCCACGTTCATCCCGATGATGCGATGCTATTTGGGTGATCATTGACAGGTTGACGAATTATGCATGTTTCATTCCATATCGAATGACATATCGTCATGATCAGATGGCAGATTTATATGTTCGAGAAGTGGTACGACTGCACGGTGTTCCAAAGTCGATTGTATCTGATCGAGATCCGAGATTCACTTCGCACTTTTGGCATAGCCTACAGCAAGCTCTAGGTACGCGTTTACATTTGAGTACTGCTTATCATCCTCAAACTGATGAACAATCTGAATGAACTATTCAGACTTTTGAGGATATGCTTAGAGCTGTAGTACTTGATTTTGGTATTACATGGCAAGATTCGATACCACTAATGAAGTTCTCTTATAACAACAGTTATCAGAGTAGTTGTAAGACCCGAGATTATTTAATTTTAATCTGAGTATATTTAATTTGAGAATTTTGGAGTTTGATTTTAAATTCTAATATTCTTAAATTATTTAGGATTGAAATTGAATTAAAATATTTCATAAGGATTGAATTGCAAAAAGTGAGGTTTTGAAGGGCCAAAATGCAATTTCTTGTAATAGTGGATGACACTTGTCTTGGTCCTAGCTTTGTACGTGTTTATCATCTCAATTTCATCAGAATTCTTCCTTCTTCAACAGCAAGAAACCGAGAGCTCTTTTCCTTGTCCAAATTTGATCTTCAATCTTTTGTATCTCAAGATCCGTCCATCCGAATAAAATTCTGAGCACGATTTTGGAATCCTTGCGACAAGAGCTTCGTTGTGATGTAAGTATCATGTTGATTCAGTATATTTCGAAAATATGTTGTTGGGAGGGCTTGGAATTTTATTATGGTTATGCGTTCTTGAGTTTGTATGCATTATTGTATCGAAGTCGGGCCGGAGAAAAGACATCGTTGGAAAGTGATATGAATTTCCAGCTCTTGTTCGAAAATTATGCTCTCTGATTTGGCTGGTTTATGATGCTATCTTGCTGATATATTATGTTTAAAAGCTGGTTAAGATGGTTAGACTTGTTGGTTGTGAGTTTTGGTTATCGGTTTTGTTACCGTTACGCCGTCGGTTTACGAAGTTGATAGATTTTGAATCCTTATGATTGAGCTGTGGTATAAATAGATTCTTGCTGATGTTATGTTCTTGAATACCATTTATTTCAGATTTAATCAAAGGACATCGACGTCGGGAGTTTTGGTTTCGAAACGGGAGAGATTTGATCAAAGTTGGTGAGCTTTAGACTTTGATACTTGAGTTTAGCTTGAGAAGATTTGTGATTGCAATTGTGTATTTTGTAGCTTGTGGATCTATCTCATTTCTTATCAATACTAAGGTATGATACAACGATGATCAAGTTGGGGATGTTCGTCGATACGAGTTCACTTTCTCGATTCCCTTAAATCACACATTACTTGGCTTTGTATATTTACATCTTTGATTATGCATTGTTGGAGTGTTATAGCATGATTGTAGAGTTTAACATTCCTTCACGCTTTGCCACAATATCGTCGATGAGTTATAAACTTCGATATCAAATATCAATGACGAGCTTGTAGCATTGATATCTTGACTTCGGTTATAGAATCAGTGATGAGCTTGAGCCTGATGATGAGTGGTGCGTTCTAGCATCTAAACCGTGTCGTTCACTAGGCTTGGAACTCTTATTGTATAGCTAATCGTCTTGTAATTTCTATTGTCTTTTCTATTGAAATGCATGAAACTTGTTAGCTATGTTTCAATATGTGTTTCCGTTGTTTCATACTAAGTTTTATACTTACCGGTGTATCCGCCTGTTGTTTTGTTTTGTGTGTGCATTGCAACAGAAGATGCAGGGCCGAGTCGTAGGAGGTCTTGAGCAATTTGAAGTTTAGAGAAGTGGCGTTCCGGGTTAAGAATGTAAAAGTGCTACCAAGAACTTGATTTTGTTTAGTACTTAAAACTTTTGAACATATAGATATGTATGTTTGTCAAGAACAAGAGAATGTAAGATTTTGTGGGTTGTATTTTAAGTTCCATGTTTGTTTGCTTGATTAGCTCATGGTTATGCATGATTTTGTTTAGATTTTTAAGCATGAATCATGTTTGAAATGTTAGATGGTGTTTGAGTTTCAAAACAGGGGCAAAACCTTTATTTTTCAGCTGTTTTGGAGTGGTAACCGAGGCCTAGGTGCGCCCGCCCAGCCAGGAGGCGCGGCCGCGCCTAACCAAGGCACCTTGAGTGCCTTGGCCCGAGCCTTAGGTGCGCCCGCGCCTAAGGAGGCGCGCCCGCGCGTCAACCCGGTATTAAAAAAAAAAACTTTTGATCTTTTTGCGACATGTGTTTTGCGTCGCCAAATGTCCGGTATTGCAGATTAACTATTTTTAATTATTAATCGCCCTATAAGATTTGATTAGCACCCGAGGTCTCTACATTGTTTGGTATCAGAGCTTAAGTATCTTGAGTCGACATTAGAAGCTGAGCGGGGTAGATGGAGTCGCATAAATTCCTTATGCATGAGATTAATGCATGGTTTGTTGGTGTGAATTTGATGCGAGCATGTTCTTCTCTTTACTGTTTATGCTAGCATGTTTAGTTATTGCAAGGATGTGGTTATATGAATTACTTGCTAAACATGTAATATCAAGTCTTGTGTGATGGGAACAAGACATGCTCATGAGATTAAAGAGTATGAGATATTAGAACTGAGATATGATGTTGATATGTGCTGAATTGTTGTCTACTCTCAGTGATCATCTATGCCTCCTCGATCTTTACCTCTTCGCAGTGGTCGTATTAATCCACAGACACAACCGACTGAGCAAGTACCTCTGAATAAACAAGTTCCTCCTCCAATCATTCCTAATATTCCACCAGTACATATGACTGAGCAAGGAAGTACTACTGTTACTCCAATGGATACTATTGCTAATCCGATGGAGGTGATGTTGAAGCGATTTCAGTCATTCAAACCACCTAGTCTGCATGGTACTGAGGATTCCGTAGCATGTGAAAGTTGGCTTGATGATATCGAGCAACTGTTTGAATCCATTGATTATACTGATGATCGAAGAGTTAGATTAGTTATCCATCAGTTGCATGACGTGGCAAAAAGTTGGTGGATTATGACTAAGAAAGCGTTGGAAAATCGAGGTACTGTTATTACCTGAAATGTGTTTAAAGCTGTTTTTCAAACGTTTCTTTCCTCAGTCATACAGAAAAGACAAGGGAGCGGAGTTTTCTAATTTGCAACAGGGTAATATGTGCATTGAAGATTATGTTGCGAAGTTTTCTACTTTACTCCGTTTTGCACCTCATATTGCGGATAATGAGGAAGCGAAGGCCGATCAATTCATCAACGGTCTTAATCCTGATGTCTTTACCTTGGTCAATGCGGGGCGACCTAATAATTTTGCTGATGCTCTTGATAAAGCCAAGGGTGCTGAAGCTGGTATCTTTAGACAGAAAGAGATTTCGTTCAAGCGTCAACCATCTCCACAGCCACAGCCACCACCAATACAACCTCAAGCATCCTTTCCTCAACAGCAAAGCAGGTATGAAGGAGGTGGCAGCAGTAGCAACAAAAGAGATCGGTTTAGGCCCAAAGGTAAACAGTTCAAGAAGATAGGAAGTAGTTCCTCTAGTTCTAGTGGTTCAAAGCCATATGGATCAAGTCACGGTTCAGGGTCTACAGGTTGGTTTTGTAGCAAGTGTGGGGGAAGACATTCTAGTGATGCTTGCAAAGGAGTTTCTGGAACTTGTAATCTCTGCAACCGGCCTGGACATTATGCTAGAGTGTGTCCTACACGTGGACCATGGCAAAGAGCAACTCAAGCTGACAGACAAGCTCCTGCTGTGCATTCCTTCCAATCTTCAGGTAGACCAGCTCAGAGTAGACAGGGAGAAAGTCAGAGTGTAGCCCAACCTTCACGACAGCCAGCTAGAGTTTTTTCATTGACAGAAGATCAGGCACAGGCAACACCGGACAATGTGATTGCAGGTAATTGTGTTCTCTCTGGTTATCCTGCTTATGTGTTGATTGACACTGGAGCATCACATACTTTTATAGCTGAAAAATTTGTTACATTGCATGCTTTGCTTGTTGAGCATTTGTCTTCTGTATTTGCTATCTCATCGCCCATGGGAAAAGATAAGACATCTGCAAGTATAGTCAGGGGTTGTGAGTTACAGTTTGAAAGTAATGCAATTGAGCTTGATTGCATAGTACTTGGTATGTCTGATTTTGATTGTATTATTGGCATCGATACACTAACCAAGTACAGGGCCACAGTTGACTGTTTTCATAAGATTGTCAGATTTAGACCAGACATGACAGATGATTGGAAATTCTTCGGTAAGGGTTCTCGTGCTAAGATTCCTTTGATTTCTAGCTTATCTATGGAACAGTTATTGCAGACTGGTGCTGAAGGATTTCTAGTTTATGCATTGGATGTGTTGAAAGTTAATCCTGTATTGGCGGATATTCCTGTTGTATGTGAGTTTGCAGATATTTTTCCGGATGAAATACCGGGATTGCCTCCAATGCATGAGATTGATTTCAGTATTGAGTTGGTACCAGGTACTTTGCCTATCTCTAAAGCTCCTTATAGGATGGCACCACTTGAACTGAAAGAGTTGAAAGATCAACTTGAAGATTTGCTGAAAAAAGGTTACATTAGGCCAAGTGTGTCACCTTGGGGTGCTCCAGTTTTGTTTGTAAGGAAAAAGGACGGGTCGATGAGATTATGTATCGACTATCGCCAATTAAATCAGGTCACGGTAAAGAATAGATATCCATTACCTCGAATAGATGACTTGTTTGATCAATTACAGGGTTCTTCCGTTTATTCAAAGATCGATTTGAGGTCTGGTTATCACCAGTTGAGGGTCAGAGAATCAGATGTGTCTAAAACTGCTTTTCGAACGAGGTATGGCCATTATGAGTTTATAATAATGCCATTTGGTTTAACAAATGCTCCTGCTGTCTTTATGGGTTTAATGAATAGAATATTTAAGAAGTACTTAGACGAGTTTGTTATCATTTTATTGATGATATTCTGATATATTCTAAAAACAAGACTGAGCATGCAGAGCATTTGAAGATTGTTTTGCAGATTTTGAGAACTGAGAACTTGTATGCTAAGCTGTCCAAATGTGAGTTTTGGTTGGACAGAGTTATTTTTCTTGGCCATGTTATTTCAAGAGACGGTATATCAGTTGATCCTAGCAAGGTAGAGGCAGTTATTAACTGGCCTAGACCTACGTCCGTACCCGAGATTCGTAGTTTCATGGGTTTAGCCGGGTATTATCGTCGATTTAATGCAGGATTTTCTAGCATTGCTAAGCCGATTACCCAGTTAACATAGAAGAATACTCCGTTTGTTTGGACACATGAATGTGAAGCTAGTTTTGTGGAATTGAAGAAACGATTGACTAGTGCACCTGTATTATCTATTTCATCAGGTACAGGTGGTTTTACTGTTTATTCTGACGCTTCTCACAAGGGTTTAGGTTGTATTTTGATGCAGCGAGGTCATGTGATAGCATATGCTTCCAGGCAATTGAAACCTCATGAGATCAAATATCCAGTACATGATCTTGAGCTTGCAGCTATTGTCTTTGCATTAAAGATTTGACGTCATTATTTATATGGTGAGACTTTTGAGATATTCTCTGATCATAAAAGCTTGAAGTATCTGTTTTCTCAAGTTGAGTTAAATATGAGACAAAGACGTTGGTTAGACTTGCTGAAAGATTTTGACTGTGAAATTAAGTATTATCCAGGGAAGTCTAATGAAGCGGCTGATGCACTGAGTAGGAAGGTATGTGATTTATCTTTATCTACTATGCGTGCCTCTAAGTTGATTGAAGATTGCTGTGTTTCTGGTCTGGATTTTGAGACAGATATACAACCTGCACTGGTTTATGCAATCACACCTGAGCCAGAGTTGTTTGTTCGAATTAAAGAAGCTCAGAAAACTGATCAAAACATTCAGAATCCGATTGAAAGAGTTAGAACTGGACATGAGTCAGAGTTTCAGGTTAGTATGGATGGAATATTGTTTGTTAATCGACGTATTGTGGTACCTGATATTGCATAATTGAGACAAAAAATTCTGAATGAAGCTCATTGCAGTAAGTTTAGTATCCATCCAGGGGGCAGAAAAATGTATAATGATCTGAAACAACAGTTTTGGTGGAAAAGAATGAAAGTTGATGTGACAAAGTTTGTATCTAGATGTTTAAACTGTCAACAGATAAAGGTTGAAAGAAAACGACCAAGTGGTTTACTGCACAGTTTAGCAGTTCCTGAATGGAAATGAGATCATATCACTGAAAGAGTGGGTGCCTGGTTAGCCAACTTGTGGCTAAGGGCTTTTATGACTCTATGTAAAAATAATCTTTGTTTAATATAATTTACATTCATTAATGGCATTTTATTTGTCTTTCTTCAAATTGTTATATTGTGATATACTATTGTTATTTTGATAAAGACCTTGAATATACTATAGTGTAAGTAAGATGAGATAGTGAATAAAGAAAGATCACTATTATGAAACACATCTTATAGTCACTGTATATTCTAAACAGTTCCTAGTAAATTGAGCCGTCCGTTAATAAGGATAAGGATCGCTCGAGATAGAGACTAGCATTTGTGATGCCAAGTACCACGTTTCATTGGTAATGAACATGGAGATGTTCAAAGCATGCAAATGGATATTCATATGATGAATGATCGAACTACCCTATTCGGACTTTCCAAGTGGTTATTATTATTTGAGTGAATAAGTCCGCGGTTTTGGTTGTACACCATTAGTCCTTACTACTTGAAACATCATTGAGACTCTATATGCTAGTACTGTACTTTGACTCGTTTACCGACTCTATTGGGGTCATCAGGTGTCGGGATTGGGTATAGTTATGATACATATAAGAGTCGATGCTTTGTTGTCAAGGATTCACCACATACTTGCGAGTATGAATATCCTATGCAATCTGAGGAGATATTAGTGTGACGAATCTCCCAGAGTACATGATGTGTTTTAGGTTACTCGGTTTTCCTAGTAACACATGCGATGTCACTATTTGATCTCCAAGATGTAATGCATAGTTATTGAATCTCAAACGACTCTCGATGCACCAATGGTTGTTGATTCGATCGGGATATTTTTGAAAGAGTGGGTGCCCGGTGAGCCAACTTGTGGCTAAGGGCTTTGATGACTCTTTGTATAAACAATCTTTTGTTTAATATAATTTACACTTTTATTAATGGCAATGACTTTATCTTTCTTCATATTGTTATATTGTGATATACTATTGTTGTTTTGATAAAGACCTTGAATATATTATAGTGTATGTAAGATGTGGTAGTACATGGGGATGTCTATCATGAAACACATCTTATAGTCACTGTATATTCTAAATGGTTCCTAGTCGATTGAGCCGTCCGTTAATAAGGATAAGGATCGCTCGAGATTGAGACTAGCATTTGCGATGCCGAGTACCACGTTTCATTGGTATGGAACATAGAGATGTTCAAAGCATGCAAATGGATATTCATACGATGAATGATCGAACTACCCTATCCGGACTTTCCAAGTGGTTATCACTTATCGAGTGGATAAAGTCCGCGGTTTTGGTTGTACACCATTAGTCCTTACTACTTGAAACATCATCGAGACTCTATATCCTAGTACTGTGCTTTGACTCGTTTACCGACTCTATTGGGGTCATCAGGTGTCGGGATTGGGTACAGTTACAACACATATAGGAGTCGATGCTTTGTTGTCAAGGATTCACCACATACTTGCGAGTGCGGATATCCTATGCAATCTGAGGAGATATTAGTGTGACGAATCTCTGGCCAGAGTACATGATGTGTTTTAAGAAATGGTTTCTTAGTAACACATGCGATGTCACTATTTGATCTTCAAGATGCATTGCATAGTTATCGAATCTCGAACGACTCTTGATTTACCAATGGTTGTTGATTCGATCGGGATATATGGATGAAGGGACCGTACTGTACGCTAACCAAAATCTATTGGTTCTTGCAGGCACTATCAGTGATACCTAGGGAGTCATGGGGCGATGTTGCTAGGCGCTCTTACCATGATTCGATGGGCAAGTCGGAAATTGTTGTTCCGAGTCACAAGGAGTTGTGAGCCCACGGCTAGCTGTATCCCTAAACCATTGAGGGTCACACAGAGTAATGGATTTTTAATCCCCGTTGAGATAGTTAAATTTAAAGAGTTAAATTTAATGAACAAAGAAGTGGGACTTCTTATTTTTCAGAAAAATTTATCTTGACTTTAAAAAATGCAGAAATGGTTTCTGTGCACATTGGTGAAATTGGTTTATCAATCTGAGTCACGATGAATTTTATATTAATTTCTGAACATGCGGGCTTTGCTTGTCAGGCTTGAACTTATGACTAATGGGCCCTAAGCTGTTAGCAGCCCACATTATAAATAAGTTATTGCAGTACAGAAATTACACAACAGAGGTCACAAAATATTTTTGAAAACCCTAGCTGTTTTTACACAGTGGCCGCCGCCCCCTCCCTCTCTCTGTCGAAAATTCCAGCCTGTGAATTTTGAATTTGCAGTCTGGTTTAACGGATCAAATTCGTTAATTCTCTTCGTAGAAACTTCTGATAGATTTTCTAGTGCAATCTATCAGAGGGATTAAATCTCTGTTCGTGGACCTGATTGAAGAACAGTTCGTTCATCAGTTCGAGGAATATACAACAAGAGCAGAGTAATCTGTTGGTGTCCATAATCTCGATTCGAGATTGGAGGTAAAAATTTATAATTGTTATTTAATTTTTACACACACAATTTAATCGTAAAGTTTTGATACCCATTATGGAATCGTTCCATATAAAATTTTTAAACTTCCGCTGCACCGGGTATCAATTCTGATTGATCTGATCGCCGTTCTCCTACAATTTGGATGATACTGATTCTTGAAGGCACTATTAGTGATACCTAGGGAATCATGGGGCGATGTTTCTAGGCGCTCTTACCATGATTTGATGGATAAGACGGAAATTGTTGTTCCGAGTCACAAGGAGTTGTGAGCCCATGGCTAGCTGTATCCCTGAACCATTGAGGGTCACACAAGTAATGGATTACTAAACCCCGTTGAGATAGTTAAATTTAAAGAGTTATATTTAATGAAAGAGAAGTTGGACTTCTTAACTGAAAGGGAGTGGAATTTTCTAAAATGACATAAGGATGGGCATTTTTGGAAATCACTGAATTCGGATTCAGAAAAATTATCTTGACTTTAAAAGATGTAGAAATTGTTTCTGTGCACATTGGTAAAATCGGTTTATCAATCGGAGTCATGATGAATTTTATATTAATTTCTATAATAAAAGGCTTGGCTTGTTGGACTTAAGTTATAGATTGTGAACCCTAAGGAGTTAGAGTCCTAATACAATTATAACTTAATCTAGTCTAGAAATTATCTATAAATACATGTGTAGTGTTCGAAAATCATAGGCTTTAAGTCTTGCAATTTTTGAATTACACACATATATTTTCAAGAGGATTTTTCGAAAATCCTCTACTCCTTTTTGAGATAATTCAGTCTGTAATTTTTGTGAAAAATTACATTCTGAATTGACAGATCAAATCTGTTTATTCTCTTCGATAAACATCTGATTGATTTTTAGTGCAATCAATCAGATGGTTTTAGTTTTATATTCGTGGACTTAATTCCGGAGGTTGATCGTGATAGTCATCAGTTCCCGGGATTTACAAGAAGAGCAGATTAAATTCTGTAGGAGTCCATAATCAAGCCTTTGCTTGAATAGGTAAAAATATTTAATTGAATTTATATTTTTACTTGCTAGATTTTAATTGTTAGGATTTGATACCCACGATATGGAATCGTTCCATATCGAAAAATAAAATTTTTAAACTTTCGCTGCTCCGGGTATCACATCCGTGTGATCAGAGAACGCCTGTTCCAACAGTGGTATCAGAGCCAGGTCGTACTTTGATCAAACGATTAAAATTAATCGATTGTACAAAATTTTTAGCCTCGGTTTTTTTAAACAAAACGAAAAATTTTAAAATTAAATTTGAACAGGTCAACGGGGCAGCGATCGCTGCCCAAAGGGCAGCATGATCGCTGCTGCCCTTTTGTTGCTGCCCTACACCCCCCACGTGGGGGCTGCCCGGGAACGTCCCGGGCAGCCCGGAAAATTAATTTTTTTTATTTTTTCCAGAATTTTAAATTTTTGAAATTTTAGTTTTTGGTCCGATCGAAAATTATTTTTGATTGGTCCGCGAGGCATCGGATCAAATTGTTTGAGTCCGAAAATTTTAAAATTGATTTTTGGATAAATTTGAATTTTTGGAAAATTTATAAATTTTATCCGTTAAATTAGATTTTATAAATTAATTATTTTGGTACAATTGATGATAAGATATGATCTTATGAAAGGATGAGATAAAATTTGATTTTATATTTTTAATTATGATGTCATTGCATGTTATCCAATTATTTAATTATTGAATTAATTATTGGATAAAAGGATGATTGATTGCCATGACCAATTTTGTAGGTGTATGTTAGGTTATTTACATTTGTTTTTATTGTTGGGTTTTATTAATGGGCTTGGTTTATGGCCCAATTTGAATTGTCATTTGTAATAAAAAGTGGGCATGGTTTATGTCCCGTTCCCACCCTTAAATATGTATCCCCTACTTGTCATCGAAATTTATTGTAAATTCATTAGACTTAGTGGGAGATAAAGATTTGAAGGCAAAGGTGGGCCCACCAGACAATAAAGACCGAAGAAATGTAAATTGGAAGCTCAATGTAATAGGATTGCATTGCATACTTGCATATCACCTAGGATTGGACTTAGACTCGTAATTGGCAACCACGGGTCGATTAGTATTGGAGTCGATCATCCTAAATATAATATATGATATTATTGTTGTATGCATGTTTAGACTAAATTGTATGAATCCCGCAAGCATACAAACATTAAAATGATGAGACAATTTTTTGAAAATTTAAAATCCCTCATTTTAAATATGATTTAAAATTGATATCAAGATTAACAAAAGAGAATTTAAATATTGTTTAAATGTTCCTACCTTCCATCAACGATCAATGTATGAGATGCTACCCGCGGGCACGGTCCGGCTCATATTATTGGGGGGGCCCGTTCGTCGGAAAGCTATACATTGGATCGACACATGTTGTAAGTTGGGTAGAACTCCCATGGGATTGGCTCATATTATTGGGGATCCACATGGCGAACGTCCATCACAACTTAATATTGATGGGTTATCTTGACATATCACAATAAACGGCGTCATATTATTGGGCTCTTATTGGACATGAGGTAAAAACATGGGGATTGCTTTGGAAGCAATTGGGCTCTACCTTTTGAAAATTATGGTTGGCTGATATTATTCTGGACTGTGATTTGTCAATTGGACTCCATGTTCCCACTAAAGAAAATAGTTTCTCGTTTTCACTAGAGGTTAGTGAAAATCGTTAAAATAGTGGGAGTAAAATTGTAAAATAAATTTCGCCATATTTTATGTCTTAGTAAATTAATTAAACAATCATCGATTATTGTCTGTTTCATCTAAGTATATCATTATGATGAATCTTCGTAATCCACAAGTTTCAATTCTCGAACAAAACAAACTTTCTGGCGCAAACTATATGGAATGGTTCCATAAGTTAAGATTGTCCTGAGCTCGGAAAAGATTTTCTAAGTGTTAGAAAAGGCTCCTCCGAAAACAGCCCCGGCTGATGTAACTTCGGAAAGGTTGGCCGAACTAGAGAAATGGTAGGACCATGATCTCAAGGCCAAATATTACATGCAAAGATGGACAAGTCTAAATAAGTTTGCCATCACTGCAAGAAACCCGGTTACTGGAAGCGCAACTACAAAGAATGTATATCGAGTAGTTACGAACTACAAAGGATATATTTTATAAATGTTTCACTTAATATTATTTCTTGGGTATTGGATACCAGATGTAGATCTCACATTTGCAATGAGTTGCAGATGATGAAAAGAAGTCGTAAGCTTAGGATGGGTGAGACCCAGTTAAGGCTCGGGAATGGTTCAAGAGTTGAATTCAAAAGCTATGGGAAACATTTGTTTAATTTTGCAAAAACAATTTTAAGCTATATTTTGAGATAGATGTAAAGATCAAGAAATTTACATGCATGCAATTTCAAAAGCAATTACACCAAGAGTTATGTAAGATTAATTATCTCAATTAATGTTGGCATTAACTCAAGAAGTTGGAAAGCCAAAGGACAAACCATGAAACTCCCATCATCAATTATCATTATGGACATGATTAAGGACTTTGATGACCATTAAGAGTGTCCTTTCACCTTCTACTAAACCTCACCTATAAATAGAGCTCAAGGTTGAAGGAATTAGATACACCAAACCCAAGCTTTGCTCTCTCCATATCTCACAAAATTTAGTATCTATAGTGGTCGAGACTCTGCCTAATTTTCGAATCTGGAGTAGCTTGTGTTCAAAACAAGTAGTCGAGCAAGAGTGCGGTTGAAAATCCTGATCGAGGTGTCATCCAATTTCGAGTTAGAGTTCTGACCAAAGATCCAATATACTTCAATTTTTGTGGGAATCAGGTAAGTGGGTTTTTGTTTCTTTAAGCCATCTTTGTTTCAATTCGATGGAAATCATTGAGTCTTGTTTCTATTGGACTCTTTTTGTTAATTTTGATTCTCTAAGCATTATTCTAAGAAACCATCGAAATCTTTGTTTGGGCTTATTCTTGTTTGAAATCACCAAGTATCCGTTTCAAGTTTTGATCGTACACTGTTTGTTTATGTCCTTTGATTCCGTATATGTTTCGTTCCACATGAATCCTTTGTTATGCTTCATTTTGAAGTACCTTATGATTCGTTATGCATTCCTTTGCTAAGCCTTTGTTCAGATCCATTCTGTCCTTTTCGTTCCAATTGATACCCATGTGATATGTTCGTTTGTGATGATTCTGATTTGAATAATGGCGCATTGGGAAAAGCCTGTGAGGGAAAAGGCCCCAGAGGGAGCCCATGCGTGGGAAAAGGCCCCAGAGGGAGCCCAAAACCAGTAAAAGCCCATGGTCATTATGATAAGATATGAATAAATATATTTTTAAAAGAATGATGTTCCTGTTTTGAAAACTCGATCGTACATTCCTCGTTTCATGTCCTTTGATTTCGTTTCATGTTTCTTTCTGTACGATTCCTCTGTTATGCAATGAGATCTTGAAATGCACTGTTAGGATTCAAATTAAGAAATGGTAAGGAAATTCCGAAAACATGATATGATAAGGCCCTGATGCGGTGGGTTATAATAACCGTTTAAGGCCTCGTCCCCTTAGAGGAGTAACAATTAGGGACTGATCAGTAGCCAGGATTAACGAGATGAATAACAGTGCCATGTATAAGTTATGATTCGGTTATGATATGTCTTGATTCTTTGTTTCGTATTCTGTTTGTCTCCTGTCTTGACTCCTATTGAATTTGTATCATGTATATATATTCGATATTTGTGTGTACGATTGGCCCCACTTGCTGAGTGTTTCCCAAAACACTCACCCTTTTACTCTCCCTCCCTAGATAAGAATGAAGATGAGTTAGATGACGAAGAACAAAATATGTTATGGGGTTGGTGATGACGGATCAGTTCAAGTTGAAGAAATATTTTTACTTTAAATTTCAGTTTCGCTTCCGCATTGTCGCACTTGTGTTTTTCTATGTAAAAACAGTTATAGTTTATGAAATAGACTGGTTTTTGGCAAGATTTGTACTACGAGGCTTGTTGTTTCAATGTTAAATTGTTAAACAACGCTGATGTCAACTAGGCCCGGTTCCGGGGCGTGACAATAGATGTTTTTATTTGTACCAAGATTTCATTAAAATATTATTTCTTTTTCTATTCTTGATAGAGAAGATATTTCTTGAAAATTTGCGAATGAGATTTGCAATATTTACAAGAATAAATGTTTGATTTGAAATGGACAATTTAAAACGATCTATATAACTTAAAATTAAAAGACGTTCCAGTTGATTATGTTGATAAACCGGTAACAACAAATAAAAGGAAAAACGATAGTCAAAACCCGGCAAACCTTTGGCATGCTAGGCTAGGTCATATTTTCTCAAGGAGAATAAACAAGTTAGTAGGAGAGGACATGTTTGATATGTCTGATATTAACTCTCTACCTACTTGTGAGTCCTGCCTAAAAGGAAAAATGACTAAATCTCCTTTCAAAGAGAAGCCTGAGCGTAGTCAAAGTCTGTTGGATTTGATCCATACAGATGTTTGCGGACCATTTAGTATCGGTACTAAATTTGGTCACACCTACTTCATTACCTTTACTGATGATTATTCTAGGTATGAGTATTTATATTTGATGAAATATAAGTCTGAAGCATTTGAAAAGTTCAAAGAATTCAAGGCTGAAGTAGAAAACAAGCTAGGTAAAAGTATTAAAGAACTTTGATCGGATCGAGGTGGTGAATACTTAAGTACCGAGTTTTTGGACTATCTAAAAGAGAATGAGATTCTCTCTCAGTGGACTCCTCCTATGACACCTCAGCTGAATGGTGTTTCGGAGCGTCGCAATCGAACTTTGTTGGACATGGTTCGATCCATGATGCGCTTCACTGAGCTCCCACCATCGTTTTGGGGCTACGCACTTGAAACGACGGTATTGTTGTTAAAAAAAGTCCACACTAAAGTAGTAGATAAAACTCCATACGAGTTATGGAATGGCAGAGCTCCTAAGTATTCGTACTTGAGGATTTGGGGATGTCCTGCTTACGTGAAGCGGACAGTGGGAGATAAGTTGGATAGTCGATTTACCTTATGTTATTTTGTAGGATATCCAAAGAATTCAATCGAATATTATTTCTATCATCCTACTGAAACAAAAGTATTTGTTTCGAGGAATGCCACCTTCATGGAGAAGGAGTTTTTATTAGATAAGAAAGGCAAGATGATGGAACTCGAAGAAATTCGAAAAGAACCTGAGATACAAAATAACGATCCCACACCTCAAGAACCTTCAGTGGAAACGCCTACATCTAGGAGATCCGAGAGGACTTCTAGACCTCCTATTCGATATGGCCTTCTTCTTGAAGGGGATCAAAGTGAACCCGACATTGGATGTGATCCAAGAAACTTCAAGGAAGCAATTTCTGATGCGGATTCGGATTTATGGCTTGATGCTATGCAGTCGGAAATAGACTCGATGCATACAAACCAAGTTTGGTCTTTAGTAGATCCTCCCGATGGAATTGTTCCAATAGGGTGTAAATGGATCTACAAGAGAAAACTTGAGCCTGATGGAAAGGTACTAACCTACAAGGCACGATTGGTAGCAAAAGGTTATACTCAAAGACAAGGAGTTGACTATGATGAAACCTTTTCACCAGTCGCAATGTTCAAGTCCATAAGAATCCTTATTGTCATAGCAGCATGGTATGACTATGAGATATGACAAATGGATGTGAAGACTGCATTTTTTAATGGAAACATTAAGGAAGAAATCTATATGATGCAGCCCGAGAGATTCACATCCATGGGAAGCGAGCATAAGGTATGCAAGCTTCAGAGATCAATTTATGGTCTCAAACAAGCATCAAGAAGTTGGAACCAGAAATTTGATGAAACAATAAAGGACTTTGGTTTCATCAAAAACCCGGAGGAACCGTGCGTGTACAAGAAAGTAGTTAAGGATGCGGTGACGTTTTTAGTGCTTTATGTTGATGACATCCTACTCGTTGGGAATGACGTAGGGATGTTGCAGTCAACAAAGATATGGTTATCAGGTAGATTCTCGATGAAGGATTTGGGTGAGGCCTTCTATATTCTAGGGATACAGATCTATAGAGATAGATCTAAGAGAATGATAGGACTCACTCAAGCAATCTACATCGATACCATATTGAAAAGGTTTTCTATGGATGAGTCCAAGAGAGGACATCTACCTATGTGTCATGGAGTTTCTCTATCCAAGTCTATGTGTCCCAAGACTGACGAAGAGATAGAGAAAATGACACACATAACATATGCGTCAGCCATAGGTAGTATTATGTATGGGATGATATCTACCAGACCAGATGTAGCCTTTGCTCTAAGTGTCACGAGCAGATATCAGGCCAACCTCGGTCAAATGCATTGAAAAGCCGTGAAGGATATTCTTAAGTACTTGAGAAGGACTAAGAATATATTCATGGTTTATGGAGGAAGAGAATTGAAATTGGAAGGCTATACCGACTCTGGCTTCCAAAGCGACGTGGATGACTCGAAGTCAACCTCTGGATTTGTATTCATGCTCAATGGCGGTGCTGTCTCTTGGAAGAGTTCCAAGCAGGACACCACAGCGGATTCCACCACTGAGGCAGAATACATTGCAGCATCAGCTGCTGCTAAAGAGGCCGTTTGGATGAGGAATTTCGTCCAAGAGTTGGGCATAATTCCTGAAGTTGTTGGTCCAGTTCTGGTATACTGCGACAACACTGGTGCCGTTGCTCAGGAAAAGGAACCAAGTTCTCATCAAAGATCCAAACACGTACTGAGAAAATACCACATCATCCGGGAGATTGTGGAAAGAGGAGACATCACTGTCGAGAGAGTGGCCTCTACAGATAATATCTCTGATCCACTTACTAAGCCCTTGACAGGACCATTGTTTGACAAACATCGCGAAGCAATGGGATTACGTAGTATGACTAGTTGGCTTTAGGGTAAGTGGGAGATTGAAAAAGTGGGTGCCTGGTTAGCCAACTTGTGGCTAAGGGCTTTTATGACTCTATGTAAAAACAATCTTTGTTTAATATATTTTACATTCATTAATGGCATTTTCTTTGTCTTTCTTCAAATTGTTATATTGTGATATACTATTGTTGTTTTGATAAAGACCTTGAATATACTATAGTGAAAGTAAGATGAGATAGTGAATAAAGAGAGATCACTATTATGAAACACATCTTATAGTCACTGTATATTCTAAACAGTTCCTAGTCAATTGAGCCGTCCGCTAATAAGGATAAGGATCGCTCGAGATTGAGACTAGCATTTGTGATGCCAAGTACCACGTTTCATTGGTAATGAACATGGAGATATTCAAAGCATGCAAATGGATATTCATATGATGAATGATCGAACTACCCTATTCGGACTTTTCAAGTGGTTATTATTATTTGAGTGGATAAGTCCGCGGTTTAGGTTGTACACCATTAGTCCTTACTACTTAAAACATCATTGAGACTCTATATGCTAGTACTGTACTTTGACTCATTTACCGACTCTATTGGGGTCATCAGGTGTCGGGATTGGGTATAGTTACGACACATATAGGAGTCGATGCTTTGTTGTCAAGGATTCACCACATACTTGCGAGTGTGGATATCCTATGCAATCTGAGGAGATATTAGTGTGACGAATCTCTGGCCAGAGTACATGATGTGTTTTAGGTTACTCGGTTTTCCTAGTAACACATGCGATGTCACTATTTGATCTCCAAGATGTAATGCATAGTTATCGAATCTCGAACGACTCTCGATGCACCAATGGTTGTTGATTCGATCGGGATATTTGGATGAAGGGACCTTACTGTACGCTAACCAAAATCTACTGGTTCTTGCAGGCACTATCAGTGATACCTAGGGAATCATGGGGCGATGTTGCTAGGCGCTCTTACCATGATTCGATGGATAAGTCGGAAATTGTTGTTCCGAGTCACAAGGAGTTGTGAGCCCACGGCTAGCTGTATCCCTGGACCATTGAGGGTCACAAAAGTAATGGATTACTAAACCCCATTGAGATAGTTAAATTTAAAGAGTTAAATTTAATGAAAGAGAAGTTGGACTTCTTATCTGAAAGGGAGTGGAATTTCCTAAAATGACATAGGGATGGACATTTTTGGAAATCACTGAATTCGGATTCAGAAAAATTATCTTGACTTTAAAAGATGCAGAAATGGTTTCTTTGCACATTGGTAAAATCGGTTTATCAATCGGAGTCATGATGAATTTTATATTAATTTCTATAATAACATGCTTGGCTTGTTGGGCTTAAGTTATAGATTGTGGGCCCTAAAGAGTTAGAGTCCTAATATAATTATAATTTAATCTAGTCTAGAAATTATCTATAAATACATGTGTAGTGTTCGAAAATCATAGGCTTTAAGTCTTGCAATTTTCGAATTACACACATATATTTTCAAGAGGATTTTTCGAAAATCCTCTACTCCTTTTTAAGATAATTCAGTCTGTAATTTTTGTGAAAAATTACATTCTGAATTGACAAATCAAATCTGTTTATTCTCTTCGATAAACATCTGATTGATTTCTAGTGCAATCAATCAGAGGGTTATAGTTTTCTATTCGTGGACTTAATTTCGGATGTTGATCGTGATAGTCATCGGTTCCCGGGATTTACAAGAAGAACAGATTAAATTCTGTTGGAGTCCATAATCAAGCATTTGCTTGAATATGTAAAAATATTTAATTGAATTTATATTTTTACTTGCTAGATTTTAATTGTTAGGATTTGATACCCACGATATGGAATCGTTCCATATCAAAAAATAAAATTTTTAAAATTCCGATGCTCCGGGTATCACATCCGTGTGATCAGAGAACGCCTGTTCCAACAATCACTATGGATTTTGTCACAAGACTACCGAGATCTTCAAAGGATGTGATGCAGTTTGGGTCGTGATAGATAGATAGACTAAGTCTGCCTGTTTTATTCCTTATCAGATGACATATCGTCATGACCAGATGACCAATATCTATATCAGAGACGTGGTGAGATTACACGGTATGCCTAAATCAATAGTATCAGATCGAGATCCTCGATTCACTTCACATTTCTGGCATAGTCTACAAGAAGCTTTAGGTACTCGTCTGCATTTGAGTACAGCGTATCATCCTCACACTGATGAGCAGTCAGAGCGTAATATACATATTCTAGAAGATATGTTGCGAGCTTTAATACTTGATTTTGGTACAAGTTGGCAAGAATCTTTGCCACTTGTTGAATTTTCTTATAACAACAGCTATCAGTCAAGCATTCAGATGGCTCCATTTGAAGCACTGTATGGTAGAAAATGCAGATCGCCGTTGTTTTGGGATGATCTTTCTGAAACACCAGTTACATGACCGGACATGATCAGAGAGATGTCTGATAAAGTGAAATTGATACAGATCAAAATGAGAATAGCGCAAGATAGACAAGAAAAATATGCAAACGTGAGGCGTAGACCTTTGAGTTTTGAACAAGGTGATCGGGTATTTCTGAAGCTATCTCCTTTTCGAGGCACTGTACGATTCGGAAAGAGAGGTAAGTTATCACCGAGGTTTATTGGACCTTACGAAGTTCTTGATAAAGTTGGTGATCTTGCATACCGATTAGCATTACCGCCAGCACTGTCAGGTATTCACGATGTATTTCACGTGTCTATGCTGAGGAAATACAAGTCCGATGCTTCCCATATTCTTAGTCTAGATGAAGTGGAGTTGGATGAAACATTAAGTTATTTTGAACATCCGATTCAAATCCTTGATCATAAGGAAAGACAGCTTCGAAACAAATCCATTCCACTTGTTAAGGTGCAATGGAGTAGACACGGGATTGAAGAAGCTACTTGGGAGACAGAACAGGATATGAGACAACGTTATCCCGAACTATTTCACTGATGTGAGTTTTCTTCAGTGTTTCTGTTATTTCATTACCATATTTACAGTCAGACTGCATGCGATTTCGAGGACGAAATCATATCTTAGTAGGGGAGAATTGTAAGGCCCGAGATTATTTAATTTTAATCTGAGTATATTTAATTTGAGAATTTTGGAGTTTGAGTTTAAATTCGAATATTCTTAAATTATTTAGGATTGAAATTGAATTAAAATATTTCATAAAGACTGAATTGCAAATAGTGAGGTTTTGAAGGGCCAAAATGCAATTTCTTGTAATAGTGGATGACACTTGTCTTGGTCCTAGCTTTGTACGTGTATATCATCTCAATTTTATCAAAATTCTTCCTTCTTCAACAGCAAGAAACCAAGAGCTCTTTTCCTTGTCCAAATTTGATCTTCAATCTTTTGTATCTCAAGATCCGTTCATCCGAATAAAATTCTGAGCACGGTTTTGGAATCCTTGCGACAAGAGCTTCGTTGTGATGTAAGTATCATGTTGATTCAGTATATTTCGAAAATATGTTGTTGGGAGGGCTTGGAATTTGGTTATGGTTATGCGTTCTTGAGTTTGTATGCGTTATTATATCGAAGTCGGGCTGGAGAAAAGACATCGTTGGAAAGTGATATGAATTTCCAGCTCTTGTTCGAAAATTATGCTCTCTGATTTGGCTGGTTTATGATGCTATCTTGCTGATATATTATGTTTAAAAGCTGGTTAAGATGGTTAGACTTGTTGTTTGTGAGTTTTGGTTATCAGTTTTGTTATCGTTACGCCGCCGGTTTACGAAGTTGATAGATTTTGAATCCTTATGATTGAGCTGTGGTATAAATAGATTCTTGCTGATGTTATGGTCTTGAATACCATTTATTTCAGATTTAATCAAAGGACATCGACGTCGGGAGTTTTGGTTTCGAACCGGGAGAGATTTGATCAAAGTTGGTGAGCTTTAGACTTTGATACTTGAGTTTAGCTTGAGCAGATTTGTGATTGCAATTGTGTATTTTGTAGCTTGTGGATCTAGCTCATTTCTTATCAATACTAAGGTATGATACAACGATGATCAAGTTGGGAATGTTCATCGAGACGAGTTCACTTTCTCGATTCCCTTAAATCACACATTACTTGGCTTTATATGTTTACATCTTTGATTATGCATTGCTGGAGTGTTATAGCATGATTGTAGAGTTTAACATTCCTTCACGCTTTGCCACAATATCGTCGATGAGTTATAAACTTCGATATCAAATATCAATGACGAGCTTGTAGCATTGATATCTCGACTTCGGTTATAGCATCAGTGATGAGCTTGAGCCTGATGATGAGTGGTGCGTTCTAGCATCTAAACCGTGTCGTTCACTAGGCTTGGAAATCTTATTGTATAGCTAATCGCCTTGCAATTTCTATTGTCTTTTCTATTGAAATGCATGAAACTTGTTAGCTATGTTTCAATATGTGTTTCCGTTGTTTCATACTAAGTTTTATACTTACCGGTGTATCCGCCTGTTGTTTTGTTTTGTGTGTGCATTGCAACAGAAGATGCAGGGCCGAGTCGTAGGAGGTCTTGAGCAATTGGAAGTTTAGAGTAGTGGCATTCCGGGTTAAGAATGTAAAAGTTCTACCAAGAACTTGAGTTTTTTTAGTACTTAGAACTTTTGAACATATAGATATGTATGTTTGTCAAGAACAAGAGAATGTAAGATTTTGTGGGTTGTATTTTAAGTTCCATGTTTGTTGCTTGATTAGCTCATGGTTATGCATGATTTTGTTTAGATTTTTAAGCATGAATCATGTTTGAAATGTTAGATGGTGTTTGAGTTTCAAAACAGGGGCAAAACCTTCATTTTTCAGCTGTTTTGGAGTGGTAACCGAGGCCTAGGCGCGCCCGCCCAGCCAGGAGGCGCGGCAGCGCCTAACCAGGGCACCTTGAGTGCCTTGGCCCGAGCCTTAGGCGCGCCTGTAAGAGTGGGTGCCCAGTGAGCCAACTGTGTGGCTATGGGCTTTGTTGACTCTTTGTATAAACAATCTTTTGTTTAATATTATTTACACTTTTATGGCAATGACTTTATATTACTTCATATTGTTATATTGTGATATACTATTGTTGTTTTGATAAAGACCTTGAATATACTATAGTGTATGTAAGATGTGGTAGAACATGGAGATGTCTATCATGAAATACATCTTATAGTCACTGTATGTTCTAAAACCGTTCCTAGTCGATTGAGCCGTCCGATAATAAGGATAAGGATCGCTCGAGTTTGAGACTAGCATTTGCGATGCGGAGTACCACGTTTCATTGGTAGGGAACATGGAGATGTTCGAAGCATGCAAGTGGATATTCATAGGATGAATAGTCGAACTACCCTATCCGGACTTTCCAAGTGGTTATCACTTATCGAGTGGATAAAGTCCGCGGTTTTGGTTGTACACCATTAGTCCTTACGACTTGAAACATCATGGAGACTCTATATGCTAGTACTGTACTTTGACTCGTTTACCGACTCTGAGGGGGTCATCAGGTGTCGAGATTGGGTACAGTTACGACACATATAGGAGTCAATGCATTGTTGTCAAGGATTCACCACATACTTGCGAGTGTGGATATCCTATGCGATCTGAGGAGATATTAGTGTGACAAATCTCTGGCCAGAGTACTTGATGTGATTTAAGAAATGGTTTCTTAGTAGCACATGCGATGTCACTAATTTGATCTTCAAGATGTATTGCATAGTTATCGAATCTTGAGCGACTCTCGATATACCAATGGTTGTTGATTCGATCGGGATATATGGATGAAGGGACCGTACTGTACGTTAACCAAAATCTACTGGTTCTTGTAGGCACTATCAGTGATACTAGGGAATCATGGGGCGATGTTGCTAGGCGCTTTACCATGATTCGTTGGGCAAGTCGGAAAGTGTTGTTCCGAGTCACAAGGAGTTATGAGCCCACGGCTAGCTGTATCCCTGAACCATTGAGGGTCACACAGTGTAATGGAGTTTTAATCCCCGTTGAGATAGTTAAATTTAAAGAGTTAAATTTAATGAACTAAGGAGTTGGACTTCTTAAATAAGAGTAAGGAGTAGGATTTCCTAAAATGACATAGGGATGGACATTTTTGGAAACCACTGAATTCGGATTCAGGAAAATTTATTTTGACTTTAAAACGTGCAGAAATGGTTTCTGTGCACATTGGTGAAATCGTTTCATCAATCGGAGTCACGATGAATTTTATATTAATTTCTGAACGAGTGGGCTTTGCTTGTCGGGCCCCAGCTTATGACTAATGGGCCCTAAGGTGTTAGTGGCCTGCATTATAAATAAGTTATTTCAGTACAGAAATTAGACACAACAGGTCATAATTTTTGAGACAGGATTTTCGAAACCCTACCCCTCTCAAAAACGTTTTCGGCCGACCCCTCCCCTCTGCCCGAGAAAATTCCGGTCTGTGATTTTGAATCGCAGTAAGGAATAACGAATCAAATTCGTGTATTCTCTTCGCAGAAAACTTCTGATAGATTTTCTAGTGCAATCTATCAGAGGGATTAAACCTCTGTTCGTGGACCTGATTGAAGGCGTTCATCGGTTCCAGGGAGAGACAACAAGAGCAGAATTGTTCTGTTGGTGTCCATTAATCTCGTTGCGAGATTTGAGGTAAAATTTATTTAATTGTTATTTAAATTTTACACACACGTAATTCAATCGATGAACGGTTGATACTCATACCATGGAAACGTTCCATGAAAAATTTTTAAACTTCCGCTGCACCGGGTATCAATCGTAATTGGTCTGGGAACTCGCCAGTTTTCCAACAGTGGTATCAGAGCCAGGTTGCTCAGATCAATCGATTGAATTAATCAATTGTACAAAATTTTTGAGTCTCGGTTTTTGAAACAAAATAAATATTTTAAATAAAAAAAAAAAATTTTTTCGGGGCAAAACCCGGGCAGCGATTGGATCGCTGCCCGGTGGGGCAGCAATTGTTGCTGCCCCGGGCGGCGCACGGCGCCGCCCAAAGGGGGCGCACGGCGCCGCCCAAGGCGGCGACCGTCGCCGCCCAGGGCGGCGCACGGCGCCGCCCAGGGCAGCGCTGTGCGCTGCCCAGCGCAGCGCTGGGCGCTGCGCAGGGCAGCGCTCGGCGCTGCCCAGGGGCGGCGCTCGGCGCCGCCCAGGGCAGCGCACGGCGCCGCCCAGGGGCGGCGCCAGGCGCTGCCCTAAGGGGGCAGTCGGGCTGCCCCCGGCCCGCGCCCCGGGTGCGGGCCAACCCGGGAGTGTCCCGGGTGGCCCGTGGGAAAAATTAATTTTTAATATTTTTATTAATTTTAATATTTAAAATTTTATTTTTGGTCCGGTCAAAAATTGTTTTTGATTGGTTCACGAGATTTCGGATCGAATTGTTCGAGTCCGTAAATTTTAAAATTGATTTTGGATAAATTTGAATTTTTGGAAAATTTTAATATTCTATCCGTAAATTGAATTTTGAAATCAATTATTTTGGTACAATTGATGATAAGATATGATCTTATGATATATTAGATAAAATATGATTTTATTTGTAAAATTGGATTTTATAGATAAAATGATTTTATTTGATATGGAGATAAAATATGATTTTATATGTGAAATGTGATTTTATATATAAAATATGATTTTATCTTGTTTAAATTTGAATTGCCACAGCATGTTATCCAATAAATTAATTTTGAATTAAATGTTATTGGATAAGGATGATCGATTGCCATGACCAATTTTGTAGGTGTATGTTAGGAATTTACATTTTGTCTTTATTGTTGTTGGTTTTATTAATGGGCCTGGTTTATGGCCCGATATGAATGTCATATGTAATAAAAGTGGGCTTGGTTTATAGCCCGTTCCCACCCCCTAAAAATGTATCCCCTACTTGTCATTGTTATTTAATTGTAAATACATTAGATTTAGTGGGAGATCAAGATTTGAAGATGGTGGGCCCAGCAGACAATGAAGACTGAAGAAATGTAAATTGGAAGCATATGTAATAGGATTGCATTTGCATACTGCATATTACCTAGGATTGGACTAAGACCCGTGATTGGCAACCACGGGTCAATTAGAAATGGAATCGATCATCCTATATAATATGTGATATTATGATTGTATGCATGTTTAGACATAAATTGCGTGAATCCGGCAATGCATGCAATAAATTAAATATGATGAGACAAATATTTTTATAAATAAAATCCCTCATTTTAAATATGATTTAAAATTTATATCAAGATAAATAAAGGAAATTTAAATATTGTTTAAATGTTCCTACCTTCCATCAACGGTCAATGTATGTGATGCTACCCGCGGATACGGTCCGGCTCATATTATTGGGGGGGCCCGTCCGTCGGAAAGCTGTACATTGGATCGACAAATGTTGTAAGTTGGGTGGAACTCCCATGGGATCGGCTCATATTATTGGGGGATCCACATGGCGACCGTCTATCACAACTTAATATTGATGGGTCATCTTGACATGTCACTTTAAACGGCGTCATATTATTGGGCCCTTATTGGACATGAGGTAAACACATGGGGGTTGCTTTGGAAGCAATTGGGCTCTACCTTTTGAGAATTATGGTTGGCTGATATTATTCGGGACCATAAGTTTGTCAATTGGACTCCATGTTCTCACTAAGGAAAAAGTTTCCCGTTTTCACTAGAGGGTGGTGAAATCGTTAAAATAGTGGGAGTGAGATTCATAAAATTAAATTCGCCTATTTTATGTCTTAGTAAATTGTTAAACAATCATTGATATATGTTGTTTTTCCTTTTCAGTATTTCATACAATGAATTCGCGAAATCCTTTATTCTCGATCCTCGAACAAAACAAGCTGACTGGCGCCAACTATACGGAATGGTTCCGGAAGTTGAAGATTGTCTTAACTTCGGAGAAAATGCTCTACGTGTTAGAGAAAGCACCTCCGAAGGAAGCACCAGCTGACATAAGTCCGGAGGAATTGGCCAAACTTGATGCATGGTGCGACCATGACATCAAGACCAAATGCTATATGCAAGCCTCGATGTCTGATGAACTCCAGAGGCGATTTGAGGACACGGTGAATGCTGCTGACATTCACACGCAACTCAAGGAACTTTTTGGGGCTCAGTCGAGGGCTGAAAGGTTCTCTACTGTTAAGGAGTTGATGACGTGCCGCATGCGTGAAGGGACTTCGGTCCGTGATCATGGGGTACGAGTGATTTGGCTCATACAGAAGTTAGCGACCCTTGATTTGGTGTTGGAGCATGAACTCAATGTGGACTTGCTGCTTCTATCTCTTCCTTCTTCATTTGATGGATTCGTGATAAATTTTAATATGAACAAGATAGAGGCCACCCTTGAAGAGATGGTCAATATGCTCGTTACATATGAATCCACACTTAAGAAGGATAAGCCAGCTTTCTTGGTGGGCTCCTCATCTTCTGCTAAGAAGGGGCCAAGTATGAAGGGCAAGAAACGTTCTGCCCCACCCAAGAAAGTGGAACCCGAGAAGAAGCAAAAGACAAAGGCTTCAAACGATGGAAAATCCAAGGATGTTTGCCATTACTGCAAGAAGCCGGGTCATTGGAAGCGCAACTGCAAGGAGTATCTTGAGCAGTTGGGAACTGCAAAGGGTATGTTCTATATCGAAATAAACATGTCACTTAATACAACTTCTTGGGTATTGGATACCGGATGTGGATCTCACATTTGCAATGATTTGCAGGTGATGACAAGAAGTCGCAGGCTTAGAATGGGTGAGACCCAGCTGAGGCTCGGGAATGGTTCCAGAGTTGAAGCTACGGCCATTGGAGATGTTTGTTTGATTTTGCATAATGGTTTTAAATTATTGTTGAGAGATGTTTTATTTGTGCCAGATTTAATTAAAAACATTATTTCTATTTCTATGCTTGATAGAGATGGTTATTCTTGTAATTTTGTGAATGGGATTTGCAATATTTACAAGAATGAATGTTTAATTGGAAATGGACAACTTGAAAACGATCTATACAATTTAAAACTAAAAGACGTTCCAGTGAATTGTATTGACAAACCGGCGACAACAAACAAAAGGAAAATCGATAGTCAAAACCCGGCAAACCTTTGGCACGCTAGACTAGGTCATATTTCCTCAAGGAGGATGAACAAGCTAGTGGGAGAGGGCATGTTTGATATGTCTGATATTAACTCTCTACCTACTTGTGAATCCTGCCTAAAAGGAAAAATGACTAAATCTCATTTTAAGGGGAAGCCTGAGCGTAGTCAAAATCTGTTGGATTTTATCCATACAGATGTTTGTGGTCCATTTAGAGTAGGGACTCAACATGGCCACACCTACTTCATTACCTTTACTGATGATTATTCAAGGTATGGGTATTTATATTTAATGAAATATAAGTCTGAAGCATTTGAAAAGTTCAAAGAATTCAAGGCTGAAGTAGAAAACAAGCTAGGTAAAAGTATTAAAGCACTTCGATCGGATCGAGGTGGAGAATACTTAAGTACCGAGTTTTTTGGACTATCTAAAAGAGAATGGGATTCTCTCTCAGTGGACTCCTCCTATGACACCACAGCTGAATGGTGTATCGGAGCGTCGTAATCGAACTTTGTTGGACATGGTTCGATCTATGATGAGCTTCACTGAGCTTCCACCTTCGTTTTGGGGCTATGCGCTTGAAACGGCGGTATTGTTGTTGAACAACGTCCACACTAAAGCAGTGGACAAAACACCATACGAGTTATGGAATGGCAAAGCTCCTAAGTATTCATACTTGAGGATTTGGGGATGTCCTGCTTACGTGAAGCGGACAGTGGGAGATAAGTTGGATAGTCGATCCAGCTTGTGTTATTTTGTGGGGTATCCGAAGAATTCAATCGGATATTATTTCTATTATCCTGCTGAAACAAAGGTGTTTGTTTCTAGGAATGCCACCTTCTTGGAGAAGGAATTCTTATTGGATAAGAAAGGCGAGATGATGGAACTCGAAGAAGTTCGAGAAGAACCCGAAATACAAAATAACGATCCCACACCTCAGGAACCATTGCTGGACACGCCTGCACCTAGAAGATCCGAGAGGACTTCTAGACCTCCAGTTCGATATGGTCTTCTTCTTGAAGAGGGTCAAGATGAACCCGACATTGGATGTGATCCAAGAAGCTTCAAGGAAGCAATTTCTGATGCGGATTCGAATTTATGGCTTGAAGCTATGCAATCAGAATTGGATTCGATGCATACTAACCAAGTCTGGTCTTTAGTGGATCCTCCCGATGGAATTGTTCCAATAGGGTGTAAATGGATCTACAAAAGAAAGCTTGGGCCTGATGGTAAGGTATTGACCTACAAGGCGCGATTGGTGGCTAAAGGTTATACTCAAAGGCAAGGAGTTGACTATGACGAAACCTTTTCACCAGTTGCAATGTTCAAGTCCATAAGAATCCTTATTGCCATAGCTGCATGGTATGACTATGAGATATGGCAAATGGATGTGAAGACTGCTTTTCTTAATGGAGACATTAAGGAAGAAATCTATATGAAGCAGCCTGAGGGGTACACATCCATGGGAAGCGAGCATAAGGTATGCAAGCTTCAGAGATCAATTTATGGTCTAAAACAAGCATCAAGAAGTTGGAACCAGAAATTTGATGAAACAATAAAAGATTTTGGTTTCATCAAGAACCCGGAGGAACCTTGCGTGTACAAGAAAGTAGTTAAGGATGCGGTGACATTCTTAGTACTTTATGTTGATGACATCCTACTCATTGGGAATGATGTAGGGATGTTGCAGTCAACAAAGATATGGTTATCAGGTAGATTTTCGATGAAGGATTTGGGTGAGGCATCCTACATTCTTGGGATACAGATCTATAGGGATAGATCTAAGAGAATGATAGGACTCACTCAATCAACCTACATCGATACCATATTGAAACGGTTTTCAATGGATGGGTCCAAGAGAGGACATCTACCCATGTGTCATGGAGTTTCTCTATCCAAGTCTATGTGTCCCAAGACTGATGCAGAGATAGAGAATATGACACATGTACCATATGCGTCAGCTATAGGTAGTATCATGTATGGGATGATATCTACCAGACCGGATGTAGCATTTGCTCTGAGTGTCACGAGCAGATATCAGTCTAATCCTGGTCAGATGCATTGGAAAGCCGTGAAGGACATTCTTAAGTACTTGCGAAGGACTAAGAATATGTTCATGGTTTATGGAGGACGAGAACTCAAACTGGAAGGCTATACCGACTCTAGCTTCCAAAGTGATGTGGATGACTCGAAGTCAACCTCTGGATTTGTGTTCATGCTCAATGGTGGTGCTGTCTCTTGGAAGAGTTCCAAGCAGGACACCACAGCGGATTCCACCACTGAGGCTGAATACATTGCAGCATCAGCTGCTGCTAAAGAGGCCGTTTGGATGAGGAATTTCGTCCAAGAGTTGGGCGTCATTCCTGAATTTGTTGGTCCAGTCCCGGTGTACTGCGACAACACGGGTGCCGTTGCTCAAGCAAAGGAACCAAGGTCTCATCAAAGATCCAAACACGTACTGAGGAAATACCACATAATCCGGGAGATTGTGGAAAGAGGAGACATCAGTGTCGAACGAGTGGCCTCTGCAGACAATATCGCTGATCCACTTACTAAGCCTTTGCCAGGACCATTGTTTGACAAACATCGCGAAGCAATGGGTCTACGTAGTATGACTAGTTGGCTATAGGGCAAGTGGGAGATTGTAAGAGTGGGTGCCCAGTGAGCCAACTGTGTGGCTATGGGCTTTGTTGACTCTTTGTATAAACAATCTTTTGTTTAATATTATTTACACTTTTATGGCAATGACTTTATATTACTTCATATTGTTATATTGTGATATACTATTGTTGTTTTGATAAAGACCTTGAATATACTATAGTGTATGTAAGATGTGGTAGAACATGGAGATGTCTATCATGAAATACATCTTATAGTCACTGTATGTTCTAAAACCGTTCCTAGTCGATTGAGCCGTCCGATAATAAGGATAAGGATCGCTCGAGTTTGAGACTAGCATTTGCGATGCGGATTACCACGTTTCATTGGTAGGGAACATGGAGATGTTCAAAGCATGCAAGTGGATATTCATAGGATGAATAGTCGAACTACCCTATCCGGACTTTCCAAGTGGTTATCACTTATCGAGTGGATAAAGTCCGCGGTTTTGGTTGTACACCATTAGTCCTTACGACTTGAAACATCATGGAGACTCTATATGCTAGTACTGTACTTTGACTCGTTTACCGACTCTGAGGGGGTCATCAGGTGTCGAGATTGGGTACAGTTACGACACATATAGGAGTCAATGCATTGTTGTCAAGGATTCACCACATACTTGCGAGTGTGGATATCCTATGCGATCTGAGGAGATATTAGTGTGACAAATCTCTGGCCAGAGTACTTGATGTGATTTAAGAAATGGTTTCTTAGTAGCACATGCGATGTCACTAATTTGATCTTCAAGATGTATTGCATAGTTATCGAATCTTGAGCGACTCTCGATATACCAATGGTTGTTGATTCGATCGGGATATATGGATGAAGGGACCGTACTGTACGTTAACCAAAATCTACTGGTTCTTGTAGGCACTATCAGTGATACCTAGGGAATCATGGGGCGATGTTGCTAGGCGCTTTACCATGATTCGTTGGGCAAGTCGGAAAGTGTTGTTCCGAGTCACAAGGAGTTATGAGCCCACGGCTAGCTGTATCCCTGAACCATTGAGGGTCACACAGTGTAATGGAGTTTTAATCCCCGTTGAGATAGTTAAATTTAAAGAGTTAAATTTAATGAACTAAGGAGTTGGACTTCTTAAATAAGAGTAAGGGAGTAGGATTTCCTAAAATGACATAGGGATGGACATTTTTGGAAACCACTGAATTCGGATTCAGGAAAATTTATTTTGACTTTAAAACGTGCAGAAATGGTTTCTGTGCACATTGGTGAAATCGTTTCATCAATCGGAGTCACGATGAATTTTATATTAATTTCTGAACGAGTGGGCTTTGCTTGTCGGGCCCCAGCTTATGACTAATGGGCCCTAAGGTGTTAGTGGCCTGCATTATAAATAAGTTATTTCAGTACAGAAATTAGACACAACAGGTCATAATTTTTGAGACAGGATTTTCGAAACCCTACCCCTCTCAAAAACGTTTTCGGCCGACCCCTCCCCTCTGCCCGAGAAAATTCCGGTCTGTGATTTTGAATCGCAGTAAGGAATAACGAATCAAATTCGTGTATTCTCTTCGCAGAAAACTTCTGATAGATTTTCTAGTGCAATCTATCAGAGGGATTAAACCTCTGTTCGTGGACCTGATTGAAGGCGTTCATCGGTTCCAGGGAGAGACAACAAGAGCAGAATTGTTCTGTTGGTGTCCATTAATCTCGTTGCGAGATTTGAGGTAAAATTTATTTAATTGTTATTTAAATTTTACACACACGTAATTCAATCGATGAACGGTTGATACCCATACCATGGAAACGTTCCATGAAAAATTTTTAAACTTCCGCTGCACCGGGTATCAATCGTAATTGGTCTGGGAACTCGCCAGTTTTCCAACAGCGCCCGCGCCTAAGGAGGCGCGCCCGCGCGTCAACCCGGTATTAAAAAAAATTTGATCTTTTTGCGACGTGTGTTTTACGTCGCCAAATGTAAGGTTTTTCGTCGCCAAATGTCTGGTATTGCAGATTAACTATTTTTAATTATTAATCACCCTATAAGATTTGATTAGCACCCGAGGTCTCTACATTGTTTGGTATCAGAGCTTAAGTGTCTTGAGTCGACATTAGAATCTGAGCGAGGTAGATGAAGTCGCATAAATTCCTTATGCATGAGATTAATGCATGGTTTGTTGGTGTGAATTTGATGCGAGCATTTTCTACTCTTTACTGTTATATGCTAGCATGTTTAGTTATTGCAAGGATGTGGTTATATGAATTACTTGCTAAACATGTAATATCAAGTGTTGTGTGATGGGAACAAGGCATGCTCATGAGATTAAAGAGTATGAGATATTAGAACTGAGATATGATGTTGATATGTGCTGAATTGTTGTCTACTCTCAGTGATCATCTATGCCTCCTCGATCTTTACCTCTTCGCAGTGGTCGTATTAATCCACAGACACAACCGACTGAGCAAGTACCTCTGAATGAACAAGTTCCTCCTCCAATCATTCCTAATATTCCACCAGTACATATGACTGAGCAAGGAAGTACTACTGTTACTCCAATGGATACTACTGCTAATCCGATGGAGGTGTTGTTGAAGCGATTTCAGTCATTCAAACCACCTAGTCTGCATGGTACTGAGGATTCCATAGCATGTGAAAGTTGGCTTGATGATATCGAGCAACTATTTGAATCCATTGATTATACTGATGATCGACGAGTTAGATTAGTTATCCATCAGTTGCATGACGTGGCAAAAAGTTGGTGGATTATGACTAAGAAAGCGTTGGAAAATCGAGGAACTGTTATTACCTGGAATGTGTTTAAAGCTGAGTTTTTCAAACGTTTCTTTCCTCAGTCATACAGAAAATACAAGGGAGCGGAGTTTGTTAATTTGCAACAGGGTAATATGTGCATTGAAGATTATGTTGCGAAGTTTTCTACTTTACTCCGTTTTGCACCTCATATTGCGGATAATGAGGAAGCGAAGGCCGATCAATTCATCAACGGTCTTAATCCTGATGTCTTTACCTTGGTCAATGCGGGGCGACCTAATAATTTTGCTGTTGCTCTTGATAAAGCCAAGGGTGTTGAAGCTGGTATCTTTAGACAGAAAGAGATTTCGTTCAAGCCTCAACCATCTCCACAGCCACAGCCACCACCAATACAACCTCAAGCATCCTTTCCTCAACAGCAAAGCAGGTATGAAGGAGGTGGCAGCAGTAGCAACAAAAGAGATCGGTTTAGGCCCAAAGGTAAACAGTTCAAGAAGATAGGAAGTATTTCCTCTAGTTCTAGTGGTTCAAAGCCATATGGATCAAGTCAGGGTTCAGGGTCTACAGGTTGGTTTTGTAGCAAGTGTGGGGGAAGACATTCTAGTGATGCTTGCAAAGGAGTTTCTGGAACTTGTAATCTCTGCAACCGGCCTGGACATTATGCTAGAGTGTGTCCTACACGTGGACCATGGCAAAGAGCAACTCAAGCTGACAGACAAGCTCCTGCTGTGCATTCCTTCCAATCTTCAGGTAGACCAGCTCAGAGTAGACAGGGAGAAAGTCAGAGTGTAGCCCAACCTTCACGACAGCCAGCTAGAGTTTTTTCATTGACAGAAGATCAGGCACATGCAGCACCGGACAATGTGATTGCAGGTAATTTCGTTCTCTCTGGTTATCCTGCTTATGTGTTGATTGACACTAGAGCATCACATACTTTTATAGCTGAAAAATTTGTTACATTGCATGCTTTTCTTGTTGAGAATTTGTCTTCTGTATTTGCTATCTCATCGCCCATGGGAAAAGATAAGACATCTGCAAGTATAGTCAGGGGTTGTGAGTTACAGTTTGACAGTAATGCAATTGAGCTTGATTGCATAGTACTTGGTATGTCTGATTTTGATTGTATTATTGGCATCGATACACTAACCAAGTACAGGGCCACAGTTGACTGTTTTCATAAGATTGTCAGATTTAGACCAGACATGACAGATGATTGGAAATTCTTCGGTAAGGGTTCTCGTGCTAAGATTCCTTTGATTTCTAGCTTATCTGTGGAACAGTTATTGCAGACTGGTGCTGAAGGATTTCTAGTTCATGCATTGGATGTGTTGAAAGTTAGTCCTGTATTGGCGGATATTCCTGTTGTATGTGAGTTTGCAGATATTTTTCCGGATGAAATACCGGGATTGCCTCCAATGCGTGAGATTGATTTCAGTATTGAGTTGGTACCAGGTACTTTGCCTATCTCTAAAGCTCCTTATAGGATGGCACCACTTGAACTGAAAGAGTTGAAAGATCAACTTGAAGATTTGCTGAACAAAGGTTACATTAGGACAAGTGTGTCACCTTGGGGTGCTCCAGTTTTGTTTGTAAGGAAAAAGGACGGGTCGATGAGATTATGTATCGACTATCGCCAATTAAATCAGGTCACGGTAAAGAATAGATATCCATTACCTCGAATAGATGACTTGTTTGATCAATTACAGGGTTCTTCCGTTTATTAAAAGATCGATTTGAGGTCTGGTTATCACCAGTTGAGGGTCAGAGAATCAGATGTGTCTAAAACTGCTTTTCGAACGAGGTATGGCCATTATGAGTTTATAATAATGTCATTCGGTTTAACAAATGCTCCTGCTGTCTTTATGGGTTTAATGAATAGAATATTTCATAAGTACTTAGACGAGTTTGTTATCATTTTTATTGATGATATTCTGATATATTATAAAAATAAGACTGAGCATGCAGAGCATTTGAGGATTGTTTTGCAGATTTTGAGAACTGAGCACTTGTATGCTAAGCTGTCCAAATGTGAGTTTTGGTTGGACAGAGTTATTTTTCTTTGCCATGTTATTTCAGGAGACGGTATATCAGTTGATCCTAGCAAGGTAGAGGCAGTTATTAACTGGCCTAGACCTACGTCCGTACCCGAGATTCGTAGTTTCATGGGTTTAGCCGGGTATTATCGTCGATTTATTGCAGGATTTTCTAGCATTGCCAAGCTGATTACCCAGTTAACACAGAAGAATACTCCGTTTGTTTGGACACATGAATGTGAAGCTAGTTTTGTGGAATTGAAAAAACGATTGACTAGTGCATCTGTATTATCTATTCCATCAGGTACAGGTGGTTTTACTGTTTATTCTGACGCTTCTCACAAGGGTTTAGGTTGTATTTTGATGCAGCGAGGTCATGTGATAGCATATGCTTCCAGGCAATTGAAACCTCATGAGATCAAATATCCAGTACATGATCTTGAACTTGCAGCTATTGTCTTTGCATTAAATATTTGGCGTCATTATTTATATGGTGAGACTTTTGAGATATTCTCTGATCATAAAAGCTTGAAGTATCTGTTTTCTCAAGCTGAGTTAAATATGAGACAAAGACGTTGGTTAGACTTGCTGAAAAATTTTGACTGTGAAATTAAGTATTATCCAGGAAAGTCTAATGAAGCGGCTGATGCACTGAGTAGGAAGGTATGTGATTTATCTTTATCTACTATGCGTGCCTCTAAGTTGATTGAAGATTGCTGTGTTTTTGGTCTAGATTTTGAGACAGATATACAACCTGTACGGGTTTATGCAATCACACCTGAGCCAGAGTTGTTTGTTCGAATTAAAGAAGCTCAGAAAACTGATCAAAACATTCAGAATTCGATTGAAAGAGTTAGAACTGGACATGAGTCAGAGTTTCAGGTTAGTATGGATGGAATATTGTTTGTTAATCGACGTATTGTGGTACCCGATATTGCAGAATTGAGACAAAAAATTCTGAATGAAGCTCATTGCAGTAAGTTTAGTATCCATCCAGGGGGCAGAAAAATGTATAATGATCTGAAACAACAGTTTTGGTGGAAAAGAATGAAAGCTGATGTGACAAAGTTTGTATCTAGATGTTTAAACTGTCAACAGATAAAGGCTGAAAGGAAACGACCAAGTGGTTTACTGCACAGTTTAGCAGTTCCTGAATGGAAATGAGATCATATCACTATGGATTTTGTCACAAGACTACTGAGATCTTCAGAGGATGTGATGTAGTTGTTGGAGAATGCGGCGATCAGATCAATTTGGATTGATACCCGGTGCAGCGGAAGTTTAAAAAATTTTATATGGAACGATTCCATAATAGGTATCAACCTTACGATTAAATTGTGTGTGTGTGTGTAAAAATTAAATAACGATTATAAAATTTTTACCTTTAATCTCGAATCGAGATTTTGGACACCAACAGATTGCTCTGCTCTTGTTGTATATCCCTGGAACTGATGGACGAACTGTTCTTCAATCAGGTCCACGAACGGATATTTAATCCCTCTGATAGATTGCACTAGAAAATCTATCAGAAGTTTCTACGAAGAGATTAACGAATTTGATCCGTTAAACCAGACTGCAAATTCAAAATTCACAGGCTGGGTTTTTCGAGCAGAGAGGGGAGAGGGGGGCGGCGGCCACTAGGTTTCAAAACCCTAGTTAATTTCGAAAATTATGCCTGTTCTCTATTATTTCTGTACTGCAATTACTTATTTATAATGTAGGCCACTAACAGCTTAGGGCCCATTAGTCATAAGTTCAAGCCCGATAAGCAAAGCCCGCATGTTCAGAAATTAATATAAAATTCATCGTGACTCCGATTGATAAACCGATTTCACCAATGTGCACAGAAACCATTTCTGCACCTTTTAAAGTCAAGATAAATTTTTCTGAATCCGAATTCAGTGATTTCCAAAAATGCCCATCCCTATGTCATTTTAGGAAATCTTACTCCTCTACTCATAATTAAGAAGTCCAACTTCTTTGTTCATTAAATTTAACTCTTTAAATTTAACTATCTCAACGGGGATTAAAAATCCATTACTTTGTGTGACCCTCAATGGTTCAGGGATACAGCTAGCCGTGGGCTCACAACTCCTTGTGACTCGGAACAACAATTTCCGACTTGCCCATCGAATCATGGTAAGAGCGCCTAGCAACATCGCCCCATGATTCCCTAGGTATCACTGATAGTGCCTACAAGAACCAATAGATTTTGGTTAGCGTACAGTACGGTCCCTTCATCCATATATCCCGATCGAATCAACAACCATTGGTATATCGAGAGTCGTTCGAGATTCGATAACTATGCAATACATCTTGAAGATCAAATAGTGACATCGCATGTGCTACTAAGAAACCATTTCTTAAATCACATCATGTACTCTGGCCAGAGATTCGTCACACTAATATCTCCTCAGATCGCATAGGATATCCACACTCGCAAGTATGTGGTGAATCCTTGACAACAAAGCATCGACTCCTATATGTGTTGTAACTGTACCCAATCCCGACACCTGATGACCCCAATAGAGTCGGTAAACGAGTCAAAACACAGTACTAGCATATAGAGTCTCAATGATGTTTCAAGTAGTAAGGACTAATGGTGTACAACCAAAACCGCGGACTTTATCCACTCGATAAGTGATAACCACTTGAAAAGTCCGGATAGGGTAGTTCGATCAT
This sequence comes from Henckelia pumila, assembly GCF_033568475.1. NCBI lineage: Eukaryota > Viridiplantae > Streptophyta > Magnoliopsida > Lamiales > Gesneriaceae > Henckelia > Henckelia pumila. Next base: position 56,597,416 of record NC_133122.1, on the reverse strand, counting down.
TCATCATATGAATATCCATTTGCATGCTTCGAACATCTCTATGTTCCTTACCAATGAAACGTGGTACTCTGCATCGCAAATGCTAGTCTCAAACTCGAGCGATCCTTATCCTTATTATCGGACGGCTCAATCGACTAGGAACAGTTTAGAATATACAGTGACTATAAGATGTGTTTCATGATAGACATCCCCATGTTCTACCACATCTTACATACACTATAGTATATTCAAGGTATTTATCAAAACAACAATAGTATATCACAATATAACAATATGAAGAAAGATAAAGTCATTGCCATTAATAAAAGTGTAAATTATATTAAACAAAAGATTGTTTATACAAAGAGTCATCAAAGCCCTTAGCCACAAGTTGGCTCACCGGGCACCCACTCTTTCAATCTCCCACTTGCCCTAAAGCCAACTAGTCATACTACATAGACCCATTGCTTCGCGATGTTTGTCAAATAATGGTCCTGGCAAGGGCTTAGTAAGTGGATCAGCGATATTGTCTGCAGAGGCCACTCTTTTGACAGTGATGTCTCCTCTTTCCACAATCTCCCGGATGATGTGGTATTTCCTCAGTACGTGTTTGGATCTTTGATGAGACCTTGGTTCCTTTGCCTGAGCAACGGCACCTATGTTGTCACAGTACACCGGGACTGGACCAACAACTTCAGGAATGACGCCCAACTCTTGGACGAAATTCCTCATCCAAACGGCCCCTTTAGCAGCAGCTGATGCTGCAATGTATTCTGCTTCAGTGGTGGAATCCGCTGTGGTGTCCTGCTTGGAACTCTTCCAAGAGACAGCACCGCCATTGAGCATGAACACAAATCCAGAGGTTGACTTCGAGTCATCCACGTCACTTTGGAAGCTAGAGTCGGTATAGCCTTCCAATTTTAGTTCTCTTCCTCCATATACCATGAACATAATCTTAGTCCTTCGTAAGTACTTAAGAATGTCCTTCACGGCTTTCCAATGCATTTGACCGGGATTAGCTTGATATCTGCTCGTGACACTCAGAGCAGATGCTACATCCGGTCTGGTAGATATCATCCCATACATGATACTACCTATGGCTGACGCATATGGTACATGTGTCATTTTCTCTATCTCTTCATCCGTCTTGGGACACATAGACTTGGATAGAGAAACTCCATGACACATGGGTAGATGTCCTCTCTTGGACCCATCCATTGAAAACCGTTTCAATATGGTGTCGATGTAGGTTGACTGAGTGAGTCCTATCATTTTCTTAGATCTATCTCTATAGATCTGTATCCCTAGAATATAGGATGCCTCACCCAAATCCTTCATCGAGAATCTACCTGATAACCATATCTTTGTTGACTGCAACATCCCTACATCATTCCCAATGAGTAGGATGTCATCAACATAAAGTACTAAGAATGTCACAGCATCCTTAACTACTTTCTTGTACACGCATGGTTCCTCCGGATTCTTGATGAAACCAAAATCTTTTATTGTTTCATCAAATTTCTGGTTCCAACTTCTTGATGCTTGTTTTAGACCATAAATTGATCTCTGAAGCTTGCATACCTTATGCTCGCTTTCCATGGATGTGTACCCCTCAGGCTGCTTCATATAGATTTCTTCCTTAATGTCTCCATTAAGAAAAGCAGTCTTCACATCCATTTGTCATATCTCATAGTCATACCATGCAGCTATGGCAATAAGGATTCTTATGGACTTGAACATTGCAACTGGTGAAAAGGTTTCATCATAGTCAACTCCTTGTCTTTGAGTATAACCTTTTGCCACCAATCGCGCCTTGTAGGTCAATACCTTACCATCAGGCCCAAGCTTTCTCTTGTAGATCCATTTACACCCTATTGGAACAATTCCATCGGGAGGATCTACTAAAGACCAAACTTGGTTTGTATGCATCGAATCTATTTTCGACTGCATAGCTTCAAGCCATAAATTTGAATCCGCATCAGAAATTGCTTCCTTGAAGTTTTTTGGATCACATCCAACATCGGGTTCATCTTGATCCCCTTCAAGAAGAAGACCATATCGAATAGGAGGTCTAGAAGTCCTCTCGGATCTTCTAGGTATAGGCGTGTCTATCAATGGTTCCTGAGGTGTAGGATCGTTATTTTGTATTTCGGGTTCTTCTCGAATTTCTTCGAGTTCCATCATCTCGCCTTTCTTATCCAATAAGAACTCCTTCTCCAAGAAGGTGGCATTCCTTGAAACAAACACCTTTGTTTCAGCAGGATAATAGAAATAATATCCGATTGAATTCTTCGGATACCCTACAAAATAACATAAGCTGGATCGACTATCCAACTTATCTCCCACTGTCCGCTTCACGTAAGCAGGACATCCCCAAATCCTCAAGTACGAATACTTAGGAGCTTTGTCATTCCATAACTCGTATGGTGTTTTGTCCACTGCTTTAGTGTGGACGTTGTTCAACAACAATACCGCCATTTCAAGCGCATAGCCCCAAAACGAAGGTGGAATCTCAGTGAAGCTCATCATGGACCGAACCATGTCCAAAAAAGTTCGATTACGACGCTCCGATACACCATTAAGCTGTGGTGTCATAGGAGGAGTCCACTGAGAGAGAATCCCATTCTCTTTTAGATAGTCCAAAAACTCGGTACTTAAGTATTCTCCACCTCGATCCGATCGAAGTGTTTTAATACTTTTACCTAGCTTGTTTTCTACTTCAGCCTTGAATTCTTTGAACTTTTCAAATGCTTCAGACTTATACTTCATTAAATATAAATACCCATACCTAGAATAATCATCAGTAAAGGTAATGAAGTAGGTGTGGCCATATTGAGTACCAACTCTAAATGGACCACAAACATCTGTATGGATCAAATCCAACAGATTTTGACTACGCTCAGGTTTCCCCTTAAAAGGAGATTTATTCATTTTTCCTTTCAGGCAGGATTCACAAGTAGGTAGAGAGTTAATATCAGACATATCAAACATGTCCTCTCCCACTAGCTTGTTCATCCTCCTTGAGGAAATATGACCTAGCCTAGCGTGCCAAAGGTTTGCCGGGTTTTGGCTATCGATTTTCCTTTTGTTTGTTGTTGCCGGTTTATCAACATAATTTATTGGAACGTCTTTTAGTTTTAAGTTGTATAGATCGTTTTCAAGTTGTCCATTTCCAATTAAACATTCATTCTTGTAAATATTGCAAATCTCATTCACAAAATTGCAAGAATAACCATCTCTATCAAGCATAGAAACAGAAATAATGTTTTTAATCAAATCCGGAACAAATAAAACATCTCTTAAAAGTAACTTAAAACCGTTCTGCAAAATTAAATAAACATCTCCCACGGCTTTAGCTTCAACTCTGGAACCATTTCCGAGCCTCAGCTGGGTCTCACCCATTCTAAGCCTGCGACTTCTTGTCATCACCTGCAAATCATTGCAAATGTGAGATCCACATCCGGTATCCAATACCCAAGAAGTAGTATTAAGTGAAACATTTATTTCAATATAGAACATACCCTTCGCAGTTCGCAACTGCTCTAGATATTCCTTGCAGTTACGCTTCCAATGACCGGGCTTCTTGCAGTAATGGCAAACATCCTTGGATTTTTCCATGTTTGAAGCCTTTGTCTTGTACTTCTTCTCGGGTTCGATTTTCTTGGGTGGGGCAGAACGTTTCTTACCCTTTGTACTTGGCCCCTTCTTAGCAGAAGAAGAGGAGCACACCAAGAAAGCCGGTTTATCCTTCTTTAATGTGGATTCATATGTCACAAGCATATTGACCATCTCTTCAAGGGAGGCCTCTATCTTGTTCATATTGAAATTCACCACAAATCCGTCAAACGAAGAAGGAAGAGACAGAAGTAGTAAGTCCACGTTGAGTTCATGCTCCAACACCAAATCAAGGGTTACCAACTTCTGTATGAGCCAAATCACTCGTACCCCATGATCACAGACCGAAGTCCCTTCACGCATGCGACACGTCATTAGCTCCTTTACAGTAGCGAACCTTTCAGCCCTCGATTGAGCCCCAAAAAGTTCCTTGAGTTGTACGTGAATGTCAGCAGCATTCACGGTGTCCTCAAATCGCCTCTGGAGTTCATCAGACATCGAGGCTTGCATATAGCATTTGGTCTTGATATCATGGTCCCACCATGTATCAAGTTTGGCTAACTCTTCCGAACTTACGTCAGCTGGTGCTTCCTTCGGAGGAGATTTTTCTAACACGTAGAGCATCTTCTCCGAAGTCAAGACAATCTTCAACTTACGGAACCATTCCGTATAGTTTGCGCCAGTCAACTTATTTTGTTCGAGGATCGAGAAAAGTGGATTACGCGAATTCATCTTATGAAATACTGAAAAGAAACAGACAAATATCAGTGATTGTTTAAACAATTTACTAAGACATAAAATAGGCGAAATTTATTTTATGAATCTTACTCCCACTATTTTAACGATTTCACTACCCTCTAGTGAAAACGGGAAACTGTTTTCCTTAGTGAGAACATGGAGTCCAATTGACAAACTATGGTCCCGAATAATATCAGCCAACCATAATTTTCAAAAGGTAGAGCCCAATTGCTTCCAAAGCAACCTCCATGTTTTTACCTCATGTCCAATAAGGGCCCAATAATATGACGCCGTTTATTGTGACATGTCAAGATGACCCATCAATATTAAGTTGTGATGGACGGTCGCCATGTGGATCCCCCAATAATATGAGCCGATCCCATGGGAGTTCCACCCAACTTACAACATGTGTCGATCCAATGTACAGCTTTCCGACGAACGGCCCCCCCCAATAATATGAGCCGGACCGTATCCGCGGGTAGCATCTTATACATTGATCGTTGATGGAAGGTAGGAACATTTAAACAAATTTAAATTTCCTTTATTTATCTTGATATCAATTTTAAATCATATTTAAAATGAGGGATTTTAATTATAAAAATTTGTCTCATCATTTTTAAAATTTTGTATGCTTGTCGGATTCACACAATTTTGTCTAAAACATGCATACAACTATAATATCACATATTATATAGGATGATCGATTCCATTTCTAATCGACCCGTGGTTGCCAATCACGAGTCTTAGTCCAATCCTAGGTAATATGCAGTATGCAATGCAATCCTATTACATTGAGCTTCCAATTTACATTTTTTCTGTCTTTATTGTCTGCTGGGCCCACCACCGTCTTCAAATCTTGATCTCCCACTAAATCTAATGTATTTACAATAAATAACAATGACAAGTAGGGGATACATTTTTAAGGGGTGGGAACGGGCCATAAACCAAGCCCACTTTTATTACATATGACAATTCATATTGGGCCATAAACCAGGCCCATTAATAAAACCAACAACAATAAAAACAAATGTAAATTCCTAACATACACCTACAAAATTGGTCATGGCAATCGATCATCCTTATCCAATAACATTTAATTCAAAATTAATTTATTGGATAACATGCAATGGCAATTTAAATTTAAAAGGATAAAATCATATTTCATACATAAAATCTTATTTTATATACAAAATCATATTTTATCTTTTTATCAAATAAAATCATATTTTATCTATAAAATCCAATTTTATACATAAAATCATATTTTACTCAATATATCCATAAGATCATATCTTATCATCAATTGTACCAAAAATAATTAATTTCAAAATTCAATTTAACGGATAAAATATTTAAATTTTCCAAAAATTCAAATTTATCCAAAAATCAATTTTAAAATTTTCGGACTCGAACAATTCGATCCGACGCTTCGTGGACCAATCAAAAACAATTTTCGATCGGACCAAAAATAGAATTTTAACATATTAAATTTAATTTAAAAATTAAAAAAATTAATTTTTCCCCGCAGGCCGCCCGGGACATTCCCGGGCTGCCCGCGCCCTAATGGGGTCGGGCCGGGCAGCCCGGCTGCCCCTAGGGCAGCGACGATCGCTGCCCTGGGCAGCGCCGAGCGCTGCCCTGATCGCTGCCCGGGTTTTTGCCCGAAAAAAAAAATTTTATTTTTAAAATATTTATTTTGTTTCAAAAACCGAGGCCTAAAAATTTTTGTACAATCGATTAATTTAATCGCTTGATCTGAGCAACCTGGCTTTGATACCACTGTTGGAGAACGCGGCGATCAGATCAATTTGGATTGATACCCGGTGCAGCGGAAGTTTAAAAAATTTTATATGGAACGATTCCATAATAGGTATCAACCTTACGATTAAATTGTGTGTGTGTGTAAAAATTAAATAACGATTATAAAATTTTTACCTTTAATCTCGAATCGAGATTTTGGACACCAACAGATTGCTCTGCTCTTGTTGTATATCCCTGGAACTGATGGACGAACTGTTCTTCAATCAGGTCCACGAACGGATATTTAATCCCTCTGATAGATTGCACTAGAAAATCTATCAGAAGTTTCTACGAAGAGATTAACGAATTTGATCCGTTAAACCAGGCTGCAAATTCAAAATTCACAGGCTGGGTTTTTCGAGCAGAGAGGGGAGAGGGGGGCGGCGGCCACTAGGTTTCAAAACCCTAGTTAATTTCGAAAATTATGCCTGTTCTCTATTATTTTTGTACTGCAATTACTTATTTATAATGTAGGCCACTAACAGCTTAGGGCCCATTAGTCATAAGTTCAAGCCCGACAAGCAAAGCCCGCATGTTCAGAAATTAATATAAAATTCATCGTGACTCCGATTGATAAACCGATTTCACCAATGTGCACAGAAACCATTTCTGCACCTTTTAAAGTCAAGATAAATTTTTCTGAATCCGAATTCAGTGATTTCCAAAAATGCCCATCCCTATGTCATTTTAGGAAATCTTACTCCTCTACTCATAATTAAGAAGTCCAACTTCTTTGTTCATTAAATTTAACTCTTTAAATTTAACTATCTCAACGGGGATTAAAAATCCATTACTCTGTGTGACCCTCAATGGTTCAGGGATACAGCTAGCCGTGTGCTCACAACTCCTTGTGACTCGAAACAACAATTTTCGACTTGCCCATCGAATCATGGTAAGAGCGCCTAGCAACATCGCCCCATGATTCCCTAGGTATCACTGATAGTGCCTACAAGAACCAATAGATTTTGGTTAGCGTACAGTACGGTACCTTCATCCATATATCCCGATCGAATCAACAACCATTGGTATATCGAGAGTCGTTCGAGATTCGATAACTATGCAATACATCTTGAAGATCAAATAGTGACATCGCATGTGCTACTAAGAAACCATTTCTTAAATCACATCATGTACTCTGGCCAGAGATTCGTCACACTAATATCTCCTCAGATCGCATAGGATATCCACACTCGCAAGTATGTGGTGAATCCTTGACAACAAAGCATCGACTCCTATATGTGTTGTAACTGTACCCAATCCCGACACCTGATGACCCCAATAGAGTCGGTAAACGAGTCAAAGCATAGTACTAGCATATAGAGTCTCAATGATGTTTCAAGTAGTAAGGACTAATGGTGTACAACCAAAACCGCGGACTTTATCCACTCGATAAGTGATAACCACTTGAAAAGTCCGGATAGGGTAGTTCGATCATTCATCATATGAATATCCATTTGCATGCTTCGAACATCTCTATGTTCCTTACCAATGAAACGTGGTACTCTGCATCGCAAATGCTAGTCTCAAACTCGAGCGATCCTTATCCTTATTATCGGACGGCTCAATCGACTAGGAACAGTTTAGAATATACAGTGACTATAAGATGTGTTTCATGATAGACATCCCCATGTTCTACCACATCTTACATACACTATAGTATATTCAAGGTCTTTATCAAAACAACAATAGTATATCACAATATAACAATATGAAGAAAGATAAAGTCATTGCCATTAATAAAAGTGTAAATTATATTAAACAAAAGATTGTTTATACAAAGAGTCATCAAAGCCCTTAGCCACAAGTTGACTCACCGGGCACCCACTCTTTCAGCAGTTTGGGTCGTGATAGATAGATTGACTAAGTCTGCCTGTTTTATTCCTTATCAGATGACGTATTGTCATATGACCAGATGACCAATATCTATATCAGAGACGTGGTTAGATTACACGGTGTGCCTAAATCAATAGTATCAGATCGAGATCCTCGATTCACTTCACATTTCTGGCATAGTCTACAAGAAGCTTTAGGTACTCGTCTGCATTTGAGTACAGCGTATCATCCTCAGACTGATGGGCAGTCAGAGCATACTATACAGATTCTAGAAGATATGTTGCGAGCTGCAATACTTGATTTTGGTACAAGTTGGCAAGAATCTTTGCCACTTGTTGAATTTTCTTATAACAACAGCTATCAGTCAAGCATTCAGATGGCTCCATTTGAAGCACTGTATGGTAGAAAATGCAGATCGCCGTTGTTTTGGGATGATCTTTCTGAAACACCAGTTACAGGGCCGAACATGATCAGAGAGATGTCTGATAAAGTGAAATTGATACAGATCAGAATGAGAACAGCGCAAGATCGACAAGCAAAATATGCAAACGTGAGGCATAGACCTTTGAGTTTTGAACAAGGTGATCGGGTATTTCTGAAGCTATCTTCTTTTCGAGGCACTGTACAATTCGGAAAGAGAGATAAGTTATCACCGAGGTTTATTGGACCTTACGAAGTTCTTGATAAAGTTGGTGATCTTGCATACCGACTAGCATTACCGAGCACTGTCAGGTATTCACGATGTATTTCACGTGTCTATGCTGAGGAAATACGAGCCCGATGCTTCCCATATTCTTAGTCCAGATGAAGCGGAGTTGGATGAAACATTAAGTTATTTTGAACATCCGATTCAAATCCTTGATCATAAGGAAAGGCAGCTTCGAAACAAATCCATTCCACTTGTTAAGGTGCAATGGAGTAGACACGGGATTGAAGAAGCTACTTGGGAGACAGAACAGGATATGAGACAGCGTTATCCCGAACTATTTCACTGATGTGAGTTTTCTTCAGTGTTTCTGTTATTTCATTACCTTATTTACAGTCAGACTGCATGCGATTTCGAGGACGAAATCATATCTTAGTAGGGGAGAATTGTAAAGCCCGAGATTATTTAATTTTAATCTGAGTATATTTAATTTGAGAATTTTAGAGTTTGAGTTTAAATTCTAATATTCTTAAATTATTTAGGATTGAAATTGAATTAAAATATTTCATAAGGACTGAATTGCAAATAGTGAGGTTTTTGTTGGAAAACGCGGCTCTCAGATCAATCACGATTGATACCCGGTGCAGCGAAAGTTTAAAAATTTTATCATGGAACAATTCCATGGTGTGGGTATCAACCGTTTAACGATTAAATTATTGTGTGTGTAAAATTCAAATAACAATTAATTAAATTTTACCTCCAATCTCGCAACGAGATTAATGGACACCAACAGATTTGATCTGCTCTTGTTGTCTCTCCCTGGAACCGATGAACTCCTTCAATCAGGTCCACGAACAGAGGTTTAATCCCTCTGATAGATTGCACTAGAAAATCTATCAGAAGTTTTCTGCGAAGAGAATAAACGAATCTGATTCGCTATTCCAGACTGCAATTCAAAATCACAGACCGGAAAATCTCGGGCAGAGGGGGAGGGGTCGGCCGAACAGAGAGAGAGAGAGCTAGGGTTCGAAAATTTTCTCTGTCTCAAAAATTATGACCTGTTGTGTCTAATTTCTGTACTGAAATAACTTATTTATAATGCAGGCCACTAACACCTTAGGGCCCATTAGTCATAAGTTAGGGCCCGACAAGCAAAGCCCGCATGTTCAGAAATTAATATAAAATTCATCGTGACTCCGATTGATAAACCGATTTTACCAATGTGCACAGAAACCATTTCTGCACATTTTAAAGTCAAGATAAATTTTCCTGAATCCGAATTCAGTGGTTTCCAAAAATGTCCATCCCTATGTCATTTTAGGAAATCCTACTCCCTTACTCTTATTTAAGAAGTCCAACTCCTTAGTTCATTAAATTTAACTCTTTAAATTTAACTATCTCAACGGGGATTAAAACTCCATTACACTGTGTGACCCTCAATGGTTCAGGGATACAGCTAGCCGTGGGCTCACAACTCCTTGTGACTCGGAACAACACTTTCCGACTTGCCCAACGAATCATGGTAAAGCGCCTAGCAACATCGCCCCATGATTCCCTAGGTATCACTGATAGTGCCTACAAGAACCAGTAGATTTTGGTTAGCGTACAGTACGGTCCCTTCATCCATATATCCCGATCGAATCAACAACCATTGGTATATCGAGAGTCGCTCAAGATTCGATAACTATGCAATACATCTTGAAGATCAAATTAGTGACATCGCATGTGCTACTAAGAAACCATTTCTTAAATCACATCAAGTACTCTGGCCAGAGATTCGTCACACTAATATCTCCTCAGATCGCATAGGATATCCACACTCGCAAGTATGTGGTGAATCCTTGACAACAATGCATCGACTCCTATATGTGTCGTAACTGTACCCAATCTCGACACCTGATGACCCCCATAGAGTCGGTAAACGAGTCAAAGCACAGCACTAGCATATAGAGTCTCCATGATGTTTCAAGTCGTAAGGACTAATGGTGTACAACCAAAACCGCGGACTTTATCCACTCGATAAGTGATAACCACTTGGAAAGTCCGGATAGGGTAGTTCGATTATTCATCCTATGAATATCCATTTGCATGCTTCGAACATCTCTATGTTCCCTACCAATGAAACGTGGTACTCCGCATCGCAAATGCTAGTCTCAAACTCGAGCGATCCTTATCCTTATTATCGGACGGCTCAATCGACTAGGAACAGTTTAGAATATACAGTGACTATAAGATGTATTTCATGATAGACATCTCCATGTTCTACCACATCTTACATACACTATGGTATATTCAAGGTCTTTATCAAAACAACAATAGTATATCACAATATAACAATATGAAGTAATATAAAGTCATTGCCATTAATAAAAGTGTAAATTACATTAAACAAAAGATTGTTTTTACAAAGAGTCATCAAAGCCCATAGCCACAAGTTGGCTCACTGGGCACCCACTCTTTCAATCTCCCACTTGCCCTATAGCCAACTAGTCATACTACGTAGACCCATTGCTTCGCGATGTTTGTCAAACAATGGTCCTGGCAAAGGCTTAGTAAGCGGATCAGCGATATTGTCTGCAGAGGCCACTCGTTCGACAATGATGTCTCCTCTTTCCACAATCTCCCGGATTATGTGGTATTTCCTCAGTACGTGTTTGGATCTTTGATGAGACCTTGGTTCCTTTGCTTGAGCAACGGCACCCGTGTTGTCACAGTACACCGGGACTGGACCAACAAATTCAGGAATAACGCCCAACTCTTGGACGAACTTCCTCATCCAAACGGCCTCTTTAGCAGCAGCTGATGCTGCAATGTATTCAGCCTCAGTGGTGGAATCCGCTGTGGTGTCCTGCTTGGAACTCTTCCAAGAGACAGCACCGCCATTGAGCATGAACACAAATCCAGAGGTTGACTTCGAGTCATCCACGTCACTTTGGAAGCTAGAGTCGGTATAGCCTTCCAATTTGAGTTCTCGTCCTCCATAAACCATGAACATATTCTTAGTCCTTCGCAAGTACTTAAGAATGTCCTTCACGGCTTTCCAATGCATTTGACCAGGATTAGCCTGATATCTGCTCGTGACACTCAGAGCAAATGCTACATCCGGTCTGGTAGATATCATCCCATACATGATACTACCTATAGCTGACGCATATGGTACATGTGTCATATTCTCTATCTCTGCATCAGTCTTGGGACACATAGACTTGGATAGAGAAACTCCATGACACATGGGTAGATGTCCTCTCTTGGACCCATCCATTGAAAACTGTTTCAATATGGTATCGATGTAGGTTGATTGAGTGAGTCCTATCATTCTCTTAGACCTATCTCTATAGATCTGTATCCCAAGAATGTAGGATGTCTCACCCAAATCCTTCATCGAAAATCTACCTGATAACCATATCTTTGTTGACTGCAACATCCCTACATCATTCCCAATGAGTAGGATGTCATCAACATAAAGTACTAAGAATGTCACCGCATCCTTAACTACTTTCTTGTACACGCAAGGTTCCTCCGGGTTCTTGATGAAACCAAAATCTTTAATTGTTTCATCAAATTTCTGGTTCCAACTTTTTGATGCTTGTTTTAGACCATAAATTGATCTCTGAAGCTTGCATACCTTATGCTCGCTTCCCATGGATGTGAACCCTTCAGGCTGCTTCATATAGATTTCCTCCTTAATGTCTCCATTAAGAAAAGCAGTCTTCACATCCATTTGCCATATCTCATAGTCATACCATGCAGCTATGGCAATAAGGATTCTTATGGACTTGAACATAGCAACTGGTGAAAAGGTTTCATCATAGTCAACTCCTTGTCTTTGAGTATAACCTTTCGCCACCAATCGCGCCTTGTAGGTCAATACCTTACCATCAGGCCCAAGCTTTCTTTTGTAGATCCATTTACACCCTATTGGAACAATTCCATCGGGAGGATCTACTAAAGACCAAACTTGGTTTGTATGCATCGAATCCAATTCTGACTGCATAGCTTCAAGCCATAAATTCGAATCCGCATCAGAAATTGCTTCCTTGAAGTTTCTTGGATCACATCCAATGTCGGGTTCATCTTGATCCCCTTCAAGAAGAAGACCATATCGAATAGGAGGTCTAGAAGTCCTCTCGGATCTTCTAGGTTCAGGCGTGTCCAGCAATGGTTCCTGAGGTGTAGGATCGTTATTTTGTATTTCGGGTTCTTCTCGAACCTCCTCGAGTTCCATCATCTCGCCTTTCTTATCCAATAAGAACTCCTTCTCCAAGAAGGTGGCATTCCTAGAAACAAAAACCTTTGTTTCAGCAGGATAATAGAAATAATATCCGATTGAATTCTTCGGATACCCTACAAAATAACATAAGCTGGATCTACTATCCAACTTATCTCCCACTGTCCGCTTCACGTAAGCAGGACATCCCCAAATCCTCAAGTACGAATACTTAGGAGCTTTGCCATTCCATAACTCGTATGGTGTTTTGTCCACTGCTTTAGTGTGGACGTTGTTCAACAACAATACCGCCGTCTCAAGCGCATAGCCCCAAAACGAAGGTGGAAGCTCAGTGAAGCTCATCATGGATCGAACCATGTCCAACAAAGTTCGATTACGACGCTCCGATACACCATTAAGCTGTGGTGTCATAGGAGGAGTCCACTGAGAGAGAATCTCATTCTCTTTTAGATAGTCCAAAAACTCGGTACTTAAGTATTCTCCACCTCGATCCGATCGAAGTGCTTTAATACTTTTACCTAGCTTGTTTTCTACTTCAGCCTTGAATTCTTTGAACTTTTCAAATGCTTCAGACTTATATTTCATTAAATATAAATACCCATACCTTGAATAATCGTCAGTAAAGGTAATGAAGTAGGTGTGGCCATATTGAGTCCCAACTCTAAATGGTCCACAAACATCTGTATGGATCAAATCCAACAGATTTTGACTACGCTCAGGCTTCCCTTTAAAAGGAGATTTAGCCATTTTTCCTTTTAGGCAGGATTCACAAGTAGGTAGAGAGTTAATATCAGACATATCAAACATGCCCTCTCCCACTAGCTTGTTCATCCTCCTTGAGGAAATATGACCTAGCCTAGCATGCCAAAGGTTTGCCGGGTTTTGACTATCGATTTTCCTTTTGTTTGTTGTCGCCGGTTTATCAACATAATTCACTGGAACGTCTTTTAGTTTTAAGTTGTATAGATCGTTTTCAAGTTGTCCATTTTCAATTAAACATTCATTCTTGTAAATATTGCAAATCTCATTCACAAAATTGCAAGAATAACCATCTCTATCAAGCATAGAAATAGAAATAATGTTTTTAATTAAATCTGGCACAAATAAAACATCTCTTAACAATAATTTAAAACCGTTCTGCAAAGTCAAACAAACATCTCCAATGGCCGTAGCTTCAACTCTGGAACCATTCCCGAGCCTTAGCTGGGTCTCACCCATTCTAAGCCTGCGACTTCTTGTCATCACCTGCAAATCATTGCAAATGTGAGATCCACATCCGGTATCCAATACCCAAGAAGTTGTATTAAGTGACATGTTTATTTCAATATAGAACATACCCTTTGCAGTTCCCAACTGCTCAAGATATTCCTTGCAGTTGCGCTTCCAATGACCCGGCTTCTTGCAGTAATGGCAAACATCCTTGGATTTTCCATTGTTTGAAGCCTTTGTCTTTTGCTTCTTCTCGGGCTCGACTTTCTTGGGTGGGGTAGAACGTTTCTTGCCCTTCATACTTGGCCCCTTCTTAGCAGAAGATGAGGAGCCCACCAAGAAAGCTGGCTTATCCTTCTTAAGTGTGGATTCATATGTAACGAGCATATTGACCATCTCTTCTAGGGTGGCCTCTATCTTGTTCATATTAAAATTTATCACAAATCCATCAAATGAAGAAGGAAGAGACAGAAGCAATAAATCCACATTGAGTTCATGCTCCAACACCAAATCTAGGGTCGCCAACTTCTGTATGAGCCAAATCACTCGTACCCCATGATCACGGACCGAAGTCCCTTCACGCATGCGGCACGTCATCAACTCCTTAATAGTAGCGAACCTTTCAGCCCTCGACTGAGCCCCAAAAAGTTCCTTGAGTTGCGCGTGAATGTCAGCAGCATTCACCGTGTCCTCAAATCGCCTCTGGAGTTCATCAGACATCGAGGCTTGCATATAGCATTTGGTCTTGATGTCATGGTCACACCATGCATCAAGTTTGGCCAATTCCTCCGGACTTATGTCAGCTGGTGCTTCCTTCGGAGGTGCTTTCTCTAACACGTAGAGCATTTTCTCCGAAGTTAAGACAATCTTCAACTTCCGGAACCATTCCGTATAGTTGGCGCCAGTCAACTTGTTTTGTTCGATGATCGAGAATAATGGATTTTGCGAATTCATTGTATGAAATACTGAAAAGAAAAACAGACATATATCAATGATTGTTTAACAATTTACTAAGACATAAAATAGGCGAATTTAATTTTATGAATCTCACTCCCACTATTTTAACGATTTCACCACCCTCTAGTGAAAACGGGAAACTTTTTCCTTAGTGAGAACATGGAGTCCAATTGACAAACTTATGGTCCCGAATAATATCAGCCAACCATAATTCTCAAAAGGTAGAGCCCAATTGCTTCCAAAGCAACCCCATGTATTTACCTCATGTCCAATAAGGGCCCAATAATATGACGCCGTTTAAAGTGACATGTCAAGATGACCCATCAATATTAAGTTGTGATGGACGGTCGCCATGTGGATCCCCCAATAATATGAGCCGATCCCATGGGAGTTCCACCCAACTTACAACATTTGTCGATCCAATGTACAGCTTTCCGACGGACGGGCCCCCCCAATAATATGAGCCGGACCGTATCCGCGGGTAGCATCACATACATTGACCGTTGATGGAAGGTGGGAACATTTAAAAAAATTTAAATTTCCTTTATTTATCTTGATATAAATTTTAAATCATATTTAAAATGAGGGATTTTTAATTATAAAAATATTTGTCTCATCATATTCATTTTATTGCATGCTTGCCGGATTCACGCAATTTATGTCTAAACATGCATACAATCATAATATCAAATATTATATAGGATGATCGATTCCATTTCTAATTGACCCGTGGTTGCCAATCACGGGTCTTAGTCCAATCCTAGGTAATATGCAGTATGCAATGCAATCCTATTACATGTGCTTCCAATTTACATTTCTTCAGTCTTTATTGTCTGCTGGGCCCACCATCTTCAAATCTTGATCTCCCACTAAATCTAATGCATTTACAATAAATAACAATGACAAGTAGGGGATACATTTTTAGGGGTGGGAACGGGCTATAAACCAAGCCCACTTTTATTACATATGACATTCATATCGGGCCATAAACCAGGCCCATTAATAAAACCAACAACAATAAAAACAAAATGTAAATTCCTAACATACACCTACAAAATTGGTCATGGCAATCGATCATCCTTATCCAATAACATTTAATTCAAAATTAATTTATTGGATAACATGCAGTGGCAATTCAAATTTAAACAAGATAAAATCATATTTTATATATAAAATCTCATTTCACATATAAAATCATATTTTATCTCTATATCAAATAAAATCATATTTTATCTATAAAATCCAATTTTACAAATAAAATCATATTTTACTCAATATATCATAAGATCATATCTTATCATCAATTGTACCAAAATAATTGATTTCAAAATTCAATTTACGGATAAAATATTAAAATTTTCCAAAAATTCAAATTTATCCAAAATCAATTTTAAAATTTACGGACTCGAACAATTCGATCCGAAATCTCGTGAACCAATCAAAAACAATTTTTGACCGGACCAAAAATAAAATTTTAACACATTAAAATTAATTTTTAAATAAAAATAGAATTTTTCCCGCGGGCCGCCCGGGACACTCCCGGGCCGGCCCGCACCCGGGGCGCGGGCCGGGGGCAGCCCGGCTGCCCCCTTAGGGCAGCAACAATTGCTGCCCTGGCGGCGCCGTGCGTCGCCCTGGGCAGCGCTGGGCGCTGCCCTGTGCGCCCCCTTTGGGTGGCGCCGTGCGCCTCCCCCGGGGGCAGCGACCATCGCCGCCCCCTCCGGGCAGCGATCCAATCGCTGCCCGGGTTTTGCCCCGAAGAAAAAAAAAAAATTTTTTATTTAAAAATATTTATTTTGTTTTCCAAAAACCGAGACTCAAAAATTTTGTACAATTGATTAATTTAATCGTTTGATCTGAGCAACCTGGCTCTGATACCACTGTTGGAAAACGCGGCTCTCAGATCAATCACGATTGATACCCGGTGCAGCGGAAGTTTAAAAATTTTTTCATGGAACAATTCCATGGTGTGGGTATCAACCGTTTAACGATTAAATTATTGTGTGTGTAAAATTCAAATAACAATTAATTAAATTTTACCTCCAATCTCGCAACGAGATTAATGGACACCAACAGATTTGATCTGCTCTTGTTGTCTCTCCCTGGAACCGATGAACTCCTTCAATCAGGTCCACGAACAGAGGTTTAATCCCTCTGATAGATTGCACTAGAAAATCTATCAGAAGTTTTCTGCGAAGAGAATAAACGAATCTGATTCGCTATTCCAGACTGCAATTCAAAATCACAGACCGGAAAATCTCGGGCAGAGGGGGAGGGGTCGGCCGAACAGAGAGAGAGAGAGCTAGGGTTCGAAAATTTTCTCTGTCTCAAAAATTATGACCTGTTGTGTCTAATTTCTGTACTGAAATAACTTATTTATAATGCAGGCCACTAACACCTTAGGGCCCATTAGTCATAAGTTAGGGCCCGACAAGCAAAGCCCGCATGTTCAGAAATTAATATAAAATTCATCGTGACTCCGATTGATAAACCGATTTTACCAATGTGCACAGAAACCATTTCTGCACATTTTAAAGTCAAGATAAATTTTCCTGAATCCGAATTCAGTGGTTTCCAAAAATGTCCATCCCTATGTCATTTTAGGAAATCCTACTCCCTTACTCTTATTTAAGAAGTCCAACTCCTTAGTTCATTAAATTTAACTCTTTAAATTTAACTATCTCAACGGGGATTAAAACTCCATTACACTGTGTGACCCTCAATGGTTCAGTGATACAGCTAGCCGTGGGCTCACAACTCCTTGTGACTCGGAACAACACTTTCCGACTTGCCCAACGAATCATGGTAAAGCGCCTAGCAACATCGCCCCATGATTCCCTAGGTATCACTGATAGTGCCTACAAGAACCAGTAGATTTTGGTTAGCGTACAGTACGGTCCCTTCATCCATATATCCCGATCGAATCAACAACCATTGGTATATCGAGAGTCGCTCAAGATTCGATAACTATGCAATACATCTTGAAGATCAAATTAGTGACATCGCATGTGCTACTAAGAAACCATTTCTTAAATCACATCAAGTACTCTGGCCAGAGATTCGTCACACTAATATCTCCTCAGATCGCATAGGATATCCACACTCGCAAGTATGTGGTGAATCCTTGACAACAATGCATCGACTCCTATATGTGTCGTAACTGTACCCAATCTCGACACCTGATGACCCCCATAGAGTCGGTAAACGAGTCAAAGCACAGCACTAGCATATAGAGTCTCCATGATGTTTCAAGTCGTAAGGACTAATGGTGTACAACCAAAACCGCGGACTTTATCCACTCGATAAGTGATAACCACTTGGAAAGTCCGGATAGGGTAGTTCGATTATTCATCCTATGAATATCCATTTGCATGCTTCGAACATCTCTATGTTCCCTACCAATGAAACGTGGTACTCCGCATCGCAAATGCTAGTCTCAAACTCGAGCGATCCTTATCCTTATTATCGGACGGCTCAATCGACTAGGAACAGTTTAGAATATACAGTGACTATAAGATGTATTTCATGATAGACATCTCCATGTTCTACCACATCTTACATACACTATGGTATATTCAAGGTCTTTATCAAAACAACAATAGTATATCACAATATAACAATATGAAGTAATATAAAGTCATTGCCATTAATAAAAGTGTAAATTACATTAAACAAAAGATTGTTTTTACAAAGAGTCATCAAAGCCCATAGCCACAAGTTGGCTCACTGGGCACCCACTCTTTCAGTTTTGAAGGGCCAAAATGCAATTTCTTGTAATAATGGATGACACTTGTCTTGGTCCTAGCTTTGTACGTGTATATCATCTCAATTTCATCAGAATTCTTCCTTCTTCAACAGCAAGAAACCGAGAGCTCTTTTCCTTGTCCAAATTTGATCTTCAATCTTTTGTATCTCAAGATCCGTCCATCCGAATAAAATTCTGAGCACGGTTTTGGAATCCTTGCGACAAGAGCTTCGTTGTGATGTAAGTATCATGTTGATTCAGTATATTTCGAAAATATGTTGTTGGGAGGGCTTGGAATTTGATTATGGTTATGCGTTCTTGAGTTTGTATGCGTTATGGTATCGAAGTCGGGCCGGAGAAAAGACATCGTTGGAAAGTGATATGAATTTCCAGCTCTTGTTCGAAAATTATGCTCTCTGATTTGGCTGGTTTATGATGCTATCTTGCTGATATATTATGCTTAAAAGCTGGTTAAGATGGGTAGACTTGTTGGTTGTGAGTTTTGGTTATCGGTTTTGTTACCGTTACGCCACCGGTTTACGAAGTTGATAGATTTTGAATCCTTATGATTGAGCTGTGGTATAAATAGATTCTTGCTGATGTTATGGTCTTGAATACCATTTATTTCAGATTTAATCAAAGGACATCGACGTCGGGAGTTTTGGTTTCGAACCGGGAGAGATTTGATCAAAGTTGGTGAGCTTTAGACTTTGATACTTGAGTTTAGTTTGAGCAGATTTGTGATTGCAATTGTGTATTTTGTAGCTTGTGGATCTAGCTCATTTCTTATCAATACTAAGGTATGATACAACGATGATCAAGTTGGGGATGTTCGTCGAGACGAGTTCACTTTCTCGATTCCCTTAAATCACACATTACTTGGCTTTATATGTTTACATCTTTGATTATGCATTGCTGGAGTGTTATAGCATGATTGTAGAGTTTATCATTCCTTCACGCTTTGCCACAATATCATCGATGAGTTATAAACTTCTATATCTAATATCAATGACGAGCTTGTAGCATTGATATCTCGACTTCGGTTATAGCATCAGTGATGAGCTTGAGCCTGATGATGAGTGGTGCGTTCTAGCATCTAAACCGTGTCGTTCACTAGGCTTGGAACTCTTATTGTATAGCTAATCGCCTTGCAATTTCTATTGTCTTTTCTATTGAAATGCATGAAACTTGTTAGCTATGTTTCAATATGTGTTTCCGTTGTTTCATACTAAGTTTTATACTTACTGGTGTATCCGGATGTTGTTTTGTTTTGTGTGTGCATTGCAACAGAAGATGCAGGGCCGAGTCGTAGGAGGTCTTGAGCGATTGGAAGTTTAGAGAAGTGGCGTTCCGGGTTAAGAATGTAAAAGTGCTACCAAGAAATTGAGTTTGTTTAGTACTTAGAACTTTTGAACATATAGATATGTATGTTTGTCAAGAACAAGAGAATGTAAGATTTTGTGGGTTGTATTTTAAGTTCCATGTTTGTTGCTTGATTAGCTCATGGTTATGCATGATTTTGTTTAGATTTTTAAGCATGAATCATGTTTGAAATGTTAGATGGTGTTTGAGTTTCAAAACAGGGGAAAAACATTCATTTTTCAGCTGTTTTGGAGTTGTAACCAAGGCACCTTGAGTGCCTTGGCCCGAGCCTTAGGCGCGCCCGCGCGTCAACCCGGTATTAAAAAAAAAAATTGATCTTTTTGCGACGTGTGTTTTGCGTCGCCAAATGTAAGGTTTTGCGTCGCCAAATGTTTAGCACCCGAGGTCTCTACAGTAGTATTGAGATGGCTCCATTCGAAGCATTGTATGGGAAGAAATGTCGATCGCCATTATATTGGGATGATGTGTCAGAGGTACCTGAACTTGGGCCGGATATGATCAGACAGATGACTGAGAAGGTGAAGTTGATTCAACATAAAATGAGAACAGCGCCGCATATATTTGCTAAATATGCAAATATCAGACGTCGACCGTTATCTTTTGAACAGGGAGATAGTGTGTTCTTGAAGATTTCACCGTTCAGGGGCACAGTCAGATTTGGCAAGCGAAGAAAGTTATCTCCACGATTTATTGGGTCGTATGAGATATTTGAGAAGATAGGCAATCTTGCTTATCGACTCGCATTACCTCCATCTTTATCTGGAATACATGATTTCTTTCATGTATCGATGTTACGGAAGTATCTATCTGATGCCTCTCATGTTATTCGATCTGAGGAAGCTGAATTCGATGAGACTCTTAGCTATTTTGAAAAGCCTATTCAGATACTCGATCCGAAAGAAAAGCAACTCCGAAACAAGACATTCCATTGGTGAAGATTCAGTGGAATCGGCATGGAGTTGAAGAAGCTACTTGGGAAGTTGAAGATGATATGAGACAGAGATTCTCAGAGTTATTCCACTGATGTGAGTTCTTATTTAGTTTTCTGTTATTCTTTATTCTTATGTGTATACAGACTACTGATATAGATTGCTTATGAATTCGAGGACGAACTCATGCCTTAGTGAGGGAGAAACGTAAGGCCTGAGATTATTTAATTTAATCCGGGATTATTTAATTTTAATCCAAAAATATTTAATTTGTGAATATTTAGAGTTTTGATTTAAATTCTAATATTTTTAAATTATTTAGGATTGAAATTGAATTAAAATAAGGGCCGAGGACTGAATTGCAATTTATGAAGTTCTAGGGACTAAATTACAAATATACTTGAATTTATCCAATTATTGAGTTGAGTATTCAGCTTGAATACGTGTAAGCTACATTTACATTCAGAATTTAGAGATCAAGTCGAGATCTTCTTCATTTTCTTTGAGATTTGATTTTCAAATCCTCGTAACTTTTGATCCGATTGTCCGATTTCAATTCCGAATATAGTTCTGGAATCCTTGCGACGAGGGCTTCGATTTGGTGTAAGTATTTATTTATTTCAGCATGTTTCAAAGATTTGAATATGGTAGAGATTAGATTTTGAGCATGGATATGTATTCTTAAGCTTTTATACATTTCGATATCGAAACCGGAGAAAACGAAGATTGGATGTCGTATGAATTTGTTATGAGATTTCAGAATTGATTCAAACCTTATGTTTCTGATTTTTCTGGTTTTGATGTATATATATGTTGATATGAGTTGATTTGAAGTATATGATATTGATATTGATTTCGATATTTTGTCGGTTACCGATTTTCAATCGCTACGCCGTTGGTTTATGATTTGAGGCCGTTTTGATAGTCTATGATTGAGCTGAGATATTCTTTGAGATGTTGTTGATATTATAGCTTGAATATACTTCAATTTTGGATTTAAATTGAAGGCTATTGACTCGAGAACCTTGACTTCGAACGAAGAAGAAGCGATCAAGGTTTGAAGTCATTCCGGTTGAGGATCAAATGATGTTTTGATCAGATTTTTGAATGATGGAATTGAATGAAGTTTGATATGAATGTTTTGATGTTATGTTTCAAATTTGAAGCATTCAAAACTGAGATATACGAAGGTATAAGACGACATCGCGAGTCAGGGATTTGAAACTCGAGAATGAAACTTCTTGAGTTATCCCGCCGAAATCACATACTTGTTTATTGTTTTGATTTTGTTATGATGTTGTCGATCCATCTCAGGTAGTGGATATTTGATTCGATATGATTATGAGATGATATGATATATGAATTGATTCTTGCCAAGGTTTGATGAACCTTATTTTCTAGTCAGATATGAGTACGATAGATGGATATCCATGTCAAGATCGGATACGAAATTTGATGGCAATGACGTGATATGAATCAATTCTGTACTTATGTATGCGTTTGATTACTCTATTCTCGGATGAAATGTCTAGAGTCGATATGATTTACGTTAACGCATATATATGTTGATTATACTGATATTGTATTATCACCGGAGTTTATCCGGTTGTTGCTTTGTTTTGTATGTGTCTATGGCAACAGATGGGGCAGGAGCTGGCCAAAGTCGTCGAGGGTAGCTCACGAGAGAAGATTAGATGTGGACTCAGGTTGTAGAAGTTGAATCGATGTACTTGAACTTTGAGAAGCATGCTAGAAAATATCTTAGTTTTGTTGTGAAAAACTTAGAGAACTACATGTATATCTTGTTGCTTTTGTAGGATTGTAAACTGCTAGTTTGATGTACCAATACCTTATGAACATGTTTGGATGTTGTTCTATGTTAATCTAACATGTTCTAGACTTGGATTTGATGGATTGTAAATAGTTGAAAGGATCAAAATTGCTGCAGGAAAACAGGGCAACTTTCTGCTCAGAATGCGCACGCGCGGCAGAAAACTACCGCTCGAGCGCAACCTTGAGCCATGCCCACTGTTTTTGGAATTAAGGTGCACGCGCGCGCGACAGAAAACTACCGCGCGGGCGCAACCCCTTTTGAAAAAAAAACTTGTTTAATTCTTTCATCTCACTTGTGTAATTAATGATTTTTAATTTTCTCTAAGAATGAGATTAGCAATCCGAGGCCCCACATCTAGGCATGACTTCTATGAACTTTTTGAGCAACCAAACAAAAGACTCGGTTTTCTCGTCACTTAGAAAGCCACAACCAAAAAATATTGTCTGATGATGATGATTAACTCCTACAAATGGTGCAAAAATCATCACATATTTGTTGGTATTATACGTCGTATCAAATGCAACTACATCACCAAATATACTGTATGCCCTCCTCGACGTAATCCTCCCAAAAACACCTACGAAATATGTTATCTGAATCAGTCTCAAAATCAAAGAAAAAAATTAGAATTCTTCTCTTTTTCAGACGTAAAGAACTTAATCAGTGTTTCGGAATCGATGCCTTTTTGTTCATCCCTTAGTTTTTCTTCAAAGTTTCTAATATCTCTTTCTGTGCAACCTACATGCTGAGTCCCTCCATACTCTATCTCTAGTAACCGTATTTGTTGACAAGTTGGTACATTGACTTCTGAAAACTATTGATTCAATGTTTTCTTTGTTGCCGAAACATTACGATGTGATCGTAGCAAATGTACCTTTGAAGGAGTCGAGAATGGATGATTTTGACTTTCAATGAAGTTACTGACAAACCATTTAGGTCCAGTTTGTTCCTTGACCATTGCAATTCTTGACTTACAACCAGTTCTAAATTCTCCACGATCTCTTTCTTTTTTCGGTTGATCACTTTGTGCCTGTTTATTCCCCTGGCTTTCATCTTTATGTCCTTCTTTAAACCATACAATATTTTTCTAAATAACTTCATTTATCTTCTTACTTTTCTTGCTATTGCCTATTCTTGTGTTAAATCCGGCTTCTCGTGCATATTGGTTATATAACGAAAATGCCTCTTCTATTGATGTGAATTCCATTCCAATTTTGGGCTTTTGATCGGCTACAACTTGTGGAATGTACAGCCGATCATTACCGTTATTTTCTTCTATCGCTGGCAAAAATATCAAGTTAGTCTAGATGGATGAATATTTTTTTGTTTAGTGTTCTGTCACTATTTTTTTTTGCAAAAAACAGGCAACTTTTGTTAATCACAAACTTAATGAAAACAAAACGTGAATCACATCGTCTGAATCATAAAAGGATAAAAGAAGCTTTCCTCATTATAAATTTGTTAACTCATGGATGCAGAAGTTTAAGCGACTCTTATTATGAAAAGATGATTATTAACTCATGATACATAAATTTATGCGACTCGTATTATGAAAAGATGATTATAACGTGAGTTGATTCAAGTTATTAAAATTGATATAAAAGAAAACATGAAAAGGAACCACAAAATAATAACTCGTGGAAAATAAGAACTTCTTAGTCATATTACGAAATACAGTTATATCCAAGTATTGTTTACAAAAAAATAGATACAATAAATAAAAATGAGAAAGTTCCTAATAATTTTCATGATTTGCAATGAATTTTTGCATCACAAAAGTATTTCGATCAATAAAAAAATTTGCACATACATTATCCATTTTCCACTTTCATGCCTAAATCACTTTTAAGTTTCAAAGACAAGATATTTTTATAAACCAACTGGATAACCAATCAACGATTTGCCAGTTTATGAATAACTCCTCGACCAAATAATTTACAGAAGAACATGTTATTTTCCAGAAATAATAACGAAGCAAACATGAATGTAAATCCTTGGAATTGTAATGATCATATTAGGACCAATCCAAATTATGGTCAGATTAATTAAATTTGAAAACTTATTATTTTCCAAAAAATTAACCAAAATCCATACGGTACCAGAATTGACGATTTCAATAGGAGGACCGATTGTATATAACTTGGGCCATTACCTGAACCAGGGAAGCAGCGACGGTAGGCGGCGGATGACGATCAGAGGCGAGCGGCTGCCACGTCGTTAAAGGAGAAAAATTCAGGAATTGGCAAAAATAAAGTTACGGGAAAATTTTGAGGAGAGTATATACAAATTTAATTCTTTTGTTTAAATATAAAATATTACCTGAACCACGGTAACGGCGGGCGGCGGGCGGCGATCAAGGAGAATTTGAGGAAAGATGAGTGAACGCTAGGTTTGCAGAGTTGGGAAGCAGAGTAGTTGTGTCGTGTTGGAGTTTTTACGAGGAGTGTATTAATTAATTTTTTTTAAAAAAAAGAATTGAAGTAAAACGTGACATGGCTGCCACATAGGATTGGTGCTCATGAGTGCCCATTATGTGTTGCTCGGATGAGTCGATGCTGGTCATAGGGTACTGCCCTAGGCCAGTCATCGCACAACACGTGGCGTTCAGTTTTAAAAATTTTTTAAATAAAATAATGCACGAATTTTGGGCTCACTTTTAATAAAATTAGGTTTTTTTAAATTAAAAAGACTCATCCACCTTGACCATGGTTAACCATGGTATACTCGTTGGTTAGATCTGAGAATCTTTTAATCTATTCATCTCTCACTCTCTCAAATTTACCTAGCATTCTTTTCCATTTTTTTGGAAGAAAAATCACGACGATGAAAAAAACGGTTTCACGGATTTTTTTGATTTTTATTCAATCCACTCTACTTTGGAAAAGAAGGCAGTAGAAATAGCAGATCTAAAGAGGAAGATTAGTGTCTTCAGATCGAAGAGGTGCAGATCGATATTCAAGGTCTCCATTATTAGTTGGTATTTTTCAAACCATATTCTTTTAGGTTGTGCAAAAAAGCCTCTTACATAGTATTGGTTTGAAAGATCGAAGAGGTGCAGACTTTTTTTTACCGTATTCTTTGATGCAGATATTTTTTGGGGGCCAGCTGATTTTTGAACGGTAATTTTCCGAATGAATTAGTGTTTAAGGCTTGTTTATCCCCTTATTTACAGTTTAACTCATGCCATCGAAGAGGTGCAATTTTTATTTTTTTTGAACGATATTCTTCACTTGCAGATTGAAGAGATTCAGATTTTTTTGTGGGCATCAACTGTTTTTCCACTTGTTTTTTTATGAAGTTCTGGTTAATTTTCCAAAAAGTTAGTGTTTAAGGCTTGTTTTATCCTCTTATTTTACAGTTTAACTGATGCCATGAATCTAAATTATTAGTATGCCTTGCTAATCGATATCTTTCTTGTCAATATTTAGAAAAAGAAAATGAATATGTGGTAACCAAATCCGTAGCAAGCGTATTCATTTGGAACTTGTCACTATTTTAGACTTCAACCCTTGTGAACTTGAGGTTTGTTACATTTCTTGATTTTTAGTTTATGAATGCATGTAGGTAAGGGCTTTTTGTAAGGCCCGAGATTAATTAGAAATTAATTCAAATTTAATTTAATTTTAATTCGAGTATATTTAATTTGAGAATATTTAGAGTTGCGATTTTAATTATAATATTCTTAAATTATTTAGGGTTGAAATTGAATTAAAATAAGGGACGAGAACCAAATTGCAAATATTGAAGAATTGAGGGACTAAAGTGCAATTTTAATTAAAGTTATCAGATTTGTGTTGGATTACTCAGCATATGCACGTGTACCTTCAGTCCTTATTCAGAAATTGAGAAACAGAGTCGAGATCTTCTTTGTTTTTCTTTGGAAATTTGATCTTCAAATCCTTGTAACTTTTGAACCGGCTGTTCGATTTCGATTCCGTAAATTGTTCTGGAATCCTTACGACGAGGGCTTCAATTTCGTGTAAGTTTTATGATGTTTTATATGGATTTCAAAATCAGTTTGTGGCAGAGATCAGATTTTGAGTCATTGATCATGTTATTTGGTTTATATGTGATTCTATCTCGAAACCGGATCAAAGTTGGATTATTGAATGGATTGATTATGATTCCTAGCATGTATATTGAGAATTATGGTTGCTGATAACAAGGTTGGAATGCTGGTTTTTGAATTGAGAGCACGTTTGAATAGAATTGAAGTTAGAAATGATTTCGGGATTTCGTCGGTTACCGATTTTGAATCGCTACGCCGTTTAATCAAGTTTTTGGACTGTTTTGATATTTGATAGCTAAGCTGAAACACTTATCTTGATGATGTGAATGTTATAAAATTTTATTCTTTAGTTTCAGTTGAGTTTGGAAGGCCAACGACTCGAGACAACGACTTTGAACCGAAGAAAGTTGATTGAGGTTTGAAATGTGTTTGATCGATGATCTTATGATGTTTTCGACTTGATTTTGAGATGATAGATTGAAATGAAGTTTGATATATGTGTTATGATTGTATCTTTCAGATTTGAAGAGTTCAGAATCGAGATAAACGAAGGTATAATGACGACATCGTGAAGTAGGGACTTTGAAACTCAAGAACGACTATTTTTGAGTTGGCCCGTAAAAACCACATACTTGTTTATGTTTTGATTTGATTGTGATGTTGTCGATCCATCTCAGGTAGTGGATCTTTACATTTGAGTTGATATGATGCTATATTGAATTGATTCTATGCCAAGATTGTTGTTAACCTTATTTGCGAGTCGGTTACGAACTCATTAGATGGATATCCATGTCAAGATCAGTTATGAATCTTGATGGCCTCGAAGTTATGTGAATCAATTCGTATTTGAAGCGTTAATTTACTCTATTTGTTGAGTCGGGTTTAAATAGAGTTGTTGTGATGTATTAACGCTTTCTATATGTTGGTTATACTGAGAATCATTTCTCACCGGAGTTTATCCGGCTGTTGTCTTGTTTTGTATGTGTGCATGACAACAGAGAGGGTAGGAGCTGATCATCGACGTCATTGACAGCTGGGAGAGAGTCTAGCACGTGAGGACTCGGGTTGTAGATGAGATCTTGAACTTTAGAAGCATTAAACCTTAGTTATGTTGGTTTTGGAATACATGTATGACACTCGCGATAGTTGTTGTCGTTTACCAATCTTTAGCGACTTGTTTGATGTAATAAAATGCATGTATAAATGCTTGAGACCTTGTTTATATGTAGATGGAAGTTTAGGAACTTTGAAACCATGCCTTGTATTGATTTGATAGTGTATGGTTTTGACAGCAAAAAAAAAATAGTTATGCATAGTTTTCTGGAATTGGAGGCCGCTCGATCGGCAAGATTTCACCGATCGAGCGAGGCCTTAAAATGCAAAACAGAGATCTTAAAACTGAACGCCACGTGTCGTGCGATGACTGGCCTAGGGCAGTACCCTAGGGCCAGCATCGACTCATCCGTGTTGCTCATAACATCGTAACTATATATATATATATATATATATATATATATATAGTTTTGATATTGTGAGCACCTATCATGTGCACCTGCTGATGTGACGTTCACCTATTGAATGTAAAAGATGACACGTCAGCGGTGCACATCATGGGTGCTAATAATTTCTACCCACTTTGTTTCCGATACCGGGTTTTAATTGTTTTTATTTTTTTATTTTTCACACCACTAAAATACGGCACTGAGTTTTAGTGGCCGGGCACAAAGTGAGTATCATTTATTGGGCAGCTGAAAATTTTTATATATATATTTTCAAATATATGCATTTTTTTAAAAAAATCAAAACATGGAGAGAGTCAAAGATTTTTACAGAGATATTGGATATGAAAAGATAATTAAAGATAATTATGGAATACGATATTTTGGTGTACTCGAAATTAGTTATTATTATAATTATAACTAGTATAACCACACACAAGCTCTGCGTATGTATAAAATCATATAATATATTTAGCAATATATGTTATTTATAAATATATTTTTTTTAATAACTTTTAAAATTATTATTATTTTAATTTTTAAATAATATAAAAATAAATTTAAATTATTTATCATTTAATCTCATCTATAACGATTAGTCGAGAAAAATATGAAAAAAATATATAAATAAAGTCAAATTAATCCCAACTATAACGGTTTGATTTTTAGGAATAGGATTAAATAATTATTTAGAATAGTTTTGCCAAAAATACTCTTTATATTTTACTAAATAATTAAATTAATACCTACATTTTAGGTTTTTGGGTTGGATGGAAGGACTAGTTATATTAAGGTGCGGAAAGAGTTTATTTAACTCACTATAATACTATTTTGTCCCTCCTACTCTAGATTAGGTAGTTTCAATAAAAATTTAACCAAACAATGGATTACACCAAAAATCATTATATGATGAAACAATGTGATGAAAAAGAAATTGAAGTTTAATAATTATAACAAATTATATATTTGTTTTTTTAGAAAAAAACATAAATATTTTGTTTAAAGTTTATTTATGTAAATTTAGTATTTAATTCAATTATAATAAATAAAATATAAATTTATATTATTTTAAATTGAACATGATTAATATTAATTTTAATTTCAAAATAAATTTAAAATTCTATATAATTCTTTTTTTTAAAGCAAAATTCTATATAATTCTAAACGAGATTTAATAAAAAAAATTTAATTCAAATCAATAGATATCCATTTATTTGAAATACACTTCCAAATCCTCCAAATGCCTCCATCGGAACCCTAAGGAGTTGAATAGTAAATTCGATCCCAAGGCCCAATCAGCACTTCGTTTTTCGGTTCTTGTTCCGGGCCGTCGCTTCCAAACGCATCGGCGATTTCTTTTCACCGCAGCCATGCTTTCGACGGGGTATGAATCATATCTAGTAACCACATTGGCTATGCCATTGAAGAAGCGTTTTTTATCGTGTTTTGTTTGGAAATCAACCATTGGGCAGAGTGATGCTTCCGGCTGGACGGTGGTTTTAATTTGTATTCATATCCATTACACGGAAACTATTTTCATACTGTAACTTGTTGCTTGTGTTTTTACAGATTTATTGTGCAGAAACTTTCACTTATTCCTCCTGGTAAGCGGAATTCCCTGTCATGTCATAATTCCCAATTTTTTTTTTTTTGGGATTCAAACCAGTCAATCCAGTTTAAGATCTTCAACCCACGAGTGATTTCCATTATTGGTGCCAAACTAAGACTAGCTAAATTATTTAAATGATAGTTGGGCCAAACTGAAATGAAGGTTTATTTTCATTTGTTGACCTTCTGTTCTCATAATGTTTACTGTGTAATTTATGGTTTTCCTTCATCTTGTTTTTTCATTTTTTGCTATGTTATTCGTTTTAGGATGTAGTGCCGGTATCTGGGCTGGCATTTTATTTACTAAGTGGTATGAAGGCAGAAGGTAGATGGGGATGTAAATATTTTGTGTTTTATTTTCTATTTAATGTTTTTGTGTGGTTACAATTGGAAATATACATGTATGAATATTATCTAAATTTTAAAATGGAATTGCTTAATGAAATCTAATTTGAGGTGATTTTTTTTATTGCAGCATATCCAAACATCATGAAATCATGGATTCCATGAGGTTTGTGATTTTTATGTCAAAATGTTTGTGCATTGTATTTGTTCTTTAACATTTAATGTTTTTCACATTTTCTGGTTGAAATTTTGATAGATTTCTTCATCCGAGCCTATGAGATTGCACACAAACACAAAATCACACAAGAAACTAACAAAAAAGGGGAATGAACAGAACAATGAAATGTATGGAATCGAACGTAACAAGACCCAGAGTTTCCTCTGTATAGGGCTTACATACTCCTCTTGCAAAGCTAGTCACAATTCTGAAGTAACAGAATGAATTCCCCGTTACACTCCCTTCGTGTACTTATAACTGCATCTCTCTCTCATTTTGTTTCTTCCTTCTGGGATATACAAAGTGTATCTTTGGCTTTTTTTGTTTATTTTGACCCACTTCTTCGACTCCTGCCTCAAAATTAGCCTTGTCCAGATGCTAAACGTCGGAAACCAAGAACGAAGCACCGCATCATCTTTCCAAGTCGCGTCTTCCACATTATTCCCCTTCCACTTCACAAGAAACTGTAACACATGGTCAGGCCCCTGTTTTTGAAATGTTTAACCAACACAAACCTTGGCCGATACTTAAAAAACAAGGCAGATTCTAATTCCTCAGTAACCGTGACATTAAGTTAGCTACACCTCCCAATCTCTTTTTCAAGCAAGAGACATGAAAAACATTATGAACTCTTGATTCCTTGGCAATGCCTACTCATAAGCCACTGCTCTGATCTTAATAACAATTTGAAATGGTTCATATAGCGTGCTACCAGTTTTTGATACAGTCGCTTACAAATGGATTACTGACAATGTGGACGCAACTTGAGTGACACCCAATCATCAACCTCAAAAGAGACATCCTTTGGTGCTTGTTAGCTGTCTTTACAATACATTTTTTGAGCTAGTGGTAAGTTAAATTTCAGTTGGCGTAACAACTCATAACTGTCTTCCAAATCCCATGACACCATAGCCACCACCCGATATTCCCCTGACATAAATAGCCTCGAATGGATTCATGCCAGCTGATGATTACTCAGTCCATGAAATCCTTTCTGCCCATGATTTTGGTTGTTCGAAAGCAAAGAAATGCAAATATGTTTCCAGGCGATGATTGAGCACCTCCGTTTCCGGATGATATGATGAATTCATTCTCAACTTTGGTGCCTTGGACTTTAAAGAGTTTCTGCCAAAAATTACTTAAGAAAATTGGGTCTCGATCACTATCATTGACCTTGGAATTCCATGAAGGCGGATAATCTCCCTCGCAAATGCCTTTAGTAGTGATGGGATGTCCGAGTAAGACAAGGTGTGCTGCTTTTCACAACCGATTAACTCCTACCATTTTAATGTCAAACCCCTTGGACTTTGGCAACCCCGTAGTAAAGCCAAGAGCTATATAATCTTAAATAGTATCAGAAAGGAGTAAAGCTTGTAATAACCCCATCAGAGAAGTCGCTGAGTACTTTTAATGTTGGCACATAACACAGGTTGCCACAAGCCTATAAACATCCCCACACATCCCCTGCCAAATAAAAGTGCTTGTGAAACATCTAGAACTCTTTAAACTTAAATGCGGAAATTTTTTTTTTTATATATAATCTATAAATAATACTATACATATACGCCCATACATATATGTATAAACATAAAAGAAATAATTTTACTACATAAAAATAACTTAATTAATTGCTGAAAATATCCTTATGCAAGAACTAAAAATACTAAGTTTGATAATTCAACATTCCCATAATTAAAATAATAAAAAGAAGAACTTGTTTAAAAACTCAGCATAATAAAATAAATGTTTCATAAACATCAACTAGAATCTGCGACGGTCACGGGGTCCACTGCTCCGTGAGCTCATACGTCCTCACCACCGGTAGGAGCTACATAAAAGTCATCTGTCTCACCTGCACCATATAAGCGTAGTGAGCCTAGGGGCTCAACATGTCTAATCCTTTATAACAAGGTAAAAAATAATGCATCACATAATTACTAATACATATACATGTACATGAGCATGCATGGAAATATTTTCATCACATAATAAAACTGCTGAATCATAAACTGAATTATAACCATAATCATAAACATATTATTTCTTCATCATATATAACATAATTGAGCAATGTTTTTGAAACCTGAAGATGATCCTATCCATAAGTGTGACGCTCATGTGTCGACTGATCAGTCTCCTGAACCAACGTACGATGGCGGTGATAAATCACCTCCTATGGTAGTAAACTACCGAATCATATGGTGGATAACCACCCCTATGGTAGTAAAACTACCGAATCATATGGTGGAAAATCACCCCTATGTCACACATACTTCAATTTCCACCAAAATATTTTATTGCTCATCATTTACATAATTATATACATAAGAAATTTCATGAATGCATGCACTGAAAATATGTCCGTAATATATATTTAATTAATTTTTCATAATATACTTAAAATAGACTTCATGCATAAAAATAATTAAATATATATTCCGGACTTATTTATTTTTCATGGGTTGGTCCAGACTGCTGGTCTCTCTACTAAACCCCTTAACTGACTTAAAGCCCATAATTAAAATAAATAATTTTAAAAATTATAATTTTTACTAAAATAAATTACTTAAATGTTATTGGGCTTAAATAAAAATATTTGGGCCCAATAACTAATTAATTCATAAAAATTCCTGGACTGGCCCAATAAAATCACTGACTGGCCTAAAAATTCCTATGGGCTCCCAAGCCCGTAAAAATCATTGGGCTAACTTAAATAAATTATTTAAGGCCCAAATAAAATTATTTGGTGGCCCAAATAATTTTCTAACTAATTTATTTTTTTTTAAAGCCCAAAATACACTAAAACCATTAAATACTTAAAAATTAAAATACCCGAGCCCGGCCCACCTAACCAGGACCCGGACCACCTGACCTGACCCTAGACACTACGGACCCGACCTGGACCCCCAAGGCCCGACCCAGCCCCACCCCCAACCCAAACCCGATCCCCCCTCCCCTACCCTCTTGGCTGCGCGAGCAGCAGCCCTTCCAGGGCTGCTGCCGCCATGCTCCAGCCATGGCCGGCCGGAGCGCCACCGGCAGGACCTTCCCAGGGTCCTGCCGCTCCTAACCCTGCCATCGGTCGGCTGGTTCATGGCCTAGCATGAACCAGCCGAGACCTTCCTGCCCAAAACCCCAAACCATGAGCCATCATCTTCTTCCCTTGAACCCAATCTGATCCCCTTAGTTCCAGCCTCTAACCTGTCGTTCCACCAGCCTCTAGAGACCCTCAAACCTGCTGCTAGACGTAGGTCAACAATCTGGACAGCCCATGGCATGAAAAAAATGTGAAAGCATGGCATACAAGTGTAGAAACGTAAGTCTCTCATATAAAAATCAAAGTCTCAAAAGAATTCCCAAGCATTAGTACGAACTCGATGAATCTAGAACAAAAAAACTTGTATATAGCTTATATGGTGTAAAAAAAAAAGATTTAAACATGCCTTTTTAGTTATTTGACGAAGAAAGACGCGTATACGAGCCTCCGGGACGACGAACGACCAAATAAATCCTCAAAGAAAAATTTGATCGGCTATGGTGGCTTGTTTTCTGCTGAAACCGTGAGGGAGATGAAGAAATATATGGGGTAGGCGGCTAAGGAGGGTTTTTGATTGATTAAAGATTTGGTTTAGGGTTAAATATTAGATAATTACTTAAAATACAAAACTTAATTAGATAATACACTATAAAATCATAATTAAAACTATTACTAATAATTAAAATCTGATGTAAAAGCATAAATCCCGAAATTATAAATTAAGGGATTTTTAAAATTAAATAAAGTCATTAAAATGACTTATTTTGGCTAAAAATCAACCCTTAAATAAATATATAACTAAATACTAAAATTTTCTTGACAAAATACCTTAAAATATTATTTTAAGACTCATAAAACTCATAAAATATTTTTGGCTAAAAATTTTGGTATCTCGTCCGTCCACGGTCCCGTCTACGTGATCAACTCAATAAAATTCTCAAAAATCTAAAAATACAATAACTGCGGGTTAAATGATCTCATAAATTTAAATCATGCATATAATCCACATAATAACACATAAATGTCATTTAACCCAAATATAAATTTTAAATAATTATTTTTCTTAATTATGCATGCAAATTTACGTATTAAAAATTTTCGGGTGTTAAAGCTTGCCATTTTTTTTAGGGTTGAAAAAGCCCCTGAATGTCTTCCCATGGGTGAGACATGAAATTCTTCCAATAATTTGGTGACCAAGGAGAAACTTTTGGAGTAATCAGCCTGTCATCATAGAACAACAGGTTATTGTCAAAGAAAAATGTAGGATCTCAGTATTACCAGCCTGCAACTTGTGAATAATATTATGTAAATACAGGTCGACCCTTATGGCAGCACCTAACTCCTCCCATTTAATCCACACGGGCATTGATAAACTCAACAAGTTGCCCTTTTCATCTTTGCAAGACATAGCATCAGCTGCCAAATTAGATTTTCTCACCCTATACCTGATTTCAAAGTCAACACGACAATTTGGCAACCAATGTTGTCGGTCAGGAGTATTGATCCATTGTTACAAACACTTCAGAGATTTCGGTACCACGAGCCTTCTCCTAGCAAGTACGACCTCCAAACACCAAAGCCACAAGTTCTTTTTCATAGGTGGATTTTGAGAAGGCCTTAAGTGATAAGGCCTTACTGTAAAAAGCAATGGGAGCAGCCATGACCAAAGCGATAAGTTCTTTTTCATAAGTGGATTTTGACAAGGCCCTGGGTATAAGGCCTTGCTGTAAAAAGTAATAGGTCTCCCATCTCGAGATAACACGGCCCATATCCCTTTTCTCGACTCATCAGATTCAACCACAAAAGCCTTTACAAAATCAGGTAACTGGAAAACTGGAGCAGTACACAAAGCATCCTTAAGTTGTTCAAACGCTCCCCTGTGCCGCTTGATCGCGCTTAAAATGATTCTTCTTCAATAATTCGGTTTAGGGTTGCAATCATTCCACACCCGCGTATGAACTTCCTGTAATAGCCTGTGAGGCCCAGAAAAACACGCACCCCTCACTCTGAATGATGTATAGGCTAAGCTCACACATCTTCTATTCTGTGTTATCCATGGCGATCCTTGACCAGAGATGATATGACCCAAATATTCCACTTTAGTAGACCCAAAACGACATTTTTTTCATTAAGCATCAATTTTTGCTGACTCTACACCTCTAGAATAATTTTTAGGTGCTCCAAATGTTCTTCTCAAGAGATACTGCAAATTAACATATGATAAAAAAAAAAGTACCTCATTCATCGTTGCTCGAAATGTGGCCGGTGCATTCCTCAAACTGAAGGGCTTTACAAGAAACTCAAAATTCCCAGAATGAGTTCGAAATGTGGTCTTGGGACATCTTCTGGCTTCATCCTGATTTGGTGATATCCCGATCGCAAATCAAGTAGTGACTTACCCCATGTGATTCATCCAAAAGTTCATCCACCACTGGAATTGGACGTTTGTCAGCGATAGAGATTTCATTTAAAGCCCTGTAATCGACGCAAAATGGCCAGCTACAATCCTTCTCAATTAGAACCACGGGACGGAACTGAAGCAGGGGCTGAAACTCAGTTGAATAACACCTGCACCCAACATCTCATTTACCAACCAATCCATCTCGTATTTCTAGCAATGTGCACACCTGTAAGGTTGAACAACCACTGGCCTCATCCTTCATGAATGCAAATAGAGTATCTGATTCGCATAGAAGGGAGCCTGTTGGTATGTCAAAAATTTCCTTAATCGAGACAACAACTCCTCAATCTCCCATGGCCTCTCTTGCTGCATACACTGTTACTCCTATCCCTTTGCATCTTCAGTAACCCACACCGCCCCACAGAAGACTACGTCCATAGTTTTGGCAAGGGACCATTAGGATACTAGCGATCTGTTTAAGGTTTGGTCGCCTTGTACCACCAGCTAGCAATCCTGTTGAATGACTTCATTACCATGATACCCCAATCTAATCCAATTTGCCCCAATGTTCGAAGCAAATCCATTCTCTAGAATCAAATCCACCCCTTTTAATTAGAACAAAAATCCATTGATTGTTATCCCCTCCATGCAGGTCGATCCATCTTCGCCGCAGCCTAGAGCTCAAAATACTGCTCCGGCCTTCCTAATCCACCCACCGGATAATTCCCATCGAACCTAGGTTACTCAACTCGTTTCAGCAACTGTCTCACCTCTTCTGACTCCTGCACCTGCACACCCTTGCATGAACCCCTCCCTTCGGCGTGAGTTTTAGAATAATGGGTCTGACCGATAGGTCGATCGCCATCCTATTGATCCATCTCAATATTCCTCTCCTTCCCCTTCAACCAAACTCTCCACCATTGCTCTCCAACATCTCTTTCATATTCCCCTGTAGACTATCACATCTCCCTTGCATTCAGAGCCAAGTTCTCCAAAGCTTCGAACCATTCCTCAGATCTAGTCACTGACATTCTTCTTTCATGCTCAGGCAATCCGGCAGGTCGGACCAGTTGATAGATTTCTTCACCTGAGCCTAATGGATTGCACAGAAGGACAAAATCGCACAAGAAAGTAACATGAAATGGGAATGAACATCACAACGAAAATACAAAATGTATGGAGTTAAACGTAAAGAGACCCATAGCCTAATAGATTGCACAGAAGCTATGTAGCACGGATACTCCTGTTTTTTTTTTCTTTTGGAAGTATCAGATACGGATATGATACGGATACGATACGCAAATACGCGTATCGAACAAGGCAAAAAATGTGTCATTGACTTTTTTGAAGTTTGACCAGTCGGACACGGCGAGG
The DNA here is from genome assembly GCF_033568475.1 of Henckelia pumila. Taxonomy (NCBI): domain Eukaryota; kingdom Viridiplantae; phylum Streptophyta; class Magnoliopsida; order Lamiales; family Gesneriaceae; genus Henckelia; species Henckelia pumila. The sequence continues at coordinate 56,560,030 of NC_133122.1, read as the reverse complement.
ATACGGCACGTACACGGCGAGGATACGGCATGGACACGGATGGGATACGTTTGGGCTCAAATTGCAAAAAATTTAAAATTTCTAGGGTTAAATTGAAAAGCAATAAAACTTCTGAGGACTATTTAATAAGGCTGTGTTTGGTTACCTTGATAGGACAATTGATGGATTGATAATTTGATGGATTATTAAGGGATAACGTAAATATTAATTAATATAATATGTTGTTTGGTATGAATGATAAAGTTAAATAAATAATATGTATCCTTGTTTGCTAACATGGATAACCCATGGGATATATATTAATAATAGGATATTTTCCAAAAATGCCCTCACCTACCGTGGGCAACCTTTCTACCACACAAGTAAAGATGAGGTTTATCCCGCAACCACCAATGATGGGAAACTTCCCATCTTCAGAGTCATTATTGTTCAGCAGAACACAAGAAACAAAATCCTCCCGAAGGTATTTCATATTGTAAAATCATTTGGTTCTACATTGGCTATGTTGATCTCATATTTTATTGAAGAATTTGATGTAAGCTTTAATATAATTTGCACACGGTGTTGGAAATTATCAGTTATACGAGATCCCAACCTCTGTAATGGTTGGTAATTTATATATTTTTTGTGTCGTAATTCTGTGCAGTATATGTTTAAAATAAATTTCTTGCGTTCTCGGTATAAATTTGTGTTCATTAATTTGTTTAGCTTCCCATTTTTTCGACCGAATCCCCAATGTATAGGTTCGAGGTGATGTACTGATATTCATGGGTGTGAATGTCATACTCCACAATTTATGGTTATGGAATCATCATTTTTGCATCTTCATAAAATTTTTAGCTCCTATCACATGCCACCATATGAGCGTGTCCATATTCGAAATGATTGACATCTTCACTAATGTTTCTTGAACACATATAAGCCACATCTCTGGAGGCACATTATTCCCTGAACATTTTTTTTTGTAATTGAATTTGATACCATTCTTGTATATTGAAAGTGTAGTATTATTGTGATTTTGCAGATTCAAATACACATAAGTGGAGCAGTGATCGGAAATGGTGATGTCTTCACTTTCCAGATACAACCAATTTTCGTTGAGATTTAGTTCTTGTATGCAAATTAATTTTTTCTTTTGTTTTTGTATCTGTCAGGGCAAAACATATGTAGTTTTCAAGGGACGAAACCCTGGAATTTATAATAGTTGGCCGGAAGCAGAAGACGAAGTTGTCGGATTCAAATACGCGTTGCACAGCTCTTATCCTACTAGAGAAGAAGAAGTGAAGGCTTATGCTAACCACATGGTGAAGCGTCAATCAAGGCAAGCCCCTTGTACTCCCCACAACAAAAGATCTAGTTCAACGGCAACTTCAACGTCGGGTCAAACCAATGAATCAAACACCTTGAGGCAACTTATCGACGCACAGATACAGTTGGCACATGAGCAAAGGCAACATGCCTTAAGGGTTGCAGAAATATATGACGGAATTGAGAAAAAGTTGCGGTCATTTAGCTTCAAAGACGATGCTAATTAATGTATGTTATTCAAATATGCTACTTTGGCCACCACATATGTTGTATTTTTTGTAGTTTTTCCTAAACAAGGAGTGTAGTACCTCTGTTATCTCATGTTACCAGACGTGTGGGCAAGACATTTGTGTAGCTAACTGTACGTTTGTGATCTATTATAAAGATCTTGTTTGTTGTATGATTTTGATTTCATTTCAGCCTATATTATCATATACCATGCTACAAACCAATTTACATGTTCCACTACCGTGTTCTAGTTTTTAAAATTTTGCAATGTAAATCACTTAATTTTTTTACACCATCACTTACTTTTCTAAACTTACTTTATGATTATATTTTGTTAGAACATATTAATTAATCTTCACAATTTTATATTACTTATCATTCTCATTTGTCTGTCAACATGGCCCATGCTTCTGCTACGATATTGGACTCCTTATTTCATGAATTAAACTTCTGAAGAGTTGTGAGATCTTTCCAACCACAATATATTTTTTACTTCATGGTAGATTTGATGCACAACCACCAACATCTTGTCATAATAACTCAACTCATTGTAGCAAAAAATGTTTTCATCACTCGTTCAGGCAACTTTGGTGGTTGATCTCATTAATGAGGAGACCCATCTGTAATATATATATCTACATTGCTCGAGCAATATATCCCTTCATAAACGCACCCTTATCATTCAAAGGAAATATGAGCGATTCTGTAGGATCCTCCTCCAAACCATCATCAACCAACGACACTGTCTCCATACCCACTGAAATATTTCTTATATCAAGTAGTGATTCTGAGGATGAATATGTAGAAGTTGTGCAGCTATCTTCCGAAGATGAGGCGGATGATCCACCATCAACTAATACGAATGATGGTATTCCCGTGCAAAATGAGGTTGACGTTGTCGCCCATGACAAGGCCATTGTTACCGACAAAGTGGATGGAGAAGGAGAGAAAACATTAGCTATCGATGCAGAAGCTCTTCGTAACGACCCGACGGTAGTCATCATTGATGATACCACTAGTGACTCGGATTACCCACGCAGCTCGTAGTCATCGAACTCACTATCTTAATATGGGTATATTAGTATGGTTTGGTGATTGTCCCTACTATTTTGTACCACATTGACTATGTTTTGCATCCCGGAAATGATGTCTAAAGTATTTTCGTTGTAAGTAAGTTGTGGATAACTTTTTGGCATATGTATGTTGGTTGTAGGGAACATATGAAAGTCAGTAGACGGCAAAAATGTACAATCACCACTAAACCATTTTCTAGTGTTGAACTTATGTTGATGCATAATGATATGGTTTTCTATTACAAACAAAATCTCTCTGTTTGTATCATTTCTCCAGCGATCTGGAGATGCCATCTTACCATCGAATACATAGTTCAGAAAGCACCTATAATCATTTGGTATATTTGCAGAAACTAACATTTGACTAACACATCAACAAAATAGGAACATGTTTATACACCAGCCAACAAAATACATGAATGACAAAATTCCAACTTCAAGAATGCCATCAATACCAACACATGAAATTAATCCCAATTGAAGAAATCGTAGACGACATAATAATTGAAAATACATTAACAGAAACTTTCATTACATCCAAGAATAGGTCATAGTATGGTTGTTTGTATCACCAACAGATAAATTTACAATAGCCCAATATAATAGAATACCACGCACATCAAAACTACATTAGGGGAGAAAATAACTAAACCGTTGGGTGGCTATGCCTTCAAAAACATCTTGGATGGGGATTCTCTTCAAAATATGATACCAATCAGGAATCCTTACTGATCCTTCAGCAACCTGTTCACCAATCGTATTCTTCCCGGTTCAGACAATCGTTGGAATAGTGCCAAGTCATTGTGATTGTTGAATAACAATGATGCCGCAACAATCTTCTCGTCATCTGTGAATTTATGTATACCCTCCAATGCCTTGAAGACCTTGTCTTGAGCAACTGAAATCTTATCTTCAGCACCGAGCGTCACCACCAACTCGCCTAACGTATCTTTCGTGATATGAGCCAAGTTGTTAATCGCATCGATAATGGAATCATCATCAGTAACTGGCTGCTTTCGTTTCCTCATTTTTGAAGTGGCACATGTTTTTGGTTTGGATGCTGGAGATTCAATTTCACCTACTGAATCATCAAAACCAGTTGGAATGTACGAATTTGGAATTTCTAGATTGACGACATCAGTTGGTTCCAATGCTAAAACCTCCTGGAGTGCACGATGGTAGCCCTTTGAATGATCACCCGTTGCTCGTTCGTACCCAAAAATCTCACACCAATCATCGTAAAGCGTCCACTGCTTGTGCCTCAGTGACTTCAATGTCGGATCTGCCTGCGTGTATTATTGAATAAATTATAGATAACCTATCAACAATGCATATTATTTCTAAAGGTTCGAGAGTACCTTAACGATCGACTCCCAGGTTTCGTCAGTAGCATCGATCGTATGATTGGTGTCGTTCCATCCAACTCCACTCCGACTTAATATAGTCACCAACGAACTGTAGGCTTTCTTCCATTCATGCATCTTCGAGTGTATATGGGGACTTTCACGTAACGTAAAACCAGGAATTGACTTATGCAATGCTTGCTCTAGTAAAGATAAATAACCTGCTCTAAATCCATTCTCACTTCTCCAACCCTTTGTCACCAAGTCCTTTAGAGATTGGATCAAACATTCTTCTTCTTTTGTACTCCAACTACGTCTTGTCTTCTCAGCTTTCTTGAGCAGACCGATCCCACTTGCCGAGCTTGTGCCACTGTCCATCACCAACTGTATATAATACATTCAAGAAAACACACAAATGTGTCAACTTGGTCAATGCATGTTTAGACGAAGTGATTGAAAAATATTTAGCATCAGTAACTTAAACATTCATAGATAACGGAAGAAACAAAGTCACTTCAATAACTTCGGCAGCTAAACATGGTCTTGAGAACAAATACATGGTAAAATAGTACTCAACGTCACACAAAGTAATGAAACCATAAAAAATACAAGGAAAGCTTAATTATTGGTGTTCCACATTGATAGTGCAAGTTGCTCTCTCCAATCATCCCACAACTCAGAAGATTGCACTGTACTGATGAAGCCAGTTTGGGATTCATCAGCCACACAAGCATATTCTTCGCCAACTTCTTCTAACGGGTCATCTGGCATTTGAGATCTGATAAAATTATGTAACAAAATACAAGCGAGAATAATCTGGTTTTGCACGCTCAAAGGGTAGAAAGAGGGACTTCGCAGTATTGCCCATCTTTTCTTCAATAGACCAAACGCTCTTTCAATTACATTTCGAGCCTGGGCATGCCGCCAATTAAATAATTCCTTGTAATTTTCCGGTCCACCCTCACGATGACCCCATGCATCCTTGTGATACCTTACTCGTCGATACGGAGTTAAAAATCCCTCGACGTTTGCATATCCATTATCAAAGAGATAGTAACAACCTACAGGAAATTGAAAATCAACCTATAATTTTTCAAATGTGAAGAAGAATTTTTCTGATTTAAATTAATGAATTATCTACAAAAACATAACACAATTTTATAATTTATAATTCTGATCGCATAATCCAAGGACATTCACAGCTAATATTCCTTTTCTAGTCCTATACTTTGCTTTATCTCGTGTAGAGACATGAACCGGAATATGTGTTCCATCCAATGCACCAAGACACCCCTATAATTAGTTGAAAAAAATAACAGGTTGCAGATAACAGAAATATGGACTGATATGCATTAGGGTAATCCAAATTCGGAACAAAGCTTTACCTTGAACCATTTCCATGTATCGTTGGTGCAGTTTACATCAACCGCGGTTGGTTTGATAAGCAGAAGAAGATATAACTTCAGAACGGAGTGCAACACTTCATGAAAATAAGCGCTAATGGTTTGACCGCTACGTCTATTATCGTGGCCCACAACACGGTTTTTTTTATGGTGCGCCAAAATAGACAAGAACATCGCTACTTTCTCCTCCACTGTCACATATCTTGAATCTGCTACACCCCCTATGGTACTTACAAGGTAACAAAGTCTTCCAAATGCGTTTTGAGTCATTCTTAAGTTTATTAAACATTGAACATCTCCAGCATCAATAATCCTACGCAAATGACTGATTTGACTAGGGATCTTATTGACCATATTGTATGATAGAGCATCTCTTCGAATGGTACGACGTCTTTTTCTCAACCTCTTTCTTCGTAGGTGTATTAGAAGGCATATCAACAACATATTCCGACAAAGCAGTTGTTGTACGACGAGAAATATTAGAAGTTTCCTACGTCTATTATCTATCTTGCAACAAATCTCAATAATCCAAAAATATTTCGTGTAAGGCACCAGCCAAGTCGTTGAAATCAATTAAACCGAAATACATACAAAGAACATAAGGATCACAAGATAACACATTCATTCACATTCACATAGAATAAAAAAAATGGATGTCTCAAATTGAAAAGGACGAGCAAACAGCACACAGTAACACGATCTAACAGTTTGGCCAAAATTATTATTAATAACAATGGAGATGCGTAAGAATGCGTAAGTAACAGAACTAGATGAGAATGCTCAAAAACAAGAAATGCCCAAATCAATTAAAGAAATGCATAAATAAGTCACAAATGGTTGGAGAAGTAATAGAATGGATATAAACATGTAAATCAGTAGCTCAACCAAACAGATACCTCCGAAGAGCAGAGTTTTAGTTGCCCGTCGAAGACTAAAACATGTGAGAATTGCAGATTGTAAATCGAATAACAAAGCAGCTCTCCTTACCTTCGAAGCGGGAACAAGAGGGAATAGAGGATGAAGACTGCGTGCTGAATTAAATTCTAGGGCAAAGGGTAGAAAGGTAAAATATGATGTAATAAAAAGTACTGTTGAATTGTGAGTCAATTAATACCGTGTCCAAGGCATTGACAACAATACCATAAATTCCTTTATGAATAGTGGAATAATGTCGGGCCCTTGGTATAAGCAGATTTTGTTTAAAATGGTACCAAACATTTGATTACTCCGCTGTCCCAAGCTAATCTGCCCTACCAAACTGGCCCTAAATATACTAAAATTAATTGGGCCTAAAAAGCCCTAATCAGTATTCTTCCTTCTCCGATTATTTTTCTGCCCATCCATCGTCAATCATCCGACTCATCCCAAATTCCCAACACCGGTCGCCAGACGCTATCCCGCCACCACTCCCCGCCGCTTCGCCGCTCCCCGCTTCTGCACTCCACTCTCCCCTTCTGGTACATTTTTATTCTCCCCTTCTGGTACGTTTTTTTTTTCTTTTTTATTTTGAAATCAGTGGCCACTGCCTAGACTAATTTTTCTCCCGCAGCCCGTCGCTCGCCGCCGCTCCCCTCTGCTCGCCATCCCCTGCTGCTGTATCGTGTCTTATATTTTCATACTAAATTTATATATATTTAATATTTTTATATTATTTAATATTCGCCGTATCTTAGCCGTATCATGTCTTATATTTTAAAAAATTTTCGTATCGCCGTATCCCATGTCGTGTCCGATACGATACTCGTACCCGTATCCGTGCAACATAGCACATAAGCATAAAATCGCACAAGAAAGTAACAAAAATGGGATGAACATCACAACGAAATGTATGAAATGAAACGTAGAGTGACCCAGAACCTAATAGATTGCACAGAAGCACAAAATCGTGCAAGAAAGTAACACAAAATGGGAATGAACATCACAATGAAATTTATGAAATTAAACGTCAAGAGAGACCCAGAGTTTCCTTTGTAGAGTGTATTAGTGTTTACACGCTCCCCTAACAAAGCTAGTCGGAAAACTCAGGATAACAGAATGAATTCCGGTCACACTCCCCTCATTTACTTATAACTACTTCTCTAGCTCGTTATGTTTCTTCTTTCTGGAATATGCAAAGACTATTTTGGGCTTATGCTTATTTTTTCCTACTTCATCCATACCCGTATCAGATTTCATTGGCTCATAGCTATTATTACCTGCTCAATTATTGCGATTTCAGTGATCCAGGATCCTGCTATTTTAGATTCAGTTTAGTAATACTCGTCATGATGCTTAATTAATAAGTTTCAAGTTTTAACTCACCTTTTTGTAATAGTGAATTAATGAGTGATAGATCTTCCCACCATTGTTTTGCTCACAATTTTATTTTTTATTTCTAGAAATTTCTTGGTTACTCAATCTTATTTGGTTTTTTCAAAAAGAAAAACGAAGTCAATGCTATTAAAATTATTTTTTTCCAGGGAAGAGCACCGGAGATTGGATGATCTGATTTGGTACAACGTGTAAAACAGTTATGTTTTATTGTCTTTTATTTTATTTATATTTATATATTTTCTGATTTAAAGTTTTTTGTTTTCCCATGAAATTTTTTTTCCAGGAAAGAGCAACAGAGATTGAATGATCTGATTTGGTATCACTTCTAAAACATTTATGTTTTATTGTCTTTTATTTTATTTTATTTATATTTATATTTATATTTTCTGATTTAAAGTTTTTTGATTTCCCATGAAAGGATGCTAGCAGATATTAGCTGTTGAAAAGGAAGTCATTTCATTTTTCTTGTCAACTTGTTTCTTTTAAGGGATTAGTGTATTAAAAAGTGTAACTTGTGATTGCCTGGTTGAAGAGGCAGTTACATGAGTCATTATCAGCGCTTTTGTATCCCACTGGTTTATAGTGTATGCAGGGTGCATGATTGTCTTTTAAATAGGATCTCAGCCTCCATAGGACTAATGTTATCTCTTTAAATGTCCTCTTCCCCAGGAGCTTCTCTCTTCTACTGTCTTTTTTGGATGAGTTCTTATCGTTAAAAGCACTGTTTATTCACAGCTTTTTTAAGACTAGGGCTTGGGTTCTGAGTTGTAACCGCACAGATAAATTTGTAGAAACCACGACGGAGCAATGGCTGTTGTGGCCTTTTATTAATTGAGAATTGAGTTGCAGGAAATTTACCTTGTGTTTTCGTTATTTGATCTTTTATATTCATAACAAGAGTCCTCAGAGAGGCAAATTTAGTTCATATGTCCTCAGAATTATTTATATTGCGTTCCCATTTTTGCTTGGTGTATCGTCTGTTCAATGTATTAGGTTTAATTTCGAAATTTGAAAGTGCGCGCACATGAACACATGGATCAATTTCCTTGGATTGCATGCTCGTGCTTATAAATTTTTGTTATGCTCATTTTGTCTTATTCTAATTATCCAAATCGTGGTCATCTCCTCAGGAAGAAGGAGATGGACAAGTGGAGGATGCTGAGGTGAAACCTTTTATATATTTTTTTATTTATTTTTTTATTATTGATTATTGAACTGCATTGGTAAAAATAGTATTTTCTCTTGTTTTGGTTCATTTCTTTCTGTTTTGATGTGTTACAAAGTTTAAATAATATCACCAGCCTTTCCGACTCATGTTCATAACCCTTAGTTTTCTCTTTGCCTACACAACTTAACTTTCAGGTTCCTGCACTTGTATATCTGAATTATTTTGGTGTTTTTCTTGAACACATGATCATATCGGAAATTTTCCATCTGGATGTTTGTATAAGAATATGTCTCACGTTTTTTACTTCACGGGTTAAGTTTCTCATTGAATTTTTTTTTTTTTTTTTTGTTGTTTAGTGAAAAGTGAGGGATGCCAAGGACCAATAACTTTGGTGATGCTGTTGGGGTTTGGGAGTACTATATATGGTACTCATAGTATTTTGCTATGGAATCTACTAGCGTTGGATGCTTTGATGATGGGATGGAATGGAATCCTAATGATTTTATTTTTGTTATTGTGTTTCTATTCAAACTTTGTGTAGGTAAGCCGTATGAATGGTGTGCACTATAACACGAGGGTTATTTCTAATGAGGATGTGGTTCCCATTGCTTTTGCTTGTCTATGTGAACGTTTAATTATGCTATGGGAACATGGAAATTAATTACTCTCCCTAAATATTAGTTAATATATATCGTATATATTGAGATTAATCAACATTGTATAATATTCTCCACTATCTTCTATTTCTATTTTATTTACCCTCATCAAGCCATAGAAATTAGAAACTCTAAATATTAAACTTTCAAATAATTTTTATAATTATAAATTCATTTATGATAGAATACTCTCTCATTTTTATCGGAATTGTCCCAAGAAAGTTTGTTTCAGTCTTATCTAAATTTAAATTATAACATCATTCTTAGTCGAAAAATTAATATAAAGCACCATTACTTTGAAATAACTAAAATTGTCTTAGGTAAATACGTAGATATAAAATTCTTTATTTAGTTGTAATATCAAATTTTTTAAACAAAATATTACTTAATATAAAATTTTTATTCTCTACACGTGTACCACGTGTATTATTATTATTTTATTACTAGAGGAAGATATATACTAATACAATATTGTGTAAATAAAAGAAAAGTTTTCTTCATGTAAAAGAAGGAGTGAGTGCGATGCTTTTAGCGAGACTTTGAATAGGAAGAATAAATATGAAATGCAATATTTTGGTGTCTTAGGTTGGTTCATTTTTTATATAATAAAAAAAGAAAATTACTAACTCAATCTCTTGATGGTTACTAATTCCAAAATGATGACACTTTCCTTATTTACTAAACAAATTAATTTTCAAATGACAATATTATCATCGTCCCACAACAAAATTACAAAACACACACACACATATATAACACTCAGATTTGACAACTGTCATCGCTATAACAACATTGGTTGACGAATATCTCCACTATATCAATACATGTATTTCTAGCATGTTTATGTCATCACTTATTTTAAGCTATTTTGAAATATTATATGCGCCTTGATATTAGTGATATGTACCACATATTTTAAGCTATTCTCAATTGTATAGTCTTATACATGCATAGTCCTGAAATTCCTATCATTTTGGTGTCAAATCGGTTCATTAATGTTCCCATTCGTCTAAAACTCTATCAGGAACTGCTCCTTATTTGCGCAACATTTTGACACTGACAATCACTCTTTGAATTCTTGTCAGCACCGATTCACACTATATATCTTTATCTAACTTATATAAAAGAGCCAGTAAATTGTTTATTGTCCTTTAAATACTTGTGGCCTTGTGAGTGTTAGTTATTGTGTGAAAACAATAGGGATAAAAGTTTAAAGGGAAAATTGCATGTTAATCCCTTGTGAAATTTCGTATTTGCTAATAACCCCCTGTGAAATTTTTTTAAGCTAATAACCCTCTGTGATTCTAGATTTGTAGCGTACACATCCTTTTCAGCTAAAAAATGACGAAAATACCCCTACATAAAATAAATGATAAATTAAATAGTTCATAAAATTCAAGGGCATTTTCATCATTTTTTTAGCCAGAAGGGGTGTGTATGCTATAAATCTAGAAACACAGGGGGTTATTAGCTTAAAAAAATTTCACAAGGGATTATCAGCGTGAAAGAGTGGGTGCCCGGATAGCCAACTTGTGGCTAAGGGCTTTTATGACTCTTTGTGTAAACAATCTTTGTTTAATATAATTTACATTTTATTAATGGCAATGACTTTATCTTTCTTCATATTGTTATATTGTGATATACTATTGTTGTTTTGATAAAGACCTTGAATATACTATAGTGTATGTAAGATGTGGTAGTACATGGGGATGACTATCATGAAACACATCTTATAGTCACTGTATATTCTAAACAGTTCCTAGTCGATTGAGCCGTCCGAAAATAAGGATAAGGATCGCTCGAGTTTGAGACTAGCATTTGCGATGCAGAGTACCACGTTTCATTGGTAGGGAACATAGAGATGTTCGAAGCATGCAAATGGATATTCATATGATGAATGATCGAACTACCCTATTCGGACTTTCCAAGTGGTTATCACTTATCGAGTGGATAAAGTCCGCGTTTTTGGTTGTACACCATTAGTCCTTATTACTTGAAACATCATTGAGACTCTATATGCTAGTACTGTGCTTTGACTCGTTTACCGACTCTATGGGGATCATCAGGTGTCGGGATTGGGTACAGTTACGACGCATATAGGAGTCGATGCTTTGTTGTCAAGGATTCACCACATACTTGCGAGTGTGGATATCCTATGCGATCTGAGGAGATATTAATGTGACGAATCTCTGGCCAGAGTACATGATGTGTTTTAGGTTAATGATTATCCTAGTAACACATGCGATGTCACTAATAGATCTCCAAGATGTTGTACATAGTTATCGAATCTCGAACGACTCTCGATGCACCAATGGTTGTTGATTCGATCGGGATATTTGGTTGAAGGGACCGTACTGTACGCTAACCAAAATCTACTGGTTCTTGCAGGCACTATCAGTAATACCTAGGGAATCATGGGGCGATGTTGCTAGACGCTCTTATCATGATTCGTTGGGTAAGTCGGAAATTGTTGTTCCGAGTCACAAGGAGTTGTGAGCCCACGGTTAGTTGTATTCCTGAACCATTGAGGGTTACACAAGTAATGGATTACTAAAACCCTGTAGAGATAGTTAAATTTAAAGAGTTAAATTTAATGAAAGAGAAATTGGATTTCTCAACTAAAGGGAGTGGAATTTCCTAAAATGACATAGTGATGGGCATTTTTGGAAATCACTGAATTCGGATTCAGAAAAATTATCTTGACTCTAAAAGATGCAGAAATGGTTTCTGTGCACATTGGTGAAATCAGTTTATCAATCGGAGTCACGATGAATTTTATATTAATTTCTATAACAACGGGCTTGGCTTGTTGGGCTTAAGTTATGGATTGTGGGCTTTAAGAAGTTAGAGTCTTGATACAATTATAACTAGAAATTATCTATAAATAGAGGTGTTGGGTTCGAAAATCAAACACTTTGTATCTTATAATTTTCGAAATTACAATATAAATATTCTAAGGGTTTTTTTTTCGAAATCCTTGTCCCTCCCGGAGAAAATTCAGACTTGTGATTTTTGTGAAAAATTATAATTCTGAATTAACAGATCATATCTGTTTATTCTCTACACAAAAATTCTGATTGATTTCTATTGCAGTCAATCAGAGGGTTTCTGTTTTCTGTTCGTGGACCTTATTTCGGTGATTGATCGTGACGCCATCGGTTTCCGGGATATACAAGAAGAGCAGATTAAATTCTGTTGGTGTCCATAATCTCGCTTCGAGATTGGAGGTTCTCCAACAGTGGTATCAGAGCCAGGTTGCTCAGATCAAACGATTAAATTAATCGATTGTACAAAAAATTTTGGCCTCGGGTTTTTGAAACAAAACATATTTTTAAAAATCAAAAATTTTATTTTTCTGACGGGCAAGAAAAAGGGCAGCGATCGTCGCTGCCCAATGGGCAGCGGCGGGCTACCCAGCCCGCGCCCGGTTAGGGCACGGGCTGCCCGGGATTGTCCCGGGCAGCCCGGAAAAATTAAAAATTGATTTTTGAAAATTTTGAATTTTTGAAATTCTAGTGTTTGATCCGATCGAAAAATGTTTTTGATAAGATCACGAGGCATCGGATCGAATTGTTCGAATTCGAAATTTTTAAAATTGATTTTTGGATAAATTTGAATTTTTGGAAAATTTAAATATTTTATCCGTTAAATTGAATTTTGAAAATTGATTATTTTGGTACAATTGATGAGAAGATGTGATCTTATGGATGGATAAGATAAAATATTACCTAGGATTGGACTTAGACTCGTGATTGGCAACCACGGGTCGAATAGATAATGGTATCGATCATCCTTAAATAATATATGATATTATTGATGTATGCATGTTTAGAACAAATTGTATGAATCCCGCAAGCATACATAAAAATGAATGATGAGACAAATTTTCAAAATTAAAAATCCCTCATTTTAAATATGATTTAAAATTTATATCAAGATTAATAAAAGGGAATTTAAATATTGTTTAAATTTTCCTACCTTCCATCAACGATCAATGTATGAGATGCTACCCGTGGATATGGTCCGGCTCATATTATTGGGGGGGCCCGTTCGTCGGAAAGCTGTACATTGGATCGAAAAATGTTGTAAGTTGGGTGGAACTCCCATGGGATCGACTCATATTATTGGGGGATCCACATGGCGACCGTCCATCACAACTTAATATTGATGGGTCATCTTGACATGACACAATAAACGGCGTCATATTATTGGGCCCTTATTGGACATGAGGTAAATACATGGGGGTTACTTTGGAAGTAATTGGGCTCTACCTTTTGAAAATTATGGTTGGCTGATATTATTCGGGACTATGATTTGTCAATTGGACTCCATGTTCTCACTAAGGAAAAAGTTTCCCGTTTTCACTAGAGGGTGGTGAAATCGTTAAAATAGTGGGAGTGTAATTCATAAAATTAAAATTCGCTATATTTTATGTCTTAGTAAATTAATTAAACAATCACTGATTATTGCCTGTTTCCTTTTCAGTATATCGTTACAATGAATTCGCGTAATCCACTATTTGCAATTCTCGAACAAAACAAACTCACTGGCGCAAAATATACGGAATGGTTCCGTAAGTTAAAGATTATTCTCACTTCGGAAAAGGCTTTCTACGTGTTAGAGAAGCCGCCCCCGAAGGAAGCCCCGACTAATACAAGTCCGGAAGAGTTGGCCAAACTTGATTTATGGTGGGACCATGATATCAAGGCCAAATGCTACATGCAGGCTTCGATGTCTGATGAACTCCAGAGGTGATTTGAGGATGCCGTGAATGCTGCTGACATTCACAAAGCACTCAAGGAGCTATTTGGAGCTCAGTCAAGGTCGGAGAGGTATGCCACTGTCAGAGAGCTCATGACAAGCCGCATGCGAGAGGGGACTTCTGTCCGTGAGCATGGGGTGCACATGATTGGGCTAATTGAAAAGTTGGTAACACTCGACTTGACTTTGGAGCATGAACTCAGCTCGGACTTGTTACTCCTTTCACTTCCTTCATCGTATGACGGTTTTGTGGTGAACTTCAACATGAACAAGATAGAGGCCACCCTTGAAGAGATGGTCAATATGCTTGTCACATATGAAGCCACACTAAAGAAGGATAAACCGGTACTCTTGGTTGGGTCCTCTTCTAACTCGAAGAAGGGGCCAAGTGGAAAGGGTAAAAAGCGTTCTGCCCCGCCCAAGAAGAGTGTACCGAATAAGAAGGGGAAGGCCAAGGTTTCATATGAGAAGAAGGATGAAAACGTTTGCCATTACTGCAAGAAGCCCGGTCATTGGAAACGTAACTGCAAGGAATACCTCGATCAGTTGCGAACTGAAAAGGGTATGTTTTACATTGAAATAAATGTTTCTCTTAATACTTCTTCTTGGGTATTGGATACCGGATGTGGATCTCACATTTGCAATGATTTGCAAGTGATGACAAGAAGTCGTAAGCTAAGGATGGGTGAGACCCAACTGAGACTCGGAAATGGTTCAAGAGTCGAAGCCAAAGCGATAGGAGACATTTATTTAATTTTGCAAAACAATTTTAAGTTATTTTTGAGAGATGTTTTGTATGTTCCGGATTTGGTCAAAAACATTATTTTTATTTCTATGCTTGATAGAGATGGTTATTCTTGCAATTTTGTGAATGAGATTTGCAATATTTACAAGAATGAATGTTTAATTGGAAATGGACAACTTGAAAACGATCTATATAACTTAAAATTAAAAGACGTTTCTGTAGCACCAAGAACTTCTAAAATTTAAAAATCATGCCTAAAATTATTTTTAGTATTTATATTTTTATTTCTTGAAGTTAATTGTTTAAGTTTTAGTTAAAGATAGAATTGTTCGATTTATTTGGATTAAATGCCTTGAATTGTTTGGTCTAGTAAGTTTCTGTCCCGGCAGGCGACGACGGTGGGCTTTGGTGGTTTATTTTCAAGATTTTTAATTGTAAGATTTTAAGTTAGAGGTAAAAGGGGGGTTTTGGCAAAAATGCAATTTTGAACTTTTAGGGGTCAAAAAGCAATTTTATCATTTTCTTGGGTTATTTCCTAAATTTTCCATAAAATAGGATTTTATTAAATCCGGGTTAGTGGAATTTCAATCAAAATGTTGTGAGTTGAAATTTTAAATTTAGAAGTTTGAAAATAGCAAAAGGTTTGAGGTAAAAAGTTTTAATAGTACAAGTAGTACTTTTGCTAGTACAAGTAAAATTTTAAAACACTACACACAATACACTACACTTTTAATTTACACTATCATTAAAACATTTCAATTAAAAAAAAATCAAAACACAAACCCTAACTCCCAAAATCCTAACCTAGCCGCCTCCTCCCCTCTCCCTTGAAGAAGACCGCTCGCCGCCGCCAGCCACCCGTCCGCCGCCGCCTGCCGCCGTTCCCAGCCGCCGGAGAAGCCCCTAGGTGCTTAGCTTGGTGTGTTGGTTGAAATCCCACCTTCTTCTCCTCTCCTTGATTTCGAGTTCTAGGTATTTTTGGTAAAGGCAAGTGTAGCTACTCCTTTGGGCTCACATTCAAGCAATATCTACCCCCACCCTTATGATTTCTTGCAATATTTTCGAGAATGCATGTTGTTAGAAGGTTAGGGTTTCGAATTTTTCATGTTTAGGGGCTGATTTTTTCTAAATATGTTAGGGAGTTGAGTTTATGTGGATTAATGTTGAGTATATGTGCAATGACATGGAATTAATTGAGTGTCCTTGCCAAAATTCGAAATTACAGATTGTATATGGACCTAATTTTCGAAATTTTGCATGTGTAGGGGCTGAAATTTATTTGATGTTGAAGTATTTAATGGTCTTGCATTGGTCTTGATTGATTGTTCAACATTTTGGAGTTTTGATGGTTAAATCTTGTTGTTCTTGTTATGTGTTGTGAAAGTGTGGATTGAGTGTAGCCCAAGTGTTTGGGAAAAGTCCTAAGAGAAGGTATTGGAGGTGTTTGGGTGTTTGGTGTGGAGATAAGTTGAGGGAAGTGGCTAAGTGTTTGAATTGTTGGAAATGGGAAGGTGAGAAGTGCAGGGCAGTACTGTTCGGGGCAGGGCAGGTCTGGTCTGAGGTATGGGCAGGGTTTGGTCTGAACCATAGTAAAGTTCGTGTCGTTGTGGTCGCGTCGACATAAAATGGGCTCGAATCGGATAAGAATTGAGTGAGTTATGGATTTTACAAAATTGGGTGCAAGTGCAGATTTTTCCTTTGAATAGGGGCTGTCCGATTTTTGTGTTTTGTAAATTTGCTCTTTTGATCTTTTGATGATACCACCTATTCCTTGGGATGATTTGGAGTGTTTGTTGAGTGTCGGTTCAAGCGGGACGGGTTTTGGATAAGGCATGACAAAGTTAAGGGCTTTTCGGTTTACTTGCTCGAGTTAAGTCAAGTTTGAGGATTTTGTTGGGTAAGTTGTCTTCTTTGGACTTAGGGGCAGCCACTCATCCACCTTAAACTCACATTTTCGAGTCGAGTCTCATGTCTTAAAGATTGCTTATTCGTGTGCATTTGACGTGTTCTTGAGTTTAATAAAGAAAAAGGAAGTTTACTTGTTTGCATGCCATTTAATGTATGAGTTGAGTCTTTATAAATGAAAAGGGAAAAGAAAGCAAATATTTTTGAATGAAGTGATCTGTTTGTGACAAGAGGGGTGTTGCTAGGCCGGGGGATACCTCGGTCTACTCACCAAGAGGTTATAGAGGTTAGGCAAGGAGCAAGAGACATCTTGTTTACCCTTGCCACAGAGGGGCAATGTGGGATCGGGAGGCATCTCGGTCTCCTTGCCATAGAGGGGTTAAGTTCGTCGGGAGAAATCTCGTCGTCTTGCCAGCATAGTGCACTGCAGCCATGATCATGATCGAAACAGAGGGTCACAAATCAGGGATCGGATTTCTAAGAGGAAAAAGTAAAGAAAAGTTTAAAAGTTAAAGTTTCACAATTTTAGTTGACTCGTTTTGCATAGATGTCAGTCTTTCAGTTATGCATGAGTCTAAGTTGAATGTTATGAAAGTTAAAGTTTATCATAGTGTGAGTTCATTAATGCATGATTTCTATATCTTTCTAGTTTTATGCATATTACAGTTTAAGTTGAGTTTTTGCATCACGTATTTTAAACCCTTGTTATTATCCTAGTTATGCTTGTTGAGTCTTTAGACTCACTATGCTTGAATGTTTGCAGGTGAGGATTTTGTGGAGGAGACGGAGAGGCGTGATCTACTGGGATGAGTCCATCAGTAGTGCAAGGCCCAGTGACCGTTGCTTCCTTTTAGTTTATGTTTTTTTTTCCGCACAGTTATCGAATTTGTAATAATGAAGTATTATTTGAGATCTTGTAGTATTTATGGCCAGGATGTGCATTCCCTGTGCTACAGCTTATGTTTTGAAGTACGTTTTCCGCTTTTGCAAGTTTATGATTATCGTTGGAATTAATTTTAAATGCTTTAGTTTACTTTATGCTGTAACCGGGAGGTGGTTACTAGGATTGCATGTTTATGTTTAACGCACTTAAGTTTTGAAGTCAATTTTCTTTCCTTATTTAAATTGTTGTTTGAGTCTTGATGGCTTATTTGTTTTACAAATAGGTCATGGCTAAATTTTTTTAAAAATCCGTAATTTTCCTTTATTTTAATTATAGTCTAGTAGCGAGTAGTTAGGGTCGTTTCAGTTGGTATCAGAGCACGGTCTTGGTTTGGGTTGAGCCTACTGCCGGTTGCTGAAACTCAGGGGATCTCGCCTCAAAGTCTGTAAGATTTAAGTTTAATGTCTCTATCTGTTTAAGTTTTGATGTATTAGTTTCTTGAGTTATTGAGAAGTTTAAATTTGAAGTAAAAATATTTTCTAAGGCATGAAATTTGAATGTTGGATTTTCTCAATGCGTTTAGATGGCTCGTCGTCATGATCCGCGTGCAGTTACGCCTCCACCGCCTCCACCGGCGCCGCAGGTGGATATAGGAGGGCAGGTGCTAGCAGGATTGGCCCGTATCCTCGAGCATCATGTGGATGCTCCTGTTGCTAGATCGGAGACTACTTATGAGCAGTTTCGGAAGATGAATCCGAAGGACTTCGCTGGCACCACTGATCCGTTGATAGCGGAGGGTTGGATCCGCTCCCTTGAGGTGATCTTTCGCTATATGCAGATGGGAGATCCAGATAGAGTGAGATGTGTTGTGTTTCTCCTCCAGGATGATGCCGCCCTCTGGTGGGAGGGTATGGAGAAGATTGTGAACCCAGCTACTCTACCTTGGGCTGAGTTCAAGAAGTTGTTCTTTGAGAAGTACTTTACTGCTGATGTGAGAGCCCGTTTGAAGACGGAGTTTATGAGCTTGAGGCAGGGTGATCTGTCGGTAGCCCAGTTCGTGGTGAATTTTGAGAGAGGCTGTCATTTCGTGCCGTTGATTGGAGATGATGAGAAAGAGAAGCTGGAGCACTTTCTTGTAGGGCTTCGACCTACCATCCGTAGGGATGTGCTGATGGCTGAGCCATCTGATTATGCTTCAGCACTGAGGCGTGCCTTGAGGTCCGAGCAGACGCTGAGAGATATTAGCGCGGAGGCGCATGGCAAGAGGCCCTTCCCTCATCAGGGCCACTCTCAGAAGCAGCAGCACGGCAAGAAGCCGTATCATGGGCCCCCGAGACAGCAGGGACAGCAGGCACCGCAGGGGCGTCAGGCCCAGAGACAGGTTCCTCCCAAGGCTGGGGAGAAGCCTATTTGTCAGTTTTGCCATCGTCCGCATTTTGGGAAGTGTTTGAAGGATGCTGGAGTTTGCTTCAAGTGCAAGAAGCCAGGACATATGTCTACCCATTGTCCAGAGCTGAGGAGGCCCGTGCAAGGCAGAGTGTTCGTGATGGAGGCCGAGCAGGCCGACCCAGACACTACTCTTCTCACAGGTAATATCTTAACTTTTGGGTTAGAGCAGTTAAAGATTTTTTGATGCATGCGACTCTAAATCTTTACTTGTTTGAGGTTTTACTCTAGTAACTTGTTGCATGCCTTAGGACCTTTGACTGTTTAGCATGAATAGTATCTTGTTTGGGAATTGTTGAATTAGAATGAGCCTAAGTAGAACTCGTGGTTTTAACTTCAACCTTTCGTCGTTGTAACTACTGCTATGCAGGTAGGATTGTTGTGGCAGGCATAGCCACGAGGGCCTTATTAGACTCAGGGGCTACCCATTCCTTTATATCGGAGTCTTTTGCCCTTGAGAGGGGAATTCAGAGCGAGGAATTGGAGGTTGGATTCTCAGTTACTATCCCCTCAGGGGAAGAGCTATCCACCAGGAGCTTGGTGAGAGACCTTGTATTGCTTTTGCAGGGTCAGTCAGTGGTAGCAGACCTCATAGTGCTACCTTTGCCAGAGTTTGACCTGATTCTTGGGATGGATTGGATGACGAAGAATGCGGTGATGATAGATTTTCAGCAGAGGTCAGTACTAGTCAGGCCTGAGGGCGAGGAACCGTTTTGGTTTGAGGCTGCTAAGAGCTTGAGGAAGACTCGAGTCATTTCTACTTTGCAAGCTCAGAGGCTTGTACTTAGTGGGTGCGAGTCATTTCTAGCCAGTTTATCTTTGACAGAGCTGCCAGAGCGACCAGTTATTTTTGATGTGGCTATCGTCAGGGAGTTTGAGGATGTGTTCCCTAGCGATGTTGTGGGAATTCCGCCCGATAGAGAAGTGGAGTTCTCTATAGATTTGATTCCCGGTACTGTGCCTATCTCCAAGGCACCGTACAGATTGGCTCCTACCGAAATGAAGGAGTTAAAAGAGCAGATTCAAGAGTTTCTTGACAAGGGATTCATACGCCCTAGTTTCTCCCAATGGGGCGCACCAGTTCTCTTCGTTAAGAAGAAGGATGGTAGTCTAAGATTGTGCATAGACTACCGAGGTTTGAACGGAGTGACGGTGAAGAACAAGTACCCATTACCTAGGATCGAGGACCTCTTCGATCAATTGCAAGGTGCATCCGTCTTTTCGAAGATTGATCTTCGTTCAGGTTATCACCAGTTGAAGGTGAAGGAGTCAGATGTGGCGAAGACAGCTTTTAGGACTCGTTACGGTCATTACGAGTTCCTTGTGATGCCGTTTGGGATGACGAATGCGCCCGCGGTTTTCATGGATCTTATGAACCGCGTGTTTCAGCCTTACTTGGACCGCTTTGTCATTGTTTTCATCGATGAAATCCTCATTTATTCGAAGGATAGAGTGGAGCATGAACAGCATTTGAGGACCGTTCTTGAGGTGCTTCGAGAGCACAAGTTGTTGGCCAAGTTTGATAAGTGTGAATTCTGGTTGGAGAAAGTTGCTTTCTTGGGTCATATTATTTCTAAGAGCGGTGTGGAAGTAGACCCTTCAAAGGTTCAAGCAGTGAAGGAGTGGTCTATACCGAGGAGCGCGTCTGAGATTCGCAGTTTTCTTGGATTAGCCGGTTATTACCGAAAATTTATCAAGGGTTTTTCCTCCATTGCTGTGCCTATGACAGCGTTGACTAAGAAGAACGCCAAGTTTGTTTGGAGTGCCGAGTGTCAAAGGAGCTTTGATACTTTGAAGGAAGCTCTTACGACAGCGCCAGTGTTGACCATGCCATCCGGGCAAGGTGATTTTGTGGTGTATACTGATGCTTCCAAGTTGGGATTGGGAGCAGTTCTGATGCAGCGAGACAGAGTTATTGCCTATGCTTCTAAGCAATTGAAGGAGCACGAGAAGAACTACCCTACTCATGACTTAGAGTTGGCAGCGGTAGTGTTTGCTCTTAAGATTTGGAGACACTATCTTTACGGAGAGAAGAGTCAGATCTTCACAGACCACAAAAGCCTCAAGTACTTATTCACCCAGAAGGAGTTGAATATGAGGCAGCGTAGGTGGTTAGAGTTGGTGAAGGACTATGACTGCAATATTAGCTACCACCCTGGTAAAGCTAATGTGGTTGCAGATGCTTTGAGCAGGAAGACTGCAGTGATTACCTCCTTGTCAGTGTCTAGACCGTTGCAGGTTGAGATTCAGAGGTATGGTCTTGAGTTTTATGCGAGTGGTAGAGCTCCCCGTTTGTCTTCCCTTAGTGTGCAGACTACACTTTTTGATCGTATCCGTGCAGCGCAGTCAGTTGATGAGCAGATCAGGAAGTGGAGACAGAGAGATGAGGAGAAAGGCAGCGGTTTGTATGCTGTGGTAGATGGGATTGTGAGGTACAGAGGTAGATTTTGGGTTCCCGCAGGTGATTCTCTGCGAGTTACTATCATGGCAGAGGCACATACATCGCCGTACTCAATCCACCCTGGTAGTACGAAGATGTATCGGGATCTTCAGCAGCTTTATTGGTGGCCAGGCATGAAAAGTGACATTGCCCGATTCGTGTCAGAATGCCTGACATGCCAGCAGGTTAAGGCGGAGCATCAGAGACCCGCCGGTTTGCTTAAGGCTCTCCCTATTCCGGAGTGTAAGTGGGAAATATCTCCATGGATTTTGTCGTGGGATTGCCGAAGACATTGAGAGGTTCGAATGCCATTTGGGTGATTGTAGACCGTCTCACTAAGTCGGCTCACTTTTTACCGGTGAAGATGAATTTCACGATGACTCAGTTCGCGGAGTTGTATATCCGGGAGATAGTCAGACTACATGGTATTCCAGTCTCCATAGTGTCTGATAGAGATCCACGGTTTACTTCGTCTTTTTGGAAGAGTCTTCATTCTGCTATGGGTACGAAGCTACTTTTTAGCACCGCCTTTCACCCGCAGACTGATGGCCAGTCAGAGAGGGTGATTCAGATTTTGGAGGATCTTTTGAGGGCTTGTGCTATTGATTTTCAAGGTAGTTGGGAGTCGAGACTACCACTAGTGGAATTCGCGTATAATAACAGTTTTCAGTCCACTATTGGCATGGCTCCCTACGAGGCACTATATGGGAGGAAGTGTAGATCTCCAGTGTTGTGGGATGAGATAGGTGAGAGATCAGACTTTGGTCCGGAGATTGTTCAGTTGACCACCGAGGTAGTGGCTAAGATCCGTGATAGGATGAGGACTGCCCAGAGTAGGCAGAAGAGCTATGCTGATTACCGGAGGAGAGACTTGGAGTTCTCGGTGGGTGATCATGTTTTTATCCGTATTGCACCCATGAAGGGTGTGATGAGGTTTGGAAAGAAAGGGAAGTTGGCACCGAGGTTCATAGGGCCCTTCGAAATTTTGGATAGGGTAGGGGTACTGGCTTATAGAGTGGCCTTGCCGCCTAACCTTGATAAGATCCATAATGTCTTCCATGTGTCGATGTTGAGGAAGTACATCTCGAACCCATCCCATGTGCTTAGTTCGGAACCGCTTCAGCTATCTCCTCACTTGACCTATGAGGAGAAGCCCATCCGGATTTTGGATAGACAGGAGAGAAGACTCCGTAACAAGTCGATTCCAATGATCAAGGTGAGATGGCAGAACCATTCGGATGAAGAGGCCACTTGGGAAGCAGAAGCAGATATCAGAGTTCGATATCCGAAGCTTTTTGGTAAGTTTTAATTTCGAGGACGAAATTTCTTATTAGGGAGGGAGGAATTGTAGCACCAAGAACTTCTAAAATTTGAAAATCATGCCTAAAATTATTTTAGTATTTATATTTTTATTTCTTGAAGTTAATTGTTTAAGTTTTAGTTAAAGATAGAATTGTTCGATTTATTTGGATTAAATGCCTTGAATTGTTTGGTCTAGTAAGTTTCTGTCCCGGCAGGCGACGACGGTGGGCTTCGGTGGTTTATTTTCAAGATTTTTAATTTTAAGATTTTAAGTTAGAGGTAAAAGGGGGGTTTTGGCCAAAAATGCAATTTTGAACTTTTAGGGGTCAAAAAGCAATTTTATCATTTTCTTGGGTTATTTCCTAAATTTTCCATAAAATAGGATTTTATTAAATCCGGGTTAGTGGAATTTCAATCAAAATGTTGTGAGTTGAAATTTTAAATTTAGAAGTTTGAAAATAGCAAAAGGTTTGAGGTAAAAAGTTTTAATAGTACAAGTAGTACTTTTGCTAGTACAAGTAAAATTTTAAAACACTACACACAATACACTACACTTTTAATTTACACTATCATTAAAACATTTCAATTAAAAAAAAATCAAAACACAAACCCTAACTCCCAAAATCCTAACCTAGCCGCCTCCTCCCCTCTCCCTTGAAAAAGACCGCTCGCCGCCGCCAGCCACCCGTCTGCCGCCGCCTGCCGCCGTTCCCAGCTGCCGGAGAAGCCCCTAGGTGCTTAGCTTGGTGTGTTGGTTGAAATCCCACCTTCTTCTCCTCTCCTTGATTTCGAGTTCTAGGTATTTTTGGTAAAGGCAAGTGTAGCTACTCCTTTGGGCTCACATTCAAGCAATATCTACCCCCACCCTTATGATTTCTTGCAATATTTTGGAGAATGCATGTTGTTAGAAGGTTAGGGTTTCGAATTTTTCATGTTTAGGGGCTGATTTTTTCTAAATATGTTAGGGAGTTGAGTTTATGTGGATTAATGTTGAGTATATGTGCATTGACATGGAATTAATTGAGTGTCCTTGCCAAAATTCGAAATTTCAGATTGTATATGGACCTAATTTTCGAAATGTTGCATGTGTAGGGGCTGAAATTTATTTGATGTTGAAGTATTTAATGGTCTTGCATTGGTCTTGATTGATTGTTCAACATTTTGGAGTTTTGATGGTTAAATCTTGTTGTTCTTGTTATGTGTTGTGAAAGTGTGGATTGAGTGTAGCCCAAGTGTTTGGGAAAAGTCCTAAGAGAAGGTATTGGAGGTGTTTGGGTGTTTGGTGTGGAGATAAGTTGAGGGAAGTGGCTAAGTGTTTGAATTGTTGGAAATGGGAAGGTGAGAAGTGCAGGGCAGTACTGTTCGGGGCAGGGCAGGTCTGGTCTGAGGTCTGGGCAGGGTTTGGTCTGAACCATAGTAAATTTCGTGTCGTTGTGGTCGCGTCGACATAAAATGGGCTCGAATCGGATAAGAATTGAGTGAGTTATGGATTTTACAAAATTGGGTGCAAGTGCAGATTTTTCCTTTGAATAGGGGCTGTTCGATTTTTGTGTTTTGTAAATTTGCTCTTTTGATCTTTTGATGATACCACCTATTCCTTGGGATGATTTGGAGTGTTTGTTGAGTGTCGGTTCAAGCGGGACGGGTTTTGGATAAGGCATGACAAAGTTAAGGGCTTTTCGGTTTACTTGCTCGAGTTAAGTCAAGTTTGAGGATTTTGTTGGGTAAGTTGTCTTCTTTGGACTTAGGGGCAGCCACTCATCCACCTTAAACTCACATTTTCGAGTCGAGTCTCATGTCTTAAAGATTGCTTATTCGTGTGCATTTGACGTGTTCTTGAGTTTAATAAAGAAAAAGGAAGTTTACTTGTTTGCATGCCATTTAATGTATGAGTTGAGTCTTTATAAATGAAAAGGGAAAAGAAAGCAAATATTTTTGAATGAAGTGATCTGTTTGTGACAAGAGGGGTGTTGCTAGGCCGGGGGATGCCTTGGTCTACTCACCAAGAGGTTATAGAGGTTAGGCAAGGAGCAAGAGACATCTTGTTTACCCTTGCCACAGAGGGGCAATGTGGGATCGGGAGGCATCTCGGTCTCCTTGCCATAGAGGGGTTAAGTTCGTCGGGAGAAATCTCGTCGTCTTGCTGGCATAGTGCACTGCAGCCATGATCATGATCGAAACAGAGGGTCACAAATCAGGGATCGGATTTCTAAGAGGAAAAAGTAAAGAAAAGTTTAAAAGTTAAAGTTTCACAATTTTAGTTGACTCGTTTTGCATAGATGTCAGTCTTTCAGTTATGCATGAGTCTAAGTTGAATGTTATGAAAGTTAAAGTTTATCATAGTGTGAGTTCATTAATGCATGATTTCTATATCTTTCTAGTTTCATGCATATTACAGTTTAAGTTGAGTTTTTGCATCACGTATTTTAAACCCTTGTTATTATCCTAGTTATGCTTGTTGAGTCTTTAGACTTACTATGCTTGAATGTTTGCAGGTGAGGATTTTGTGGAGGAGACGGAGGGGCGTGATCTACTGGGATGAGGCCATCGGTAGTGCAAGGCCCAGTGACCGTTGCTTCCTTTTAGTTTATGTTTTTTTTCCGCACAGTTATCGAATTTGTAATAATGAAATATTATTTGAGATCTTGTAGTATTTATGGCCAGGATGTGCATTCCCTGTGCTACAGCTTATGTTTTGAAGTACGTTTTCCGCTTTTGCAAGTTTATGATTATCGTTGGAATTAATTTTAAATGCTTTAGTTTACTTTATGCTGTAACCGGGAGGTGGTTACTAGGATTGCATGTTTATGTTTAACGCACTTAAGTTTTGAAGTCAATTTTCTTTCCTTATTTAAATTGTTGTTTGAGTCTTGATGGCTTATTTGTTTTACAAATAGGTCATGGCTAAATTTTTTTAAAAATCCGTAATTTTCCTTTATTTTAATTATAGTCTAGTAGCGAGTAGTTAGGGTCGTTTCAGTTTCAATGAATTATGTCGATAAACCGGTAACAACAAATAAAAGGAAAAACGATAGTCAAAACCTGGCAAATCTTTGGCATGCTAGGCTAGGTCATATTTCCTCAAGGAGGATGAACAAGCTAGTGGGAGAGGGCATGTTTGATATGTCTGATATTAACTCTCTACCTACTTGTGAATCCTGCCTGAAAGGAAAAATGACTAAATCTCCATTCAAGGGGAAACCTGAGCGTAGTCAAAATCTGTTGGATTTGATCCATACAGATGTTTGTGGTCCATTTAGAATTGGTACTCAATTTGGCCACACCTACTTCATTATCTTTACTGATGATTATTCAAGGTATGGGTATTTATATTTAATGAAATATAAGTCTGAAGCATTTGAAAAGTTCAAAGAATTCAAGGCTGAAGTAGAAAACAAACTAGGAAAAAGTATTAAGGCACTTCGATCGGATCGTGGTGGAGAATACTTAAGTGCCGAGTTTTTGGACTATCTAAAAGAGAATGGGATTCTCTCTCAGTGGACTCCTCCTATGACACCACAGCTGAATGGTGTTTTGGAGCGTCGTAATAGAACCTTGTTGGACATGGTTTGATCCATGATGAGCTTCACTGAGCTCCCACCATCGTTTTGGGGCTACGCGCTTGAAACGGCGGTTTTGTTGTTGAACAACGTTCACACTAAAGCAGTAGATAAAACACCATACGAGTTATGGAATGGCAAAGCTCCTAAGTATTCGTACTTGAGGATTTGGGGATGTCCTGCTTACGTGAAGCAGACAGTGGGAGATAAGTTGGATAGTCGATCCATCTTATGTTATTTTGTGGGGTATCCGAAGAATTCAATCGGATATTATTTTTATCATCCTGCTGAAACAAAGGTGTTTGTTTCAAGGAATGCCACCTTCTTGGAGAAGGAATTCTTATTGGATAAGAAAGGCAAGATGATGGAACTCGAAGAAATTCGAGAAGAACCCGAAATACAAATTAACGATCCTACACCTCAAGAATCATCACAAGACACGCCTATTGCTAGAAGATCCGAGAGGACTTATAGGCCTCCTGTTAGATATGGTCTTCTTCTTGAAGGGGATCAAAGTGAACCCGATATTGGATGTGATCCAAGAAACTTCAAGGAAGCAATTTCTGATGCGGATTCTAATTTATGGCTTGAAGCAATGCAGTCGGAAATAGACTCGATGCATTCAAACCAAGTTTGGTCTTTAGTAGATCCTCCTGATGGAATTGTTCCAATAGGATGTAAATGGATTTACAAAAGAAAACTTGGGCCTGATGGCAAGGTGTTGACCTATAAGGCACGATTGGTTGCAAAAGGTTATACTCAAAGACAAGGAGTTGACTATGATGAAACCTTTTCACCAGTCGCAATGTTCAAGTCCATAAGAATCCTAATTGCCATAGCAGCATGGTATGACTATGAGATATGGCAAATGGATGTGAAGACTGCATTTCTTAATGGAAACATTAAGGAAGAAATCTATATGATGCAGCCTGAAGGATTCACCTCCATGGGAAGCGAGCATAAGGTATGCAAGCTTCAGAGATCAATTTATGGTCTAAAACAAGCATCAAGAAGTTGGAACCAGAAATTTGATGAAACAATAAAGGATTTTGGTTTCATCAAGAACCCGGAGGAACCATGCGTGTACAAGAAAGTAGTTAAGGATGCGGTAACATTCTTAGTACTTTATGTTGATGACATCCTACTCATTGGGAATGACGTAGGGATGTTGCAGTCAACAAAGATATGGTTATCAGGTAGATTCTCGATGAAGGATTTGGGTGAGGCATCCTATATTCTAGGGATACAGATCTATAGAGATAGATCTAAGAGAATGATAGGACTCACTCAAGCAACCTACATCGACACTATATTGAAAAGGTTTTCAATGGATGAGTCCAAGAGAGGACATCTACCTATGTGTCATGGAGTTTCTCTATCCAAGTCTATGTGTCCCAAGACTGACGAAGAGATAGAGAAAATGACACATATACCATATGCGTCAGCCATAGGTAGTATCATGTATGGGATGATATCTACTAGACCGGATGTGGCCTATGCTCTGAGCGTCACGAGCAGATATCAAGTCAATCCAGGTCAAATGCATTGGAAAGCCGTGAAGGATATTCTTAAGTACTTGAGAAGAACTAAGAATATATTCATGGTTTATGGTGGAAGAGAATTGAAGTTGGAAGGCCACACCGACTCTAGCTTCCAAAGTGACGTGGATGACTCGAAATCAACCTCTGGATTTGTATTCGTGCTCAATGGCGGTGTTGTCTCTTGGAAGAGTTCCAAGCAAGACACCACAGCGGATTCCACCACTGAGGCAGAATACATTGCAACATCAGCTGCTGCTAAAGAGGCGGTTTGGATGAGGAAATTCATCCAAGAGTTGGGTGTGATTCCAGAATCTGTTGGTCCAGTCCCGGTGTACTGCGACAACACTGGTGCCGTTGCTCAGGCAAAGGAACCAAGGTCTCATCAAAGATCCAAACACATACTGAGGAAATACCACATCATCCGGGAGATCGTGGAAAGAGGAGACATTACAGTCGAGAGAGTGGCCTCTGCAGACAATATCGCTGATCCGCTTACGAAGCCCTTGTCAGGACCATTGTTTGACAAACATCTCGAAGCAATGGGATTACGTAATATGACTAGTTGGCTTTAGGGCAAGTGGGAGATTGAAAGAGTGGGTGCCCGGATAGCCAACTTGTGGCTAAGGGCTTTTATGACTCTTTGTGTAAACAATCTTTGTTTAATATAATTTACATTTTATTAATGGCAATGACTTTATCTTTCTTCATATTGTTATATTGTGATATACTATTGTTGTTTTGATAAAGACCTTGAATATACTATAGTGTATGTAAGATGTGGTAGTACATGGGGATGACTATCATGAAACACATCTTATAGTCACTGTATATTCTAAACAGTTTCTAGTCGATTGAGCCGTCCGAAAATAAGGATAAGGATCGCTCGAGTTTGAGACTAGCATTTGCGATGCAGAGTACCATGTTTCATTGGTAGGGAACATAGAGATGTTCGAAGCATGCAAATGGATATTCATATGATGAATGATCGAACTACCCTATTCGGACTTTCCAAGTGGTTATCACTTATCGAGTGGATAAAGTCCGCGTTTTTGGTTGTACACCATTAGTCCTTATTACTTGAAACATCATTGAGACTCTATATGCTAGTACTGTGCTTTGACTCGTTTACCGACTCTATGGGGGTCATCAGGTGTCGGGATTGGGTACAGTTACGACGCATATAGGAGTCGATGCTTTGTTGTCAAGGATTCACCACATACTTGCGAGTGTGGATATCCTATACGATCTGAGGAGATATTAGTGTGACGAATCTCTGGCCAGAGTACATGATGTGTTTTAGGTTAATGGTTATCCTAGTAACACATGCGATGTCACTAATAGATCTCCAAGATGTTGTGCATAGTTATCGAATCTCGAACGACTCTCGATGCACCAATGGTTGTTGATTCGATCGGGATATTTGGTTGAAGGGACCGTACTGTACGCTAACCAAAATCTACTGGTTCTTGCAGGCACTATCAGTAATACCTAGGGAATCATGGGGCGATGTTGCTAGACGCTCTTACCATGATTCGTTGGGTAAGTCGGAAATTGTTGTTCCGAGTCACAAGGAGTTGTGAGCCCACGGCTAGCTGTATTCCTGAACCATTGAGGGTTACACAAGTAATGGATTACTAAAACCCTGTAGAGATAGTTAAATTTAAAGAGTTAAATTTAATGAAAGAGAAATTGGATTTCTCAACTAAAGGGAGTGGAATTTCCTAAAATGATATAGTGATGGGCATTTTTGGAATCACTGAATTCGGATTCAGAAAAATTATCTTGACTCTAAAAGATGCAGAAATGGTTTCTGTGCACATTGGTGAAATCAGTTTATCAATCGGAGTCACGATGAATTTTATATTAATTTCTATAACAACGGGCTTGGCTTGTTGGGCTTAAGTTATGGATTGTGGGCTTTAAGGAGTTAGAGTCCTGATACAATTATAACTAGAAATTATCTATAAATAGAGGTGTTGGGTTCGAAAATCAAACACTTTGTGTCTTATAATTTTCGAAATTACAATATAAATATTCTAAGGGTTTTTTTTTCGAAATCCTTGTCCCTCCCGGAGAAAATTCAGACTTGTGATTTTTGTGAAAAATTACAATTCTAAATTAACAGATCATATCTGTTTATTCTCTACGCAAAACTTCTGATTGATTTCTAGTGCAGTCAATCAGAGGGTTTCTGTTTTCTGTTCGTGGACCTTATTCCGGTGATTGATCGTGACGCCATCGGTTCCCGGGATATACAAGAAGAGCATATTAAATTCTGTTGGTGTCCATAATCTCGCTTCGAGATTGGAGGTAAAATATTTAATTAATTATTATTTATTTTACTTGTGTGATTTAATCGTTAAACGTTTTGATACCCATGATATGAAATTGTTTCATATCAAATAAAATAAATTTTTTAAACTTCCGCTGCACCGGGTATCGATTCAATTGATCTGAACACGGTTTTTCAACACAGCGAACACGGGATTTTACAGAGGTGATATATGAAACTTTCCCAAGTTTAAATTTAATACTTCGTCAAAAAAAGTATAAATTTAGTTAGTATGTAGAATAATGATAAAGCTAAACTAGTAATTTAATAATAATAATAATAATAATAATAATAATAATAATAATAATAATAATAATAATAATAATAATAATAATAATAATAATAATAATAATAATAATAATAATAATATGTATATATTGAGACTATATATTCAAGTCATGTGTATTTGAAAGTTAGTAATCTAATTTGTTAGGTTAAAAATAAAATGTCTTGGTGATGACAAAAGGACGAAAATAGATTAAAAAACTAGACTTATAAAGATCAATACAAATTTAAAACTTAGCTGAACTAAACAAATTGATTTGCTAGTTGATCAGCTAAGCAAACTGATCCGCAATAAGGCAATCGATCGACATACATTGAATTGATATGACCAGTGCACTTCTTCACAATCAATCAAGACAAGATCAATCTACCTAGAAACAAAGCAGAACCGTTTTTAAAATCTTAAAAGTGATTTGATTAGTTGGAAGTAAAGACAAAGCTTAATGAAGGGACAAGATATGTAGCATGACGAAAAAAACCCCAAAACATTAGGTTTTTAAATGAGTAAATTAGTGTTCAGTCCTTGAACCCAAATATAAATACATACTCAGTTCCCTATCAGAAAAAAAAGTTGTTTAAACTTTTTGGGCCCACAGATGAAAGTCGATAAAAAACTTTGAAAATATGATACGAATAAATTATATTCGAGCATTAATTGTTCAATATCAGGTATAAGAATAAGATTTTGAATATAAAACTTAAACATCTTTATTAATATGAACTTGAAAAATATGTTTGAATACTAAAAAATAATAGAAAATCGATACAAAAAATTAAAATTATGATACGAATACATGATATTCGAGCACTAATTGTTTAAGATCGGGTTAAAAAAATAAGATTTTGAGTATAAAACATGAACATCTTTATTAATATGAAATTGCAACATATGCCCGACTGATAAAAAAATCATATATTTGTATCAAATCTAACACATTTGATACTCAAAAATCATATCAGTACCACATTTCAATGTTTTGTACCGATTTCCATCTAAATAAGATAAATGTGCCATTAATATCAAGAGTAACACTCCTGTGAGACAGTCTCATTCGTGAGACGGGTCAACCCTACCCATATTTATAATAATAACTAATACTTTTGGCATAAAATGTAATACTTTTTAATAGATAACCCATATAAGAGACTCGTCTAAAAAAATGATCATCGAGACCGTCTCATAGGAGTTTTTGCCTAATATCAATATTTTCTTAGTATTCAATGATAATATATTTGTACGAGATTTAACACTTTTGATACTCAAATATCATATATTAGTACCATATTTCTAATACTTTGTACCGATTTAAAAAAATTATTTTAATAATTATTAGTTTTTTTTAAATCAAATAATTAATTATTTAAATAATTTATAACTATAATTGATATTTTGAATATATTTACATATTTCTTTAGCTTTCAAACTATGAAAAATATATTTTTTTTTTCTATTTATACATATTTTTTAGTTTTTAAAATTTAAAATATATTATTTATTATATTATATTATATAAACGATTTTTTGGTTCGATCGTCTGGTTAAAACGGTCCAATTTAGATCGATTCGATCGCAGTCCCATTATAATAACACTTTTTCTTTTGTTTAGGTTCACGGACTGACCCCGGAATCACGGTTTTTATATTCCCTTTGTCACCCTCACTTCTCTCGCGATCATTAGGGCTTTGATTTTTCAGACGTACATTGCCGATGTTTTTCCGCAGGTATGATTATCGTTCTCCTGTAATAATTCTCAAAGTTCACTTTTTTTGGGGGGTAGTATTAATCTATCTACTCAATTTTTAGAGGTATTCACATTGCCGGACCCGGAGATTATTACGTTCCGCCGCATGTGTAAGCATTAGTTTTTTTGTATTATGATTATGATTTGTGGGAAATGGAATTGCTTTTTGGTTGGGGAATACTGTATGTATAGAGTTTTGTGGTTATCTTTTTACCTTTTTTGTTTGTTTGTTTTTTTCCAGGAAACGAGGGACACCCCTGATTAATTTTGTTGCGATCTTCCTTGCGAGTGCGGGTACTTATATATTGTATGTCTGGTGATCGTTTAGTTATTCATCTATTTTTTCTTTCTGTTCTTTCTACGTATTAATATGACCCCCAAACAATTTTCAGGAATAGAGATTACAGGTACGTGATCTGTTTGCAAGGCTTTTCCAATGCTTGTAAACTCTTCCTTCTAACAAGAGCTGATTTTGTAATATAGGGGTGTGACTAAACGTGAAGAAGAGATGAGGATTAAGAGGTTTGAGATAATCGTTTCTGCTGCCTTTTTTGATTAGTTCTTTCCATTGAAGCACCACGGTTTATTTGTTACTTTTTGAATTGTTATTGTTGGAGATCAAACTTTAGAATTTCGGTGATTACAAAGTCAAAACAAAACCAAGTAAATAAATTAATCGGACTCATCAAATATTAAAGACTAAAGATTTTTACGAAAGTTGCCAGATCAAAGTATCGTGATTAAACCAAGATACAGATCAAGCTTCACAGATCTTATTACACCGGATCGATTGACACAAGACCAAATGGTCAACAACCAGATCGAAGCTTCATCAGGAATCTATCCGTTGCTGTAATTGAAAAAAACGACAAAATCATTTAATGAGAATTTGAACGTTGATCGGCCTTCACTTTAAGTCAAGATTTGTGAGCTATTTATGAGATATGCTGGCAGCCCAATATCGGAAATTGTTGGCGGCTCACTGTCTACTTTTGGAAACTATAAATACTCAAGCATTTCGAAGATTCAAGACACGAGACCAAGAGTGAAAATTACAAAGCAATCAAATTCAAAGTCGAAAAAGCCTTCACTCAATATACCAATTCAGATACTTATTTCATCAGATCAAAGTCTCGATATTCTGAGTTAGAACACAACACAGATCGATCAAGCTCAAAGATACACTTCAAATCGATCCAGATCAAAGCTACAGCTTCCCAGTTCAAACCATCGAAGCATACTCTGTTGCTTCATCTTGTAAACTCTTAAGTAGAAAAATTGTTCTACTTCGAGTTAGAGTATTGCTAGGAGTTCCTATCAAAAGATTGATTGGATTGGATTTGTACAAAGAAATTGTATAAGTCAAAGTCTTCTAGTGAAATCCTTCTGGAAACAGAAGAAAGGGTGACGTAGGAGAATTCATCTCCGAACATCCAGAAACAACTCTATCTCTTTACTGCAATTATTTCATTTCATTTGCATTAGTACTATTAGGCATTCAATCTGTGAGGAAGATTATTTCCGCCTGACTTGCTCAGATCTTTCGAACAGATCAAAAGTTTTAAGCAAACGAAATTTCTGTCTGACTCTTACAAATCAGATCGAAGTACTCGCAAAATTTTATATTGTGTATATTTTATATTGTGTATTCCCCCCCCCCCCCCCTCTACACATATTTCGATCCTAACAAGTGGTATCAGAGAGGTTCTTGCTTATCACCTGAATCGTCTCTTAAACTATGGCATCTTTAGCTAGGACATCGTTTAGCAAAATCCCTATGTTTTCAAAAGAATATTATGATGACTGGAAAATTCGTATGCAGGCACATCTATCAGCACTGGATGATGATATGTGGTTCGTTGTAACAGATGGACCAATGAAGATTATGAAAGTCAACACTGTTGTTGCTATTACTGAAGGTGCTCCTCAGATGATAGAAAAGCCTCGATCTGAATGGACTTCTGAAGATAAAAGAAAAGCCAATCTTGACAATGTTGTCAGAGATATTCTATACAAAACTCTGGACAAAAACATGTTTAGCAAGATCAAAAGCTGCACTACTGCCAAAAAAATATGGGAGAAGCTCACTCAATTATGTGAAGGAAATGATCAAACGAAAGAAAACAAACTCATGGTGGCTATTCAAAAGTTTGACAATATCAAGATGAAATCAGGAGAAACAATAAATGAATTTGATGAAAGATTCAGCAGCATTATGATCGAGCTAAATGCACTTGGAAAGAGTTACAGCAATCGTGAAGTAACACTCAAAGTCATGAGAGCTCTGCCACGAAAATGGGATGTAAAGACAGTCCCTATGAGGGAATCCAAGGATCTCAATAAGATCGAACTACATGATCTATTTGCAGATCTTAAAGCTTATAAATTCGAACTGGGAGTTCGAACTGAGGAAGACACATCAACATCACAAGTTACCAAAGCTCTCACTGCAGCAGATGAAATTCCAGCAACCAAGACTGCAGAACAAATCAGTAGCGATGCAATGTCACTATTTGTAAAGAAGTTTGGAAGATTCATGAGAAAGAATCACAACAGTTTCCAAAGAGCTAACAGATCAAGCTTCAAACCAAAAGAACCAGTTGAAGAAAATCGAGCTTGTTACAACTGTGGAAAAGAAGGACACTTCATAGCTGACTGTACCAAACCCAAAAAGGATGAGAAAAGAACATCATACAAGAAGAACTCAAGAGAAGAAAGGAAAAGATTCAGCAGGAAGAAAGAACAAAAGGCCCTCTTAGCAGATGAAAGCAATAGCAAATGGGCAGAATCAGATTCCACCTCATCCGACTCAGAAGCATCGTCAAGTGAAAGTGAAGATGAAGCTGTCAAATGTCTTATGGCTAATAACGCTGACATTCAAAACGATGGAGAGGTACTTGACTTTACTTCTGATGAATTTAGTAAGGAAGATCTTATCAATGCATTAAATGAGATGGTTAATGAATATCGCATGCTATCTCTTAAGTTTGATGAAGTCAGAGCAAATGGAAAGAGCACAACAGATAAGTCAGATCAAAATAACTCGAATGAGTACACTGGATCAGACAGTCTAAGAGCTCAGATAAATTTGCTAATGACCGAAAACAATGATATAAGAAGCAAGCTACAAGAAACTTTATATAAAAATCAGAGATTAACAGATCTACTAAACTCTTGGAATAAAGCATCGATATCCTTAGATAAACTTACCGAAATGCAAAAGCAAGCTGGAGATAAATCTGGCTTAGGCTACAGCACAAATGAAGGAAGTTCATCTACTCCAATCACTCAATCGTATCTGGAAAATAACGGCTTAAAGTATATGAAATTTGTGAGATCCAGCACGATATATGAACCAGAGATCCCTATGACATATTCAATACCTCATCAGAGCAAACTCATACACAGAGGGCTGGGATATGTTGAGCCAGATAGATCTAAGTCAGGATGGACTAGATCTAGATCAAATTGGTCTAGAAATAGTTTTGAAAGACAGAGAACTTCGTCAACTCAACATAAACCACATTCTAACAGCTCGTATAGAAAGTATTGGAATTCAAATGGGAATAATCGATCTGATCACAACACTTGGCACACACAGCACAAAGCACAAAGGTCATCAGATAAATATGTTATTCCCAAAGGACAACATCATGGAAATCCTGTAAGGATAATCCAAGTATGGATTCCAAAGGGATTAATCCAGCATGGACCCAAGTAGGAATGGGGACCAAAGTTATTTTACTTTATTTTGTAGGAAAACAAGGGCGAATTGATCAAACAAACAGTATGGTATCTGGATAGTGGATGTTCAAGGCATATGACAGGAGACAGAAGAATGCTATCTAAATATATACCAGGATCAGGACCTAAGATTACTTTCGGAGATAACTCTAAAGGTACAACCATGGGTAAGGGTAAGCTTATCCATGGAAATATTCATATTAAAGATGTATTACTCGTATAAAATTTGAAATACAATCTGATTAGTATTAGTCATGTAGTGGCCCATATCCAGAATTAACGATAATGAGTAATTATCGTATGATCATGTTAGAGATTTAGTAAAACATGATTAAGGAGACTTCTAAATGGATTAACGGAGTCCGGAAATAGACCCACAATGATCAGAAATGGTCCGGAGGGTCAGAGAGATCGGAAGCTCCGAAGTTAGGATCGGATGCTCCGAAGGTGATCGAAAGCTCCGATGAACGATCGGAAGCTCCGATCGAATTACGTCATCCATGACGTGTGGTTGATCGGAAGCTCCGATCACCCCTATCCGAAGTCAACCAGTGAGATTTTGACACGTGGTAGATGAGGATGTTCGGAAGCTCCGATGGCAGGATTGGACGTTCCGATCAAGGATCGAAAGTTCCGATCGAGAATCGGAGGTTCCGATCGATGCCTATAAATATAAGTTCCGAGGCATTCATTTCTTACCAATTCCGAATTCTCTCCTTCGCCCTCGTGGTCCTATTTTAGGGCTTTGGGTACTCTTATTCTAGAGTTGGAGTAGGATATTTGTTTTAGTATAGTCAGACAGTGTTTGACATAGTAGCGGAGCAGTACTCGTGTTGTAGAGCCGTGTTCGAGGCTATGGATTCGCAGCAGGGGAGTGCCCTAGTTGCGGGATAGTCGCCATCAGTGGGCTGACGACGGACGCAGGTATAGCTATGGTCTCCTTAAATTATTTAGGAGTATGCAATAGCTTAGTTAAGGCTTTTAGAGCTTATTGAATGATGCATGGGTATTTGCATTGTAGACTTGATGATATGCTTGGAACCTAAAGTGAGACTACTAGGACTGCTTTAGAAAGGTACGTAAGTACTGACTGAGATTGTCAGCGGATATGCATACTTATATGTTGCATTTATGTGTTTGCATGTTATTATTGTTATGCGGCATGTACATATCATCTTGTGCCTGTACATCTGTATATCTTTCGAGATGAGCCAGTTAGGGTTGCTCAGCCCTGTTAGGACGTTTGATATCGAGTACCCTTAGGTACTGATACCTGAAGGACTCCGTGGTCCGCATCCGTGATTCGAGAATGAGTGGTCGCACACAGTGGTTAGCTACCCCGATGTGACGAGATTATATCCCAGGCGCCAGTCTGAGCAGTTCGTATACAGTTATCCCAGATATGGATACCCGGTCATTTGCATGCATCATATTTGTATGTTTATCTGTGCTTTCGTAGTGAGCTTAGAGCTCACGTCCAGTATTTTCTGTGTATCTGGATACCCTATTTTGACGGGGCAGGTGTAGGTGCAGGATTGAGCACCAGGAGCCTGGAGGAGCCAGCGATCTTGAAGATAGCAGTATTTAGCAGTAGGTTTTTATCTAAGAAATTCGATTGGGTTGTATAAATCAAGTTTGTTAGCCGGTTGTATTCTGCCGGTCTGCTTGTATTTAAGTCTTCCGCAGCGATTTTATTTAATGCATACTTAATTATGCTCTTAACTCTGATTAGGTAGTGGATCCGGGATGGGTCGCTACATTTATGGTATCAGAGATGCATGCAAGGGACTTAGGAAATTGATAATAAGACTTCTTGATTATCCTTGTAGGATTTATTGAGGTCTAGCGAAAGAAGATTTGGTTCTTCATTGCCAAGGTTTGGCAGAAGTTTTTACTATAAGGAATGCAGCAGTGATGAGAACACCAGTAGTAGCATATCGATAGATAGACTGACTGCTGTGGATGGTTCATCATTCGATGCATTGGGATGTTGATCGAAGAACATATGGATTCCAGCCAGGGAAGACTGGAAGAGAAGATTGGGTATATCGCGTCAAATATCTCTGAGGGCTTTTTGGAACGAATGGTGTATAATAACCCATGTGGTTTCAGTCCAAAGAGATTCTTTACTCGTAGCTGAAGAGATTGTCAGATAGACCTTCACAGGAGATACCTTGAGTGCCTAAGACATGACAGGTTTCGAGCGTAAGGTCTGTAAACTAGTGCAGAATATGATTTTGCCGGTATGCTTGTATCGATGCTTTTGGTAGGCATACGGGAAACTTCATGTTCAAAAGCATGATTTGGGTACAAGAAGAACGCTGATGGTAGATCGTGAGCATAAGAAGTCGACTGACATGCACTGACGCAGATCATAGCTGGTTAGCTAACACGTGCCATTTCTCCGGAGTTCTTCGCAGGAGGACATGTAGAGAGACCTGGACGGAAGTATGCTTGTATTGATGCGTGTGTCGATTGGAAGCTTCATGCTCAAGGAGCGAAGACAAGTTCGATGATTTTAAATACTATATTGATGTATTTTGTAAACAGTATTTCAGTTGTAATATATCATCAGAATTTGGTTGTATCATATCAAGTTATTGGATGTACATGTTGTTGTATTTTCGGAATACTGTAATGATATTACATGGAATTGTAATAAAGAAATTGTACAAACTTGAAGTAATGATACATGTGTTACTTATTCAGCAATTCGTGATTGATTGCAAGTAATTTTATAAAGTTTGGCTTGGAATTAGTTGACTAATCAACTAGGATAGCTCATGGATTTTGAGTAAGCCAGCGGTAACGGATTGACATGGGGTTAGTCTAGGTGTTTTCTTAGGATTGACCTAATTAGTCGTTCGACTGGGTTAGTGCCAGTGATGAGGTGATTCATCTGGGGCATGGGAATTTTGATCTTGTTTGAAATTTTGAGTTTCGTTCTAGGTTGTTTCCGTAGAACAGTATCCTGATTGACCTTCATAGGTTGGGAATTCGTGATGATGGGATTTCATTAGGAACCAGTTGAGTACATATCGAGAGTTGTGGACTATGACCATGACTAGACATGATGGAGCGCGACCCTATGCCAGTGTTACTCTGGGAGTCTTTTGTACTTTGGAGAATACCTGGAAGCCTTCGTGCTTCAGGATTGGCGGTGGGAAGGCTACCTAGTCTAGAGTTTTGGTAATAGTCACGACGGGGTATGACATTGGATTAGATGTCTGGTTAGGTATCAGTGGTTTAGATATCGACTGACTGTCGTCAGAGATATTGGTTTGTAGTTTTGTCATAAGGACCAGTCTTGGAGGGATTTCCTTGACAAGTGCGTACTCTGAGCATATAGTTTTAGCCTATTGGATACTGCTAGACTAGTGGATCTAGTCGGTGTTTGGATGCTCTCGTAATAGGGGCTATCCAGGAGATGGTTTGTGAACTTCCTGTAACATTTGACTCGGGGATGAGTATTTTCCGGCAAAGATAGTTTTCTTCAGTGATAGATTATATCTGATGCTAAGGATTGTACATGACTATTTGAGGTGTGAGGAAAGCATGACTTATGCTAGTGTACACTTGGTGGTGATTTCAGGTGGGACATCGTGGCAAGTTACCTCAGTCTCGATTTTTTGCAGTCTTAGCAAGAGATATAGTTATCAGGAACATGTTCAGCGATAGCTGGAATCTTTCGGACTTGTATTGCGGCTTGGGTTGAACAAGTCCTTATGATCATCTTGAATGAATATAGACAGTGGATAGTATGTCTAGACTGGTGTAGGTTTAGCACTAATGATTACTTGTAACTGTTGTCTGACTCTGTCAAAGATGAGTGATTGAATCAGCTGCGATTCTTTTGATTCCAAGTATTTGGGATCTGCGGACGTGTGGCAGTGAGATCATCGATATTGATCGGCCATGAGAGTTTCATTGATCTGTGATTGTCTGATTAGGGTTGATATCGTCAGGCAGAGCGAGAGCTACAGTAGATCAACTTGATCGATCAGATTATTCCAATCGGTACTGATTGGGATGTAGTGAATCAAGAAGTACTGGGAATAGTACTATAAGTATGGTATGCTTTGATATAGCGATTCAAGTGCATTTAGGGAATTCTTTAGTTGCTAAGGAATCTCCAGGGATGCGAGAATCGGGGCTTTTTGGATTCTGCAGATCATGAGAATAGTCATAGGTTGGCTCTTGTGATCTGTTAGAACCTAATGGGGGGGGGGGGATTTA
Source organism: Henckelia pumila (assembly GCF_033568475.1). NCBI lineage: Eukaryota > Viridiplantae > Streptophyta > Magnoliopsida > Lamiales > Gesneriaceae > Henckelia > Henckelia pumila. The sequence goes on along the minus strand of NC_133122.1, from coordinate 56,519,616 downwards.
GGTTCTATTGGCAACTTTAGCAATTTAAAGCGATTATGCAAGTACGCAAGCGGAAGACTTAAGCAATCAAATAATAAGTGCGGTAAATAAAGCAGTAAAAGGGATAAGAGATGTTTATGGAAGTTCGACGATAAATCGTCTACGTCTCCCCTTCTTGGTTAAGTCGATTAACCAAGGATCCACTAGCACTTCGAATGTCTTGGCCTTGATGGCTCCAAGGACAGCCTTACAACTTGACACGATCACCGCGCCGATACAACTCAATACTCTTGGCCTTAAGGGCTCCAAGGATAGCCTCAACACAACACTTGGCTTCACACTCAAGTGCTTACAACGATAGCACAACACACTTGGCTTCACACTCAAGTGTTTACAACAATAGCACAACCAACTCACAAACTATTTTTACAAACACTCTCAAATATATCACACAAACACTTTGATAGTGAGAAATTGCTTGCAAAGGAGAGAAGAGATGAGTTGGGATGTCTCCAAATGAACTTGGATGGCCTCTATTTATAGTTGGCAAAGTTTTGAATCTGATTTGAGTGCTTGGAGCGTGTGGTAAGAAGTCAAGGAGTGACAAAAAGTGTTCGGCGCCGCTGCCTACATTTTCCCAGCACTAAGCGGATTTTGTGGAAAAATCATATCTTCCAATCTAACCGTTGGATGGATATGAAATTTGAACTGAAGCTTTAAAACATCTGGATCTTTAATCTGAACGGTGAAGATTTGATTCTAACGAGTCATACATTTCCAGTAATTTTCGGAAGTCACTTCATCAAGTTTTCGAACTTGTTCTGTGCAACAAATTTGAAAAATTCATATCTCCATATCCATCCGTTGGATTGATCTGAAATTTGGACAGAGGTTGTAAAACATCCTGAATTTGAATCTGATTGGTGGAGATGTGATTTAGATGTCTCAAACAATCCCAGTTAATTTCTGAAGTTGAATCTTCATAATTTGCTTCATGTTATGCAGAAATAAGTACTGTGCAATATTTGTAGAAAAATCATAACTTCATATCTAGCCGTTGGATTGATATAAAATTTTGATATAAGTTTGAAAACATCTGGATATTGATTTTGATCGGTGGAGATTTGATTTGGATGTCTCAATCACGTCCAGTAATTTTCAGAAGTTGATTCTTCATTCTTCACTACATGTTCTGCAGAAATAGGTACTGCACAATTTTTGTGGAAAAATCATAACTTCATATCTAGCCGTTGGATTGCTCTCAAATTTGGACAACACATGTAAAACTTTTTCATCACGATTATGACCGGTGGAGATCGGATTTAAATGCCTAGAAAATTCCCAGTAATTTTCGGAAGTTGCTGCTCCATACTTTGGCTTCTTCTTCTCTTTTTTTTTTTTCATATCTCTTAACAATGTTCCATCCATTCAATGAGCAATAAAAGATTTTATAAATACATGTAGCTTCAAAATAACTTCCAACAATTTATTTGTCAATAAATTCTAATCTGTAAAATCTCACTTTAAATGGTTAGTAACAATTAACCGAGTTTTGTAATCATCAAAACATAATATTATGAGACTTGTTAATGCATTAAAAACATTAATCTCATAACACGAGATTTGTATGCGTTTAAGGCGTAACAATCTCCTCCTTTTTGATGATCACAAAACTTGGTTAAATAGGAGAAATAAATGTACAATATTAAATAAATAATTTAAATTTGCACAATATAATTGCATGAATAAAACTCCCCCTAAATTAAACAATTAGTGAAGAAGAGTTTGTTTATCAAATAACCGATTTTATTCTTCATGCATTTAACCATACTAACTCTCCCCTTTAGTTAAAGTATTTAACCAAACTAATTCTCCCCCTTTTTGTGATAATCAAAAAGACTGGAAAAGTATGCAAAAACATGAGAATTGAAATATGATTTCTAAAATGCAACACATAAATTTCACATAAATAACAAAATATGAGCATATAATATTGAATAAATACAATTAATTTGTATTATCCAAAATTAAGTTGCTCGAATTTTATATTAAGCTCCCCCTTAATATGTCATTATCTTTAGAATATGTAAACAAGTGATTACAACTCAATCATGCCAAGTTCACCACGCAAACGAATAAAAGTATTTTCATCTAGTGGTTTTGTAAAAATATCGGCAATTTGATTTGTCGTGTCAACATATTGAAGTTCAACTTCATTTCGTTCGATGTGGTCACGAATAAAATGATGACGAATGTCAATATGTTTGGTGCGCGAATGTTGAATCGGATTCTTTGTTAGACATATGGCGCTAGTGTTGTCACAGAAAATAGGGATTTTTGAAAAAGAGACGCCATAGTCGAGCAATTGATGCTTCATCCAAAGAATTTGCGCACAACAACTACCGGCAGCCATATATTCGGCTTCGGTCGTTGATAACGCAACACAGTTTTTCTTTTTGGAAAACCAAGAAACTAAACAGTTTTCTAAAAAGAAACAAGTTCCACTAGTGCTTTTTCGGTCCACCTTATATCCACCAAAGTCGGAATCACAATATGCTTTTAAATCAAAGAAAGAATTTTTCGAATACCACAAGCCGAGATTTGGAGTATTTGAAAGATATTTGAAAATGCATTTTAAGGCGAACAAATGTGATTCCTTTGGACATGATTGAAATCGTGCACACAGGCAAACACTAAACATAATGTCCGGTCTACTAGCAGTAGCATATAATAAGGAGTCAATCATACTAAGAAAGGAAGATTGATCTACAGATTTACCATTTTCATCCTTGTCGAGTCTGATTGCTGTGCTCATTGGTGTGGATGATGATTTTGTGTTCTCCATCCCAAACTTCTTTAGAATATCCTTGATGTATTTGCTTTGGTTCACAAAGAACCCATCTTTGCACTGTTTGATTTGCAATCCGAGGAAATAATTAAGTTCCCCCATCATGCTCATCTCAAAGTGATCCTGCATCAACTTAGAGAATTCTTGACAAAGAGTTTCATTAGTAAAACCAAAAATTATGTCATCAACATAAATTTGCACAATTAATAAATCATCTTTGTCATGTTTGGTAAACAAAGTAATATCAATCTTTCCTCTTGAAAAATCATTTGAAATAAGGAAAGTTGATAGTTTTTCATACCAAGCTCGAGGAGCTTGTTTCAAACCATACAAAGCTTTGTTTAGTCTATACACATAATCAGGTAATAATGCATCAACAAAGCCATCAGGTTGTTCAATGTACACCTCCTCTTTCAATTCACCATTAAGAAAGGCACTTTTGACATCCATTTGAAATAACTTAAAATTTCTAGAGCAAGCAAAAGCAAGTAGCATGCGAATAGATTCTAGTCTAGAAACAGGCGCATAAGTTTCATCATAATCTATGTCTTCTTCTTGACTATATCCTTTTGCTACAAGCCTAGCTTTGTTTCTAGTGATAGTACCATGCTCATCAAGTTTATTCCTAAACACCCATTTAGTACCAATGATAGATCTATCATGCGGCCTAGGAACAAGAATCCAAACATCATTGCGTTTAAACTCATTCAACTCATCTTGCATAGCAATAATCCAAGAATCATCTAATAAAGCATCATCAATACACTTAGGTTCAACATGCGAAACAAAAGCAAGATGATTGCAAATATTATTAAGAGAAGAACGAGTGGCTACTCCCTTCGAAGGACTTCCGATGATAAGATCCATTGGGTGATCTTTGTGAAGCGTCCAATCCTTCGGAAGTGGTGTTTCCTCAACGGAAACATCTATATCATTTAGGCTTGAGGAAGCCAACTCTTCTTCGAGTAATTCTACATCATCAATGTTAGTGCGAACAATAGTAGACATAGATTCATCAAAAATAACATGCATAGATTCTTCAACAAGTAAAGTGCGTTTATTAAAAACTCTAAAGGCCTTACTTGAGGTAGAATATCCGAGAAAGATACCTTTGTCGGATTTGGCATCAAATTTGCCAAAGTTGTCCTTACCATTGTTATGTATGTAGCATTTGGAACCGAAAGCTCGAAAGTAAGAAATGTTAGGCTTTCTCCCTCTCCATAATTCATATGGAGTTTTCTTGAGAATTGGCCTTATTGATACGCGATTGATAATGTAACAGGCAGTGTTCATTGCTTCAGCCCAAAAATATTTTGGTAGAGAATGCTCACATATCATGGTCCTCGGAATCTCCACAAGTGTCCTATTTTTCCTCTCAACGACCCCGTTTTGTTGAGGAGTCCTAGGACAAGAAAAATTATGACCGATGCCTTTCTCTTCACAAAAGTTTGAAAAACTCTCATTTTGAAATTCAGTTCCGTGGTCACTACGGATCTGCTTTATTGAAAGATTTTTCTCATTCTCAACACGTTTCACAAAAGTTTTAAAATAATCAAAGGCATCATTTTTGTGGGCTAAAAACAATGTCCACGTGAATCGTGAGAAATCATCCACAATGACAAATGCATAAAGCTTCCCTCCTAGGCTAGCGTTCCTCGAGGGACCACATAGATCTAGGTGAAGAAGTTCAAGGGGCATAGAAGTTGATATAAAATTTTTACTTTTAAAAGATTTCCTTGTATGTTTGCCAAGTTGACATGCATCACAAATAGAATCTAATTTTAAATTGAGTTTTGGCATACCAACAACTAAATCAAGTTTAAAAAGTTTTTCTATGGTACTAGGACCAACATGACCTAGTCGTCTATGCCAAAGAATGTTGTCATCAACATTCAAGGATACAAGGCTTTTAATATTTGATAAAGATAAATTGTTTAAAGAAACCTTGTAAACATTTTCACTTCTATATCCTTTAAAATTTATGGATTTGTCAGTCATGAGTGATATAGTGCAGTGTTGGGGAGTGAATTTGACTTCATAACCTCTATCGCACAATTGACTTATGCTTAGTAGATTATGCTTAAGCCCTTTCACTAGGAGTACATCATCAATCAGGCAAGATTCAGATATACCTATTGAGCCGATGCCTTCAATGACTCCTTTGTTGTTGTCTCCAAAGGTGACTGTTCCCTTCTCCTTAGGTTTGACTATTTGGAGTAGATCCTTGTTCCCCGTCATATGTCTAGAACATCCACTGTCTAGATACCATATGCTAGGGAGAACAGTTTTCCTAGTTCCCTGAAAAGAATTGTTTTGGTACCCTTTAGTTCTTTTGGGTCCACAATGTTAGAAAAGAGATATACAAAATAGACTTCTAAGAGTTCAGTCTCTCATAGCAACATCATCGCCACTTTCTAAGAGTGCTCCCAGTAGTAGGTAGGGCATATGGCCACTTTAAAAACCTATTTCCTTGGACAGAGCAACGTTCAACAGGGAGACCAGCCGCAAGTCAAGGCATTTTTAAGCCGGTCTATATTGAACTCCCTTAGATTGTGATCTCATAATGCCGACTAATGAGTTGTTAAGTACTCTTAGGCCTCCATTTCATATAGCTCTTTTGAACATATTGATATTTCAATGATCTGCATTTATGTCTAACATGACCAGATTTGCAACAATAAGAACAAGTAGGGGGTGATCTCATCTTAGCCTTAGCTATTAGACTAGCAAAGTCTATAGACTTCTTACCATAGTCTATTCCTCCCTTATCAAAGCTACATTTCTGCATGCTAAGTAGGTTGTTCAATTTATTGCTACTCACATTGAATTTATCGAATGATTTTTCTAAGTGATCTAGGTCATCCTTAAGTCTAAGATTATCATGCTCCTTAGTTTCTAATTCCTTTTTAAGATTTCTATTCTCTTTTCTAAGAACCTTAGCCATATCAAACATATCTTTATAAGCATGTAAGAGTTCATCGTAAGTAGGTACCTCGTCATCGTCGTCAGAGACGATGTCATCACTCTTAGCCATGAAGCAGAGGTTTGCTTCCTCGTCGTCGTCGTCGCTATCACTCCAGGTAGCTAGTAGGGCTTTCTTCTTTCCTTTGTCCACTTTCTTCTTGAGTGGGCATTCATTGGCGTTGTGACCTTGTTGTTGACAGTTGTAGCAGGTCACTTCTCTCTCAGGTTTCTTGTCTTTCTTGAATTTGTTTCCTCGCATGAATTTCTTGAATTTTCTTGCGAGGAGAGCCATGTCATCATCGTCATCTTCTTCGACTTGTGTAGTCAAAGCTATCCCTTTGTGCTTGACATCTTATTTTTTTGATTCTTTTCTCGTGGACACTTCTAACTCATGGGTTTTTAGGGTCCCATGTAGTTGATCAAGATCATAGGCGGCAGTGTCCCCTTTGTTGGATTCGATGATGGCGGTTCTCTTTGCATCTCATTCTTTTGGTAGGGCACGAAGAGCTCTCCTCCAAACTTGCTTGGTAGGATATTGTTCTCCCAATTGTGCTAACTCATTGATGATTTGAGTAAGCCTTCGGAACATGGTGTCAACATCTTCATTGGATTCCATCTCAAATGTTTCGTATTTGAGTTGGAGTAAGTCGATCTTTGTCTCTTTCACTTGGTTGGTGCCTTCGTGACATATCTCTAGCTTGTCCCATATCTCTTTAGCGGATGAGCACATCGATATCCGGTTGTACTCGTTCATATCTAAGGAACAATGCAAGATATTCATAGCTTTAGCATTTTGCGAAATTAATTTCATGTCCTCTTTTGAAAAGTCATCCATTCCCTTAGGAATTTCAACCCCATCAACTATTTTCATAGGTGTATAGGGACCTTTCACCGTCACTTTCCATAGGTCATAGTCTACGGATTGGATATATAGGGACATACGATTTTTCCAATACCCGTAGTTTATGCCATTAAAAAGAGGAGGACGATTAGTAGATTGCCCTTGAGCATAATTACTCGCTAGGTTTGCCATAAAAAGGATTTGAAAAGTATTTTCAAATGGATCTGATACCACTTGTTAGAACCTAATGGGGGGGGGGGATTTAGGTTCTATTGGCAACTTTAGCAATTTAAAGCGATTATGCAAGTACGCAAGCGGAAGACTTAAGCAATCAAATAATAAGTGCGGTAAATAAATGCGTAATGTAAATAAAGCAGTAAAAGGGATAAGAGATGTTTATGGAAGTTCGACGATAAATCGTCTATGTCTCCCCTTCTTGGTTAAGTCGATTAACCAAGGATCCACTAGCACTTCGAATGTAATGGCCTTGATGGCTCCAAGGATAGCCTTACAACTTGACACGATTACCGCGCCGATACAACTCAACACTCTTGGCCTTAAGGGCTCCAAGGATAGTCTCAACACAACACTTGGATTCACACTCAAGTGCTTACAACGATAGCACAACACACTTGGCTTCACACTCAAGTGTTTACAACAATAGCACAACCAACTCACAAACTATTTTTACAAACACTCTCAAATATATCACACAAACACTTTGATAGTGAGAAATTGCTTGCAAAGGAGAGAAGAGATGAGTTGGGATGTCTCCAAATGAACTTGGATGGCCTCTATTTATAGTTGGCAAAGTTTTGAATCTGATTTGAGTGCTTGGAGCGTGTGGTAAGAAGTCAAGGAGTGACAAAAAGTATTCGGCGCCGCTGCCTATATTTTCCCAGCACTAAGCGGATTTTGTGGAAAAATAATATCTTCCAATCTAACCGTTGGATTGATCTGAAATTTGACCTGAAGCTTTAAAACATCTGGATCTTCAATCTGAACGGTGGAGATTTGATTCTAACAGTAAAACATTTCCAGTAATTTTCGGAAGTCACTTCATCAAGTTTTCGAACTTGTTCTGTGCAACAAATTTGAAAAATTCATATCTCCATATCCATCCGTTGGATTGATTTGAAGTTTGAACAGAGGTTGTAAAACATCCTAAATTTCAATCTGATTGGTGAAGATGTGATTTGGATGTCTCAAAAAATCCCAGTTAATTTCTGAAGTTGAATCTTCATAATTTGCTTCATGTTCTGCAGAAATAAGTACTGTGCAATCTTTGTAGAAAAATCAGAACTTCATATCTAGCCGTTGGATTGATATGAAATTTTGATATAAGTTTGAAAACATCCTGATATTGATTTTGATCGGTGGAGATTTGATTTGGATGTCTCAAGCACGTCCAGTAATTTTCAGAATTTGATTCTTCATTCTTCACTACAAGTTCTGCAGAAATAGGTACTGCACAATTTTTGTGGAAAATCATAACTCCATATCTAGCCGTTGGATTGCTCTCAAATTTGGACAACACATGTAAAACTTTTTCATCACGATTATGACCGGTGGAGATCGGATTTAAATGCCTAGAAAATTCCCAGTAATTTTCGGAAGTTGCTGCTCCATACTTTGGCTTCTTCTTCTCTTTTTTTTTTCATATCTCTTAACAATGTTCCATCCATTCAATGAGCAATAAAAGATTTTATAAATACATGTAGCTTCAAAATAACTTCCAACAATTTATTTGTCAATAAATTCTAATCTGCAAAATCTCACTTTAAATGGTTAGTAACAATTAACCGAGTTTTGTAATCATCAAAACCTAATATTATGAGACTTGTTAATGCATTAAAAACATTAATCTCATAACACGATATTTGTATGCGTTTAAGGCGTAACATGATCATTTTCTAGTTAATAGCATTACTGAGATTACCATTGACGGATTTTGATCTGAACATTGCTTGGTTTTAGCAATGATTTATCCAGTTTGCGGAAATAGGATTCAGTGATTGTCCCAGGATTGTCAGTGGACAAATTTTGGGGACTGTTAGTCAGAATGTTTAGCTTGAGGGCTTCCAGCAGATTTCTCGATATTTTTTCTTGAGAGGCGATTCGACAAGTGCTCATGGATTTCAATGAACATTAGCATGTTAGCATTAGTTGTTTCATGGGACGAGACAGCAGCTGAGACTTGTGTTTCTGAGTCTGGCAGGATTGTTGTCACTGATATCCCAGTGCGTTTTGATATGTTGTGTCATTGAAAGGATTAGATAATGTAATTGCCACTAGTATTGATAGATTCTGTGCGGGATCAAGGTGAATCAGTTTGGTTATCCCTGCTAGTGAGCCAAAGGTTTGGTTATCTGGAACAGGATAACTGGAATCGTTTTCGTCGATACTATCTCTAGTTCCGAGATAGAAGTAAGCATTCGATATAGGCTACTAATGCTGAGGGTGGTGTTGGTCCATCTGAGGGTTTCAGCAGGATGGTAGTGAATTTCGAGGCGACGACCTCGAAGGATGCATTTAGACAAGAAATTGTGTATAAAGATTTTGTCATCTGTTTACTTAGTTGGTGTTCTTTGGGAAACATTCATCGGGTAGAGTGAGTACTGAAAGTACGTACTATGACGCCAGGAATTGTTAGGATTTTGTTGTTATCCATGGAAGGATGACTAATGCGATCGAGTAGATGCTATCTACGATAGCGAGATTCGGATCAAGGTTTATCGCAATCAGTCTGAGGATTTCAGATGGTTAGAGTGGTGGTAGTGATGCGATTGCGTTGCAAACTGGTGGCCGGTAGTTGCCATTTCTATTCGCATAAGGTACTGTTTTGGGAAGAAATATTTTATCCTTAGTGATAAAGAGTAACTCACATGAGTTCTTGGAAGAAGGATATCTAGGATTTGACCGAAATTCAAATCTAGATCAATTTGTTTAGAACTTTGCGATAACGTCAAGGGATGCGATGTTACCGTTAGACCAGTGAAATACAATGTGTTGTATTTGGTTTTATCGTGGGAAGCGATGGAGTTCGTGCATGTCTAGAGAATAGCTGATGGCTAGTTACGATCTTAGCAGGAGTGTCATCGCTAAGATTTGTAGGCAGTGTGACTGATACAGTCGGCAATTTGGACCGAAGGTGCTGTGTTGTTGCGGTTATCGATGGATAACTGACGATAGTCAGTAGTGTTACTCGATTCTCGCAGGATTGCTGATAAGAAGGCAGTGATTTCCAGAGTGATCGTTAAAAGCGTGCGAGTTTGAAATCAGTGCGAATTATAAATCGAGTTTATGTTCTGATGTGGTTCAGTGAATGAACAGACCCTGCAGGTTTAGCGAGGTTTGGTATTGTCGAAGGTTATTTGACCAGATGTTTTGAATCGAAACTACTAATGAATTGGACAAATGGTTTATACTATAGTCCCGAGGTTTAACTTAGATTTCGAGGACGAAATCCTTTTAAGGTGGTGGGAATGTAGTGGCCCATATCCAGAATTAACGATAATGAGTAATTATCGTGTGATCATGTTAGATTTAGTAAAACGTGATTAAGGAAAATTCTAAATGGATTAACGGAGCCCGAAAGTAGACCCAAAATGATCAGAAATGGTCCGGAGGGTCAGAGAGATCGGAAGCTCCGAAGTTAGGATCGGATGCTCCGAAGGTGATCGGAAGCTCCGATGAACGATCGGAAGCTCCGATCAAATTACGTCATCCATGACGTGTGGTTGATCGGAAGCTCCGATCACCCCTATCCGAAGTCAACCAGTGAGATTTTGACACGTGGCAGATGAGGATTTTCGGAAGCTCTAATGGCAGGATCGGACGTTCCGATCAAGGATCGGAAGTTCCGATCGAGGATCGGGCATTCCGATTGAGGATCGGATGTTCCGATCGATGCCTATAAATATAAGGTCCGAGGCATTCATTTCTTACCAATTCCGAATTCTCTCATTCGCCCTCGTGGTCCTATTTTAGGGCTTTGGGTACTCTTATTCTAGAGTTGGAGTAGGATATTTATTTTAGTATAGTCAGACAGTGTCTGACATAGTAGCGGAGCAGTGCTCGTGTTGTAGAGCCGTGTTCGAGGCTGTGGATTCGCAGTAGGGGAGTGCCCTAGTTGCGGGATAGTCGTCATCAGTGGGCTGACGACAGACGCAGGTATAGCTATGGTCTCCTTAAATTATTTAGGAGTATGCAATAGCTTAGTTAAGGCTTTTAGAGCTTATTGAATGATGCATGGGTATTTGCATTATAGACTTGATGATAGGCTTGGAACCTAGAGTAGGACTACTAGGACTGCCTTAGAAAGGTATGTAAGTACTGACTGAGATTGCCAGCGGATATGCATGCTTATATGTTGCATTTATGTGTTTGCATGTTATTATTGTTATGCGGCATGTGCATATCATCTTGTGCCTGTACATCTGTATATCTTTCGAGATGAGCCAGTTAGGGTTGCTCAGCCCTGTTAGGACGTTTGATATCGAGTACCCTTAGGTACTGCTACCTGAAGGAATCCGTGGTCCGCGTCCATGATTCGGGAATGAGTGGTCGCACACAGTGGTTAGCTACCCCGATGTGACGAGCTTATATCCCAGGCGCCTGTCTGAGCAGTTCGTATACAGTTATCTCAGATATGGATACCCGGTCATTTGCATGCATCATATTTGTATGTTTATCCGTGCTTTCGTATTGAGCTTAGAGCTCACGTCCAATATTTTCTGTGTATCTGGATACCCTATTTCGACGGGGCAGGTGTAGGTGCAGGATTGAGCACCAGGAGCCTGGAGGAGCCAGCGACCTTGAAGACAGCAGTATTTAGCCGTAGGTTTTTATCTAAGAAATTCGATTCGGTTGTATAAATCGAGTTTGTTAGCCGGTTGTATTCTGTCGGTCTGCTTGTATTTAAGTCTTCCGCAGCGATTTATTTAATGCATGCTTAATTATAATCTTAACTCTGATTAGGTAGTGGATCCGGAATGGGTCGCTACAAGTCAATTGTGTGACTATGACTACTGCGTAGAGTTCCAAAAGCACACTTGCACTGTAAAAGATCAATCTGGACTAATCATTATGACAGGTGAAAGAAATGGAAACACTTATAAATTCAATTGGTCGGATCAACCATTCACTTCAGTCTGTCTGGTAGCAGCAAAAGTGAACCAAAATTGGTTATGGCACAAGAGACTCAATCACTTGAACTTCAAAGCTTTAGTCAATCTGAGTAAACATGAATTGTTTATAGGTCTGCCTAAAATCGAGTTTTCAAAAGATAAAATTTGTTCTGCCTGCCAACTAGGTAAGCAGATCAGATCAACTTTTAAAAACAAAAGATGTAAGTCATCCTCCAAAAGCTTAGAACTATTGCACATGGATCTTTTTGGTCCTATACCAGTAACAAGCTTAGGGGGAATGAAGTACACTTTGGTTATTGTTGATGATTTCTCAAGATTCACTTGGGTGATATTTTTAAAATCCAAAGATCAAACTGCCACCCAATTGATTAAACTCCTTTTAAGACTTCAAAATGAGAAATCTCAATCGATTGATAAAATTAGAAGTGACAGAGGAACCGAGTTTACAAATCAAACTCTGTCTACGTATCTTGAAAATCATGGAATCAAGCATGAGTATTCAGCAGCTAGAACGCCACAACAAAATGGTGTTGCAGAAAGGATAAATAGAACTCTAAAGGAAGCTACTAGAACAATGATTGCTGATTCAGGTATTTCACAAAAGTTTTGGGCAGAAGCTGTAAACACAACTTGTTATACTCAGAACAGATCAATGATTAATAAGAAAGTTGGAAAAACACCTTATGAGATCTGGTATGGTAAAGTTCCAGTGATATCATACTTCAAGGTATTCGGTTGCAAATGTTTCATTCACAACAATGGTAAGACTCATCTGACTGCACTCGATGTCAGATTAGATGCTGGTTTGTTTCTTGGATATTCATCTGTTAGTAAAGTTTATAGAGTATATAATACTAAATCTCTAACATTTGAAGAATCTATACATGTTGTTTTTGATGAAACATCTGTCACTAATGAATCTTCAAGCCTAAATGATCTCAGTAACAGAATTGAGGATGCAAAGCTTGATTCAGATGATGAAGAATAAATCCAGATCATACAAAATATTCAATGTGAACCAGATCTAGTTGAAGAACAGAGACCAGAAGAACCACCAGTTGAGAATGAGATTACTACAAACACAGATCATATTGCACATCACGATGATCAAGATCAATAAGGAAACACAGATCAACTTGGTCCAAATTACAGATGGTCCAAAACTCATCCACCAAACTTAGTAATAGGTAATCCATCTGCACCTTTGAGAACCAGAGGTCAGATGATTAATGAATTCATGCATGCTGCTTTTATTTCTCATATAGAACCTAAGAAAGTAGAAGAAGCTCTTCTTGACAGTAATTGGATAGAAGCCATGCAAGATGAATTGAATCAATTCGAAAGAAATTCTGTGTGGTATTTAGTTCCTAGACCTTTAGATAAATCTATAATAGGAACTATATGGGTATTTAAAAATAAACTCAATGAAAGTGGTAATGTAGTAAGAAATAAGGCTCGATTAGTAGCACAGGGTTACAGACAAGAAGAGGGCATTGATTTTGACGAAACCTTTGCTCCTGTAGCTAGACTTGAAGCTATTCGAATTTTCCTTGCTTATGCTGCTTTCAAGAATTTTAAGGTATTCCAGATGGATGTTAAAAGCGCATTTCTAAATGGTCTTCTCCAAGAAGAAGTGTTTGTAGAACAACCCCCAGTATTCGAAAGTCAAACTTATCCAGATCATGTATTCAAACTAGATAAAGCTCTTTATGGGTTAAAACAAGCTCCACGAGCTTGGTATGATACTCTTTCACTTTTTCTTAATGATCACGGTTTTACTATTGGCTCTGTAGATAAAACTCTTTTTAAGTTTGTCAAAGACGATCATATTTTATTAGTACAAATATATGTTGATGATATCATATTTGGGTCATCTAACCCCAAATTATGCAAAAAGTTTTCTAAGATGATGCAGGACAAATTCGAGATGAGTATGATGGGTGAATTAACATTCTTTCTGGGATTTCAAGTCAGACAGATGGAAAAGGGAATATTCATTAACCAGGTCAAATACACAAAAGAACTTCTAAAGAAGTTTGGAATGGAGAATTGCTCTGCTGCTAGTACTCCAATGAGTGCTTCAATCAAATTGGATAAAGATGAAGCTGGACCTTCGGTAGATCAAACTCTATTCAGGGGACTTATAAGTTCCTTACTCTATCTGACAGCAAGCAAACCGGATATTATGTTCTCAGTCGGTCTGTGTGCAAGATTTCAATCTGATCCGAAGCAATCTCACTATATTGCTGCAAAAAGAATCCTAAAATATCTCAAGGGAACTCAGAATGTTGGATTATGGTATCCAAAAGATTCTAGTTTTAATCTAATTGGTTACTCAGATGCAGATTATGCAGGTTGCAGAATTGATCGTAAAAGCACAAGTGAGACTTGTCAATTTCTTGGTGACAGGCTTATTTCTTGGTTCAGTAAGAAACAAATATCTATTGCTACATCTACAACAAAATCAGAATACTTAGCCGCTGGAAGTTGTTGTGCACAATTGCTCTGGATACAACAACAACTTAGAGATTATGGTGTTGATTCATCTGAATCACCAATTTTCTGTGATAATACAAGTGCAATTGCTATCACATACAATCTGGTTCTACATTCCAGAACGAAGCATATTGATATTCGTCATCATTTCATTCGAGATCATATTCAAAATAAAGATGTTCGTCTGGAACATGTTTCAACCGATTTGCAAGTTGCCGATATTTTCACCAAACCATTACCCGACGCTAAGTTTTCTTATTTTCGAAATGTTCTTGGTTTAGTTGATATCGATTAAATAAATCACATGTTTAGGGGGAATATCTGCTTAACACTTAATTTTTATATCTACTCGTTCCAGTACATTTAACAGATAAAGAACATAAAACTTATTACATTTCACTGATTTGTCTCATAAGCTATACGAGCTAGATCTATTCTTCTACGCATCTCATGGCTCCAATTGATCATCCAAGTACTTAGGGAGCCTTGACCATTGCAGACGTCATCTTCAAATCAAATGTTCTGCATTTCATCTCGCTCTGTGAGGAGAATGACAAGACAAACTCCAGAAAACTTCAAGACATCTCTAGCACGATGAGTACCTAGCATGATTTTACACCACTGCATCCTAGCACAATTTCGACGATGCATTGCCTGAGTCACCGGAGGAGGATTTGGATGAGGACAGCGAATGGAATCAAGGAAATTCCACATCCTCATTCTGCGCTCAAACACCCTTCTCCTGTATAAATCCTTTCGGATTTCATACTCTTGCTCAACAGATGGAACAACGGTGCTATTATTCTCACTTGCCATTTACTCTTACTGCTTTAAATTATGAATTGCTAGTGTCTTGTAACTTTGCTTCTTATAGGGACAGATAAATGGATGAAAAGGCTTCAGCCACTTCAGCTTCTTTAAACGTCCAATCAACTTCTACCTATTTATTACGGGAATTCAATTTGATCTGCCTAGATCGTGATAATTCTTCTTGAGATTATCAAAACCTTTCTAATTCTCTTTGATTTTATTGCAGAAAGTTGATAAGTCGCAAGACTATTTCACAGACAACTTGTCCAATCACATTTATTTTATTTTATTTTCTGTGCTTTTTGCTTCGTAACCTTCAAAATATCATCATCATTTTTCGTCCATTTTTTTTTATTAGTTCAAATTTTTTTTTTTGGATCTTTCATCTGACTTTGGATCTTTCATCCGACTAAAGATGAAACGTTTAGTTTAAACTTTTATCTGGATAAATCTTCAATTTATTCGATGCTGGTTAAGTTTTCTCTAGTATTTTTGTTTATATTCACAAGTATCAATCGCACGCACAAAACACAAAACTTATAAGATAAAACATAATATTTCTTTGCATAATTCAAAGGTAGTACATCATACTCTTCATACTAGCTTAATCCCCTAAATTTTCTCTCATTGGCCCCCAAACTCGCTTTCTCACATCAGCATCCAAACGCCACATGTTCAACCATTCCAACACAACCGGATCAAAACGCCTCCCTTTGAACTCACCTGCATTGATTAGATGAGTGAGGACCCTCACTTCTTTCCTGTACATCAGAAAGGAAACTCCCTGATTCGAGAGGATCTCCTCAACGCTTATGGCACCCAGCAACTCCTTGTACTTGTCCTTGCGATCCTCAAGCTCGCAAACATCCTCATGCTTGCGTGGAGGAAATGGCGCCTGATGATACATCCGGATCTCTTTCACTTTGAACCAAAGACGCATTACCCACTTCAGGATAAATTCCTGAAGTTCTTCCTTAAATTCCTCAAGAGACAGATTAGAACTCATTTTCCTTATTTGAGTTTATAGTTTGAGTATGAAACGGAATACTCGGAAGATACATCCGAGTGATCTATTTATAAGGAATTTATTTACTTATTTATTTATTTATGTCGATATGCATTCCCAAGATAATATTAAATAGTATTTTTTTTACCGCGTGCTTGGCATCCCACATCAGCCGCACTTTTTGAATTTGAAAAGTCGCTTACGTCATCTGCCACGTGCTTAGCCTCTTAAAAATTATCGAAAAAAATGCCTCTTCTACACTTCGCATTCTTCTGAGCCCTAATTTGCTCCTTCTTTGCAAAAACGAGATTACTCGCATTTATTTTTCGATTTGCAGGACAAAGATGACGCCCATTACCCAAAACATTCTTCTCATCGATAGCCGCACTTTTTGAATTTGAAAAGTCGCTTACGTCATCTGCCACGTGCTTAGCCTCTTAAAAATTATCGAAAAAAATGCCTCTTCTACACTTCGCATTCTTCTGAGCCCTAATTTGCTCCTTCTTTGCAAAAACGAGATTACTCGCATTTATTTTTCGATTTGCAGGACAAAGATGACGCCCATTACCCAAAACATTCTTCTCATCGATTTTCACACAATATTCGATCTGACAGATCAAGGATTGGTGGATATGTTCAGAACGATTGAAGCATCTGGGCTGCGGAAATTTCTCGAAGGCGGGAAATTGCTTTACAAGCAAGCCCTACCCAAATTCTTTCAGACGGCCAAAGTTGAAGACGACTCCATCTCTGCAAGTCTTGGTGGAGAATCTGTCCGCATCACCTCTACCCTTTTCACTTCATCATTTGATTTGCCGAGACAGGGTATAACTGATTTCTCATCAATCTCTGCTGAAACAAAGAAGCAGATAAAGAGCATGTACTCCTTGACAAACAAGTCAATTCGCATTCCATGCAAGAAGAAGGAATTGAAGATGGAATTCAGGATTCTGCACGATATTGTGGCCAAATCTCTTCTGGCCAAAGCAGGTTCTTTCGATGCAATTACATCTGAGAAATTTGATGTTATATCTGCTGGTATTACCGTAAATTGGTCAGTTGTTCTGTTCAATATTCTATCTGCTATGATAACTACACCTACAGAACAATCTCAAGGATTTGCAGTTCAAATCGAAGATATTCTGAAAGAGCCATTGATGTATACAAAGCTAAACAGCTGATTATTTTCAAGAATGGTTCATCTCACTCGGATAAGATTGAAGACTTAACGCTCCAGGATGAATCTAAATCATTGGCCATTACATCAACAAAGGAAGCTACGCCTACAAAGAGAACAGTTCCTAGAAGGAAGACTACAGCAAAGAGAAAAATTTTAGCAATTTCATCTGAGTCCGAATCTTCTGAATCAGATCAAATTACTACTGTTGTCATCATTCCACCTCATCCGTAGAAAAGAAGAAGAATAGTCAGGATTCCTCGGATTCCAATGCCTATTCCATCTGCACCAGTTCCAGCTATTCCTCTCTGTATGGTAGAAGATGTTGTTCCACCAGTGACTCAACTTAATGTATCCATGCTTCAGTCCGGATTCTTCAAACAGCCTAATGATGTACCAAATCTACTGTCAAACATTCAAAGGATTATTGATCTGACTGCTGAACACATTATCAAAAATGTGGATCTAAAAATGAAGTCGTTTGACAGATGGGTCTTTCATCGGACTGAGGATCATTTCATCAACATCAAGGAATTGAACACACTGGACAAAATTGCAGTCCTTGAAGATAAAATTCTTGAATGGGCTGAAACAAGAATGGTGTCTAGAGCCTTGAACAGAAGAGAGTTTGTTCAACTTAGGCTATGGGAAAGCACTCTTCGACACATCATTCGAACACAGAGAGCCAAGTTCAATCCAACCAGTCTGGATATTTTTGATAAGACCGCTGCATTTAACCAACTGGATAATGATGCTAATCTGATGATAGCAAATGCTCAACTTATGAGACAAGAATTTCCATCAGAAGCACCAGTCAGAGTTCAACCTTCATCTTCAGCTCATCCGGCTGAAACAGATGAACTATCTCTGATAGATGAACTCACTCTCTCTGTCAAACCAATCGATGCGAGCATTTTATCAGCTAAGGATACTTCTATTCCAGAAGAGTCATTAATCATTGATGTTGTTCCCACAGATCAGTCTGCTCAGGAATTTCAATACAAGGAACCACTGATTCCTCCGATCTCTGAAGATGTGTCAGCTGATCGATCTGTCAATACAGAACAGCCTGACTCTTCTGTTCCTCCTGACCTTTCAACCACTGAGAAAGAAATAGAAGTGCCACTAGCTGCATCTACGGTTCTCAACACTCCACCAGTTGAAACTATTATCTCTGGTGAAGAACAAGTTGCAGATGAATTGCAAGTGGATACCTCTGTTCCGAATGATTCCCATATTGAAGATATCATCATGGACTCTCCAGAACAAACAAAGACCTCTGCTATTCATCCGCACACAGCACTGGTACCATTTGTTCCAATGGAAGAACAAAGTTGTCTCTTATCTGACAAGTCTCTGATGATAGATCCTTCTGAGCAATTGGTAATGGATTTGCCTCCTATCTTTGAGATAGTTAGAACTGATCTTATTCATAGTATATTCAGGCCTATTACCATTATGTTCAAAGACAAGTTGGATCTTCCATCAACATATCTCTCAGAGATTTGCATCACAGATCCAGAGAGAACATCCGAGCTTATGAAGGACATTACCCTTACACCTCCTGTTTCTTCTGCTTCACTACTTCAAATTAGTGCTTCTACTTCTACTGACGCCACTGAAGCTCATCTCTCTCATCCGGTTGACATCAGACCAGATCAACACTTGGCTAATTCACTCACTCAACTCTCTACTATAGTCGGTGAACTGCAAGCTAATCAGCTGCAAACTTCTACTGAGCTGCGTGATTTCAAATCACATGTGCTGACAATGTTAAACAACATTAGTGAATCTGTTCTGCATGTCCGAAAGCAACACACTGCAGAATATATAAATATTCTTCGGAAGCTTGAAGGTATCGAAGCCTCCACTGAAGCTCACACCAAACAGATTCATGACATTTTTGGTACTCAGCTCACAGTTATTCTAGATCTTTTATCTGAGGGTGGTGCTGCCAAAAAGGGGGAAAAGGCTAAAGGCAAGGGAAAGAAGTAAAATTTTCAGTTCAGAAGAAAAGCAGAGACAAGCAGATCTGAAGAATTAATTTTTGACATTTATTTTGTCTAAAATTATTATTTGATCTATGACAGAAAATTTTAGAAAAGATTTTCGATCTATCGTCTTCATCATATTTTTTATCCGAATATTAAATTGGTTTTGACATCACCAAAAAGGAGGAAATTGTTGGAGATCAAACTCTAGAATTTCGGTGATTACAAAGTCAAAACAAAACCAAGTAAATAAATTAATCGGACTCATCAAATATTAAAGACTAAATATTTCTACGAAAGTTGCCATATCAAAGTATCGTGATTAAACCAAGATACAGATCAAGCTCCACAGATCTTATTACACCGGATCGATTGACACAAGACCAAATGGTCAACAACCAGATCGAAGCTTCATCAGGAATCTATCCGTTGCTGTAATTGAAGAAAACGACAAAATCATTTAATGAGAATTTGAACGTTGATCGGCCTTCGCTTTAAGTCAAGATTTGTGAGCTATTTATGAGATATGCTGGCAGCCCAATATCAGAAATTGTTGGCGGCTCACTGTCTACTTTTGGAAACTATAAATACTCAAGCATTTCGAAGATTCAAGACACGAGACTAAGAGTGAAAATTACAAAGCAATCAAATTCAAATTCAAAAAAGCCTTCACTCAATATACCAACTCAGATACTTATTTCATCAGATCAAAGTCTCGATATTCTGAGTTAGAACACAACACAGATCGATCAAGCTCAAAGATACACTTCAAATCGATCCAGATCAAAGCTACAGCTTCCCAGTTCAAACCATCGAAGCATACTCTGTTGCTTCATCTTGTAAACTCTAAGTAGAAAAATTGTTCTACTTCGAGTTAGAGTATTGCTAGGAGTTCCTATCAAATGATTGATTGGATTGGATTTGTACAAAAGAATTGTATAAGTCAAAGTCTTCTAGTGGAATCCTTCTGGAAACAGAAGAAGGGGTGACGTAGGAGAATTCATCTCCGAACATCCAGAAACATCTCTATCTCTTTACTGCAATTATTTCATTTCATTTGCATTAGTACTATTAGGCATTCAATCTGTGAGGAAGATTATTTCCGCCTGACTTGCTCAGATCTTTCGAACAGATCAAAAGTTTTAAGCAAACGAAACTTCTGTCTGACTCTTACAAATCAGATCGAAGTACTCGCAAAATTTTATATTGTGTATTCACACACCCCCCCCCCCCCTCTACACATATTTCGATCCTAACAGTTATTATCATATTATTAAACCTCTTATTCTCCTCTATTATGATCATGGTTAATGAAACCCTTTATAGGACGGTTCCTTTGCTGTTCAAAGGATAAAATTGTAAATTCATTATCAAAAATGTTAAAATATAGATTTAGGACATGAATTAAATGTTAACAATTAATTTACATTGGATAAATAAATGGACACAAAAAATGATATTAATTAAATATTAAAAATTAACCTACCTTGAATTAATAAATTGACTAATATATAAAATAAATGCAAGATCTTAAAAAACCTTGAAAATGACAAAAATATTAATTATTAAATGAAATAATTTGGACAAAATTATAAATTTACAATTAAAACCAAATAATTAATGAAATAATGAGGGTATTGAAGGAAATTCACAATTCAAACTTGTATATTTATAATAGTAATAGATAATAGATAGATAATAGTAGTAATAGATAATAGAAAAAATGATATTAATTAAATATTAAAAATTAATCTACCTTGAATTAATAAATTGACTAATATATAAAATAAATGCAGGACCTTAAAAAACCTTGAAAATGACTAAAATATTAATTATTAAATGAAATAATGAGGACAAAATTATAAATTTACAATTAAAACCAAATAATTAATGAAATAATGAGGGTATTGAAAGAAATTCACAATTCAAACTTGTATATTTATAGTATTGAAGGAAATTCATAATTCAAACTTGAATAATAAGGATAAAATTGTAAATTCATTATCAAAAATGTTAAAATATAGATTTAGGACATGAATTAAATGTTAACAATTAATTTACCTTGGATAAATAAATGGACACAAAAAATGATATTAATTAAATATTAAAAATTAATCTACCTTGAATTAATAAATTGACTAATATATAAAATAAATGCAAGACCTTAAAAAACCTTGAAAATGACAAAAATATTAATTATTAAATAAAATAATGAGGACAAAATTATAAATTTACAATTAAAACCAAATAATTAATGAAATAATGAGAGTATTGAAGGAAATATACAATTCAAACTTGTATATTTATAGTAGTAATAGATTGAAGGAAATTCATAATTCAAACTTGAATAATAAGGATAAAATTGTAAATTCATTATCAAAAATGTTAAAATATAGATTTAGGACATGAATTAAATGTTAACAATTAATTTACCTTGGATAAATAAATGGACACAAAAAATGATATTAATTAAATATTAAAAATTAATCTACCTTGAATTAATAAATTGACTAATATATAAAATAAATGCAAGACCTTAAAAAACCTTGAAAATGACAAAAATATTAATTATTAAATAAAATAATGAGGACAAAATTATAAATTTACAATTAAAACCAAATAATTAATGAAATAATGAGGGTATTGAAGGAAATACACAATTCAAACTTGTATATTTATAGTAGTAATAGATAATAGATAGATAATAGATAATAGTAGTAATAGATAATAGAAAAAATGATATTAATTAAATATCAAAAATTAATCTACCTTGAATTAATAAATTGACCAATATATAAAATAAATGCAAGACCTTAAAAAACCTTTAAAATGACAAAAATATTAATTATTAAATTAAATAATGAGGACAAAATTATAAATTTACAATTAAAACCAAATAATTAATGAAATAATAAGGGTATTGAAGGAAATTCACAATTCAAACATGTATATTTATAGTATTGAAGGAAATTCACAATTCAAACTTGAATAATGAGGATAAAATTGTAAATTCATTATCAAAAATGTTAAAATATAGATTTAGGACATGAATTAAATGTTAACAATTAATTTACATTGGATAAATAAATGGACACAAAAAATGATATTAATTAAATATTAAAAATTAATCTACCTTGAATTAATAAATTGACTAATATATAAAATAAATGCAAGACCTTAAAAACCCTTGAAAATGACAAAAATATTAATTATTAAATGAAATAATGAGGACAAAATTATAAATTTACAATTAAAACCAAATAATTAATTTCATTAAGGGTATTGAAGGAAATTCACAATTCAAACTTGTATATTTATAGTAGTAATAGATAATAGATAATAGATTGAAGGAAATTCACAATTCAAACTTGAATAATAAGGATAAAATTGTAAATTCATTATCAAAAATGTTAAAATATAGATTTAGGACATGAATTAAATGTTAACAATTAATTTACCTTGGATAAATAAATGGACACAAAAAATGATATTAATTAAATATTAAAAATTAATCTACCTTGAATTAATAAATTGACTAATATATAAAATAAATGCAAGACCTTAAAAAACCTTGAAAATGACAAAAATATTAATTATTAAATAAAATAATGAGGACAAAATTATAAATTTACAATTAAAACCAAATAATTAATGAAATAATGAGGGTATTGAAGGAAATACACAATTCAAACTTGTATATTTATAGTAGTAATAGATAGATAATAGATAATAGTAGTAATAGATAATAGAAAAAATGATATTAATTAAATATCAAAAATTAATCTACCTTGAATTAATAAATTGACCAATATATAAAATAAATGCAAGACCTTAAAAAACCTTTAAAATGACAAAAATATTAATTATTAAATTAAATAATGAGGACAAAATTATAAATTTACAATTAAAACCAAATAATTAATGAAATAATAAGGGTATTGAAGGAAATTCACAATTCAAACATGTATATTTATAGTATTGAAGGAAATTCACAATTCAAACTTGAATAATGAGGATAAAATTGTAAATTCATTATCAAAAATGTTAAAATATAGATTTAGGATATGAATTAAATGTTAACAATTAATTTACATTGGATAAATAAATGGACACAAAAAATGATATTAATTAAATATTAAAAATTAATCTACCTTGAATTAATAAATTGACTAATATATAAAATAAATGCAAGACCTTAAAAACCCTTGAAAATGACAAAAATATTAATTATTAAATGAAATAATGAGGACAAAATTATAAATTTACAATTAAAACCAAATAATTAATTTCATTAAGGGTATTGAAGGAAATTCACAATTCAAACTTGTATATTTATAGTAGTAATAGATAATAGATAATAGTAGTAATAGATAAGAGAAAAAATGATATTAATTAAATATTAAAAATTAATCTACCTTGAATTAATAAATTGACTAATATATAAAATAAATGCAAGACCTTAAAAAACCTTGAAATTGACTAAAATATTAATATTAATTATTAAATGAAATAATGAGGACAAAATTATAAATTTACCATTAAAACCAAATAATTAATGAAATAATGAGGGTATTGAATGAAATTCACAATTCAAACTTGTATATTTATAGTATTGAAGAAAATTCACAATTCAAACTTGAATAATGAGGATAAAATTGTAAATTCATTATCAAAAATGTTAAAATATAGATTTAGGACATGAATTAAATGTTAACAATTAATTTACCTTGGATAAATAAATGGACACAAAAAATGATATTAATTAAATATTAAAAATTAATCTACCTTGAATTAATAAATTGACTAATATATAAAATAAATGCAAGACCTTAAAAAACCTTGAAAATGACAAAAATATTGATTATTAAATGAAATAATGAGGACAAAATTATAAATTTACAATTAAAACCAAATAATTAATGAAATAATGAGGGTATTGAAGAAAATTTACAATTCAAACTTGTATATTTATAGTAGTAATAGATAATAGATAATAGTAGTAATAGATAATAGAAAAAATGATATTAATTAAATATTAAAAATTAATCTACCTTGAATTAATAAATTGACTAATATATAAAATAAATGCAAGACCTTAAAAAACCTTGAATATGACAAAAATATTAATTATTAAATAAAATAATGAGGACAAAATTATAAACTTACAATTAAAACCAAATAATTAATGAAATAATGAGGGTATTGAAGGAAATTCACAATTCAAACTTGAATAATGAGGATAAAATTGTAAATTCATTATCAAAAATGTTAAAATATAGATTTAGGAAATGAATTAAATGTTAACAATTAATTTACCTTGGATAAATAAATGGACACAAAAAATGATATTAATTAAATATTAAAAATTAATCTACCTTGAATTAATAAATTGACTAATATATAAAATAAATGCAAGACCTTAAAAAACCTTGAAAATGACAAAAATATTAATTATTAAATGAAATAATGAGGACAAAATTATAAATTTACAATTAAAACCAAATAATTAATGAAATAATGAGGGTATTGAAGAAAGTTCACAATTCAAACTTGTACATTTATAGTAGTAATAGATAATAGATAATAGTAGTAATAGATAATAGAAAAAATAATATTAATTAAATATTAAAAATTAATCTACCTTGAATTAATAAATTGACTAGTATATATATATATATATATAAAAAAACAGAAAAGTATAATAAAAAAGAAAAATACGCTTTTCCCGCCTAAAGTTTCATTCCAAAAATAGTAAATGCATAAAAAAAATACAAATAAAAATAATATTGAATTTAAATTCACAAATAAAGATAGATTCAAAAAAAAGATTAATATATTATGAGTAAGTGATACAAATTTTTATTTAAATATTTTAAAACACATGTAAAAATACGATTAAATTTATAAAAATTAAAAATAATTTTTTTATGATGAAAAAATAATTTTTATTTAAAATATATATATATAAAAATATGGGTTGAATTTAAACAAAAATAAAAAATATGGGTTGAATTTAAAAAAAATTAAAATAATATTCTCATGATGAAAAAATTATAGTTTTTGGTTAATAGGGTGATTGTTCTGCATATATACATATACGTGTCACATATTAAAAAAATGATATTATGCATAATAGATTTATTGAATCTAAAAATTTTAAAATATAGATAAAAATCTATATCTATATATATATATTGTTGGGATCGGTTCAGAGGGTAGAGGGGGGGTGAATACACTCTGAAACTTTTCTTCTTCTTCTTTAAAATGATCAAGTGAGGTTTAGTTCACTTAATCAGTTTTCTCAACTTCTAAAACGTTTTGAACAACTTAAATAGTGCGGAAATAGTTCAGAGGTTTTAGTGATGCAAAGTTTATAATGCAATGTATGAGCAGGATGTAAGATAAATGGCAGTAAATGCTAAAGCACGATTTTATGGAAGTTCGAAGGCTTAATCCTTCTACGTCTCCCCTTCTTCCACTTAGGAAGGAATTCACTAGAAGACTTTGGTTATTACAACGTCTTGTAATACACCCACTTCAGACTTAGGACTTATCCAATGCCTAATCCGAAACTCCTAGATTTACACAGATAAGATTCTCAGTTCTTATCAGACTGGTGGAAGCTTTCAGAGCAGCTTCAATCTTCAACACTGAGTATAGTTGAGTTGAGCTTCTCAGACTGCAGAGCGGTCGAGAGGCTTGAAAACCCTAGGATGATCCTTGACGATCAGATATGTGAACTGTAGGCGAGGGTTTATTTGAGCAGCAGATGAATGATCTTGTAAGTGTGCTCAAGTATATCAGATGAGGACTTCTGATATTAGTCAAGTGATTGAAATTTTTCTGAGTTGCTTGTCTCTCTTCGTTGTCTCGTATCACTTGTTGTTGTTCTTGTTGTTGTTCTCTTTTTGAGCAATCTTCCCTTTATATAGGTCAATCATCAACGTCTTTATTTTGAACGTTCTGATGCTGCATTGAATGCACATTTAATGCTCATAAATGCATTGATGATTCTGCATGAGGATCGTACACTGCAGACAACTTCCAGGGTCCAAAACTGGAATAAACGGTCGAATGCTTTATCTGCAGTCATTCTGTGTTTTTGCCATTTTGGTACAACCTGTTGTCTTGATTTGCAGGAGTCAACAAATCTTCTGAAACGCCGGTTCTGCTTTTAATAAAGGATCCTGCAAAGAACATCTTGTCACAGGTACTTGTCTCGAGATATCTAGATAGGCAGTTGGCATTCTACCGGTAGAGATATTTGTCCTCTGCTGGTTTGAATAACCAGTCGATAAGCTTGTGACTTCAACCGGTCGAGAGATAAAGGCGGTTGACAAGCTTCCGGTAGATAGATTTATCCTCTGCTGGTTTTGATAGCCAGTCGATAGGCTTGTGACTTCAGCCGGTCGAGAGCAAAGGCGGTTGACAAGCTTCCGGTAGATAGATTTATCCTCTGCTGGTTTTGATAGCCAGTCGATAGGCTTGTGACTTCAGCCGGTCGAGAGCAAAGGCGGTTGACAAGCTTCCGGTAGAAGTTGTAGTAGATTCCTGAAATACAATGGTTGGCAGCACATTCCTATACAATGAATTGTTGTTTGTTATCACCAAAATATCGGATTCAACAATTTCCCCCTTTTTGGTGATGACAAAACTTAAGTGCTCCAAGAACAATATGAAAGCATTAAAATGAACTTCATTGAGAGAATGAATTTCATTAAGTACAATAAGCATTTTTATTACACCTACAGAAAAAAAATAAGATGCGGCTGCGATAAGTAAAGAAGAGATAAGTTGTTCATCTTTTGAACCAACTGGCTCCTCCTGACCTATCGCCTTCTCTTCTTCTTCTGTCGGCTTCTTCTTTTCTTCTGGACTCTTCTTCACGTCTTCTTGCCTCTGCTGCTCTACGTTGCTCTTCTTCCCCTTTTTGGCATCACCTTGGTTGAGCCGAAGGATGACCTCAGTGAGTTGAGTGCCAAGGCAGGCTTGCATAGTGTCTATTTTTGCATCGATTTGAGCAAGTAGAGTGGCTTGCATAGTGTCCATCCGATCATTCAACTGCTTATGAAGGCGATTTTCGGATCGGATAACTTGTTCGGAGACGGTAGAGAGCGTGTTGATTTGAGTGCGATGATGATTAGTGATCTCTGTGGACAGACGAGCAAGGTCTCGAGACACGGTCTCGAAATGCCGAATCATCGTCTGGCGTGAAATATCGACCGATAAGGATGAGTTTGTTATGTCTTGAGAGAAGGACCTAACCGTTTGCATGAGCTCATGAAGCCGATTTATCAAGGTATGATCTAGAGCTGCGGCCATGGCTTCAATTAAAGAATCATCAGTCTGAATCATTTGCCCTTCTGAGTCATTTCTTGGTGAAACCGGGCTAGACTCACGATGATGTGGTGCGGGTGAACTTGCTGGAGAGCTACCTGATGGACCTTCCAATAATGGTACAGTTGGAGATGTAATAGTTTCGACTGCAGCCAATATGGTTGGTGGAGTACCAGGATCAGCACTTGGTTCATCCATAATGAGATCTTCCATAAACTTTTCAGTAGATGGAGACGGTTGAAGTGCTGGATCAGCATCAGTCACTTGCTGTTCTGGAGATGCAGGTGATACAATAGTGCTTGATATCTCCGTTGGGGGCACTGTTGCTTCACTACTGCAAGGAGCCTCTGTCACAGAGGTGACAGGTATCTCTTGTGCAACCACTTCTAAAACATCTTGTGAATGACCGGGAGAAGTGTGAGCGGTCGTCACGGGAGAGGAGTGAGCAATCACAACTGCTTCCGGTTGAGTAACTGCTTGGACTGCGGTTGAGGAGGGGTCGACCGATGAAGATGCTGCTACACTCGATCTTAGAGCATATGATTGAAAGAGGTCAGCAATGATGAGATCGGTCAGAATCCCATCTGAAGAAGGGAGAGCATAGACGTCTTCTTCACCCTGATCTTGGGTGAGAAAGGTTTTCATCATCACTTGTGCTTCCAGCACATAAGCTTGCAAACAGGCTGCTGAAGCTGGTGTTTTGACATTGTTGAGAGCTTGGAAGTGCTGAAGTAGTTGAGTGATTTGACGTAGACTATCCTGTAGTCCAGTCAAAATCACAAAGTCATCGGCAGCGGTAGGACTCTTGGATTTGAAATTCTTGACACGCTCATTAATTAGCAGTGATAGCAGGCTTCCTCGAAGCTTCAAGTCTATGAGATGTCTTCTTCCCAGAGCCTCCACGATGTCTTCAGTATCAGCAAATAGAAGCATCTTCTGCTCAATGACGTTTAGAGATTTCCATTTAGGAAATATTTGAGCGAGTGTCAAGTGAGTGCGGGAGTGATGCCATCTGTCAAAACGTTGTAGATGACGCTTGACAGTACGGAGCACGTGAGAGATGATCATATTGAGTTCTATCGTAGCTGCTGGTTGAGCCTTGGGTGTGTAGATCATCACACCTTTCCCTTTGTCTTTGGGATCAGCTAGAGTGACCTCAGGAGCTGATGAGGCACCTTCCCGGATTATCACACCTTTTGTAGGACGAGGAGCAGTAGAAGCAACAACGGTAGTAGTCTCGACCGTTGGCAGGGTAGGAGCAAGTCCAGAAAGAGACTTTAGCTTCTTGTGCTGCCTCTTCTTCTCGCCTGCAGGCGTGGATGACACAGCTGCTTTGGAGACCGAAGGGGATGACCTGCTGAAAGCTTGAA
This sequence comes from Henckelia pumila, assembly GCF_033568475.1. Taxonomy (NCBI): domain Eukaryota; kingdom Viridiplantae; phylum Streptophyta; class Magnoliopsida; order Lamiales; family Gesneriaceae; genus Henckelia; species Henckelia pumila. The sequence goes on along the minus strand of NC_133122.1, from coordinate 56,490,647 downwards.
TCAGTGGAACATTTTCACGTGATTCATCTTCAGAGTCAGATTCGATGATCAGTTGACGCTTGGCAGACTTTTTGGTATGGACTGGTTTGGCCACGACCGAAACCGTTGAAAGCGGTTGAGGGATAGCAATAACCTTTGCGGTTGAGGGCAAGGTGTCGACCGCAGTCTCTTTCTTGTTCAGGAATTTGAGAATCGTAGACTTGTTGAGCCATTTGGTGGGATGCAGAGGCTCAGTCTTGGAAAAGTCCACTCCAAGGACGCCCAAGATGTGGCAGATTTGCAAAGCAAATCCCTCGGATTGCCCTTTGCCCCTGATCATTTCACATAGAATATTGAACAGAATGTCTGACCAGTTTATGTTGATCTTGGAGGCAATACAAGCCATGTATTGAAATTTCTCCAGCGTCACCTTGTCGTAAGATCCAGCCTTGGCCAGAAGATTCTTGGCCACGATATTAGTCAGTAGCCTGAATGGAGCTTTGAGAGATGTCTTCTGGGCCGGCAGTTTGATCGGAGCATCAGTAGTTGAGAACTCCTTCAACCAATAAGAGCAGTTACCATCTGGAAGATCCGTGCATTTTGTCAAACCCCTGGAGGGAAGATCAAATGTGCTGGCGAAGAACTTCTGATTGAAGGAGTAGACCTCTGTCTTGATCAAGCATTTGATAGTCCCATGCTCGATTTGAGCGGTTGCGAAGAACTCCTTCAAAACAGGCAAATCGCAGATGGCGCTGCATTCCAGAAATTTCTTCAGTCCAGAGGCTTCAAGCATGGTGAAGACCTCAGTTATTCCTGCGTTGTTTGCCTTAACAACGGAATCAAAGTTGATGGCGAGGCAAGTCTTCTGGATCGACATGATATCTGTAGATAAGAACTCGAGCAAAGAGTAAGCAAAAGCTTGAGAGTAATTCGATGGAGCGTTTAATACAATATGAAAGTTTTTAGCAAAGGTGAAAGATTGATATACGAGTGTAAAGAAGTATATATAGGAACCTATGGGCCATAGGGTGATGTCATGAAAAGTATTTTTGAAATTCAAAAAGTTTTGAAGAGCATAATCACGGCGCCCAATTAATGTCATTTGGTTCAAAGCACCAAGCTGCTAGTACGAAGCCTGTCAGAGACTAGTTAAAGGCGGATGATATGCCAATATTAATGGCAACGTAACAGCCAATCTATTAATGTCATATTGACAATCATTCCTCCTAAACACATGCATACTAACTTAAATCTACTAAGCCAAGAATATTTCGAAAATATGAAAACTTAGCGTCCGGTAGAGGCTTGGTGAATATGTCTGCTGCTTGCTGATCGGTAGAGATGTATTCCAGCCTGATTTCCTTCTTAAAGACATGATCTCGGATAAAGTGATGCCTGACATCAATGTGCTTTGTCCGAGAGTGCATCACTGGATTGTGAGTGATGGCTATGGCACTTGTATTGTCACAGTAGATTGGAGCTTCACTCGACCGAATCCCATAATCATTAAGCTGCTGTTGAATCCAGAGTATTTGAGCACAACAGCTGCCAGCAGCAAGGTATTCTGCTTCGGCGGTCGAGGTAGCAATTGATGTCTGCTTCTTACTTGACCACGAAATTAGTCTATCTCCAAGGAATTGACATGTGCCACTTGTACTTTTGCGATCAATTCTACAACCTGCATAATCTGCATCTGAATAGCCAATAAGATTAAGATTTGAATCTTTGGGATACCAAAGACCCACATTAGTTCCTTTAATATATTTAAGTATTCGTTTGGTAGCAATGAAATGAGATTGCTTAGGTGCGGCTTGAAATCTAGCACATAAACAAACTGAATACATGATATCCGGTCGACTGGCAGTCAAATAGAGCAGTGAACCAATAAGGCCTCGATACATGGTTACCTCGACCGGAATTCCCCCTTCATCTTTATCAAGCTTAATTGATGTACTCATGGGGGTAGATACAGTTGAGCATTGTTCCATTCCAAACTTCTTTACCAATTCCTTGGCATACTTGGACTGATTGATGAATATTCCAGTTTCAAGTTGCTTTACTTGAAGTCCAAGAAAGAAGTTTAGCTCGCCCATCATGCTCATTTCAAACTTCTCCTTCATCAGTTTAGAGAACTTTGAGCACAACTTGGGGTTAGTTGACCCAAATATAATGTCATCAACATAAATTTGTACTAGTAACACATGATCACCTTTTACAAATTTAAACAGGGTCTTATCGACCGTTCCAATTTGGAAATCATGTTCCAGTAAAAATTTTAGCAAAGTGTCATACCAAGCACGCGGTGCTTGTTTTAATCCATAGAGAGCTTTGTCAAGTTTATAGATATATTGAGGATGAGTAGGATTGACAAAACCTGGTGGTTGTTCAACGTACACCTCTTCTTGAAGTAGACCATTGAGGAATGCAGACTTCACATCCATTTGATAAACTTTAAAATTCTTGAAGGCTGCATAAGCAAGAAAGATGCGGATTGCTTCTAGTCTTGCAACTGGCGCGAAAGATTCCTCAAAGTCTATGCCTTCTTCTTGTCTGAATCCTTGAGCAACAAGTCGAGCTTTGTTACGCACAACAGTGCCATGTTCATCGAGCTTGTTACGAAACACCCATCTAGTTCCAATCACATTTTGATTTTTCGGTCGAGGAACTAGATGCCAAACATTGTTGCGGGTGAATTGATTCAACTCTTCTTGCATAGCTTCAATCCAGCTGGCATCTGATAGAGCTTCATCTATTTTCTTGGGCTCTACCTGAGATATGAAAGCGGCATGCAAGAATTCATTAATCATTTGACCACGTGTTTTTCGAGGAGCAGAAGGGTCACCTATGACCAACCCAGGTGGATGATCTTTGTTCCACCTAAAATAATTCCCTAAAGGGTTGTCATCAATTGGTTGATGAACGTCCTCGTTTACTGGATCATCATTGGCTGGAGGATTGTTATCAACCGGTGGATCCACTTCTGGCCTTGTTTGATCACACCCGGTAGAGGGAACTGGATCATCCTTCTTTGGAGGATATAGATCACTGTCACTCTCTTCCTGTAGATTTGTGTTTTCCAGTCTGTGACTCAGATCATTTATGCTCCCTTGAGTTTGTTCTGTACATAGAGTAGATTCATCAAAAACAACATGAATGGTTTCCTCGACCGTTAGTGATCTTTGATTGAACACTCGATAAGCTCTGCTAACGGCTGAGTAACCAATAAAAGTTCCTTCGTCTGCTTTGGCATCGAAGGCTGTCAAATGGTTTTTGCCATTGTTGTGGATAAAGCATTTGCACCCAAAAATTTTGAAATAAGAAATATCAGGTTTTGTGCCATTCCAGATCTCATATGGAGTTTTGTTAAATCGTTTATTAATCATAGATCTGTTTTGAGTATAGCAAGCTGTGTTAACTGCTTCTGCCCAAAGTCTTTGAGAAACATTTGAATCAGCAATCATAGTTCTGGCTGCTTCTTTTAAAGTACGGTTCCTTCTTTCAGCCACCCCATTTTGCTGTGGGGATCTAGCAGCTGACAACTCATGCTTGATTCCCTGATCATCTAGATAAGTCATAAGAGTGGTGTTTAAAAATTCAGTCCCTCTATCACTCCTGATTCTATCTATCACAGTAGATTGTTCATTTTGCAAGCGTTTAAAAAGCTTAATCAGGTGAGGTGCAGTTTGATCTTTTGAAGAGAGAAAGATGACCCAAGTAAATCGAGAAAAGTCATCTATAACAACAAGAGCATATCTCATTCCCCCTATGCTTCTTACTGGTATAGGACCAAATAGGTCCATGTGAAGTAAGTCTAAACATTTGGAAGAAGACATACACCCTTTATTTTTAAAAGTTGCTCTCACCTGCTTTCCTAGTTGACAAGCAGGACAAACTTTGTCTTTTATAAAATCTCCTTCGGGCAGACCAGAAACCAAATCATGCTTCCTCAAGTTAAAAATGGACTTAAAATTTAGATGATTTAACCGCTTATGCCACAACCAATGTTTATCATGATGAGCAGTAAGACAAGTAGGTGAAGAAATATGTGAGCAAGACCAGTTTACCTTGTAGGTGTTTAGGTCTCGTACACCGGTCATAAGAGTCTCACCTTTGTCATTTTTTATGAGGCAAGTGTGTTTGTGAAACTCGACCGAATGATCATTGTCACATAGTTGACTAATACTTATCAAATTATAGCATAGTTTGTCAACAAGTAACACATCTTTAATAATGATGTTACCATGGATGATCTTACCCTTACCCACGGTTTTACCTTTGGAGTTGTCTCCAAAGCTGATCTTTGGTCCTTTGCACAACACCACTTCTGTTAGAAGTTCTGGATTCCCTGTCATGTGTCGTGAGCAACCGCTATCTAAATACCAGGTAGTGTCCTTGATAGAGGTGGTTTTCTCGCCCGTTTGGACTTTTAGTACCTGCAAAGAGTGAAGAACTTTTGGTACCCATATCTAGTAGGGTCCAGGTCGGATTAGCCCTTTCGGGACCCACACCTGGAACACCCTTACAGGTTTGCCCGTGTGTGTGTCCAGAAATCTGTGCGGTCGATAGGCAGTAAATGTGTGTGCTTGTGAGGTTGCTGTGTGCTGCTTGCCTTTTTTATTTTCATCAGTTAGCCTGTACCTCTTTTGAACTGGCCTGCAATTAAAGTACTGGTAAGGCTTCTCCTTTGACCATCTTTTCTTAGAGTAGTTAGACTCATTCCATGGCCTTTTGAAATTAGATTGGTTTCCCTTTCTTCTTTCATTAGGTTTTGGTTTGATCCAAGTTCCTCTTTGATTAGAGGTCTGGGGATCCACATATCCCAGCCCTCTATGCTTAGAGCTTCGTTCGTTCGATACTTTCTGATTTTTGTCAAAGCTGCACTTATCGTGTTCATATATCGTGCTGGACCTGACAAATCTTATTTTGTTAAGATTGCCTTTGTCCAGGCTTGACTGAATACAGGATTCCATAGACTGTTCATTTGTTCCAAACCCTAGACCGGTTTTATCATGTACCGGTCTTTGGATTTCTTGAATCTTGTCAATGGTTACCGAAGATTTATTCCAAGCCTTAATGGTTTCAAGTAGTTTTTTATTCTCAATCAAGGTAGCTTGGAATACTCTTTTCAAGGTGTCGTTCTCAGTAGCCAGCAGACTTAGCTTGACCTTAAGACCATCAAGCTCTTTTTGCTGCATGCAGCTTGATTTGCTTGACTTATCTTTTAGGTCAGCTCTTTCTGCCTTTACTTCCTCGAACTCCTTGGATAATGCTTTGTATTCATTAGCCATTTCGTGTAAAGCAGTAACTAAATCACTGTGAGTAAATTCAGGTGAGCCAAAGTCAAATACCTCCTCAGCTTCTTCTTCGATGTCGGCCATAAGGCATTCCACTTTTTCATCATCGCTGTCATCTGAAGAGCTTCCGGTATTGGAGTTGTCAGAGTCAGACTCAGCCCACTTGCTTTTGCTTTCGTCTGCTACTAGAACCCTTTGGTCTCTTCCTTTTCTAAACGTCCTTTTATCCTCCTTACCCCTTCTTCTTTCGGAGAATTGCTTCTGATCATTGTTCTTAGGCTTGGTGCAGTCTGCAATGAAGTGGCCTGGCTTTCCACAGTTAAAACAAGTAGGACCATCGTTTGTATGGTCCGATTTATGATAATTTTTAAATTTAGAATTGTTTTTACGCATAAATTTACCAAATTTCTTGACAAAGAGTGTCATGGCTTCATTGCTGATTTGCTCAGCTGATCTCTTTGGAGCTTCCTCGACCGGTGGACATATCACGGTTGAGGTTAAGGCCTTGGTTGGTTGAGAAGTAGATGGTTCATCTTCTGTTCTCATGTTGAGCTCGAACTCATAGGCTTTGAGATCTGCAAAGAGATCATGCAGTTCAACCTTGCTCAAGTCTTTTGACTCTCTCATGGCCACTGTCTTGATCTCCCATTCTTTGGGCAGAGCTCTCATAACCTTCACAGCAATTTCACGGTTAGTATAAGTTTTACCTAAAGCAATAAGATCACAGATGATACTACTGAACCGTTCATCAAATTCAGCCATGGTTTCCCCTGGCTTCATTTTGGCGTTGTCATATTTTTGAATGGCCAGAGTGAGCTTGTTTTCCTTTGTCTGGTCATTCCCTTCACACAGCTGAGTGAGCTTCTCCCAAATTTCCTTTGCTGTGGAACATGACTTGATTTTGCTGAACATATTCTTGTCCAGTGTTTTGTATAGGATGTCCCGGGCCACATTGTCAAGATTGGCCTTCTTTTTGTCCTCAGTGGTCCACTCAGCTCTTGGTTTCTCAATCATTTGTCCTGCACCATCGGCTAGAGCTGGGTTGACCTTCATAATTTTGATAGGACCGTCTGTTATGACATATAGCATGTCATCATCCTGTGCTGCAAGATGTGCCTGCATGCGAATTTTCCAATCATCATACTCTTCTTTAGAAAACATAGGAATTCTGTTGAAAGAAGTCATGATTTGAAAACTTCAGATCAGCAGTTGAGAAAGGAACCCGCTCTGATACCACTTGTTGGGATCGGTTCAGAGGGTAGAGGGGGGGTGAATACACTCTGAAACTTTTCTTCTTCTTCTTCTTTAAAATGATCAAGTGAGGTTTAGTTCACTTAATCAGTTTTCTCAACTTCTAAAACGTTTTGAACAACTTAAATAGTGCGGAAATAGTTCAGAGGTTTTAGTGATGCAAAGTTTATAATGCAATGTATGAGCAGGATGTAAGATAAATGGCAGTAAATGCTAAAGCACGATTTTATGGAAGTTCGAAGGCTTAATCCTTCTACGTCTCCCCTTCTTCCACTTAGGAAGGAATTCACTAGAAGACTTTGGTTATTACAACGTCTTGTAATACACCCACTTCAGACTTAGGACTTATCCAATGCCTAATCCGAAACTCCTAGATTTACACAGATAAGATTCTCAGTTCTTATCAGACTGGTGGAAGCTTTCAGAGCAGCTTCAAGTCTCTTCAACACTGAGTATAGTTGAGTTGAGCTTCTCAGACTGCAGAGCGGTCGAGAGGCTTGAAAACCCTAGGATGATCCTTGACGATCAGATATGTGAACTGTAGGCGAGGGTTTATTTGAGCAGCAGATGAATGATCTTGTAAGTGTGCTCAAGTATATCAGATGAGGACTTCTGATATTAGTCAAGTGATTGAAATTTTTCTGAGTTGCTTGTCTCTCTTCGTTGTCTCGTATCACTTGTTGTTGTTCTTGTTGTTGTTCTCTTTTTGAGCAATCTTCCCTTTATATAGGTCAATCATCAACGTCTTTATTTTGAACGTTCTGATGCTGCATTGAATGCACATTTAATGCTCATAAATGCATTGATGATTCTGCATGAGGATCGTACACTGCAGACAACTTCCAGGGTCCAAAACTGGAATAAACGGTCGAATGCTTTATCTGCAGTCATTCTGTGTTTTTGCCATTTTGGTACAACCTGTTGTCTTGATTTGCAGGAGTCAACAAATCTTCTGAAACGCCGGTTCTGCTTTTAATAAAGGATCCTGCAAAGAACATCTTGTCACAGGTACTTGTCTCGAGATATCTAGATAGGCAGTTGGCATTCTACCGGTAGAGATATTTGTCCTCTGCTGGTTTGAATAACCAGTCGATAAGCTTGTGACTTCAACCGGTCGAGAGATAAAGGCGGTTGACAAGCTTCCGGTAGATAGATTTATCCTCTGCTGGTTTTGATAGCCAGTCGATAGGCTTGTGACTTCAGCCGGTCGAGAGCAAAGGCGGTTGACAAGCTTCCGGTAGATAGATTTATCCTCTGCTGGTTTTGATAGCCAGTCGATAGGCTTGTGACTTCAGCCGGTCGAGAGCAAAGGCGGTTGACAAGCTTCCGGTAGAAGTTGTAGTAGATTCCTGAAATACAATGGTTGGCAGCACATTCCTATACAATGAGTTGTTGTTTGTTATCACCAAAATATCGGATTCAACATATATATATATATATAAACAAAAAGTCTCATAAATAGAAATAAAATAATATTTATCGCCCAAAAGACATTTTCAAAAATACTAAAGATATAATAAAATTAAAAAATACAAATAATATATTATTTAATTCAAAATTATAGATAGAGATAATATTGAATATTCAAAAAATAAGATGATATTATAAACGATAAAATATTTGATCTAAAATTTTAAAATATAAATAAAAATAATATTTAATTTTTCTCTTTTATCTTTGGTTGTTTTGCCTAATACAACAAAATTTGTAGATCAAATTTTACAAGCCAAAAAATAAATACAAAATTTTAATATATCAAAATATCTTGATAAATTAAATACAAAATATCGCAATAAAATATCAAAATATCAGGAAATTATTGTTGTAGATATCATTGTACGTTGTTGAATCCGACATTTTGGTGATAACAAACAACTCATTGTATAGGAATGTGCTACCAATCTTTTGTATTTCAGGAATCTACTACAACTCCTACCGCAACCGTCTAAACCCTTCAAGTTATCTACCGGAAGCTTGTCAACCGCCTTTGTCTCTCGACCGGTTGCAGTCACAAGCCTATCAACTGGTTATTCAAACCAGCAAAGGATAAATCTATCTACCGGTAGAGTGTCAACTGCTTATCAAGATATCTCAAGACAAGTACTTGTGACAAGACGTTCATTGCAAAATCTTTATCAAAAGCAGAACCGGCGTATCAGAAGATCTGTTGACTCTTGCATCGAGACAACAGGTTGCACTAAAATGGAAAAAACGCAGAATGGCTACAGATAAAGCATTCGACCATTTATACCAGTTTTGGACCCTGGAAGTTGTCTGCATTTAAAGAAGTGTACGATCTTCATGCAGAATCATCAATGCATTTATGAAGCATTAAATGTGCATTCAATGCAGCATCAGAACGTTCAAAATAAAGACGTTGATGATTGACCTATATAAAGGGAAGATTGCTCAAGAAGTGACAAGAAGACAAGAAACACGAAAAATCTCAATCAACTTAATCACTTGAATACTATCAGAAGTCCTCATCTGATATACTGAAGCAATACTTGAGCACACTTACAAGATCATTCACTTGCTGCTCAAATAAACCCTCGCCTATAGTTTACATATCTGATCTTCAAGGATCATCCTAGGGTTTCCAAGCCTCTCGACCGCTCTGCAGTTTGAGAAGCTCAACCGAACTATACTCATTATTGAAGAGACTTGAAGCTACTCTGAAAGCTTCCACCAGTCTGATAAGAACTGAGAATCTTATCTGTGTAAATCTAGGAGTTTCGGATTAGGCATTGGATAAGTCCTAAGTCTGAAGTGGGTGTATTGCAAGACGTTGTAATAACCAAAGTCTTCTAGTGAATTCCTTCCTAAGTGGAAGAAGGGGAGACGTAGAAGGATTAAGCCTTCGAACTTCCAAAAATCGTGCCTTAGTCTTTACTGCTATTTATCTTACATATTGCTCATACATTGTGTTCTAAACTTTGCATCACTAAAACCTCTGAACTATTTCCGCACTATTTAAGTTGTTCAAACCGTTTTAGAAGTTGAGAAAACAGATTAAGTGAACTAAACTTCACTTGATCATTTTGAAAAGAAAGAAGAAAAGTTTCAGAGTGTATTCACCCCCCCCCCCTCTACCCTCTGAACCGATCCCAACATACGTTATATTTGTTATACTTTTAGCATTTTTATATATAAAAACATAAAACTCAGCTAAAAATAGTTAACTAAAGTTTTGAAAATATAAATAAAAATATAATTGAATTAAAAACAAAAATCAAAATAATATTTTTACAACACATTTATTTTTTACTTTTTTTATAAAAATAAGATAGAGTTTTTTTTTAAAAAAAATATTCTTCATTATGAAACAAAATTTAATTTAAAGGTGTTTTGTTTCTTATATATATATATATATATAACAGTAAATAAATATTTTAAAAAGTAATAATATTATTAGTGATATGCTATTTAATTCAAAAAATTTAAATATATATAAAAATAAGATTGTAAAAAATTTAAATAGTCTTTTTTCATCAAATATGTTTAACATTTACTTTTAATAGGATGATTGGTTTCTCTATATGCATGTATAGATATACGCAACAAATATTCAAAAAACGATGATGTTACGAGCTATATATTATTTAATATAAAAATTTTAGAATGTAGATAAAAATACGATTGAAGTTAAAATATAATAAACAATTATCATTAAATTTAAAAATACAATAATATGCTATCGAATTTAAATTATAAATAGATATACCATTGAATATTCAACAAAAGATAACATTATTTTATCTAAAAATTATATATATATATATATATATATATATATATATATATATATTTCAACCGAAAAATAATTTCTGAAAATAGTGAAGATATTATTATCATCAAATTTAAAAATTCAAATAAGATATTATTGAATTCAAAAATATAGATAGAGATAACATAGGATATTCAAGAAAATATAATATATGATTTAAGTGATATAATTGTTGATCTAAATTTTTTTAAAATATAAATAAATATAAAATTTAATTTTTAATTTTTTTTCATAATCATAGTTATAGTTGTTTTTGTTTATTTAATTTTATATACTTTATATATTAATTTTTGTTAGTATAAAGAACATTTTATACAAATTTAACAGAGTTTAATGTAACTTATCTTATTCAAATATTATGTATCTATATTTTATTTTTTCTATTTTGCTATTTCAAATTTAAAATTTTTAAAATTTAAAAAATATATATTTTGTTTTTGTATAGACTACAATATTGCATGCATCAAATTTATAATTGTTCGATAAATAAATTACTTAGGAATTAATAAAATTTTAAATATACAAAGGTAATATGAAGAAGTAAGATATTAAAATAAGACATTTTAAAAAAAAATATGGGTGTAACAACTTTTTTTATATATAAAAACATCTTAAAGGATGTCAAATAACTTATCTCAATGACTCAACTATTTAAAATTATTTTCTAATAGTTTTCCAAATAAATTTATTAAACATATAAACTCCGTCAAACAATGAGTATTAATTAATCTACCTTGAATTAATAAATTGACTAATATATAAAATAAATGCAATAAGTATCAAATAAATTTTATTTTATTTTTAAAAAGTTATCTAAACAATGAAAACACATTTATATTGATAAATTTTAAATCATTTAACCCAATTCAACCTTAATTTATTTCTATTTTAATTATTTATTCAAACAATCATATTTATTAATTTTGCCAAAAATTACATAAAAATAGCACTATGTGCATCGCACAGGTGGAATACTAGTATAAAATAAATGCAAGACTTTAAAAAACCTTGAAAATGACAAAAATATTAATTATTAAATGAAATAAAGAGGAAAAAATTATAAATTTACAATTAAAATCAAATAATTAATGAAATAATGAGGGTATTGAAGGAAATTCACAATTCAAACTTGTATATTTATAGTAATAATAGATAATAGATAATAGATAATAGATAATAGATAATAGTAGTAATAGATAATAGAAAAAATGATATTAATTAAATACTAAAAATTAATATACCTTGAATTAATAAATTGACTAATATATAAAATAAATGCAAGACCTTAAAAAACCTTGAAAATGACAAAAATATTAATTATTAAATGAGGACAAAATTATAAATTTACAATTAAAACCAAATAATTAATGAAATAATGAGGGTATTGAAGAAAATTCACAATTCAAACTTGTATATTTATAGTAGTAATATATAATAGATAATAGATAATAGATAATAGATAATAGTAGTAATAGATAATAGAAAAAATGATATTAATTAAATATTAAAAATTAATCTACCTTGAATTAATAAATTGACTAATATATAAAATAAATGTAAGACCTTAAAAAACCTTAAAAATGACAAAAATATTAATTATTAAATGAAATAATGAGGACAAAATTATAAATTTACAATTAAAACCAAATAATTAATGAAATAATGAGGGTATTGAAAGAAATTCACAATTCAAACTTGTATATTTATAGTATTGAAGGAAATTCACAATTCAAACTTGAATAATGAGGATAAAATTGTAAATTCATTATCAAAAATGTTAAAATATAGATTTAGGACATGAATTAAATGTTAACAATTAATTTACCTTGGATAAATAAATGGACACAAAAAATGATATTAATTAAATATTAAAAATTAATCTACCTTGAATTAATAAATTGACTAATATATAAAATAAATGCAAGACCTTAAAAAACCTTGAAAATGACAAAAATATTAATTATTAAATGAAATAATGAGGACAAAATTATAAATTTACAATTAAAACCAAATAATTAATTTCATTAAGGGTATTGAAGGAAATTCACAATTCAAACTTGTATATTTATAGTAGTAATAATAATAATAATAGATAATAGTAGTAATAGATAATAGAAAAAATGATATTAATTAAATATTAAAAATTAATCTACCTTGAATTAATAAATGACTAATATATAAAATAAATGTAAGACCTTAAAAAACCTTAAAAATGACAAAAATATTAATTATTAAATGAAATAATGAGGACAAAATTATAAATTTACAATTAAAACTAAATAATTAATGAAATAATGAGGGTATTGAAAGAAATTCACAATTCAAACTTGTATATTTATAGTATTGAAGGAAATTCACAATTCAAACTTGAATAATGAGGATAAAATTGTAAATTCATTATCAAAAATGTTAAAATATAGATTTAGGACATGAATTAAATGTTAACAATTAATTTACCTTGGATAAATAAATGGACACAAAAAATGATATTCATTAAATATTAAAAATTAATCTACCTTTGTTGGGATCGGTTCAGAGGGTAGAGGGGGGGGTGAATACACTCTGAAACTTTTCTTCTACTTCTTTAGAATGATCAAGTGAGGTTTAGTTCACTTAATCAGTTTTCTCAACTTCTAAAACGTTTTGAACAACTTAAATAGTGCGGAAATAGTTCAGAGGTTTTAGTGATGCAAAGTTTATAATGCAATGTATGAGCAGGATGTGAGATAAGTTGCAGTAAATGCTAAAGCACGATTTTATGGAAGTTCGAAGGCTTAATCCTTCTACGTCTCCCCTTCTTCCACTTAGGAAGGAATTCACTAGAAGACTTTGGTTATTACAACGTCTTGTAATACACCCACTTCAGACTTAGGACTTATCCAATGCCTAATCCGAAACTCCTAGATTTACACAGATAAGATTCTCAGTTCTTATCAGACTGGTGGAAGCTTTCAGAGCAGCTTCAAGTCTCTTCAACACTGAGTATAGTTGAGTTGAGCTTCTCAGACTGCAGAGCGGTCGAGAGGCTTGAAAACCCTAGGATGATCCTTGACGATCAGATATGTGAACTGTAGGCGAGGGTTTATTTGAGCAGCAGATGAATGATCTTGTAAGTGTGCTCAAGTATATCAGATGAGGACTTCTGATATTAGTCAAGTGATTGAAATTTTTCTGAGTTGCTTGTCTCTCTTCGTTGTCTCGTCTCACTTCTTGTTGTTCTTGTTGTTTGAGCAATCTTCCCTTTATATAGGTCAATCATCAACGTCTTTATTTTGAACGTTCTGATGCTGCATTGAATGCACATTTAATGCTCATAAATGCATTGATGATTCTGCATGAGGATCGTACACTGCAGACAACTTCCAGGATCCAAAACTGGAATAAACGGTCGAATGCTTTATCTGCAGTCATTCTGTGTTTTTGCCATTTTGGTACAACCTGTTGTCTTGATTTGCAGGAGTCAACAAATCTTCTGAAACGCCGGTTCTGCTTTTAATAAAAGATCCTGCAAAGAACATCTTGTCACAGGTACTTGTCTCGAGATATCTAGATAGGCAGTTGGCATTCTACCGGTAGAGATATTTGTCCTCTGCTGGTTTGAATAACCAGTCGATAATCTTGTGACTTCAACCGGTCGAGAGATAAAGGCGGTTGACAAGCTTCCGGTAGATAGATTTATCCTCTGCTGGTTTTGATAGCCAGTTGATAGGCTTGTGACTTCAGCCGGTCGAGAGCAAAGGCGGTTGACAAGCTTTCGGTAGAAGTTGTAGTAGGTTCCTGAAATACAATGGTTGGCAGCACATTCCTATACAATGAGTTGTTGTTTGTTATCACCAAAATATCGGATTCAACAATTTCCCCCTTTTTGGTGATGACAAAACTTAAGTGCTCCAAGAACAATATGAAAGCATTAAAATGAACTTCATTGAGAGAATGAATTTCATTAAGTACAATAAGCATTTTTATTACACCTACAGAAAAAAAATAAGATGCGGCTGCGATAAGTAAAGAAGAGATAAGTTGTTCATCTTTTGAACCAACTGGCTCCTCCTGACCTATCGCCTTCTCTTCTTCTTCTGTCGGCTTCTTCTTTTCTTCTGGACTCTTCTTCACGTCTTCTTGCCTCTGCTGCTCTACGTTGCTCTTCTTCCCCTTTTGGCATCACCTTGGTTGAGCCGAAGGATGACCTCAGTGAGTTGAGTGCCAAGGCAGGCTTGCATAGTGTCTATTTTTGCATCGATTTGAGCAAGTAGAGTGGCTTGCATAGTGTCCATCCGATCATTCAACTGCTTATGAAGGCGATTTTCGGATCGGATAACTTGTTCGGAGACGGTAGAGAGCGTGTTGATTTGAGTGCGATGATGATTAGTGATCTCTGTGGACAGACGAGCGAGGTCTCGAGACACGGTCTCGAAATGCCGAATCATCGTCTGGCGTGAATTATCGACCGATAAGGAAGAGTTTGTTATGTCTTGAGAGAAGGACCTAACCGTTTGCATGAGCTCATGAAGCCGATTTATCAAGGTATGATCTAGAGCTGCGGCCATGGCTTCAATTAAAGAATCATCAGTCTGAATCATTTGCCCTTCTGAGTCATTTCTTGGTGAAACAGGGCTAGACTCACGATGATGTGGTGCGGGTGAACTTGCTGGAGAGCTACCCGATGGACCTTCCAATAATGGTACAGTTGGAGATGTAATAGTTTCGACTGCAGCCAATATGGTTGGTGGAGTACCAGGATCAGCACTTGGTTCATCCATAATGAGATCTTCCATAAACTTTTCAGTAGATGGAGACGGTTGAAGTGCTGGATCAGCATCAGTCACTTGCTGTTCTGGAGATGCAGGTGATACAATAGTGCTTGATATCTCCGTTGGGGGCACTGTTGCTTCACTACTGCAAGGAGCCTTTGTCACAGAGGTGACAGGTATCTCTTGTGCAACCACTTCTAAAACATCTTGTGAATGACCGGGAGAAGTGTGAGCGGTCGTCACGGGAGAGGAGCGAGCAATCACAACTGCTTCCGGTTGAGTAACTGCTTGGACTGCGGTTGAGGAGGGGTCGACCGATGAAGATGCTGCTACACTCGATCTTAGAGCATATGATTGAAAGAGGTCAGCAGTGATGAGATCGGTCAGAATCCCATCTGAAGAAGGAAGAGCATAGACGTCTTCTTCACCCTGATCTTGAGTGAGAAAGGTTTTCATCATCACTTGTGCTTCCAGCACATAAGCTTGCAAACAGGCTGCTGAAGCTGATGTTTTGACATTGTTGAGAGCTTGGAAGTGCTGAAGTAGTTGAGTGATTTGACGTAGACTATCCTGTAGTCCAGTCAAAATCACAAAGTCATCGGCAGCGGTAGGACTCTTGGATTTGAAATTCTTGACACGCTCATTAATTAGCAGTGATAGCAGGCTTCCTCGAAGCTTCAAGTCTATGAGATGTCTTCTTCCCAGAGCCTCCACGATGTCTTCAGTATCAGCAAATAGAAGCATCTTCTGCTCAATGACGTTTAGAGATTTCCATTTAGGAAATATTTGAGCGAGTGTCAAGTGAGTGCGGGAGTGATGCCATCTGTCAAAACGTTGTAGATGACGCTTGACAGTACGGAGTACGTGAGAGATGATCATATTGAGTTCTATCGTAGCTGCTGGTTGAGCCTTGGGTGTGTAGATCATCACACCTTTCCCTTTGTCTTTGGGATCAGCTAGAGTGACCTCAGGAGCTGATGAGGCACCTTCCCGGATTATCACACCTTTTGTAGGACGAGGAGCAGTAGAAGCAACAACGGTAGTAGTCTCGACCGTTGGCAGGGTAGGAGCAAGTCCAGAAAGAGACTTTAGCTTCTTGTGCTGCCTCTTCTTCTCGCCTGCAGGCGTGGATGACACAGCTGCTTTGGAGACCGAAGGGGATGACCTGCTGAAAGCTTGAATCAGTGGAACATTCTCACGTGATTCATCTTCAGAGTCAGATTCGATGATCAGTTGACGCTTGGCAGACTTTTTGGTATGGACTGGTTTGGCCACGACCGAAACCGTTGAAAGCGGTTGAGGGATAGCAATAGCCTTTGCGGTTGAGGGCAAGGTGTCGACCGCAGTCTCTTTCTTGTTCAGGAATTTGAGAATCGTAGACTTGTTGAGCCATTTGGTGGGATGCAGAGGCTCAGTCTTGGAAAAGTCCACTCCAAGGACGCCCAAGATGTGGCAGATTTGCAAAGCAAATCCCTCGGATTGCCCTTTCCCCCTGATCATTTCACATAGAATATTGAACAGAATGTCTGACCAGTTTATGTTGATCTTGGAGGCAATACAAGCCATGTATTGAAATTTCTCCAGCGTCACCTTGTCGTAAGATCCAGCCTTGGCCAGAAGATTCTTGGCCACGATATTAGTCAGTAGCCTGAATGGAGCTTTGAGAGATGTCTTCTGGGCCGGCAGTTTGATCGGAGCATCAGTAGTTGAGAACTCCTTCAACCAATAAGAGCAGTTACCATCTGGAAGATCCGTGCATTTTGTCAAACCCCTGGAGGGCAGATCAAATGTGCTGGCGAAGAACTTCTGATTGAAGGAGTAGACCTCTGTCTTGATCAAGCATTTGATAGTCCCATGCTCGATTTGAGCGGTTGCGAAGAACTCCTTCAAAACAGGCAAATCGCAGATGGCGCTGCATTCCAGAAATTTCTTCAGTCCAGAGGCTTCAAGCATGGTGAAGACCTCAGTTATTCCTGCGTTGTTTGCCTTAACAACGGAATCAAAGTTGATGGCGAGGCAAGTCTTCTGGATCGACATGATATCTGTAGATAAGAACTCGAGCAAAGAGTAAGCAAAAGCTTGAGAGTAATTCGATGGAGCGTTTAATACAATATGAAAGTTTTTAGCAAAGGTGAAAGATTGATATACGAGTGTAAAGAAGTATATATAGGAACCTATGGGCCATAGGGTGATGTCATGAAAAGTATTTTTGAAATTCAAAAAGTTTTGAAGAGCATAATCACGGCGCCCAATTAATGTCATTTGGTTCAAAGCACCAAGCTGCTAGTACGAAGCCTGTCAGAGACTAGTTAAAGGCGGATGATATGCCAATATTAATGGCAACGTAACAGCTCATCTATTAATGTCATATTGACAATCATTCCCCCTAAACACATGCATACTAACTTAAATCTACTAAGCCAAGAATATTTCGAAAATATGAAAACTTAGCGTCCGGTAGAGGCTTGGTGAATATGTCTGCTGCTTGCTGATCGGTAGAGATGTATTCCAGCCTAATTTCCTTCTTTAAGACATGATCTCGGATAAAGTGATGCCTGACATCAATGTGCTTTGTCCGAGAGTGCATCACTGGATTGTGAGTGATGGCTATGGCACTTGTATTGTCACAGTAGATTGGAGCTTCACTCGACCGAATCCCATAATCATTAAGCTGCTGTTGAATCCAGAGTATTTGAGCACAACAGCTGCCAGCAGCAAGGTATTCTGCTTCGGCGGTCGAGGTAGCAATTGATGTCTGCTTCTTACTTGACCACGAAATTAGTCTATCTCCAAGGAATTGACATGTGCCACTTGTACTTTTGCGATCAATTCTACAACCTGCATAATCTGCATCTGAATAGCCAATAAGATTAAGATTTGAATCTTTGGGATACCAAAGACCCACATTAGTAGTTCCTTTAATATATTTAAGTATTCGTTTGGTAGCAATGAAATGAGATTGCTTAGGTGCGGCTTGAAATCTAGCACATAAACAAACTGAATACATGATATCCGGTCGACTGGCAGTCAAATAGAGCAGTGAACCAATAAGGCCTCGATACATGGTTACCTCGACCGGAATTCCCCCTTCATCTTTATCAAGCTTAATTGATGTACTCATGGGGGTAGATACAGTTGAGCATTGTTCCATTCCAAACTTCTTTACCAATTCCTTGGCATACTTGGACTGATTGATGAATATTCCAGTTTCAAGTTGCTTTACTTGAAGTCCAAGAAAGAAGTTTAGCTCGCCCATCATGCTCATTTCAAACTTCTCCTTCATCAGTTTAGAGAACTTTGAGCACAACTTGGGGTTAGTTGACCCAAATATAATGTCATCAACATAAATTTGTACTAGTAACACATGATCACCTTTTACAAATTTAAACAGGGTCTTATCGACCGTTCCAATTTGGAAATCATGTTCCAGTAAAAATTTTAGCAAAGTGTCATACCAAGCACGCGGTGCTTGTTTTAATCCATAGAGAGCTTTGTCAAGTTTATAGATATATTGAGGATGAGTAGGATTGACAAAACCTGGTGGTTGTTCAACGTACACCTCTTCTTGAAGTAGACCATTGAGGAATGCAGACTTCACATCCATTTGATAAACTTTAAAATTCTTGAAGGCTGCATAAGCAAGAAAGATGCGGATTGCTTCTAGTCTTGCAACTGGCGCGAAAGATTCCTCAAAGTCTATGCCTTCTTCTTGTCTGAATCCTTGAGCAACAAGTCGAGCTTTGTTACGCACAACAGTGCCATGTTCATCGAGCTTGTTACGAAACACCCATCTAGTTCCAATCACATTTTGATTTTTCGGTCGAGGAACTAGATGCCAAACATTGTTGCGGGTGAATTGATTCAACTCTTCTTGCATAGCTTCAATCCAGCTGGCATCTGATAGAGCTTCATCTATTTTCTTGGGCTCTACCTGAGATATGAAAGCGGCATGCAAGAATTCATTAATCATTTGACCACGTGTTTTTCGAGGAGCAGAAGGGTCACCTATGACCAACCCAGGTGGATGATCTTTGTTCCACCTAAAATAATTCCCTAAAGGGTTGTCATCAATTGGTTGATGAACGTCCTCGTTTACTGGATCATCATTGGCTGGAGGATTGTTATCAACCGGTGGATCCACTTCTGGCCTTGTTTGATCACACCCGGTAGAGGGAACTGGATCATCCTTCTTTGGAGGATATAGATCACTGTCACTCTCTTCCTGTAGATTTGTGTTTTCCAGTCTGTGACTCAGATCATTTATGCTCCCTTGAGTTTGTTCTGTACATAGAGTAGATTCATCAAAAACAACATGAATGGTTTCCTCGACCGTTAGTGATCTTTGATTGAACACTCGATAAGCTCTGCTAACGGCTGAGTAACCAATAAAAGTTCCTTCGTCTGCTTTGGCATCGAAGGCTGTCAAATGGTTTTTGCCATTGTTGTGGATAAAGCATTTGCACCCAAAAATTTTGAAATAAGAAATATCAGGTTTTGTGCCATTCCAGATCTCATATGGAGTTTTGTTAAATCGTTTATTAATCATAGATCTGTTTTGAGTATAGCAAGCTGTGTTAACTGCTTCTGCCCAAAGTCTTTGAGAAACATTTGAATCAGCAATCATAGTTCTGGCTGCTTCTTTTAAAGTACGGTTCCTTCTTTCAGCCACCCCATTTTGCTGTGGGGATCTAGCAGCTGACAACTCATGCTTGATTCCCTGATCATCTAGATAAGTCATAAGAGTGGTGTTTAAAAATTCAGTCCCTCTATCACTCCTGATTCTATCTATCACAGTAGATTGTTCATTTTGCAAGCGTTTAAAAAGCTTAATCAGGTGAGGTGCAGTTTGATCTTTTGAAGAGAGAAAGATGACCCAAGTAAATCGAGAAAAGTCATCTATAACAACAAGAGCATATCTCATTCCCCCTATGCTTCTTACTGGTATAGGACCAAATAGGTCCATGTGAAGTAAGTCTAAACATTTGGAAGAAGACATACACCCTTTATTTTTAAAAGTTGCTCTCACCTGCTTTCCTAGTTGACAAGCAGGACAAACTTTGTCTTTTACAAAATCTCCTTCGGGCAGACCAGAAACCAAATCATGCTTCCTCAAGTTAAAAATGGACTTAAAATTTAGATGATTTAACCGCTTATGCCACAACCAATGTTTATCATGATGAGCAGTAAGACAAGTGGGTGAAGAAATATGTGAGCAAGACCAGTTTACCTTGTAGGTGTTTAGGTCTCGTACACCGGTCATAAGAGTCTCACCTTTGTCATTTTTTATGAGGCAAGTGTGTTTGTGAAACTCGACCGAATGATCATTGTCACATAGTTGACTAATACTTATCAAATTATAGCATAGTTTGTCAACAAGTAACACATCTTTAATAATGATGTTACCATGGATGATCTTACCCTTACCCACGGTTTTACCTTTGGAGTTGTCTCCAAAGCTGATCTTTAGTCCTTTGCACAACACCACTTCTGTTAGAAGTTCTGGATTCCCTGTCATGTGTCGTGAGCAACCGCTATCTAAATACCAGGTAGTGTCCTTGATAGAGGTGGTTTTCTCGCCCGTTTGGACTTTTAGTACCTGCAAAGAGTGAAGAACTTTTGGTACCCATATCTAGTAGGGTCCAGGTCGGATTAGCCCTTTCGGGACCCACACCTGGAACACCCTTACAGGTTTGCCCGTGTGTGTGTCCAGAAATCTGTGCGGTCGATAGGCAGTAAATGTGTGTGCTTGTGAGGTTGCTGTGTGCTGCTTGCCTTTTTTATTTTCATCAGTTAGCCTGTACCTCTTTTGAACTGGCCTGCAATTAAAGTACTGGTAAGGCTTCTCCTTTGACCATCTTTTCTTAGAGTAGTTAGACTCATTCCATGGCCTTTTGAAATTAGATTGGTTTCCCTTTCTTCTTTCATTAGGTTTTGGTTTGATCCAAGTTCCTCTTTGATTAGAGGTCTGGGGATCCACATATCCCAGCCCTCTATGCTTAGAGCTTCGTTCGTTCGATACTTTCTGATTTTTGTCAAAGCTGCACTTATCGTGTTCATATATCGTGCTGGACCTGACAAATCTTATTTTGTTAAGATTGCCTTTGTCCAGGCTTGACTGAATACAGGATTCCATAGACTGTTCATTTGTTCCAAACCCTAGACCGGTTTTATCATGTACCGGTCTTTGGATTTCTTGAATCTTGTCAATGGTTACCGAAGATTTATTCCAAGCCTTAATGGTTTCAAGTAGTTTTTTATTTTCAATCAAGGTAGCTTGGAATACTCTTTTCAAGGTGTCGTTCTCAGTAGCCAGCAGACTTAGCTTGACCTTAAGACCATCAAGCTCTTTTTGCTGCATGCAGCTTGATTTGCTTGACTTATCTTTTAGGTCAGCTCTTTCTGCCTTTACTTCCTCGAACTCCTTGGATAATGCTTTGTATTCATTAGCCATTTCGTGTAAAGCAGTAACTAAATCACTGTGAGTAAATTCAGGTGAGCCAAAGTCAAATACCTCCTCAGCTTCTTCTTCGATGTCGGCCATAAGGCATTCCACTTTTTCATCATCGCTGTCATCTGAAGAGCTTCCGGTATTGGAGTTGTCAGAGTCAGACTCAGCCCACTTGCTTTTGCTTTCGTCTGCTACTAGAACCCTTTGGTCTCTTCCTTTTCTAAACGTCCTTTTATCCTCCTTACCCCTTCTTCTTTCGGAGAATTGCTTCTGATCATTGTTCTTAGGCTTGGTGCAGTCTGCAATGAAGTGGCCTGGCTTTCCACAGTTAAAACAAGTAGGACCATCGTTTGTATGGTCCGATTTATGATAATTTTTAAATTTAGAATTGTTTTTACGCATAAATTTACCAAATTTCTTGACAAAGAGTGTCATGGCTTCATTGCTGATTTGCTCAGCTGATCTCTTTGGAGCTTCCTCGACCGGTGGACATATCACGGTTGAGGTTAAGGCCTTGGTTGGTTGAGAAGTAGATGGTTCATCTTCTGTTCTCATGTTGAGCTCGAACTCATAGGCTTTGAGATCTGCAAAGAGATCATGCAGTTCAACCTTGCTCAAGTCTTTTGACTCTCTCATGGCCACTGTCTTGATCTCCCATTCTTTGGGCAGAGCTCTCATAACCTTCACAGCAATTTCACGGTTAGTATAAGTTTTACCTAAAGCAATAAGATCACAGATGATACTACTGAACCGTTCATCAAATTCAGCCATGGTTTCCCCTGGCTTCATTTTGGCGTTGTCATATTTTTGAATGGCCAGAGTGAGCTTGTTTTCCTTTGTCTGGTCATTCCCTTCACACAGCTGAGTGAGCTTCTCCCAAATTTCCTTTGCTGTGGAACATGACTTGATTTTGCTGAACATATTCTTGTCCAGTGTTTTGTATAGGATGTCCCGGGCCACATTGTCAAGATTGGCCTTCTTTTTGTCCTCAGTGGTCCACTCAGCTCTTGGTTTCTCAATCATTTGTCCTGCACCATCGGCTAGAGCTGGGTTGACCTTCATAATTTTGATAGGACCGTCTGTTATGACATATAGCATGTCATCATCCTGTGCTGCAAGATGTGCCTGCATGCGAATTTTCCAATCATCATACTCTTCTTTAGAAAACATAGGAATTCTGTTGAAAGAAGTCATGATTTGAAAACTTCAGATCAGCAGTTGAGAAAGGAACCCGCTCTGATACCACTTGTTGGGATCGGTTCAGAGGGTAGAGGGGGGGTGAATACACTCTGAAACTTTTCTTCTTCTTCTTTAAAATGATCAAGTGAGGTTTAGTTCACTTAATCAGTTTTCTCAACTTCTAAAACGTTTTGAACAACTTAAATAGTGCGGAAATAGTTCAGAGGTTTTAGTGATGCAAAGTTTATAATGCAATGTATGAGCAGGATGTAAGATAAATGGCAGTAAATGCTAAAGCACGATTTTATGGAAGTTCGAAGGCTTAATCCTTCTACGTCTCCCCTTCTTCCACTTAGGAAGGAATTCACTAGAAGACTTTGGTTATTACAACGTCTTGTAATACACCCACTTCAGACTTAGGACTTATCCAATGCCTAATCCGAAACTCCTAGATTTACACAGATAAGATTCTCAGTTCTTATCAGACTGGTGGAAGCTTTCAGAGCAGCTTCAAGTCTCTTCAACACTGAGTATAGTTGAGTTGAGCTTCTCAGACTGCAGAGCGGTCGAGAGGCTTGAAAACCCTAGGATGATCCTTGACGATCAGATATGTGAACTGTAGGCGAGGGTTTATTTGAGCAGCAGATGAATGATCTTGTAAGTGTGCTCAAGTATATCAGATGAGGACTTCTGATATTAGTCAAGTGATTGAAATTTTCTGAGTTGCTTGTCTCTCTTCGTTGTCTCGTATCACTTGTTGTTGTTCTTGTTGTTGTTCTCTTTTTGAGCAATCTTCCCTTATATAGGTCAATCATCAACGTCTTTATTTTGAACGTTCTGATGCTGCATTGAATGCACATTTAATGCTCATAAATGCATTGATGATTCTGCATGAGGATCGTACACTGCAGACAACTTCCAGGGTCCAAAACTGGAATAAACGGTCGAATGCTTTATCTGCAGTCATTCTGTGTTTTTGCCATTTTGGTACAACCTGTTGTCTTGATTTGCAGGAGTCAACAAATCTTCTGAAACGCCGGTTCTGCTTTTAATAAAGGATCCTGCAAAGAACATCTTGTCACAGGTACTTGTCTCGAGATATCTAGATAGGCAGTTGGCATTCTACCGGTAGAGATATTTGTCCTCTGCTGGTTTGAATAACCAGTCGATAAGCTTGTGACTTCAACCGGTCGAGAGATAAAGGCGGTTGACAAGCTTCCGGTAGATAGATTTATCCTCTGCTGGTTTTGATAGCCAGTCGATAGGCTTGTGACTTCAGCCGGTCGAGAGCAAAGGCGGTTGACAAGCTTCCGGTAGATAGATTTATCCTCTGCTGGTTTTGATAGCCAGTCGATAGGCTTGTGACTTCAGCCGGTCGAGAGCAAAGGCGGTTGACAAGCTTCCGGTAGAAGTTGTAGTAGATTCCTGAAATACAATGGTTGGCAGCACATTCCTATACAATGAGTTGTTGTTTGTTATCACCAAAATATCGGATTCAACATATATATATATATAAACAAAAAGTCTCATAAATAGAAATAAAATAATATTTATCGCCCAAAAGACATTTTCAAAAATACTAAAGATATAATAAAATTAAAAAATACAAATAATATATTATTTAATTCAAAATTATAGATAGAGATAATATTGAATATTCAAAAAATAAGATGATATTATAAACGATAAAATATTTGATCTAAAATTTTAAAATAAATAAAAATAATATTTAATTTTTCTCTTTTATCTTTGGTTGTTTTGCCTAATACAACAAAATTTGTAGATCAAATTTTACAAGCCAAAAAATAAATACAAAATTTTAATATATCAAAATATCTTGATAAATTAAATACAAAATATCGCAATAAAATATCAAAATATCAGGAAATTATTGTTGTAGATATCATTGTACGTTGTTGAATCCGACATTTTGGTGATAACAAACAACTCATTGTATAGGAATGTGCTACCAATCTTTTGTATTTCAGGAATCTACTACAACTCCTACCGCAACCGTCTAAACCCTTCAAGTTATCTACCGGAAGCTTGTCAACCGCCTTTGTCTCTCGACCGGTTGCAGTCACAAGCCTATCAACTGGTTATTCAAACCAGCAAAGGATAAATCTATCTACCGGTAGAGTGTCAACTGCTTATCAAGATATCTCAAGACAAGTACTTGTGACAAGACGTTCATTGCAAAATCTTTATCAAAAGCAGAACCGGCGTATCAGAAGATCTGTTGACTCTTGCATCGAGACAACAGGTTGCACTAAAATGGAAAAAACGCAGAATGGCTACAGATAAAGCATTCGACCATTTATACCAGTTTTGGACCCTGGAAGTTGTCTGCATTTAAAGAAGTGTACGATCTTCATGCAGAATCATCAATGCATTTATGAAGCATTAAATGTGCATTCAATGCAGCATCAGAACGTTCAAAATAAAGACGTTGATGATTGACCTATATAAAGGGAAGATTGCTCAAGAAGTGACAAGAAGACAAGAAACACGAAAAATCTCAATCAACTTAATCACTTGAATACTATCAGAAGTCCTCATCTGATATACTGAAGCAATACTTGAGCACACTTACAAGATCATTCACTTGCTGCTCAAATAAACCCTCGCCTATAGTTTACATATCTGATCTTCAAGGATCATCCTAGGGTTTCCAAGCCTCTCGACCGCTCTGCAGTTTGAGAAGCTCAACCGAACTATACTCATTATTGAAGAGACTTGAAGCTACTCTGAAAGCTTCCACCAGTCTGATAAGAACTGAGAATCTTATCTGTGTAAATCTAGGAGTTTCGGATTAGGCATTGGATAAGTCCTAAGTCTGAAGTGGGTGTATTGCAAGACGTTGTAATAACCAAAGTCTTCTAGTGAATTCCTTCCTAAGTGGAAGAAGGGGAGACGTAGAAGGATTAAGCCTTCGAACTTCCAAAAATCGTGCCTTAGTCTTTACTGCTATTTATCTTACATATTGCTCATACATTGTGTTCTAAACTTTGCATCACTAAAACCTCTGAACTATTTCCGCACTATTTAAGTTGTTCAAACCGTTTTAGAAGTTGAGAAAACAGATTAAGTGAACTAAACTTCACTTGATCATTTTGAAAAGAAAGAAGAAAAGTTTCAGAGTGTATTCACCCCCCCCCCTCTACCCTCTGAACCGATCCCAACATACGTTATATTTGTTATACTTTTAGCATTTTTATATATAAAAACATAAAACTCAGCTAAAAATAGTTAACTAAAGTTTTGAAAATATAAATAAAAATATAATTGAATTAAAAACAAAAATCAAAATAATATTTTTACAACACATTTATTTTTTACTTTTTTTATAAAAATAAGATAGAGTTTTTTTTTAAAAAAAATATTCTTCATTATGAAACAAAATTTAATTTAAAGGTGTTTTGTTTCTTATATATATATATATATAACAGTAAATAAATATTTTAAAAAGTAATAATATTATTAGTGATATGCTATTTAATTCAAAAAATTTAAATATATATAAAAATAAGATTGTAAAAAATTTAAATAGTCTTTTTTCATCAAATATGTTTAACATTTACTTTTAATAGGATGATTGGTTTCTCTATATGCATGTATAGATATACGCAACAAATATTCAAAAAACGATGATGTTACGAGCTATATATTATTTAATATAAAAATTTTAGAATGTAGATAAAAATACGATTGAAGTTAAAATATAATAAACAATTATCATTAAATTTAAAAATACAATAATATGCTATCGAATTTAAATTATAAATAGATATACCATTGAATATTCAACAAAAGATAACATTATTTTATCTAAAAATTATATATATATATATATATATATATATATATATTTCAACCGAAAAATAATTTCTGAAAATAGTGAAGATATTATTATCATCAAATTTAAAAATTCAAATAAGATATTATTGAATTCAAAAATATAGATAGAGATAACATAGGATATTCAAGAAAATATAATATATGATTTAAGTGATATAATTGTTGATCTAAATTTTTTTAAAATATAAATAAATATAAAATTTAATTTTTAATTTTTTTTCATAATCATAGTTATAGTTGTTTTTGTTTATTTAATTTTATATACTTTATATATTAATTTTTGTTAGTATAAAGAACATTTTATACAAATTTAACAGAGTTTAATGTAACTTATCTTATTCAAATATTATGTATCTATATTTTATTTTTTCTATTTTGCTATTTCAAATTTAAAATTTTTAAAATTTAAAAAATATATATTTTGTTTTTGTATAGACTACAATATTGCATGCATCAAATTTATAATTGTTCGATAAATAAATTACTTAGGAATTAATAAAATTTTAAATATACAAAGGTAATATGAAGAAGTAAGATATTAAAATAAGACATTTTAAAAAAAAATATGGGTGTAACAACCTTTTTTATATATAAAAACATCTTAAAGGATGTCAAATAACTTATCTCAATGACTCAACTATTTAAAATTATTTTCTAATAGTTTTCCAAATAAATTTATTAAACATATAAACTCCGTCAAACAATGAGTATTAATTAATCTACCTTGAATTAATAAATTGACTAATATATAAAATAAATGCAATAAGTATCAAATAAATTTTATTTTATTTTTAAAAAGTTATCTAAACAATGAAAACACATTTATATTGATAAATTTTAAATCATTTAACCCAATTCAACCTTAATTTATTTCTATTTTAATTATTTATTCAAACAATCATATTTATTAATTTTGCCAAAAATTACATAAAAATAGCACTATGTGCATCGCACAGGTGGAATACTAGTATAAAATAAATGCAAGACTTTAAAAAACCTTGAAAATGACAAAAATATTAATTATTAAATGAAATAAAGAGGAAAAAATTATAAATTTACAATTAAAATCAAATAATTAATGAAATAATGAGGGTATTGAAGGAAATTCACAATTCAAACTTGTATATTTATAGTAATAATAGATAATAGATAATAGATAATAGATAATAGATAATAGTAGTAATAGATAATAGAAAAAATGATATTAATTAAATACTAAAAATTAATATACCTTGAATTAATAAATTGACTAATATATAAAATAAATGCAAGACCTTAAAAAACCTTGAAAATGACAAAAATATTAATTATTAAATGAGGACAAAATTATAAATTTACAATTAAAACCAAATAATTAATGAAATAATGAGGGTATTGAAGAAAATTCACAATTCAAACTTGTATATTTATAGTAGTAATATATAATAGATAATAGATAATAGATAATAGATAATAGTAGTAATAGATAATAGAAAAAATGATATTAATTAAATATTAAAAATTAATCTACCTTGAATTAATAAATTGACTAATATATAAAATAAATGTAAGACCTTAAAAAACCTTAAAAAATGACAAAAATATTAATTATTAAATGAAATAATGAGGACAAAATTATAAATTTACAATTAAAACCAAATAATTAATGAAATAATGAGGGTATTGAAAGAAATTCACAATTCAAACTTGTATATTTATAGTATTGAAGGAAATTCACAATTCAAACTTGAATAATGAGGATAAAATTGTAAATTCATTATCAAAAATGTTAAAATATAGATTTAGGACATGAATTAAATGTTAACAATTAATTTACCTTGGATAAATAAATGGACACAAAAAATGATATTAATTAAATATTAAAAATTAATCTACCTTGAATTAATAAATTGACTAATATATAAAATAAATGCAAGACCTTAAAAAACCTTGAAAATGACAAAAATATTAATTATTAAATGAAATAATGAGGACAAAATTATAAATTTACAATTAAAACCAAATAATTAATTTCATTAAGGGTATTGAAGGAAATTCACAATTCAAACTTGTATATTTATAGTAGTAATAATAATAATAATAGATAATAGTAGTAATAGATAATAGAAAAAATGATATTAATTAAATATTAAAAATTAATCTACCTTGAATTAATAAATGACTAATATATAAAATAAATGTAAGACCTTAAAAAACCTTAAAAATGACAAAAATATTAATTATTAAATGAAATAATGAGGACAAAATTATAAATTTACAATTAAAACTAAATAATTAATGAAATAATGAGGGTATTGAAAGAAATTCACAATTCAAACTTGTATATTTATAGTATTGAAGGAAATTCACAATTCAAACTTGAATAATGAGGATAAAATTGTAAATTCATTATCAAAAATGTTAAAATATAGATTTAGGACATGAATTAAATGTTAACAATTAATTTACCTTGGATAAATAAATGGACACAAAAAATGATATTCATTAAATATTAAAAATTAATCTACCTTTGTTGGGATCGGTTCAGAGGGTAGAGGGGGGGGTGAATACACTCTGAAACTTTTCTTCTACTTCTTTAGAATGATCAAGTGAGGTTTAGTTCACTTAATCAGTTTTCTCAACTTCTAAAACGTTTTGAACAACTTAAATAGTGCGGAAATAGTTCAGAGGTTTTAGTGATGCAAAGTTTATAATGCAATGTATGAGCAGGATGTGAGATAAGTTGCAGTAAATGCTAAAGCACGATTTTATGGAAGTTCGAAGGCTTAATCCTTCTACGTCTCCCCTTCTTCCACTTAGGAAGGAATTCACTAGAAGACTTTGGTTATTACAACGTCTTGTAATACACCCACTTCAGACTTAGGACTTATCCAATGCCTAATCCGAAACTCCTAGATTTACACAGATAAGATTCTCAGTTCTTATCAGACTGGTGGAAGCTTTCAGAGCAGCTTCAAGTCTCTTCAACACTGAGTATAGTTGAGTTGAGCTTCTCAGACTGCAGAGCGGTCGAGAGGCTTGAAAACCCTAGGATGATCCTTGACGATCAGATATGTGAACTGTAGGCGAGGGTTTATTTGAGCAGCAGATGAATGATCTTGTAAGTGTGCTCAAGTATATCAGATGAGGACTTCTGATATTAGTCAAGTGATTGAAATTTTCTGAGTTGCTTGTCTCTCTTCGTTGTCTCGTCTCACTTCTTGTTGTTCTTGTTGTTTGAGCAATCTTCCCTTTATATAGGTCAATCATCAACGTCTTTATTTTGAACGTTCTGATGCTGCATTGAATGCACATTTAATGCTCATAAATGCATTGATGATTCTGCATGAGGATCGTACACTGCAGACAACTTCCAGGATCCAAAACTGGAATAAACGGTCGAATGCTTTATCTGCAGTCATTCTGTGTTTTTGCCATTTTGGTACAACCTGTTGTCTTGATTTGCAGGAGTCAACAAATCTTCTGAAACGCCGGTTCTGCTTTTAATAAAAGATCCTGCAAAGAACATCTTGTCACAGGTACTTGTCTCGAGATATCTAGATAGGCAGTTGGCATTCTACCGGTAAGATATTTGTCCTCTGCTGGTTTGAATAACCAGTCGATAAGCTTGTGACTTCAACCGGTCGAGAGATAAAGGCGGTTGACAAGCTTCCGGTAGATAGATTTATCCTCTGCTGGTTTTGATAGCCAGTTGATAGGCTTGTGACTTCAGCCGGTCGAGAGCAAAGGCGGTTGACAAGCTTTCGGTAGAAGTTGTAGTAGGTTCCTGAAATACAATGGTTGGCAGCACATTCCTATACAATGAGTTGTTGTTTGTTATCACCAAAATATCGGATTCAACAATTTCCCCCTTTTTGGTGATGACAAAACTTAAGTGCTCCAAGAACAATATGAAAGCATTAAAATGAACTTCATTGAGAGAATGAATTTCATTAAGTACAATAAGCATTTTTATTACACCTACAGAAAAAAAATAAGATGCGGCTTGCGATAAGTAAAGAAGAGATAAGTTGTTCATCTTTTGAACCAACTGGCTCCTCCTGACCTATCGCCTTCTCTTCTTCTTCTGTCGGCTTCTTCTTTTCTTCTGGACTCTTCTTCACGTCTTCTTGCCTCTCTGCTGCTCTACGTTGCTCTTCTTCCCCCTTTTTGGCATCACCTTGGTTGAGCCGAAGGATGACCTCAGTGAGTTGAGTGCCAAGGCAGGCTTGCATAGTGTCTATTTTTGCATCGATTTGAGCAAGTAGAGTGGCTTGCATAGTGTCCATCCGATCATTCAACTGCTTATGAAGGCGATTTTCGGATCGGATAACTTGTTCGGAGACGGTAGAGAGCGTGTTGATTTGAGTGCGATGATGATTAGTGATCTCTGTGGACAGACGAGCGAGGTCTCGAGACACGGTCTCGAAATGCCGAATCATCGTCTGGCGTGAATTATCGACCGATAAGGAAGAGTTTGTTATGTCTTGAGAGAAGGACCTAACCGTTTGCATGAGCTCATGAAGCCGATTTATCAAGGTATGATCTAGAGCTGCGGTCATGGCTTCAATTAAAGAATCATCAGTCTGAATCATTTGCCCTTCTGAGTCATTTCTTGGTGAAACAGGGCTAGACTCACGATGATGTGGTGCGGGTGAACTTGCTGGAGAGCTACCCGATGGACCTTCCAATAATGGTACAGTTGGAGATGTAATAGTTTCGACTGCAGCCAATATGGTTGGTGGAGTACCAGGATCAGCACTTGGTTCATCCATAATGAGATCTTCCATAAACTTTTCAGTAGATGGAGACGGTTGAAGTGCTGGATCAGCATCAGTCACTTGCTGTTCTGGAGATGCAGGTGATACAATAGTGCTTGATATCTCCGTTGGGGGCACTGTTGCTTCACTACTGCAAGGAGCCTTTGTCACAGAGGTGACAGGTATCTCTTGTGCAACCACTTCTAAAACATCTTGTGAATGACCGGGAAGTGTGAGCGGTCGTCACGGGAGAGGAGCGAGCAATCACAACTGCTTCCGGTTGAGTAACTGCTTGGACTGCGGTTGAGGAGGGGTCGACCGATGAAGATGCTGCTACACTCGATCTTAGAGCATATGATTGAAAGAGGTCAGCAGTGATGAGATCGGTCAGAATCCCATCTGAAGAAGGAAGAGCATAGACGTCTTCTTCACCCTGATCTTGAGTGAGAAAGGTTTTCATCATCACTTGTGCTTCCAGCACATAAGCTTGCAAACAGGCTGCTGAAGCTGGTGTTTTGACATTGTTGAGAGCTTGGAAGTGCTGAAGTAGTTGAGTGATTTGACGTAGACTATCCTGTAGTCCAGTCAAAATCACAAAGTCATCGGCAGCGGTAGGACTCTTGGATTTGAAATTCTTGACACGCTCATTAATTAGCAGTGATAGCAGGCTTCCTCGAAGCTTCAAGTCTATGAGATGTCTTCTTCCCAGAGCCTCCACGATGTCTTCAGTATCAGCAAATAGAAGCATCTTCTGCTCAATGACGTTTAGAGATTTCCATTTAGGAAATATTTGAGCGAGTGTCAAGTGAGTGCGGGAGTGATGCCATCTGTCAAAACGTTGTAGATGACGCTTGACAGTACGGAGTACGTGAGAGATGATCATATTGAGTTCTATCGTAGCTGCTGGTTGAGCCTTGGGTGTGTAGATCATCACACCTTTCCCTTTGTCTTTGGGATCAGCTAGAGTGACCTCAGGAGCTGATGAGGCACCTTCCCGGATTATCACACCTTTTGTAGGACGAGGAGCAGTAGAAGCAACAACGGTAGTAGTCTCGACCGTTGGCAGGGTAGGAGCAAGTCCAGAAAGAGACTTTAGCTTCTTGTGCTGCCTCTTCTTCTCGCCTGCAGGCGTGGATGACACAGCTGCTTTGGAGACCGAAGGGGATGACCTGCTGAAAGCTTGAATCAGTGGAACATTCTCACGTGATTCATCTTCAGAGTCAGATTCGATGATCAGTTGACGCTTGGCAGACTTTTTGGTATGGACTGGTTTGGCCACGACCGAAACCGTTGAAAGCGGTTGAGGGATAGCAATAGCCTTTGCGGTTGAGGGCAAGGTGTCGACCGCAGTCTCTTTCTTGTTCAGGAATTTGAGAATCGTAGACTTGTTGAGCCATTTGGTGGGATGCAGAGGCTCAGTCTTGGAAAAGTCCACTCCAAGGACGCCCAAGATGTGGCAGATTTGCAAAGCAAATCCCTCGGATTGCCCTTTCCCCCTGATCATTTCACATAGAATATTGAACAGAATGTCTGACCAGTTTATGTTGATCTTGGAGGCAATACAAGCCATGTATTGAAATTTCTCCAGCGTCACCTTGTCGTAAGATCCAGCCTTGGCCAGAAGATTCTTGGCCACGATATTAGTCAGTAGCCTGAATGGAGCTTTGAGAGATGTCTTCTGGGCCGGCAGTTTGATCGGAGCATCAGTAGTTGAGAACTCCTTCAACCAATAAGAGCAGTTACCATCTGGAAGATCCGTGCATTTTGTCAAACCCCTGGAGGGCAGATCAAATGTGCTGGCGAAGAACTTCTGATTGAAGGAGTAGACCTCTGTCTTGATCAAGCATTTGATAGTCCCATGCTCGATTTGAGCGGTTGCGAAGAACTCCTTCAAAACAGGCAAATCGCAGATGGCGCTGCATTCCAGAAATTTCTTCAGTCCAGAGGCTTCAAGCATGGTGAAGACCTCAGTTATTCCTGCGTTGTTTGCCTTAACAACGGAATCAAAGTTGATGGCGAGGCAAGTCTTCTGGATCGACATGATATCTATAGATAAGAACTCGAGCAAAGAGTAAGCAAAAGCTTGAGAGTAATTCGATGGAGCGTTTAATACAATATGAAAGTTTTTAGCAAAGGTGAAAGATTGATATACGAGTGTAAAGAAGTATATAGGAACCTATGGGCCATAGGGTGATGTCATGAAAAGTATTTTTGAAATTCAAAAAGTTTTGAAGAGCATAATCACGGCGCCCAATTAATGTCATTTGGTTCAAAGCACCAAGCTGCTAGTACGAAGCCTGTCAGAGACTAGTTAAAGGCGGATGATATGCCAATATTAATGGCAACGTAACAGCTAATCTATTAATGTCATATTGACAATCATTCCCCCTAAACACATGCATACTAACTTAAATCTACTAAGCCAAGAATATTTCGAAAATATGAAAACTTAGCGTCCGGTAGAGGCTTGGTGAATATGTCTGCTGCTTGCTGATCGGTAGAGATGTATTCCAGCCTAATTTCCTTCTTTAAGACATGATCTCGGATAAAGTGATGCCTGACATCAATGTGCTTTGTCCGAGAGTGCATCACTGGATTGTGAGTGATGGCTATGGCACTTGTATTGTCACAGTAGATTGGAGCTTCACTCGACCGAATCCCATAATCATTAAGCTGCTGTTGAATCCAGAGTATTTGAGCACAACAGCTGCCAGCAGCAAGGTATTCTGCTTCGGCGGTCGAGGTAGCAATTGATGTCTGCTTCTTACTTGACCACGAAATTAGTCTATCTCCAAGGAATTGACATGTGCCACTTGTACTTTTGCGATCAATTCTACAACCTGCATAATCTGCATCTGAATAGCCAATAAGATTAAGATTTGAATCTTTGGGATACCAAAGACCCACATTAGTAGTTCCTTTAATATATTTAAGTATTCGTTTGGTAGCAATGAAATGAGATTGCTTAGGTGCGGCTTGAAATCTAGCACATAAACACACTGAATACATGATATCCGGTCGACTGGCAGTCAAATAGAGCAGTGAACCAATAAGGCCTCGATACATGGTTACCTCAACCGGAATTCCCCCTTCATCTTTATCAAGCTTAATTGATGTACTCATGGGGGTAGATACAGTTGAGCATTGTTCCATTCCAAACTTCTTTACCAATTCCTTGGCATACTTGGACTGATTGATGAATATTCCAGTTTCAAGTTGCTTTACTTGAAGTCCAAGAAAGAAGTTTAGCTCGCCCATCATGCTCATTTCAAACTTCTCCTTCATCAGTTTAGAGAACTTTGAGCACAACTTGGGGTTAGTTGACCCAAATATAATGTCATCAACATAAATTTGTACTAGTAACACATGATCACCTTTTACAAATTTAAACAGGGTCTTATCGACCGTTCCAATTTGGAAATCATGTTCCAGTAAAAATTTTAGCAAAGTGTCATACCAAGCACGCGGTGCTTGTTTTAATCCATAGAGAGCTTTGTCAAGTTTATAGAATATTGAGGATGAGTAGGATTGACAAAACCTGGTGGTTGTTCAACGTACACCTCTTCTTGAAGTAGACCATTGAGGAATGCAGACTTCACATCCATTTGATAAACTTTAAAATTCTTGAAGGCTGCATAAGCAAGAAAGATGCGGATTGCTTCTAGTCTTGCAACTGGCGCGAAAGATTCCTCAAAGTCTATGCCTTCTTCTTGTCTGAATCCTTGAGCAACAAGTCGAGCTTTGTTACGCACAACAGTGCCATGTTCATCGAGCTTGTTACGAAACACCCATCTAGTTCCAATCACATTTTGATTTTTCGGTCGAGGAACTAGATGCCAAACATTGTTGCGGGTGAATTGATTCAACTCTTCTTGCATAGCTTCAATCCAGCTGGCATCTGATAGAGCTTCATCTATTTTCTTGGGCTCTACCTGAGATATGAAAGCGGCATGCAAGAATTCATTAATCATTTGACCACGTGTTTTTCGAGGAGCAGAAGGGTCACCTATGACCAACCCAGGTGGATGATCTTTGTTCCACCTAAAATAATTCCCTAAAGGGTTGTCATCAATTGGTTGATGAACGTCCTCGTTTACTGGATCATCATTGGCTGGAGGATTGTTATCAACCGGTGGATCCACTTCTGGCCTTGTTTGATCACACCCGGTAGAGGGAACTGGATCATCCTTCTTTGGAGGATATAGATCACTGTCACTCTCTTCCTGTAGATTTGTGTTTTCCAGTCTGTGACTCAGATCATTTATGCTCCCTTGAGTTTGTTCTGTACATAGAGTAGATTCATCAAAAACAACATGAATGGTTTCCTCGACCGTTAGTGATCTTTGATTGAACACTCGATAAGCTCTGCTAACGGCTGAGTAACCAATAAAAGTTCCTTCGTCTGCTTTGGCATCGAAGGCTGTCAAATGGTTTTTGCCATTGTTGTGGATAAAGCATTTGCACCCAAAAATTTTGAAATAAGAAATGTCAGGTTTTGTGCCATTCCAGATCTCATATGGAGTTTTGTTAAATCGTTTATTAATCATAGATCTGTTTTGAGTATAGCAAGCTGTGTTAACTGCTTCTGCCCAAAGTCTTTGAGAAACATTTGAATCAGCAATCATAGTTCTGGCTGCTTCTTTTAAAGTACGGTTCCTTCTTTCAGCCACCCCATTTTGCTGTGGGGATCTAGCAGCTGACAACTCATGCTTGATTCCCTGATCATCTAGATAAGTCATAAGAGTGATGTTTAAAAATTCAGTCCCTCTATCACTCCTGATTCTATCTATTACAGTAGATTGTTCATTTTGCAAGCGTTTAAAAAGCTTAATCAGGTGAGGTGCAGTTTGATCTTTTGAAGAGAGAAAGATGACCCAAGTAAATCGAGAAAAGTCATCTATAACAACAAGAGCATATCTCATTCCCCCTATGCTTCTTACTGGTATAGGACCAAATAGGTCCATGTGAAGTAAGTCTAAACATTTGGAAGAAGACATACACCCTTTATTTTTAAAAGTTGCTCTCACCTGCTTTCCTAGTTGACAAGCAGGACAAACTTTGTCTTTTACAAAATCTCCTTCGGGCAGACCAGAAACCAAATCATGCTTCCTCAAGTTAAAAATGGACTTAAAATTTAGATGATTTAACCGCTTATGCCACAACCAATGTTTATCATGATGAGCAGTAAGACAAGTGGGTGAAGAAATATGTGAGCAAGACCAGTTTACCTTGTAGGTGTTTAGGTCTCGTACACCGGTCATAAGAGTCTCACCTTTGTCATTTTTTATGAGGCAAGTGTGTTTGTGAAACTCGACCGAATGATCATTGTCACATAGTTGACTAACACTTATCAAATTATAGCATAGTTTGTCAACAAGTAACACATCTTTAATAATGATGTTACCATGGATGATCTTACCCTTACCCACGGTTTTACCTTTGGAGTTGTCTCCAAAGCTGATCTTTGGTCCTTTGCACAACACCACTTCTGTTAGAAGTTCTGGATTCCCTGTCATGTGTCGTGAGCAACCGCTATCTAAATACCAGGTAGTGTCCTTGATAGAAGTGGTTTTCGCCCGTTTGGACTTTTAGTACCTGCAAAGAGTGAAGAACTTTTGGTACCCATATCTAGTAGGGTCCAGGTCGGATTAGCCCTTTCGGGACCCACACCTGGAACACCCTTACAGGTTTGCCCGTGTGTGTGTCCAGAAATCTGTGCGGTCGATAGGCAGTAAATGTGTGTGCTTGTGAGGTTGCTGTGTGCTGCTTGCCTTTTTTATTTTCATCAGTTAGCATGTACCTCTTTTGAACTGGCCTGCAATTAAAGTACTGGTAAGGCTTCTCCTTTGACCATATTTTCTTAGAGTAGTTAGACTCATTCCATGGCCTTTTGAAATTAGATTGGTTTCCCTTTCTTCTTTCATTAGGTTTTGGTTTGATCCAAGTTCCTCTTTGATTAGAGGTCTGGGGATCCACATATCCCAGCCCTCTATGCTTAGAGCTTCGTTCGTTCGATACTTTCTGATTTTTGTCAAAGCTGCACTTATCGTGTTCATATATCGTGCTGGACCTGACAAATCTTATTTTGTTAAGATTGCCTTTGTCCAGGCTTGACTGAATACAGGATTCCATAGACTGTTCATTTGTTCCAAACCCTAGACCGGTTTTATCATGCACCGGTCTTTGGATTTCTTGAATCTTGTCAATGGTTACCGAAGATTTATTCCAAGCCTTAATGGTTTCAAGTAGTTTTTTATTTTCAATCAAGGTAGCTTGGAATACTCTTTTCAAGGTGTCGTTCTCAGTAGCCAGCAGACTTAGCTTGACCTTAAGACCATCAAGCTCTTTTTGCTGCATGCAGCTTGATTTGCTTGACTTATCTTTTAGGTTAGCTCTTTCTGCCTTTACTTCCTCGAACTCCTTGGATAATGCTTTGTATTCATTAGCCATTTCGTGTAAAGCAGTAACTAAATCACTGTGAGTAAATTCAGGTGAGCCAAAGTCAAATACCTCCTCAGCTTCTTCTTCGATGTCGGCCATAAGGCATTTCACTTTTTCATCATCGCTGTCATCTGAAGAGCTTCCGGTATTGGAGTTGTCAGAGTCAGACTCAGCCCACTTGCTTTTGCTTTCATCTGCTACTAGAACCCTTTGGTCTTTTCCTTTTCTAAACGTCCTTTTATCCTCCTTACCCCTTCTTCTTTCGGAGAATTGCTTCTGATCATTGTTCTTAGGCTTGGTGCAGTCTGCAATGAAATGGCCTGGCTTTCCACAGTTAAAACAAGTAGGACCATCGTTTGTATGGTCCGATTTATGATAATTTTTAAATTTAGAATTGTTTTTACGCATAAATTTACCAAATTTCTTGACAAAGAGTGTCATGGCTTCATTGCTGATTTGCTCAGCTGATCTCTTTGGAGGTTCCTCGACCGGTGGACGTATCACGGTTGAGGTTAAGGCCTTGGTTGGTTGAGATGTGGATGGTTCATCTTCTGTTCTCATGTTGAGCTCGAACTCGTAGGCTTTGAGATCAGCAAAGAGATCATGCAGTTCAACCTTGCTCAAGTCTTTTGACTCTCTCATGGCCACTGTCTTGATCTCCCATTCTTTGGGCAGAGCTCTCATAACCTTCACAGCAATTTCACGGTTAGTATAAGTTTTACCTAAAGCAGTAAGATCACAGATGATACTACTGAACCGTTCATCAAATTCAGCCATGGTTTCCCCTGGCTTCATTTTGGCGTTGTCATATTTTTGAATGGCCAGAGTGAGCTTGTTTTCCTTTGTCTGGTCATTCCCTTCACACAGCTGAGTGAGCTTCTCCCAAATCTCCTTTGCTGTGGAACATGACTTGATTTTGCTGAACATATTCTTGTCCAGTGTTTTGTATAGGATGTCCCGGGCCACATTGTCAAGATTGGCCTTCTTTTTGTCCTCAGTGGTCCACTCAGCTCTTGGTTTCTCAATCATTTGTCCTGCACCATCGGCTAGAGCTGGGTTGACCTTCATAATTTTGATAGGACCGTCTGTTATGACATATAGCATGTCATCATCCTGTGCTGCAAGATGTGCCTGCATGCGAATTTTCCAATCATCATACTCTTCTTTAGAAAACATAGGAATTCTGTTGAAAGAAGTCATGATTTGAAAACTTCAGATCAGCAGTTGAGAAAGGAACCCGCTTTGATACCACTTGTTGGGATCGGTTCAGAGGGTAGAGGGGGGGGTGAATACACTCTGAAACTTTTCTTCTACTTCTTTAGAATGATCAAGTGAGGTTTAGTTCACTTAATCAGTTTTCTCAACTTCTAAAACGTTTTGAACAACTTAAATAGTGCGGAAATAGTTCAGAGGTTTTAGTGATGCAAAGTTTATAATGCAATGTATGAGCAGGATGTGAGATAAGTTGCAGTAAATGCTAAAGCACGATTTTATGGAAGTTCGAAGGCTTAATCCTTCTACGTCTCCCCTTCTTCCACTTAGGAAGGAATTCACTAGAAGACTTTGGTTATTACAACGTCTTGTAATACACCCACTTCAGACTTAGGACTTATCCAATGCCTAATCCGAAACTCCTAGATTTACACAGATAAGATTCTCAGTTCTTATCAGACTGGTGGAAGCTTTCAGAGCAGCTTCAAGTCTCTTCAACACTGAGTATAGTTGAGTTGAGCTTCTCAGACTGCAGAGCGGTCGAGAGGCTTGAAAACCCTAGGATGATCCTTGACGATCAGATATGTGAACTGTAGGCGAGGGTTTATTTGAGCAGCAGATGAATGATCTTGTAAGTGTGCTCAAGTATATCAGATGAGGACTTCTGATATTAGTCAAGTGATTGAAATTTTTCTGAGTTGCTTGTCTCTCTTCGTTGTCTCGTCTCACTTCTTGTTGTTCTTGTTGTTTGAGCAATCTTCTCTTTATATAGGTCAATCATCAACGTCTTTATTTTGAACGTTCTGATGCTGCATTGAATGCACATTTAATGCTCATAAATGCATTGATGATTCTGCATGAGGATCGTACACTGCAGACAACTTCCAGGATCCAAAACTGGAATAAACGGTCGAATGCTTTATCTGCAGTCATTCTGTGTTTTTGCCATTTTGGTACAACCTGTTGTCTTGATTTGCAGGAGTCAACAAATCTTCTGAAACGCCGGTTCTGCTTTTAATAAAAGATCCTGCAAAGAACATCTTGTCACAGGTACTTGTCTCGAGATATCTAGATAGGCAGTTGGCATTCTACCGGTAGAGATATTTGTCCTCTGCTGGTTTGAATAACCAGTCGATAAGCTTGTGACTTCAACCGGTCGAGAGATAAAGGCGGTTGACAAGCTTCCGGTAGATAGATTTATCCTCTGCTGGTTTTGATAGCCAGTTGATAGGCTTGTGACTTCAGCCGGTCGAGAGCAAAGGCGGTTGACAAGCTTTCGGTAGAAGTTGTAGTAGGTTCCTGAAATACAATGGTTGGCAGCACATTCCTATACAATGAGTTGTTGTTTGTTATCACCAAAATATCGGATTCAACAACCTTGAATTAATAAATTGACTAATATATAAAATAAATGCAAGACCTTAAAAAACCTTGAAAATGACAAAAATATTAATTATTAAATGAAATAATGAGGACAAAATTATAAATTTACAATTAAAACCAAATAATTAATTTCATTAAGGGTATTGAAGGAAATTCACAATTCAAACTTGTATATTTATAGTAGTAATAATAGATAATAGATAATAGATAATAGTAGTAATAGATAATAGAAAAAATGATATTAATTAAATATTAAAAATTAATCTACCTTGAATTAATAAATTGACTAATATAT
This sequence comes from Henckelia pumila, assembly GCF_033568475.1. NCBI lineage: Eukaryota > Viridiplantae > Streptophyta > Magnoliopsida > Lamiales > Gesneriaceae > Henckelia > Henckelia pumila. Next base: position 56,450,030 of record NC_133122.1, on the reverse strand, counting down.
AAAATAAATGCAAGACCTTAAAAAACCTTGAAAATGACAAAAATATTAATTATTAAATTAAATAATGAGGACAAAATTATAAATTTACAATTAAAACCAAATAATTAATGAAATAATGTGGGTATTGAAGAAAATTTACAATTCAAACTTGTAGATTTATAGTAGTAATAGATAATAGTAGTAATAGATAATAGAAAAAATGATATTAATTAAATATTAAAAATTAATCTACCTTGAATTAATAAATTGACTAATATATAAAATAAATGCAAGACCTTAAAAAACCTTGAAAATGACAAAAATATTAATTATTAAATGAAATAATGAGGACAAAATTATAAATTTACAATTAAAACCAAATAATTAATGAAATAATGAGGGTATTGAAGGAAATTCACAATTCAAACTTATATATTTATAGTATTGAAGGAAATTCACAATTCAAACTTGAATAATGAGGATAAAATTGTAAATTCATTATCAAAAATGTTAAAATATAGATTTAGGACATGAATTAAATGTTAACAATTAATTTACCTTGGATAAATAAATGAACACAAAAAATGATATTAATTAAATATTAAAAATTAATCTACCTTGAATTAATAAATTGACTAATATATAAAATAAATGCAAGACCTTAAAAAACTTTGAAAATGACAAAAATATTAATTATTAAATGAAATAATGAGGACAAAATTATAAATTTACAATTAAAACCAAATAATTAAAATAATTGCAAGACCTTAAAAAACCTTGAAAATAACAAAAATATTAATTATTAAATGAAATAATGAGGACAAAATTATAAATTTATAATTAAAACCAAATAATTAATGAAATAATGAGGGTATTGAAGGAAATTCACAATTCAAACTTGTATATTTATAGTAGTAATAGATAATAGATTTATAGTAGTAATAGATAATAGAAAAAATGATATTAATTAAATATTAAAAATTATCTACCTTGAATTAATAAATTGACTAATATATAAAATAAATGCAAGACCTTAAAAAACCTTGAAAATGACAAAAATGTTAATTATTAAATGAAATAATGAGGACAAAATTTTAAATTTACAATTAAAACCAAATAATTAATAAAATAATGAGGGTATTGAAGGAAATTTACAATTCAAACTTGTATATTTATAGTAGTAATAGATAGATAATAGATAGATAATAGAGTGATAGATAGATAATGTGGGAAAGGTCGATGCTGCACATTGGGTTGCAGCGTGGAGGCTTGTCATTGGCCATATCATGTGGGCCCCACATAAATTCATGTGGGAACAACATGATTTTTTCTAATGAAAAGCCTCCACATAGGCCATGGGGTACTATCCCACGGCCAGCATCAAATTTTCCGATAATGTGGTGGCAAGACCGCTTGGTGAGCAATGCATCAAACATCTGGCCGCATATAATTTTCGAGGAAAACGACGTAGCAACCGTACAACTAACTGTACTTGATGCTGTATTCATATTGTGTTTATATGGTACCGTACAACTAACTGTACTTGATGCTGTATTCATATTGTGTTTATATGGTCCTGGATGAAAGAAATTACGTATCTTGTGATGGGAAATTAGTCGCACATTGCTACAAGCTACATATTGTGGAAATTTCTCTTTATCTGATTTTCAGCAGTTCAGAGGTTAACAAGAGAAAATAAGTGATGTAAATACTTTCATAATCTATCCATAACTAAAAGAGACCTGAAAGTCTGCAATCACATATCATGAATGCTTCAAATTTTAAAGAAGCAAAACTGACCAAGCTTAGTTGATAAACTCTTCCTTCATTGCAAGGGAGAGAGCTCCTAGGCTACCTCTTGTTCCCACCGTCACTCCTGGCATGGCCACTGCTCTGCTTCCCACAAATCCGCCTTGCCCGACGACAATCTTTCCATACTTGACTTTACCCCCTTCGCCCTCGTATATGTGCCCAAACAACAAAGCTTCTCTTTCCACACAACCATGTTCCTGAACTTCAACCAGTTCAGGATTTAACACAGCACCAAGACTGTCCACATAAACACCTCTGTCCCAGGCTACTTTTGAACCCAATAGCTTCATCCATATTCCAAAGAAAAATGATCCACTTGTCATTTCCATGTAATATTCCCCTACCAGTGTCCTTATTGCTTGCCAAGTAGTATCCATGAATATCCCTATGCTCCAAATTGGCTCCGTTTCGCCTTCTTTCTTATGCCCGACCAGAATCCATTTGGTCACTGCACAAACAAGTCCTGCTAGGAAGCCTGAACATATCCAGAAGATTGGCAGCAACCATTGCATTTGTATTTTGCTGATCTTATTAAGGTACAACATGTAGTTCAGTGGAGCAAAGATTACCAATCCTATCAGAAAATAAGGCAGGAAGGTCTGTATAAATGGCTGACCAGACATCAGCCACAAGGTCACATACCAGGGCCTTGCCAGTGTCACTTCTTTGCCAGCCTTTGTTTGCAGTGACGCTGCCATCGGACAGCCTGTGAGGTCAACTTTAACATCAGATTGATTCAAGAAAATCCTCCAAGCCTCAGGAAGAGGCTTTTTGTTTCTCAGATGTTGGCATATGGCGTAAACTACTGAACGTCCATGATCCATTGATGCACTTTGATTGCATGACGAAGCATGTATTACATCCACTTCATTACATCTGAGATAAGGGTTAAACTCCAGCTCCTCTGACTGCTCTTTGGTGAGTTCTTGATCAATGGTAATCTCTCCCACGTCAAAGTGTGGATACTCAGTTTCATCCCATGGCTTGGTACAGTCCAGTGCTATCTCACGTGTCATTTCATCGTCTGGGACTGGCCTGATCTGCAATTGAAGAACATAGCTTACTCTCTCTGGAGAATTTAAACGCCTTTTGAAGTCATCAGCCAGGAAAAGTAGAGGACGATTGTCATTCTCATCTCTTGGGATTGCTCCTGTTTCTGGTGGAAGTATACCCATTGGCTCCACCTTTCCGGTGTCTTCACCAAACTTTTTATCCAAGGGCCTCAACTTGAATTTCACATACATTTCTTGTCCATTGTTGAATCTGAACAGCCTGCAGATGTTTGAATAATAATGAAGCATGGTATATGACTCTGCTTGCCTTAAGGAGCTCCACATTGCATCTCGAATATGAGGAGCATGCTTCACATGTTCTTCTCGTGCTGCTGCTCCACAGACAAGCCATGCAACAAAGTCGCCAATAGTTCGTGTGTGAAATGCATTCCCCGTCTTCAGGGTCAAATCGAGTAGCGGTGACTTTTCTTTTGGATCATTTGAAAGGATTCTTATTGCCGCGCCACGAGGGTCAAGTCGTGCATCATCGTCTGAGCTTAAACAATTGCTGTGGCGCATGATAATGGAGTAGTGCTTTCCTGGGGAGAAGATTAAATGATCTGGCAGATTTGGTATTTGATCGTAGAACTTTAGAAACCCCTTCCCAGCAGCACCAATCCGGTGGAAATATCTTGAGCCTACTTTGAGGGTTGATCCAGCAAAATTTGCAGCAAGATTTCCCAGCACTTTTTTATATTTCATGTCCATCTCCTCTATCCTATCATCGAATGAGTGTACGATGTTCTTAACCATGACTGGAGTTGTAGAACCAACAAAAACACCACCTCTCTGGAGGACTGAATCTATTGGAGCCAATGAAAGTGCCCCAAGAATGACATCTTTCTCAAGGACAGAACCAGGTAGGATTAGGCCATGACTCCCTACAACTGAATTATCTTGTATGTTTATTTTCCCTGAAATGTACCCATTTGAGGCGTAATATCCGGGAATAATGCGGCTGAAATCCCCTAGATGCACACCATCTGCAAGTGAAATGAGTTCTGGGTCTGACACAGGATTGATGGCCCTGACTGAACAATGTTTCCCAACTTTAGAACCCATAGAGCGCAAGTAGGAACAGAAAGCTTCTGTTCCAGAAAGAAACTTTGCAAATCTCAGGTGGCAAGCAGTCACAATCCGATGGAGAAACCACCTTTTGATGGGTGATATGCGCAAATCTTGATGTCCTGATATGTAGGATTTTAGAAAGCAGGTCAAGAAACTGAGGATGAGGCCATGAGTTGTGTAAGCCATGGCTATGGAGATGGCAAAAATGGTTGCGCTTGAGTAGACCCCATCAAATGTCACTGTATAAGCGACGATGGTATAAGGAAACCAGTGATACGATCCAGATAAGCAGAAAAATGAAAAGTGATGAGGTGTTGGAGGCCTTTGTACTATCCAGAGGTAGATGAAATAAGATATGGCAGCTGATAAACTGCTCAGAAAGCCAATTGCATAGATGCCAAATAAGTGAAAGATGGGTGCATAATTTTCTGGCCTTTTGCTGGTGAGTTGCTGTACCATTTCACCCTGTTGTCAATGTGGAAGATAAATAGAGCAGAAGTCAGTTTTCTCTATGTCTAAAACACATCAATCCACTAATAATTCAAGTAGAGTTTAGATTTTAAGTTTTGAGTACATAACTGTTATCTGCTATTACAAGTTGGAGCAAAAGACTGAAACTGATAGAACAACGAGTGTGCCAAAGAAGTGCACCAGCTGTTCTGTTATTGTGTATACTTTCTAAGACATTCTCTGGTACTTGGCATACTAGTGAATAAACGCGCGAGTTTTTTTTCCAAGTTAACATCTCATCAAATTTATTTTTAGACTAATATATGAGAATGCATTTCGATGTTTGGCAGAACTTTAATAATTTTGAACTGCTGTTCTATAAATGGTTATTTATTCAAGTGAAAAATAGATGAAAATGCAACCAGCATTCTACAGCAAATAAACTTAGAAAAAAATGTTCTAAAGACCTAGTCATAGGGGTTTTTTGAGACTAACCTTTTTGGTATGATCTCCATCGCGGTTTCCTCCTGCGGAACTCAATGCAGGTACTTCATCTCCATCTTCCACCACCCTGCCTTTCTGAAGACAAGCATATGGGCCCACTGAAGATCTTGAACCAATTTTGATTGGATTTAAACTCAACATTCCATTTTTCACTTCATGACTCTGAAGCAACGCGCCTTCTGCAAGTATGGCTGCTTCTCCTATTGAAACTAAAAATGGGTCAGTGATGTCTGTGGTGTCGATTAATGCAGAGGATGAAACTTTGGCTCCCAGCATCCTAAACCAATAGTTCATGAACACGGTGCCTCTCAGATGAACTGCTAGAACTTTTGAAGAGACCTCTTGAACCTTATATAGTGTCCACCACTTGACGAATGTAACTGACCAGATTGAAATCTCTGGATCTAATGCATAGTTTGGCTGCAAAAATGGAGTGCCAAGAAATGCTATGCAGATGCATGTGGAGAAAATGCATAGCATCCAAGAAAGAGGAGCGCATACCAAAGGAAGGAAGTAACTGAAGATAATATTTAGTTGCATCTGTGTGTGGCTACTAGACATCCAGTGTGTAAATTTGGAAATGGATATGTATGCAGGAAATAGCATCAAGAAGGAAACATATGCAAGCCCTACAAGTTGCATCAACCAAATTGCCAGCTTACGAGACAAAGAAGGCTCGATGACTGTTGTGGTTGCTTTTGACTTTATATTTGTAGAATGCAGCAGTGTAGGGGCTGATTGAGAATGGGACTTCTTTAAAAGATTTTCCGCAAAATCTGCCAAGTCGTTAATGCAGGTGGCTGTGAAAATGTCAATGGCACCAACAGGCACTCCCAGAAAATCTGAAAGTTTTTGAGCTGCACGAACAACGCCAATGGAATCAACCCCATATGATACAAGGCTTTCAGATGTGGAGATGTTGGAAATAGAAACTCCAGTCATTTGAGAGAGCAGCTCCATCAAAAAATTTATTATGTCTGTCTTGGTGATACTTGAATGTGTTGAAGGGTGGGCATTCATGCGTTGAGGAGCTGCTGCGCTGATCCCAATCTGGGGCTGTGACTTTTCTCCAGTAACTAGTTCACCAACAATATCCAGAGTTTCATCAACATACCTTTTGAGACATTCAAATCGCTTGATTTTTCCTGATGTTGTCTTACTAATGGTCTTTGGTTTTATCAAAACAACAGATGCAACCACCATCCCATGTTCCTCTGCAACACAGGTCTGAATCTGTTTAATAACTTCATTAGGAAAAGACTTAACATCTCGAACCTCTGCGATTACCACCAATCCGACTTGATCAGAAATTTCAGTGATTGATATTCCTTTTGACAAAAGAATATCCTTTGGAACAGCAATTGCAGCGCAACAGCCTGGGCGTAGAAGTTCACACGAGGTTTCTACTGTTTTCTCGACATCTGAGCAATATATATTCCTCCCAGTAATTATCACAAGATCTTTGATTCGACCTGTGATGAATAATTTTCCATCTATAATTCGCCCCAAATCTCCAGTCCTTGTGTATTTCTTGCCAGGATCATTCAACTCGTTTCTGAATGTCTTTTTGCTCAACTCCTCCATTCCCCAGTACCCAACTCCAGCACTAGGACTGCTAATCCAGACCTCTCCTTCTTTTTCAAAATTTTCTTGTTCTTGCCTGTTTCTGGATCAACAATTTTAATATGGACATCGGCATCGGCATCGGCATCGGCATCGGCATTTGGATTAACGTAGCCGCAACACACTCTATCTTGCCAATCAACCAAAATCTCATTACCTTCTCCATAGGCACTACATACATATACACAGTTCTCTGCTAATCCATAACCTGGAGCCATTACTTCTTGAGACAATCCAAAAGGTTGAGTAAATTCAAGGAATTTTCTCATGGTTGTTGCTCTGATTGGTTCGGCAGCTACCATGAGAAAAACCATGGAAGACAAATCAAATTGTTGTGTTTTGTTGGCCTCTAACCTACGAACAAGGAGTTCAAAGGAGAAATTGGGGCCGGCACTATGAGTAGCATGATAGGTGCTTATAGTTTGCAACCACAAGAGAGGATTCCTTATGAATGTATGAGGAGAAAACAGAACTGCCGATCCACCACTTACCATACTTGTAAAAAGTCCCCCAATCAGTCCCATATCATGATACTGAGGCAGCCAACTTACTAGAACTGTATTTGATGTGCTCTTGTATCTTCTTCGCATCATCTTTACATTGTGAATTACCCCACCATGAGTTATCATGACTCCTTTGGCCTCACCTGTTGAACCTGATGTATATTGCAGGAAGCACAAATCATGTGCTGAAGGTTCATATTGCTCAACTGTATGACCGCAAGGATCGGAAATTTTGGATTTTTTCACCCAAGAATCTGTATGCAACCAGGGAAGATCAGGCCAGCGTGGATGTGATTTACTCTTCCCTTTTAGCAATAGAAAATTTCGAGCAGAAGCGGCCTTGACAGTGATGTGATAATTGACTGTTGATAGAATGGCAACTGCATTGCATGCTTTTGCGATGTTAGAAACATGAAGAAGTGCTTGTCCTCCCTTTTGAGATGGATCGGGAGGAATTGCAGGCACTGGTATGACTCCTGCTCTCAGACACCCGAAGAAGGCGTCAATGAAGTCTAGACCTGGGAGATAAACCAAGAGAACTCTATCACCAGTCTTGATCAATGGGTTACGGCTCATCAACAGTTTGCTGGAGATTTCCGTAGCGTTAGAATAAAGTTCTTTATATGTTCTCTGAGCTACAACCAGTCCCTTTTCATTGATCCAAGTATATAGCACCTTGCTCTGAGTGACACTGTGAGTTCCCCAATATTGCAGGTACGCATCAAGCGAGGAAAGAGATGGAAACCTGACACCAGGTGATTCATCCAGTTGCTTGGGAACTAGCCCCCCATCTTTTGGTTTCAATGTCAATAATCTCTGTAGCAACATAACATGGAGTTAGCAAAATGATAACTATTTTTGGAACAAATAACTTTATGAAAGTCGATGCTGAAACTATTATATTCAAATAAATATGCTTCAAGGATCATTACCTTTACGTAGGGGTAGCTTGGTTCCAGATTGTTATCGGAGGAGAAATGCTTGCGAACTAGCTCGAAGGCATAAGTGGAGTTCCTCTCCGTCAGCTCAAATGCCATGAGGCCGCCAATGTAATAAGTATTTTGCTGGCCTTGCAGTAGAAACTCTAACTTATCATAGAACCCGTCCTTCATCTCTGTTTTCATAAAATTAAAAACCAATCATTACAACTGTTCTGGGAATGCCTATTAAAGTTCGATCTTTGATAAGTCTAGCATACCTTCACTGCTGACATGAGGAAAGTAGTTGAATTTCCTTTGTAAAATCATTTCCTCTAGTTCACCTCCAATTCTTTTAGCTGCATCAATAGCTAGCTCCGCAACCCTTGTTCCCTGGATATCTGCCGAGTTCCCGTAGGACCAGAACAGGAAAATATTCGTGTCCCCGTGAAATCTCTGCATTGCCACAGGGTTTCCTATTGATGCAGGATCTTCAATAAACTTGTCGAAGTAATAAAAACCCTTTGGAATGTGCTCCAATCCCTTTAACTTCAAGACAGTGATGTAGAAGTCAACAGTTTGGACTTTACTAAACAACTCTTTTTCTAGCTCGCTGAAATCCATATGATCTTTGGTAGTTTCTGCGCACAGAAAATAGTCAGATAGATGAACCGGAGGAAACTTATTCAAATGTGTTTTTGTGTGTGTGTTTTTTTTTTTGATCATACAAACCTGATTTATTCTGGGAAGGTGATCTGTATGTTCTTCCATTGTTGAAGGGAAAAGAACCAGATATAATGATTTTATCAAAATCCATAGCTTGTACTTGTTTATTTTCAGTCAAAATCTCAACTTTGATGCCAGATGAACCCCGGTTAACAGATTGTACTAATGTGTTGCAGTAGAATTTTATGGGCAGGCGTTCACTCAGCTCTTGCCAAAGACTCGTGTAACCTCCCTTGAACCGCCGGATTTTTCCAGCCATTGAAGTCCTAGTGAACTCGTGAATGTATGCATAAGGCATGTCTTCGACAAATCCGTATCCAGATGCAGTGTATCCGTATATCACTGATTTGGGAACGGATTCAAAGCCTTGAGTTTTTAGATATTCGGGAGCCAAATCTGGAGCAATGTCACTCACTGCGTGGACTCCAATTCTACAGGATGCCTTAGCTTTATCCTGCAGAAACAAAACTTCTATATATCAAAAAATTGTCCTATATTTCAGTGTATATTATGTTTCTTGATTTGCCAACCTGGAGTTTCAGGGTAAGGGAGATTACAGAGACGTAATCCTCCACTAAGTTCATTTCTTTGAGAGCTCCAGTTGCATCATCAAGAAGAGCAAACTTATGAGTGTTCATTTCCTCTGTTTCAGCCCCAACCTCTCCAGCTAAGTGGAAGATTGAAGGAGCACTATTTGCAGCAAGGACCTGACCTCCCAAATCATATATTCTTCCTGTAATAAGACATGAACATTCACACATGCATCTTCAAATTATCAACATATTCACTTGCAAACACATAAAATTTTCTTCACCTTCGATTTCAACTGATTCACACATGCCACCTGGTGACTGATGTTTCTCTATTACTGTTACATCGGAGTATCCCAATTTACAGAGTGCATAAGCAGCAGAGAGTCCGCTCGGTCCAGCTCCAACTATGGCAATCCTTGTACGTGGATGAAAGCTTGGGTGAAGCTTTGAGAATTGGTCATCAATCACTGATCCTCCGACGTTCATCATCTCCAATGGCCGCTCTTCTTTAAGTCGTCAAATCAATCTTGTCAGTTTAGCTCAAAAGCATGTAAAAACATGAACACATGCATGTCAAGATTAATATACAATTGCCTACAGGGACACATCAAATGGAAGTAAGAGGCCAAAACTTGAAGTTTTCAAGATATTATGCATAAATTTTCGATCTTTTTCTCACTTTGGTGGCCTCCCGTTGTTTGGAGTGGGAAAAAGGAATGATATTTTAAGAATTTGAATCTGAAAAAAGTTGGGTTTGGTTAAAAAGATGAAAAGCCTTTCGTTGAGGGAACAATTGGTCACGGGTTCCAATTGCCTACAGGGACACATCAAATGGAAGTAAGAGGCCAAAACTTGAAGTTTTCAAGATATTATGCATAAATTTTCGATCTTTTTCTCACTTTGGTGGCCTCCCGTTGTTTGGAGTGGGAAAAAGGTATGATATTTTAAGAATTTGAATCTGAAAAAAGTTGGGTTTGGTTAAAAAGATGAAAAGCCTTTCGTTGAGGGAACAATTGGTCACGGGTCTTGGGAGAAACATGCAGAAATGTATCGTGTTTATAACTTTATATAGTAATGCTACTTAATAGACTTTCGCCGGGTGGGCAGATGCCAAGTACTTGTCTCTGAATTTGACGAATTCAATTATTATTGTTAAAATTAAACTATTTAATTATCTTCTTTTTTAAAAAAAAAAAAACCAAATAAAAATATTTATCAAGACCTAAAACTATGGACTATTTTTTATTGATAAATCATGATTACGATGAATTTTTAAGTTGTGTGTGTTGTTGCAAATATCAAAAAAGAATTTTATGTACGTAAATAATAGATTTATGGAGCATGGAAATAAATAAATAAAATGGGCTTTCTTCCAATTTCCATAAAGCTTTTTGCATGGGTTTGTTGTTTATCATTTGAAAAGATCAAATCTTTTATGCACTCTAAGGTTGTGTACACTACACGCATAGAAAAACAAGTGTAACAGATATTTCAAAGTGTAGCACATCCGACTTGACTTAATTGGTAAGCGCGTGAGGTTATCAAAATATGTTATCATTAATAAGGTAGCTTAAAGCACTTAATCATAGATTGCATTTATTTCTCACCGTAATTAAGGATTTTACAATATCAATTATTACACAAAATTTATCTATCTACGTTTGATGATAATAATAAACTTTCTCGAATGATGATTGAGTTACCATATGGTACCGGTATAATAGTTGGGAATAAGCTCTTGGAATATTTGTTATGGATATTCCCTAGTTCTGCCGTTTGATGACTGATGTTACTCCTAAGTTTTTATCTGAAATTAAGTTCAAAAATAGTTTGAATTGATTTTTACGAGGCATATACGGTATTAGATTCAGCATTTTGATGAAACCAATCTGGTGATTTTAAATATTAGGAGTCTTGTGGTTGTTACTTCGTGTCGTTGTCCCTTCGATTCCAACAAATTTTTTTTTTAAATAAAAATAGATAAAAAGAATAATAATACTCAAGATACAACAAATATAATGTACATTTATATTTACAACAAATTATATAGTGAGATTTTGTATTCCATTTATCGTGAGATTTTGACATGTTTAATTTTTGTATTGAATTGTTAAAAAGAAATTGTAAAAAAAAAATGGCAAGATGAAGTTTCGGAACTCAAATAATAAGTGACCATAAGATGTGTCAAATGTCAATATATAATATTATATATAATTTCTAAAGACCTCTTCAAATGTACATAAACAGAAATATAATATCGATCACAGTCAAAAATAAAGAAAAGAACGATGTCGTGTCCATCATATATCTTCTTCACAAATATATTACTTGATTGCATTTGCTGGTCAAACAAAAACTTTCTCCATTCACTGATTACAGCATCGTCGTTTACGGTTTACTTACTCGGTCTTTCTTGGTTTGTGCAAAACATTTCAAAGTTACATCCTTTTATATATTTTATTTGATCGATAATTGCTTTTTTTTTAAAGATATGTATTAGACTATCAATTTTATGCTATTCCAAGAATAATTTTTATTAAAGATTAGAAGAATGTTATATATATGCACTAAAGAAACACAGCCGAATTGCGATTGTTTTGAACAGTCGCAATATATGTTCTTACATTTTACATGTTTCCAACTCAAATTGGTTTGAAATAAACATATATTTTTAAATATTAAGCACACACGATTCATATTATTTAAATATTGAGCACACACATCACAATTACGTGTATTCATAATTTTAAAACACATAAAAGTTAACGGTCATATAAGTTTTCAGTAATTCCACGGGAGTTAGCGTAATTGGACTTGTTTTTTTATTCAATATACAAGGAACCAGACGTCGTCTGACTTGTTCAATTAAAGATTGAATCTGCTAGTTGGTTAAATAATGGGTTAATATTTCGTAGGACCTGTAATTGGACTTAGAGCTGCATTTTGGGCTTCACTAATTTTAATGAATATTGTTGGGCTTCACCAATTTTAATGGACGTAGAGATGATCTTCATTGGGCTTAAAATGATCTTTGAGTCATTTTGCTCTTTATTTAACCTTGTTGATAACATGTTGGTTCAAAAAAAAGGGCAAAAAAATCCGTTTAAAAAAAAAACACACACACACCTTGGTGATTGTATGCATGATGCATCATCATTATTACTTGAATAGAATTGAATGCATTATTTTGTCGAACATATAACACTTTAATGCTCATTATTATTTAATATGCCCTATAATTCGATTCGGAAGGTTGTTCATTAATCAATATCTTCTTTACACACTAAAATTAGTTTAATGCTGGGAGTTTCGGACTTGATAAACAGAAATTTGAAACTAAACAAAAATATTTTTTAAAAAAATCAATCAATCAATAAATAAATAAAATACGACAAACATCAAATTTTTATTCTATTGCCACGTGGCATCCATGGAGATTCCATCATCCTTGCAGTTCATTGAATCTGGACGTATTCAAGATTCGAGGGCACTTCCGTCATTAATTAAGTAATCCTTTAGTACATTGAAAATTTAGAAGCTCCCGTATTACTTTTTTTTCCTATTTTTTTTTAAGAATATAATATAATAAATAGTATTGTAGAGGTTTTTTTTTAATAATATGGGAGGAGATTGTTATCATCGAGTTTTAATTTTTGATATTTTCGATAATAAAAAGAAGTAATGTAGTTGTGAATGTATTAGACATATTAAAATTTTGTTTTAAACAACAATACATCGAATAAGTGATTTTCGTAGTCTATTTCATTGCATAAGAAGACATTGTACTTTTATACATTTTCAATAAAATACCTAAGCTAGTGGTAAAAAATGAGACAGCGATTGAGTGGTTTGAGATTGTTTCACTCGTGAGTTTAAGTTCTTGGTTGATTAGATGAGGATTTGACTTCAGATCCATACGATTAATTATCAAAATTATCTTTTTCAAGAGTTAAAAAAAATGTATAAATGTTGAATTATCTGAAAATATTACACAGGTTTGCTCGATAAATTCATTTGAAAAATAAAATAAGATTTGACTTTTAATCGTTTCGACCACTCTTTTAGTTTGACTAATCTGCAGCCGTCACCTCTTCTTCATTCATTCATGAACCTTCACACGTGCGAGTCCGCTTCTTCGATTTTGGGTTTTGTTTGGGAAAAAGTCCCATCCGCGAAACTTTCATTCAATCATTTCCCTAATGTTTATTTATTTCATTTGTAATCATTTTCATGTAGTTAAAGAAACCCTTTGATTTGATTTCCAAGACCCCCAATTCCCGATTGGCTTTCCCGGAAGATATTAGAGATCGTTTTTTCTTATGGATGCTATGGAGTACATTGGCGTGGATATCAGGTCCGATTGATTGATTGATTGATTGATTGATTGATTGATTTCATTCGAAGATTGTTCTGTCTGTTTAATTCCGTATCTTTTTTCTCTATTGATTTTTTCAAGTGGATTTAGTATGAGCTTATAAAACTAATGATCTGGGTTTGCATCAATTCTATGAGGTGTTAACATTACTGGTGTAAGGAGATGATTCAGTTCATTGATTGCTTTGACTGATTAATTTATCATTTTTACTGATTTCTGGAGATTTTTTTCTGTTCGTTTTTTTTTATTTCTTGAAAATTCATGATCAAATTTGTTAATCTAATTTGTATCGAATTGTAGGTATTTATATCTGTTATCCTCTTTTTTTCATTTTTATTGATGGTTGATTTGTTTATTAGTGAATTAATAATCGAAGGGAGGTTTGTGCTGAAGTGTAATATGAACTTATGTTATCGACCGTTCTTATTGAATTTCATTGGGATACATTGTGAAATAGCTCGGATATCGAGGTTGATGACATACCAGCCGCTGGTAACATGGAGGAGAAAGATGTCAGTGATGAAGAGATTGAGGAAGAAGAATTGGAGAAGCGGATGTGGAAGGACAGAGTCAGGCTCAAAAGGATTAAGGAAAGGCAGAAACTTGCGTTACAGCAAGCTGCAGAGAGGCAGAAGGCTAAGTCCTCCACGGATCAGGCACGCAGAAAGAAGATGGCTCGTGCTCAAGATGGCATTTTGAAATACATGTTGAAGCTCACAGAAGTCTGCAATGCTCGTGGATTTGTGTATGGCATTATTCCGGATAAGGGCAAACCAGTTAGTGGTGCGTCAGAAAATGTTCGAGCTTGGTGGAAAGAAAAGGTGAAGTTTGACAAGAACGGCCCCGCGGCCATTGCTAAGTATGAGGCCGACTGCCTTTCCAGAGAAGATGGAGGTGGTGGCCAAAACGGTAATTCACAAAGAGTCCTTCAAGATTTGCAAGATGCCACACTTGGATCTCTTTTATCTTCCTTGATGCAACATTGCAATCCGCCGCAGCGTAAATACCCACTCGATAAGGGTGTCCCTCCACCTTGGTGGCCAACGGGGAATGAGGAATGGTGGATTAGATTGGGATTACCCAAGGGTCAGACTCCTCTGTATAAGAAGCCTCATGATCTGAAAAAGGTATGGAAAGTTGGGGTGCTAACTGCTGTTATAAAGCATATGTCACCCAATATCGCAAAAATAAGAAGGCTAGTTAGGCAGTCCAAGTGTTTACAGGATAAGATGACTGCTAAAGAGAGCTCGATATGGCTAGGTGTTTTGAGCAGGGAGGAGTCTTTTATCCAGCAGCCAAGTAGTGATAATGGATCATCCAGCATAAGTGAGGCACCTTCCAAAAACCGTGGAAGTAAGAAGAAACCTTCTGTTGACAGCGACAGTGATTACGATGTCGATGGTGTTGATGGCATGGGATCTGTCTCATCTAAAGATGATAGGAGAGATGAATCTACAGATAGAGCACCTTTCGAGCCTCCTGTTCATGTCACACCTCAACCTGGCAGTAAACAGCATGCAGGGGAACGATCCCGGAAGCGAAATTACCCAAAATCCAGCCCTGTTAACCAACTGGGAGTACCATCTGTTAACGAAAATCCACGGAAAAGAAAAAAGAAAGAATCAGGCCTTGCTGACCAACTGACAGTGCCATCTCCCAATCAGCATCAACATGAGGATCTTGATGGCATGGTGATGAACAGAAACCATAATGAATCATTATCTGGATTATTGATCAGTGAAAGGCAGCCAGAAACTGATGGAATAATGACCACAAGGCCTCATGAGGAAAATGCCTGCTTAGAAGCATCCGATATTAACTTATTTTACTCATTTTCTTCTTCGAACGGTGTCCCCATAAGGAGTGTGCCATCGGATAATGAACCCTTACCTTATCCAATGGCTCAGAGTGCTGACCTTGTAACTCATGCAGCTCATATCTTTCCGGCATCTCAAAATTCTCAGTTACAAAGCAGGCCTCAACTTGCTGAGTTACGCGAAGAAACACAAAAGTCTGTGTCGAATCCGGAATCCCAAGATGCAGGATTGAATCATGGTCTCCAAAATTCTATTTGGCATCCAGGACCGCAAGATTCAACTCTCCCTCAAAGGTTTCAAAATTCTCAGCTGCATAATGAATCAACTGGTTACTTGCATCATCCATCAATAACAGTTGGATCAAGCCATCGAGGCCAGCTGTCTGACCCAGCATTCAGTGACGTGCGATACAGAGCAGAGGATGCCGGCTTCCCTTTACCAGTATTGCCTAGGAACGGAAATGAAATTTCCAGAGAAGGATTCCCACGATTGATGCAAGATGCATTTCCAAACGGTAGAAATGTGGACACACAGTTTACTTCTCTCAATAACTTGTCAACTGAGTTAGCAGCGTACAGCCCATTTAGTCTTCCCTTTGATGGCACAAGTTCGTTAGATACTGGTGATTTCGACTTTGTTGTTGATGATAATTCATCAGATGACAGTAACTTTGCTGAATTGATGAAGTACTTTGCTTCATAAATGGCAACATGATTCACACGTGAGTCATCTAATCTAATAGAATGAATTTGAATAGTTCCTCTCATGTATGTACTGACTACTGTGTATGTATGATCATATAAATCTGTCATTGTGGTTTTTAGGTGCAGGAAAGAGTTGCTAAAAGTGAGGCATACTTCTTTCTCCTCTGCCGGTGCGTTCTCGGTTCACTATTTTGTGGAATTTTCTGACTGTAAGTTATGAAATAATGTGTCTTCTTCACTTGGCCATTCAGCTGTTAGAATTAGCATTTTAATCATTCTTTGGGTTGTAGTTGGCCATAATACATGTTGGAGACTACTGATTGTTACTTGTAAATGAGTGTAACTTTCCTCTATTGTCAAAAGCCAAAGGGGTGGTGTTCTGATTGTATAGACACAAAATCGAGTGAAAAAGCTGCCTGCCTGCAGCATGCGCTATTAACTTTTCAATCATTTCTTGGCAATGGGTAAGAAATTTGCACCCCTTTTTCACTTCAAGCCAATCACAATAAAACGTAAATCACTTGCTCAGTTAGAACTTACTCACATGACCATATCAACTCTTACAAAATATAGCTATCAACTCTTATAAAAATATTATAGCAAATAGAATTCAGTATTTACAATGTAATTTGTATTATGTTTATTGTTATATAAGCACTCTAAAATTGTATTCCCTCAGTCCCATATATATTGTTCTTTTTGGATTTTCACACAGATTAAAAAAAATATATTGGGAAAGCAAATTTTATATAAACTTCCTATTTTATCTCTATTCAATGTATTAAAAAATGATTGCACAATTTTCAAGGTGTAGTTAATAGGGGTATATTAGTAAAGAAGTATAAAAAATATTACTAAATATAATATATGATTATATATTTGGGAAAAACAAAAAAGGAAATATGAACAATATAATTGGGACGGAGGGAGTAATAATTTTTTTGTGAATATTTCACATCTGGAAAATCGTGTAACATGATGAAAAATGATTAAATATTATAATTATAAATTTATATAACAAATATTTTTCGAAGGATTAAATTTTATAAAAAATTATTTGACAAATATTAATTTCGTTAATTGAAATATTAATGTTATCGGTTTTTACATATGGTAAAATGTATTTTTTCTTAAATATTAACAAATATATTAAAATTTCCAAACTCAATTACATTTTTTTAAAGAAATTCATGCTAGAGTTTAAATATTTTAAAATTAAGTAATCACATTTGAAATAAAAAAATATTTTTTTATAACTTGGCTTTTATATTAAATTTGGAAGAAATGGATTTTTGACATAAAATAAGTTATATATATTTACTAGTTATTATATATTATATATATTCAATATGAATGCATATTTAATACATTAACAAAAATTTCTCGTTGTAAACCGCAAATTAAAAGACAAATATTAATTTCATATTTTGAAATCCATTTGTTTATACATAATTGTATTAAATAAAAATAATATTTATATTTTTAAAATTATGTAGTATATATTTTTAATTATAAAATGGATAATTTCAGAAACACTATAAGTTTTTTTATTTATAAATATATAATTATAAAAATATAACCAAAAAATTATTAACATTTGTTATCATGGTGCCCTAAAAAAAAAACATTTGTTATCATGGTAAATAATTTTTAATTATCTTTTGCATTATTTAGGAAAAATAAAAAAACCCCTCTCCGATTCTGTGGATCAGCGAATTTCAATTCACCGAGTTTACAAGGTCAGTGGAAAACTTCCTGTTTCTATCTTTTTAGCATTGAACAAGCTGATTTGAGTTGAATAAGGTTGTACAAATCTTTACCGAAAATTCTGAAAGATGTTCTTTTTATTTTTTGGTTTGTTTGTTTAAAAAAAAAAAGATGTACTGAAATCGGTAATATTTACTCAAAAATCCTAAGATCTTCCGTAAATTTGCTGCAATTTCTACAGTATTCTGCTGATGTTACGTGCCTTTAATATGGATCGAGTTAAAGAATCGCGGAAAGAATAAAAAAGAAAAGAGAAGCAGAAGCAGAAGCAGAAGAGATCGTAAAAAAAGGATCAATCCGCAGTCAATCAGAAAACTTATCAACAGGTTCAAGCAAGCAACTTTCAGCAATTTCATTTACTTACTTCCAGTTTAATTGTTTTAATTTCAAATCCTTCAGCTTCTATTTCAGTTCCTAGTTGTGTAAATGTTTAAATCAGTTCATGATGGCATAATTAATTTACTATTTTGCAAGGAGATTATAACCGACTATCAAATGATCAGGAACTATTTTGTTTGTTTTAGGATTTAGATTTCACATTTCACATCATTTTGGCATGTGTTTGTGTCTTGGATGCTTGATGCAATTTTATGTGCAAACAGACTCTAACTGTGTTTGGAGTAGATTAGCTTGTTGTAGCAGCTGAAGTAGTTTCTGGTAGAATAACCTACGCTCGTCTCTTCACACTCCTCTGATATCGAACTACTCGATACTCAAACGGAATCATCATTGCGTCTCTCTTTGTACAACGTTTTTCATCCACCTGTTTTAGGACAAAAGAATATGTTATTACCTTAACAAAAAGCATGTAGAATTAAGAGAACTTATGATTGGGGTTATCTGCCGCAGGAAATGGGGTTGTGGACGCTGTTGGAGGGCTGCCTGCTTCTTGCAAATGCACTGGCCATATTAAATGAAGACCGATTCCTTGCCCCCAGAGGATGGAGCTTCCAAGAGTATTCAGGGGTTAAGAGAAACTCATTCAAGGGGCAGATTCTGGGTCTCATATATGCAACCCAATACTTGAGAGTTCCCCTAATACTTCTCAATTTGCTCGCCATCGTCGTAAAACTGGTATCCGGCTGATTTCCTCATGCAGCAAGGTTCACATCGTTTCTGTCCTTTCATTTCTTGGTCTTCTTGGTTCAGAACTTCTACATGGACATTAAGGTTTATGACATAAACATCAATAATGCTTAATATATAGTTTCAAGGTTGGTTTAGTTGAGTTTATGAGATGATAGGATGATTGATATTCTGAGATGAATAATGGAATTTGGGTTGTCAAAGAATGACAGTATGTTTTCTGTTTCATCAGAAACTAGGAAATAGAAACAAGTCTCTTCTCGGTTTCTTAAAATTTTGCCATTTATTTCAGTTTTTTGGTTTTTGTTAATCGTTAAAGAGTGGATGAAACCAGCTTCATTACTTCCCGCCATTCAAGTGAAAGAGTGGATTGAACCAGCCTCACATAAATATAACGAAATGCCAAATAGCATTTTTCATCTCATTCGGAATCAATTACAGAATCATCTATTACATAAAAACAAGAGTTTTTTTTCCAAGAAAGGTAAAAAGACTGAGTTGGTTGCTACTACCTCTTGTTTACTAATATAATATGACGAGAACATGTTAATATAATATAGTGCATGCCATCCAATATGACTAAGTTTTGAAATGATATATAAATTAACTAAACAATCAGTAAATTCATGGGAACAATAAAGGAAAGCCTAAAATAAAGATTACAAGTTAGTTTTTCTCGCGAGCATTAGCTATACTAAGCCAATTAGGAGAACTGAGTTAACTTCAATTCAGGCGAAAGATTTGTATCTGCAAAGAACTTTACACCTCAGTACCCTATCATGCACATAAAAACCAGGCATAACCATGATTTTAACCCGACTTGGACCCTGTGATCTTTGCCTGTCCGCAAAGATATCCTCCATGTAATGAGGTTCAAACGGCATATTTTCGTAGACCCTGAGAATACCCAATGGAGGATTGAATGAAAACGCGAGCAAATGGAGCAACCAAACACACTTAGCAGCAACGAAAAAAGCTTGTAGAAGCTGCTCGGGCCACGGTGTAGTCCACCCTAGAGTTGCAATTATGCCACTCATTTTATCGTCGCAGAACTTGCTAAATTCATCGCTGTAATACTTCGTTCCTTTTCTCAATACCTCATTCCAACTTAGATTTCGTAGTGCAACAAAAGATTGGAACTGAGCTTCGCGATCTTGATGAGGGTCCAAGATCTTAGGCACACCGTTTTTTTGGAAAATGCAGTTTTCAAAATCTTGGTAGAGTGATTGATTTATCATAGCCTCGATATGGTATAACACGGTTTTAGAGTACTTGGATTTGAGTGAGAGTTTGTGTTGTTGAAGGTGAATGTTCATGCTGTCAATCAACGAGTGATCTGTTTCTTCGATTTGTGCAACTAGAATCTTGCAGAATTGCTTCATTGACAATCTTGTTTCTGATACAATCTGTAAGAATCCCTCTACCATCACCTCTTCACTAACTGGCATGAAATTTTCTGCATTTTCATCACCAGGTTTCCCTCTTTTCGGAAGATTTGTGAGCTTCTCTTGCCTCAAGGCCTTCTTCAGTTCTTCACAGTATGTCTCCAAATACTCCATTTTCTGGCTTAAATCCACGAGAGATTCCTTCATTTCTGCAGCTTCAATTAAGGCTGAATCTCGGGTTTCTTTAGCTTCCTCCAGTTCTTTCTTCAACATCTCAATAGAAATAATCTCCGAGTCTTTACCACTCTCAGAAACTTCCACCGGCTTTGATCGAGCAGGTGAATTTTCATTCTTGTTGTTCTTCTTCTTTGTACTAGAAAAAAGCCAAGGAAACTTCAGAACCCTGTTTCTTGGAGGTGAACAAAGAGAAGTTCTTGAAACTGATTCACTACTTATCAAACCAGGGTTGCATCTGTTGCAAGATGATACTGATTTAAGCTCTCCTATACTATTTCTTCTAGATTTGCTGGAATCCAGCCCGGGTGATTCTTCAAGAACAGTAAAATTATTCGCACAAGAACCTATTCCTGAATTCTGATCTTCTGCAGGGAATTTGTGTCCCTCCAAGCTTATGAATTCGGAGAGCAACCCTTTTCTTGGTTTCAGGTAATTCGGTAAAAGGCTTTGATTGACATTTTCTAAATCTACGATATGCTCACCCCAACTTTCGGGATGATTTCGATTTTCCAGTAGATGATATGGATATCCTGGTAAAGGTTCGTCCTCATAACTCTGTCAAGATTGTATATTGCAAATGAAGCAAGTTGTAAGTACATTTTTGTGGATAAATAACAGAAATAGTAACAAAAAAAAGTGCCTAAAGTCGACATATTTCCAAAACTGAACTTTCGCCGCAAGAACCATCCATCCAAGTTGGCTAAAGAACTAGAAACAAAGCGGAAAAAATGAACATGCGCAAAACAGGAGCAATATTTCAAGGCTATAAAATCCAACAATCTTCAGTTTTGAAGCTCAATATTCACAGCCAACAAACTTGCAAAAAGAAAAAGGAAACAAAACAAAAACTTACTGGAGTAAAAACAGGGTAATCTTGTGCGGAGAGCGGCGGAGCAAGGCAAGAGACAGGAGAAGAAGCAGCGCTGAATCTCATGTTAGCTGGGCTATTTCCCAGTGTCAGGGCTGCGTGAAGCGCCCGAAGCTCCACAGCTTTGGCAAGCGCCGCCTGAATATCTTCTCTGCTCACATCATTCCCACTCCCAATTTTACTGTGCTCTGTACGAATATCAGCCATTAAGAGAGGAAAGAACACGGAAGAATATAAATAGTGAATATTGCAGGCGAAATCCAACGATTGGATTTGGGTTGCAGCACAGAGAAGTAGATCATGTGATATCATATCCAGCAAATGACTCTGGATATATAGCCAACAAAAATCTGGAAGAAGATGGATTTTGTCTCGAGTAAATTTGGAACCAGTGAGAGTGAGTGCATGTGAACCTGATAACGAGTGAAGAAGAAAGAATATTTGTATTGTATGTTTTCTAGTGAATGAGAGAATATTATAATATAATCATGATTCGCTTTTTTTATTCTATTAAAAAAAATGTTTTACTTTTTAAAAATAACAGATTCAAATTCCATTTTTCTCAAAATACAAATATTCATTTCATGATCCCTCGAAACATTATATTTTAAAATTCTAGTCAAATATGTTTTAATGGGGACATAAAAGTACCATCTCGTCCGAGCCTTTCATTGTCTTGGCTTTTTCAACGTAGAGCAAAATGACATTTAAATGGGGACAAATATAAAATATTAAATTTAAAAAAAAAAGGTTAATTTCTGTTATTCTTTCCCCATAATTTTATCTTTAATAATAATAAATTAATAAGCCAAAAGTTTCAGCCAATTATTTTAAATAATAATTAAATTTAGGTATCTTATTCGTTTGAGTTAAATTTGTTCTTGAAATAGTGCTAATTTTCAAGACATAAAGCATATATATTCTTGAAAAATATTTTGAAGGTTGGCAGATGGGTGTTAAAAAATCTTGATCGTTTCAATGCTGAAAAAGTGCTGCTTCTTTCTAATTTTGTAGATATTAACTTTTTACGTAGAGGTATGCATTACACATATTCTTCTGTTTTTTGCCTTATACCTTTCACGGTTCTTCAATTCCAAGAAGAATATTCCCAATCACCAAATTTAGCTAGGTAGACAATTCAATCATGTACAAATATTCATCATGTTGATCCAAATTAACTCGATTCTCGCACATTCTTTGATTATATTTTATTTAGATGATTAATAAGTGGAAAAAAAATAGAGAAATTGAAGTCGAAGTTGTAGGTTTTTTTTTCCCCTAAATAACCAAAACCACTTTTGCGGAAGCATATATATAATCAACATCCCAACGTTTGAATCTTAGAAGGCATATACATTTTTTTTAACAAAAAATTTGTAAATAACATTTTTATAAAAACATTGTATAATTACTTATCCTAGCATAGCCTAAATTTTTTTTGTCACAATATGTCAATTTTTTTCCCTCACTATATTATTATTGGAAAAAAACCCAAATACACAATTAAATTAAAAACCTAAAAAAATATGCATAATTTTTTTTAATTTTAAAATGTAATGTAAAATATATTTAATTTGTCTTATTATATTTCATTTGTTTGATGAATGCATTGATAGGATAAAATAATAAAAAAAGAATTTTGAAATTAGGATAAGATAATTATTGAAAATAGTTATTTATTTATTTACCAAGCTTGCTTAGGTGATGGCGTGTTTATTTATGGCGGGACGTTCAAAGTCATCGATAGCGTTTGGCCCAGCCCTGTTTACTCAAGTCAGTCAACAAGGAGAGCAGAGGATAAATCATCGGAAGGAATTGCATGGAACAATACCTAGCCCCATTGAATTCGTTGAATCAGAGGCCCAGACCCTCCCACAGGTAATTCTTTCATTTCCCCACTTTCAGATTTCTTCACTTGTTGAAATCCAATGCATTTCAGGCATCGCTGGAAGAGGAGTCTCATCGAATTAAACGGCAGATTCGACCCTAATTATCGTCGTTGTATTTCTGGCCTCATAATTCAATCCTACTCTGAGGTCAGTTGAGGTTTATTTACTGTTTGATTACTCAATTAGCTAACCAATTGAGTGTGTGGATGATGACTTGATTATTTTCTTTCTTTTGCTCCAAGATTGGAGCTTTTCCTCATACATATCACGTGGATGGAGAACCATGCCAGACCCATGTATGGAACTTTTTAAGGAATTTATGTTAGATAGAAAATTTGTATTTCGTTACCAAATTTTGGCTTCAGCTGGTTTTTTAATTAGCGGCACTTTTGACAGATTGATTGGTTTACATGGAACAATAATCCCGGCACAACCAGCAGGTTGAATTTCGGCTTTCTTTTTGTTTTTAGATTAGTGTTTCTTCAATATGCTGATGTTTTTTGTGCGGGAAACACATTCATGTGGTGGCTACGTTTAGAAACCACTTGTATCAAAACGCCCAGTTCATGAAAAACTGTACAATCAGTAGTTTATTTATCATAATGGATTTTCATTGAGTGGTGTACAGAGAACATATTGCTTTACCTATGTGTTTATTGTATTCCAATAGTTTTTATTTCAAGTGCTAATGGTTGCCACTCTTTTGCACTTCAATTTCAGGTGGGGCATTTCAGCAGTTGAATTTGACTCCAAGGTGACTTTGCTGCATTACTAGATCCTCAAGTTGCATGTCGTAATGGTCCCTTGTGTAGTTGCATGCTGCATTCAGATAGTTTTAGACTTGAGTTAAATATGAAAAATTCTTCTCATTGTTAATTCTATTCTCAGGACAACCATTAAAGAGCTCAGGATATAAATTTTGTCATGTCATCTTAGAAACTTGATGCAAAAAATAGTTCATGTAATGAATAGCTCATAATGAACGCCTGACGGATTCTCAAATTTTCCATTTTTATGCGTTGGCACTGACATTCTTTGGTCCAGCAATGATAAATCATATTATCCTTTGAGAACCAAGGTTTAGTGGTATTTCCAAAATTTACACCCCTATATTTGGGTGACATATGCTTTAATCTTGCAGAATGCAGCTAAATTATTCGCCTCAATAGTCTCAAAACTGAGAGAATAGTCAGTCAGTTCACATGGGTAATTTTGTAGTCATCTACTACTGTCTGGACCAAGTTTTTGTACGATTATATTTTTTTTAATACAGTATCATTGGCCCTTGACTATTGACCTTGTAAAGAAGGGAAAACCAGAATTCGGAGAGCATAATCACCCTTACAATGTCATGACTAGTATGTTTAAGGCGTGCAAGGTAGTGAGTTTGATATACCAGAATCATAATAAGACTCACTGAAACTGTTCTACTTTCATGCCAAGTTGTCGATTTTGTATCAGCGAACTCGTACATTGGAGATTATTTTAGCTTTTAGCTGGTTTAAGAGACAATGTTATGTTTATCTTATCAATGTCTGATTTGTTTTTGTAGGGAGTATATCTAGCATCAGTGACAAGATCAGGCTGCTTAACTGTGCATGACTTTGATAATATCTGTAGTCCTGGTAACCAATCATTAATACTTAGATTTCTTGTCTGTTTTTATACAATGAAATGGCCGATCATTTGGTACCAATAATTTGGCTATGAGATACAAATTCTAAAATTTCTTGTCTGTTTTTATAAAATGAAGTGGCCGATCATTTGGTACCAATAATTTGGCTATGAGATACAAATTCTAAATATTTTAAGCACATTCTCTTTAGAACTTTGACTTGCACTTCCTTGTTTCAGTAACATTTTATAAAATAAGCCCACTACAAATTCACACCTAACGATTGGCCAGAATGGATTTAACCCCCTTTGTTTTATCGATGAGTCGGTAAAAATCCTCTGAGAAAAATAATTAAATGCAGAATTCCCTGTTTTCAAATTATAGCAGCCATGAATTAAAAACTCACCGTTATAAATTTATAGCTAAAACCTACTTTATAAAATTTGTTGGCAAAACTGCCATGCCAACAATTTTTTGGTAGTATACTTGCTTCTTAAGCACCTATACATGAAATTATAATGATAATTAAATTACTCAAATTTGAAAATGACATTTTGAATATAATAAAAATACGTTTATCTTTCTTTTGTTTCTCAAGTTTAGAATATTATTTTTTAAAACATGACTTTGAAATTTTAATATGCTATAAAACAAGGAAAAACACATGTAATTTTGCTGTTATATTTAAAATATCATTTTCGACTGTGGGCTTTTTTATTTTTTATGTAATTTAATGTATGAGCAGCAGCGCATACCATAAATTCAACAGGGGGAAGTTTAAGATAAATTCAATAACACAAGATGTTCTTATCTCATTAAAAATTTTCACATGAGATCTTAGGCATTAGATCGATAAAATTTTTGTTTTGGAGTTTTGGTTACTAATTTGAAAATAAAGGGGATTTTTCCTACTTTTACTTTTTGCATCAGAGTTTCAACTACTTAATAAAACGAAGGGGTGGTTTTGCAATATACTTTCAAGATTAGATATTTATCTCTGTTGAAGTAATGGAAACGTGTATCAGTGTCTTCATTGTTTTTTGTCTAAAATTTTTCTGATTCGATTATCTTTCTGCCTGGTATCCCTAGAACTCAAAATGTCCTCATGTAGTTCTTTTGATGCATAAAATCTTTAGATGTGAAAGAGGATGAAGCAAAACAAGTGCTGCATGTATCTACTTCTCAACAACTTGATGTCATCCGTTGGAATGTTGCTAACCAAGATGAGGTTTGCATCCTAAGGGCCTTGACTAAAATTTAGTTGGCATAGACAAGAAGCATGCATTCGAAGAAACACAAAATGCCACAAATTTGGGCTAATTGCACCAGACCCCCCTATGAAAAGTCTAAAAGGCATGCAGCCCCCTAATATTAATAGGCTAATGTATCATCCAATTTAAAAATCAAGCACGTGTAATCCCTTCGTTAAAAAAATTCAAGCATATTTACCCCATTTGTAAGGGGTTTTATCCTTGAATTTTAAAAGCATGGGGTTTCAATTGCAATTAATATTACACAAGTGGTTTCGTTTTTTTGAATTTTTACAGGAGGTACTGATAAAATTTGTCCCCGCAAGTTTCTTGATACCTTATTTGCTAGTAACAAGTTTTTTGTAACTTGCCTCTCCACACTTCTTTTCTTACCGCGCAGATAGCCTGCACATCAATAAAAAGCAGTGAAGTTCATGTTTATGACATTGGGTATGTCTCCTCTGAACCGGTCGAGGTAAGCCTTGTTTCACCTTTCTTCAATGAAGTTCCTGCATTCTTAGTCTTAACTAAAAACCTACCTTACTTTTTATCCTGGGAATCTCATCGATGATGCACAAAGACTTGTCAAGTTAACACTTAACAAGCAGACCTAAAATTAAAAAAAAACTAATGAACGTGATGATATCGAAGGTTGAGCCACTTTATATGATATCCTCTGAATAGTGATGATAAAGAAAGGGAAACCATGGATTCAACTAAAAAAACAGCTAATCCGTTAGATCTCTTCTGGGCTGATAATGACAGACCTCATGCAATTCATTCAGTTCTGATTCCTCCTTGTTTTCTTTCGGTAACTGGTATGATATACAAAGAAGCAGTTTTGTTGGTAAGCTTGTCGTATATGGGCAATCTATGATAGCATCCTTACCAAAATTTGCATTTTCATCGAAGTCTGATCCATTAGTCTTTTGATGAAATTTCTGATGAATGCATCAGTTGGACTGAGAGAAAATAACATGAATGAAAAGCTTGAATAGGCACCAATTACTCTTATGCCTGATACTTTTAAGACAAAGAACAAGCATTTAATTTGTTTGGAGGTGGTGTCGGTCTACTGAAATCGTAGATCAGTATTTTTTGTTGTAGCTGTTATAAGTTTGCATTTGTGTTTCATCTTTTCTGTGTACTTTTATATGCAGGTGCTAAGAAAGAGGCCCAATATCACTGTTCATGGGATTAATGCTCATAAAGGTTTCTCAGACATAGCTTTTTCTTCTGATGACAACTCAAGGTTTAAAACTATAGGACTCTTGCTTTGAAATTTTTTAGTTTCTAAAGAGCGAGAGGCATCGTCTTCTCCATGATTTTCAATCCATGGTATATTGCAAGAGAAATTATATAAGTGTTTATGATGTTAGGGAAGCCAAGAATTCATTTAAAAAGATGGAAGAATAGGGACAAGTGATCTTTGGAGGATAGAAAGTAGGTTATTGAGGTAACATTGTTTTGATTAGACCGACCTCAGAGAAAAACGATAATTTAGAGCAAAAAATTTAAGGTGCTGTGCTTCGTGATGCTTACTTTCTTACTGTTATTTTATTTTAGTTATATGCTGACAAGTCTTTCATTTCTTGTGGGCTGCTTTGTGATAATATGCCTCAATAGGTTGCTTGCTTCTGATGCTAATGGATCAATTAATGTGTGGGATAGAAGAGCTAGCGATCTTCCCTGTTTGGAACTCTCAACCAATTCCTCTGGCTCACTTAACAGTATTAAGTTAAGTAGGGATAATGAGGTATGATTTTTATTGAAGTTGACTAATGAGGCAAAAAAAAAAAACCCTTTATTTCACCACTCACTTTCAATGACAGGCTATAGCCATCACTTTATTTTGTTGAGCCTGTAGATTATATTTGGAGCTAGCAAGCAGGGAATTATATATATGTGGGATCTCCGTGGAGGACGATCATCTACAGCTTTCAGTAATCATAAAGAGGTATGGGCATTTCTAGTTTATGCCACTGATTTGGCTCAGAGGACCTTTTATTCTAACATTGTTGGGCATAAAGTCTGCGTCATATAATCAAAAAGAAAAAAAAAACAAACAAACAGCAAAGATAGAAAGACGTGTAAGATTGAGATTGTGCTGGATGAATAGCTCAAACCCATTATCTTAAGAAGAAATTTTTCTTGACTGATCGATAGCCAGTTAGCCATAACAGTAGCTTTGCTTATTTAGGGATATTGTTCTCCTCTTATTGCGGTGAAGTTATCACATGAGCTGGAGAAGATATGGTCCTTAAAGGTATGCAAGATAATCCACATCAGTTTTCTAATTCTATACTGCATCAATTGTTGTGCTGAAATTTTCTGACCCATTTTTCATCGTTTACGTAAAATATCTGGGCTGGTTTCATTGAATCCAACTGTTTTTTTTGGGAACCATTTCTGAAGAGGAAAATATTACTTTACTCAACTATATTGTTGTCTGCAAGATAATTTCTGTAGATACTATTTGTTTGTTGTCTCAATAATGCCTTGTGGAAGAATTTTATTTGGTATGTAGATGTTGGGACTACTGATTCACATGCTCCACTATGTTATCAATCAAATTCCGCTCAAGCACATGTTGGGTTATGTTATGAAGGGCAATTCAAGTTTCATTAGTCATATGTTAGTATGTTACTGTACTATTGCAACTTTAAAAGAGTTAGCAAGACCACCATTTTTTGTGCTATTCTTGTAAGGAATCTCACATCAGGCATTTGTTTCCCCCCCCCCCCCCCCCCCCCCCCCTCTTAAGTTCAGAAAATGCTTTCCATATTTTAAATTTACAATCTATCATAGTTCTCTAATGATTTGTATTCTTGAAATCATCAACTCCTTTTCTGCTCGATGACTTACCATTTGTTTGACCCTTTGATTCTTTTATGTGCATTGGCTGTATATGACTACATATTATCAATTATCTGCAGGCTCAATCAAATATTGTTTCAAAGGAAATACACTCAATTGATATTGATCCATCGTGCCCTTACCAATTGGCATTTCATCTTGATGATGGTTGGTATGTTTACAAGCAAATGCATGCTGTTTTTTTTTATGTTTTGGAATGGGCTTAAGTCTAGTGGCAGCTGTAATTAATTGCATTTGTTACCATGTGTCAAGAGCTGAATTTACCACCTGACAATCTTCAAATGCCATCCTACCTTATTTTCGGAATCTTCCATCCTATATATCTGGCTTGTCCAGTTTGGATTTTATGCTTATTTTGTTATTGTTTCTTCCAGGTCAGGTGTTCTAGACACTAACAAGCTTCAAGTGACACATATTCATTGTCCTCCACCTCCTTGGCTGTATGTACAAAATGAACTTGCTACTTTCTTTTGAATAAGGATCGCTGAATGTTGTTCCCTCTTGCTGATGTCAACTTACAGGGATGAATTCGATGGTTTGACCAATGTCTCATTCTTGAGAAGACCATGTTGGCTTCTAACAAACTCAGTAAGTCATTTAAGCAATCTATCTTAAGTTTGTTCGACTGCAGTATGACTTTGTATTGTTGATTTTCTAGAAAGGTTGTAATTCCATGGAGAAAAGGAAAAAGTGGAATAAAGTAAAATTTATAAAAATGTTTTGGACTTGTCTATCTATTGCATTTCTATGTTCTAGCTTATATCATGGTATGAAAATGCGAGCTGAGTTTTTCTCTGATTGATATATTCTCATCTCATCCAGGGAATTTAGTCTTATGATCTAGAGTGACTTCTACTAATGTTAGTGTGCAGTTGTATCTTGACTATGTTCTCATTTTTGCAACTTTTCTTCTTGACGTATTTGCAGATTTACATTGTGGGATCGTCGACCAGTAATGGCCTTTACCTTTTGGATTTCTATCCAGACAGTGTCTCTCCTTGTTATGTGGATTACAAGTAAGGGACTAACTACCACACACTTCAAATTTCAGCCGTTCTTTAGAATTACGGTATCAGTTGCTTGTTCAAGCAGTGTGTCTGATCACTTGATACATGAGGCTAATAAGCTCTCCATTTATTATGTAACGTATTAAACCGGCTAAAAATCCATTTCCAGATTTGATATTATTTATCCATTCATTTGATCCTTCTTCTCTTTCGAGAAAGATTTGTTGATGTTGTGTGGCTGGTAGGTGTGTGTTTCAGTGTGATTCCCCAGTTCTTTAGCTAGCAATGTAAAAACGAATAACAAATAACAGTTTTTTGGGTTTGGGCTGCTAATTTGAAGTTTGTTGCTAGTTGTGATGATAAAACAATGATGGAACAAGTGGCCAGCGTATACAGAACAGATTTTTGTCACTCTCTGAAGGTATTACTGCATGTGCTTCTCATCCCTTGAATGGCACCATTGTGGCTGGAACTAAGGTACATTCCAACTTATTGATCCATATGCATGCTTTAACTTGGTTCATAATCAAATATTATAAATTCACATTGTCTTCATCTAGTTTTAAAACTCACATTGGAAGCAGATTTTATTCTACTTCAACCCAAATTTACAATTTATTTGATGGACATGATTGCGGTTGTGGGGACGATCCTCATTTTTGTATTTACCACATGTCGATATTGCGTACCAACATGCTACATCTGATGAATATACTGCATTTATTTTTAATTACAAGTTTATCGATTGGCAGATTCATCATATTGATGTTTGCATTTTCCCATAGTGCTTACCAGCAGATCTATAGAATAAATCTGCTTTGCCCGAAATATTTTCATTCATGATTGTTAATTCTAGTTTTTTTTTTGTGGCTGTTTTAGCTCTCGTCATTGCTGGTTATTTCTGATTCAAAAGTGTCACACTGAGCAGCAGTTGGCCATCCATTCAGTAAAATAATAATCTGGACTTGAGGAAACTCCACGTCATCTTTGATTATGCAAAGAGATACATGAGGAATGCGCAAGATGTTGGGTGCTTTTTTGGTCTTCAGGTAAGGTAATTTACGTTTTTCTAGTTTTCTCAATGAATGTCATTTAAAAACGTGAGAGGGACATTGATCTAATGTGTGAAGTGTATCTGAAGTGTGCATTGTAGTGATAGACTGACTACCTTTACCAAAACTGATTATTTGCCACCAAATCTGACTTTGGTATATATTGACATGAATTTTCTTTTCATCATGTGGAGAAGCGTGACATAAAAGATTAAACAAAACTTTCATTTTTATTCCTGGCTGTGAATTATTTAGGTCAAAAAGTCATTAATCACACTTAAAGAAGCCGTGGGTATTGAAATGATTATGAGGGAAAAAAACGTAGCTTCTTCCTTTTTTTAATTTTGGCTCCATTTTGCAAGTTATGCTTTCTCTTCTTTTTAGGGATCAAACACCTTCAGTCTCTGCTCTTTTTTAAACATCCATTAATTCTTTAATTAATGCACAGAACATGTAGGTCAAATCAACAAGCTTTATTCTCATTAATGATATTATACACGCCTCTATTTGGTTTTTCAAACTTTATATCTAAAAATCTTTGATATACTTCTCACTTTGTGTTTTTTCCCCTACAGTCCCAAATTCTTTCATTAGATTTCACAGTCAAATTCTTGCATCACTTCAATCCTCCTTCATAAATGTCTATTTTTGTCCCAGGCATAATCTTTTTCAGAATCATGGTGATAACAATGTTTTGAATGGTAGGCTATTTCTGAAAATGGTTGATGTTCCAATTCTTGTCCCCACACGATTTCACGGTGGCTTTTCTCATCTGTACCTAACAATTTGTTAATTATGGCCCATTTTCTAATTTTCTAAACTGTCTTTTTCCATTGTTTTCTACAAATTCGGAATTCTTTAATTATTTTTTCACTGTTAGTTCTCATAAGATCAACCCTTACTTACAAAAATGACTTTCTTTTCGGCCACCCGAGATCTAGAGATTTTGTTCTCAATCTCAGTGATAACAATGTATGATATGGTTTAAAATCATATCATATAATCATATTACATATATCATACTATATATATTGAAAGTCTGTGCTTCTAGGCTCTAAGCACAGCGAGGGCCGGCATTAGATTCGTGGGTAATAAATCCAGAACTTCTACCGCGCAAAGTTCATATGTTTTTATCAAACTGGTATTTGATAAGCGGTTGAGTTCAACCCATCCTTAGGATATTGTCTCACGTGTATGTTCAATTTTTATTCTTACTTATATATAAGCGGGTCTGTGATCTTAGGACTTGGATACTTTAGGGTATTGATAAGCATGCACATACATGTTTTGGATATTAATTTCAGAAAATATTACTCGATCTATGGTATATACGTGAGAAATCAGTTAAATATTATTAATTAGGTAATCTTATTCATGTTATTAACTGCATAAAAAGAGACGGTAGTACGAATTATTTTGGTGACTAATGACATCAAACTCATGCTTTCGGTGGATTGAGACAACGGAATTGCCTGCGCAAACCACCAAATTAAGTGCTTTGAATTTTTCTTTTAATGGCAATTGAATCGAGTCTCTTTTTGAAATTTTCGATATTAGAGATTGCATTTTTAAAAATACTGTCCGAGTCTCTCCTTTCTGTTTTCAGATGAAATATATACTTCACACATATATATATGTCATCCTTCGATGAATGTTTGGGGAAAAAAATTGCATTTAAATTATTAGATTTAAAGCAAGGTATGAACCCACTTTTACTTTTTTTTTTCTTTGGTTAGTTTTGTTGGTTGGTATGGTTAGGTGATTTGTGATGGAATCACATAGCATTACATTTCAAGATTTTAAATACACGGATAGATTAATCTATTTTTTTTATTAAATTTTAAAAAATGAATGTTTGGAATTTTAATTATCTGATCATTTAGCTTTCGAATAAAATCTATTATCTTAACCTTTAATTTCCTTGAAGCAAAATCTTATCCTAATCTTTGTGATGTCAAACTCACGATTTTTTAAAGAAAAAGGCGAGGAAGACAAAGTTTAGGATTAGTGGACTTTAATAAATTGTGTGTGTCGTGACCAAGACCCAAAATTGGGAGTGACCCACATACAATTTTTAGCTATACATTAAAAAATCTTGTTTCGAATATTTTTTGTATATCTTTGAACAATGACATTGTTTTTAGAAATATTATTTAGAACGATGAATCAATCAAACTAAAGTTGATGAAGCACAAAGCTATTCCTAATTGTCACCTTCCCACAAAATTATTTAGAACGACTAAAGTTGTTTATTTATTTATTTTTAGTACATTGTCAATGGATTTGTCTGTCCTTTGAATCTAAAGAAATCAATTTTCGTGTTTTTTTAAATTCAAATATTTGGAAATTCCAATTTAATGCTTGTAATCCTTCAATCTCCGAAGCACAAAATTATATGGTAGACGAAAATTTGTGAAGATATCTATATCTAGTGGCTACATATCAATTGAAGAAGAATAACTCAGTTTTGATTTTGGTAATTGAAATATTCATATATATATATATATATATATATATATATATATATATATTGTTGCATATGAAAGCAAGCAACAATGACCCCCATGTCTTTTTTAAAATTTGAGGAAAGAAATGATGAACAAGTTTTGAGCATGCCAATGGATAAATGTGATTCTTTTAATCGGTGATGTTCGCTACTTCACATACAAATAACATTAAACCTACTTGGTAACTTAGGACAAGAAGGCCCACGAAATGTAGAATTTGATGAAAACTCCAAATTATGCTGGACCAACTTTATGTTTTATATTTATCCTAGAAGACTAGATTATCGAACGACTTAATCAAAACAAACCTAGACAGATACATTCTTAATTGGTGTACATAGATTAATGGTCAAATACTCTTTCAAAAAGCTTGGGAAATGGTTTGGTTAAATTCAACCCAAATGCATCCACATTCAGTAAATCAAAAAGGGGCTAAAATTAGATCGAGCAACGACGAGAAATTAGATATTTTACACACTAGATACCCAACATAGTATCATCTATATAACCTTCATAATTTAATGTTATTATTCAATAACATATTTTGATCGTTCTCCCAACAAAAAAAAATTACGAAAAACATGAAATAGTGAAATACTGTGTCGCTGAGATCCTCTTTAATTAAATGCTCTAAAGCAAACAGTCATGAAGCGTTAAGGACAACATAACGGCTACAACTACCGGGGGAAAAGCCATGGCCCCCAAAAGCTCTTTTTATTTATCTGTTTATTTTAATCTTTTTTTTTTTTAAACCTTTAATTCAAGTGAAAATAGTTCATATTAACCATTAATTCAAATATTTGAATATGGAAAAAGAAATTACAAAAAAAAAAAACTGAATTATTATAGTGGAACATGTGCATTAAAATTATTGCCTCATGACCTGTTGAAGATCAATTAATAGTCATTTTCATTCCTTGTTTAATGTTCGATGGATTTGATCCATTTTTATTTTTCATGTGTCACACTCGAGTATGAGTATCCATTGAATATCGCCGATATGAAATCACGTCAGCCCAATCTTTTGATTTGATATAATATTATAAAATAAAACAACATAAGAATAAATTAATTAATACATGTTAGAAGTCATTATTCCATATCGTATTACGAATTTAGAACCATCGATAAAAAAAAATAATAAAATAATAAAAAAAACACACGCGACACCAATATATTTTACTGGGACAAAAAGTCACTACTAACACTACTTTTCCCCACCAAAATCCAAAGCTCCTTCTATGGTAGGGACCTGTATATCAAATATTTTACATAGCATGCATCTCTATTTCGCAGCATATATAGTCACGAACACAAATTTTTTATTTTTTTATTTATATATATATATCTTAATTTATTCATAAAAACAAATAAATTGCTCACCCTTGATCAAATTCTTGAATCCCATGATATATTTTTTTTTTTTTCTATTTATATCACCCCAATTAGACCCTTCGTCTCTTACTCTCAAATATTCGATCCCAACCCTTTAAATTTCCTCCCTTAGCTTCCAATGATTCCCTCCACATTTTAGAGGACAAAGAATCATGGTGATCGAGTTGCATGTTGAAGTTGAAATTATGATCTAGTAGCCCACAAAGCAGACACCAAATTCAAGTGCCAAGTTCGTGAATTAAGTTTTTGTATAAAGATCAAGAAACCGGCCAGATGTGTACATGATACACATGTAAACATATATATAATCATAAGTAGAATATATATATAAGACACATATATAGTCTAATTAATTAACGATGAAAGAAAGTAGTGGTAGAAAGCAAGGGGCGACGTCTCCGTGCGCCGCGTGCAAGCTTCTTCGGCGGAGATGTACGCAGGATTGCGTGTTTTCGCCGTATTTTCCTGCCGACGAGCCCCACAAATTTTGCTAGCGTTCACAAAGTGTTTGGTGCCAGCAATGTCAACAAAATGCTCCAGGTTGGTTTTTTGTTAATTTAATTCCCATAAATCGATATTTTTTTTCAAGTTTTATTGAAAATTATGTTTTTATAAGCAAATATATATGTTATATTCGTCGAGTGATACAGGTGGTTATTTTGGGATCATTTGGGTCCTTGTAAATTTTTGGTTTTTATTTATATTTCTATTAACTTTTATTATTCATGATATATTAATTTTAAAGAAAAAGGCATAGTATTATGAATAATATTAAAATCTTTGTGAAATAAAACTGAATTGTCTAAATTCTCCGGATAATAAATATGGTGGAAGCAAAATTTTACTTTCAACAATTAATTTCCACGCAGCCACATTGCTTTCTTACAATTTTTCTGATCATTTTAATTTTCTCATAAAATCAACCTTGATAGTGGCAACTAATTAGCAAATGCACTTAATTATAGGTTATTTTTTAAAAAGAATAATGAGTCCATATTTATTTTATGAGTAACATTTAATTTTCAGGTAATTAATCATTTATTTTGATACATGCAATCCTTTTTCTGTAACCTTTTATTGAGGTACACATACATTTAATTTATTTTCACACTCCTTTTTCTATTTATGTACACTAATATAATTTTTGGTCAAAGAATGACAAATTGTGTGGATGGATGGACCACTTGAGATTACTTTTTCTTTTTTTTCTTCTTCTATCTTTTTCTAGAAAATGTGCTTACATGAATAAAGCAACAAATCCTCCCTCATTCTAAAACCTTTTTGGTACATTTGCATATTTGATTGGTCTATTTAAGATTTTAAGTTGGTCTTCGTCAAATTTAAGTCCTCAAATATGCTAAACTCTCAATGAAAAATGATAAAAAAAAAAAAAAAAAAAAATTGGAGATGGACATAGAATGAGTAAGATTGAAATTTAATTTGATAATATAGATGATAAAAATGGTTATTGTGGTTTATAATATAAAACATATTATATATATATATATATATATATATATATTAGAATCTAAAATTTCCGTGAATAAAATAAAATTTATTTCCGAATTTTTTCATTTACTTTGTGACACAACAATTAAAATTTTATGGGCCAGCAT
Organism: Henckelia pumila; assembly: GCF_033568475.1. Lineage (NCBI taxonomy): Eukaryota > Viridiplantae > Streptophyta > Magnoliopsida > Lamiales > Gesneriaceae > Henckelia > Henckelia pumila. Next base: position 56,413,416 of record NC_133122.1, on the reverse strand, counting down.
CGTATAGAATTTTAAAATATTATTAATGAATGTTCATTAAAAAAATTTCCGGAATGAGTGTCATGCATGAGAGAATAAGAGACGATCGAGTTTAACCAAAGTGTACTATTTTTCCACCATAAATATAAAATTTCTGTACATTAAAAAAAAATAAGTATTGAATCCCAAAACTTGAAATTTAGCTTTTGGGTGTTCACCCTACTCTTAGAAATGAAATATAAAATAATCTGTGGGATCCAAGATGAGGAAAAAAACTGGAATTTGCAGGAGCTTCCGGAGCATCAGAGAGGCGACGCCGTGAGTTCCATGGTATACGAAGCGAACGCAAGGGTGAGAGACCCTGTCTACGGGTGCGTGGGCGCCATATCTTCTCTGCAGCAGCAGATTGATGTGCTGCAGACTCAGCTAGCATTCGCGCAGGCGGAGGTGGTTCACATGCGCTTGCGTCAATTGGAGAACGCGTCTCCCTCGTCAAGGGACTCGCAATCCCACAAGGCCAAGTCCCATTTTAACATGGACATGGTCGTGGATCAAGATACTATGGACACTTCCCTTTGGCATTGATATATATAACATATATATATTCACACACACACTATAGTGCATGGTACTATTATATGTCTGCTTATTTTCTTCTTTCCGGGTTTTTTTTGTATAATATAGAATATATCTTGCGCTAGAGATGATGATGGTGATGGTGATCACTATCTTTAACTATATTCTGTAAATTCTGGGACATGATTATTTAGTCGAATATAACTATGTATGCTTGTGATCAAGATGTGTCTATATATACATATATTGTGTTTTAGCTAGTTTCTTCATAGATGATGTTTTTTTCATGTGTAAAGTTCATTATCATCATATGGAATTAAAGTTGTCACAATGAATAAGAATGATACAAGAAAACACAACCAGCACTCTCATATATGCGCATGGATCAAGATGAATCAGAATGATATAATACAGAGGCCAAACCAACAAAAGATTTTTGTCAGACCCAATTATCCGTAAGGGTAAATTCATGTGACCTGAATGAAAACTCTCCTGCAGTGTCCCTTTCCCGCAGTAGATCCGACCCTTCAATGGCTACGCTATCTTCTAAATCGTCGTCTTCTGTTAACGATGGGAGAAACGGAGGATGTGGCAAATTAACCTTGGCTGGTGCGGTAGGCGGGCACGTGGACATGGCTCGGGCCCTGATACTACCCACATTTGAAACATTTGCATTTCTGTCCCATAAGAAAACGTGCATCAGAATCGGCAACCGTGTGTGCCGGTGTAGAGAGAGCTTCTGGCTCAGTGAAACGGTGTCGAAACAGCGAATTGCCCCTGTTGTTGAAACCATCCATGGGAGGACTTTCTGGTTTGATATTCTGGATACGATCAAGAGGCGGGATGGGGAGGAACTGTTAGCCTGTTTGTAAAGATGGCAAAGCCCAGACCGAGCTGCCGGGACATCGTCTTCTCCTTCGGTTTACTGTTGATATGTAAATGAATCCCTGTTGAGATGCAAAAAGTGGCCGAGTCAAGTTAAAATTCTGCGAGCTTTCTTACAAAAATGTAGAGAAGTTTCAGGGTTATATTTTCAAGGAAAGTACCTCCTCTGTTCTGCTGATGGCGAAAACCAAGTTTTGCATCTGCTTCCCGATTCTTATCTCGATTGGGATCTCCCCTACGAGAGGGGAGAACCACATACGAACCGCTCTTACCACACCTATATCCACACCATGGTAATCCTCGAAACCGTACAGACTTGTGTTTGCAAGATTTGATAAATCCGAGAGCGAGCCTGCGTTCACAGTTGCAGAGGCAGTTTCACCAGATACCTAAACAAGAATTGAAACCAAATTCTTTACATCATAATCCCAGACAGTTATTGTAATACTCCATTCTATCAAAATTCTATGAAATGTGATCACAAGAAGACTATACTATGCAATTGATTCTTGTGATAGCTTGAGTTAAACATTTTCATCAAGTAGACAAGTCCTGCAATCACGCTTGTAAGCATGAGCTGTGAGTCTAGTACCTTGGTGAGGAGGGATTCAGTCTGGATGTTCATGAAGACAATGGGAGCACCGGAGGCTTGGGACGCGTTGATCCAGGCGTGAGCTCGTGCTAGAGTGTCCTCTAAATCGTTGTAACGAGAATTTACTATATCTGAGGCTTTGGGGAGGAATAGGATGGAGTAGAAGCTGCTTGAATAAGGAATCGACAGCATGTCGCGCATCCTCCTGTCCCATGGATATGAGACGTATCCGTCTTGAAGGGGCGTTTCTTGGAGGGCAATCACCATTCTCGCCATTCTTGAAGCTGCACGACATTGATGTTACTTAGTTCAGAAAATATAATCCAAAATCATCCCAAATTAAAGCACGAGCACGCGGGAGTCAAAATCAGGTGACTGACTCCACAATCCAACTTCTTGTCCAGCATTACTTGGCCAATATTAGTCCTTGCTTACTGACTTTTCCCACTCGTTTCAAGGACCATATATAGAATATGCACAAAATACATTTTCATTAAAATTTTGTTTAGTTCATGAGCACCACTATTCTGACCATGGAATGACGACAATGAAACTAGAGCCGAATTGTTTGCCCCAATCAACCCATTTTTATATATGATGGTGTAATAACGCCAAATGACATTAAAAAAAACAAAAATAAAAGTTAGAAAATTATCCTTTATTATTAATTTTTATTTTCAACCAAAGAGAGAATAGAATGTAACTAAATTGACACTTTGGAACATTCCAAAGTAAAATGAGATACGTGACTTAAAAAAAAAAAATACCACCAAACATAACAAGTCGAAAAACGTTTCTAAAATCGCACGTCGTGGATCACATTTCATAGAAATTAATCTGCTTAAAAAATAATCCAATCGAAAAGTCAACCTGAATATTACCTTGCAATTCGAAGCAGTCGCTCTCTTTCCGATCAAGGAATCCGACGGCGTAATTCGGGTCGTCGATGGCCCGCAACACGTACTGTCTCCTCCCCACGAACTGATCTCCGGGCACAATACACGCCTGCAGCTCGGCGTACTCGTCGGCGCCGCGGCGGACACGGACGTGGATCGAAGTCTCCTTCTGCCTGAAAGAGTTGTGAAGGATTTTTTGCACCTCGGATTTCCCCTTCTTGAACGGCGAGCTGATGAACATGTTGCCGATTCTCAGCTCCTCCACTATGTCGCCGGTCTGAAGCATGTCCCCGGTCCACTCGTCGGCTTTGGAGCTTCCTTTCAAGCACTCGATGGAAAGAACCACCGTGGAAGACCCTTTGGCCGGAGAGGAATTGGTGGAGGAGAACTGGGAACTGTCCGATGAAGAAGAGGAATACGGTGATGGATCCATGTGAGAGGTTTCAGTTACAGTACTACTTGTGTTTTTGTATGGAAATGAGCATTTAGTTTTCCTTTTCTTTTTTCTTTTTTTTTGCAGAGAGATTGGGATCTTTGTTTCGAATGGGAATCTGCGTTTGCAGAAGAAAAACTTTTGATAATTGGGAAGGGAATTGTGTTGTTGTATTATTGCTTTTGTAGAGATAATAATTATCATTAATATAATAATATATATTTTATAGAAATTAGAGATGCTTGTAAAAGTCAAAGATCCAGAAGGAAGTTGAATTGCGTGTGCCTGTGTTCAAACAACACACACTGCAATTTCATTGGTGCTTTTTCTTGGAAATTTAGATATAAAAAAAATATTTATTTGGCTTCATTTCGTTTTTTTTAAATAATATTTCCAATTTTATATGAAAGGTCAACCATCGAGTCTTTACGATTTCAAGCCCGACGGATGACAATTTCGACGACATGATATAAAAACACGACTACTTTATATACATTAATTTTATGGAAAGGAATTTTACATATATCGATCTCTTCATAATTTTTAAGGTTTAAGACATAGATCCCGCAACTTTAAAGAGTAGTTTCGTGATATTTATAGACATATATTTGATTGAGAGATAGACGCTCGTACTTTATAATTAATCTGATTTCAAGCTTTAAATTTTGGTTTTTAAACAAAAAAACAAAGAATCAAAGGATGTACGGTTGATTAAGACCAAAATGATATAGTGAAGGTATCTAATATGTTTTAATACTCAAAAAAAAAATTCTTATAGGACTTTAATAGGATACAATTACCAAAGTATCAAACTTAGTTCACAAAAGATAGATTTTTTCGCTCGGAAAAAAACAATAGTGAACCAAAATAAATATTTGAAGGTGACTTAAGCCTTCGTTTGAACCCAACAACAATGAATCTTGAAAAGTTTTTTATTTCTTTGCAATTTTAGAAAGAAAGAAAAAAAAGTGCGTAAATGAGCCTCCGTTGATTTGCTTATTATTTTAACCTGTGGATCATTTCAATTGTATTTAATTTTAAGCATGTTTTGATGGGACTTTAATTAAATAACTTGTGAGACAAGTAAAACTCAAAGAAAAATTTGATTTAATGCTTGAATTTGATCAACCATGTCGCCAACTTTTCAAGACTTGTATATATACATCAAATTATTCTCTCAAATTTCTAAGGAATATAATGGACATTAATTGCACTTAAATTATGGTGAAAGCTCTTGCTGGAGGAGCAGCCCGGCAGTAAATTAATATCGAGACGTATCAACAACAAAATTTGTATTTTATGTATAATTACTATGTTTAATTATGACTAATATTGATTAATGAGTAATCAATATGTATAATATTCATATACAGTAATGTTTATACATAAATTAAGAATATATATATTAGTACTTCAAGAATATTAATAAATAAATAAAACCTTGAAATCCATCCCTTTAATATATTCATATTCATATATGCGTGGGTATCACATGGCTCGAATTGAATTTGGATCGTGGTAGATGAATGACGTATTGTAATTAATTATATATGTAATAAGATTCTTGAGGGCCATATATATAGTTTGAAAAGAAAAGAAAATTTGTTTTCATTTTCAACTTTAATTTTAAGTATCTAAATAGATTTCATATGTGAATATGATCGAAAAATATCTTAGAAACGGTAATGATTTAGACATGAATCAATTTGTCACCTTCAATATTGGTCAATGATCAAACAATGTTGGTGATCATTACCTTAGTTGATAATGTTTGACTCTTAATTAATCAGGGGAAATTATACAAACCTCCAAAACCTTATTTTCATCGGAGGTGAGATTTTTAATTCAGATATAACATATTCTTTTAATCGGATCAGTACTCATATATCGTTACGACTCCATGGAAAGTTCTTAAAATATACAAAATGGGTCGGGGATTGTCCTAACAATGGAGTTTTATAGGTAGCTAAACATATGTAAGCTTTATCCTTTGAATTTATTAAGAAGAAAATTTTCGCATAAAAACGAAAAGTTCTTCTTTTTTTTTTTTTTCTTTTTTTCCCTTTTTATTTTTCCCTCGTAAATGTGTGTGTTGATTTCTTTAATGCTCTTCAACAAACAATGTACGTCCCGGTTTTAGATATAAATTTCCATGAAAAGTTTACGAACTTATATTTTCTTTTAAATATTTAATTTTACTAGAAAAATGTACGTGTGTTGCATGTAATTATAATTTTATTCGATTGAGACTGAAGTTATCGAATTTCAAATGTTTATGTTTGTTTATGTTTATTAAAATCACGTGTTATACTTTTTACTGACAAGTTTAAAATTCAGTCACTATGATTCAATATCCAATTAGCAGGTGAAGAGAGAATATTACGTCTTTAATTTTTTTTTTTGTGATATTTGTCGGTTCTTGATCAACGTTTTTTTTGTAGAGATATTATATGTTTATACCTTGAGTTTAATTTATTTTTTAACCGACAACTTTAAAGCAATAACATATATTGTATATTTATTAAAAAACGTAATATATATATATAGTTCTTTTATGGTGCCCAACAACTATGCCCAACGTGTACAATAGGTGAGTTGACCAGCACAATTGGTGAGTTGACTTATACATGGTGGGCACGAAGTTGAGCATAGTTGTTGGGCACCATAAAAGAACTCATGTATATATATATATATATATATATATATATTTGTTACAAACTGTAGAATCAAGTGATGTCTGTTATTAAAAGATGTAGTTGATGGTAACAGTACAAACAAACACATGTTTCAATTGTTCAATCCAGGAGAAGGACAATTATTGCCCCCAAACAATCACCTTATCCATTATTGTGCTTTCAATCAATGTGAATCGAAATCATGACATTGACTCCGATATTAATTGTATGACCGAACGCTTCTCGCTTTAAAAAAATTTATAATTGATGGCAACAATACGACTCATGAATTAATATTTTAAACAATACGTACAAAATCTCAAGCGTCATGAATAATTTATGTTAAATGATAATTTTACTTATATTGATTTTAAGAAAAAAAAATAGTAATTTGTTTTAGAGAAATGATTTTTTGATTCATTCACTTGTCCAAATTTGAGTTTTAGTACATTGAGTTGTCAAATTTGGTTTTGATGCACTAACATTTAATTTTTTTACTATTTTTAGTCCAATTGTTGACGTGATATTTGATAATTCAACAATTTTCGATCTCAACATTTTTACGTCATGTCAGTAGTTTTTTTTATTACAAAATCATTATTTTACAGTGTCACGTTACCAATTAGATAATTAATTGCTGAGAATTAAAATTTAGCGTACCAAAAACAAACTTTAAAAACTTAGTGGACCAGATCCTAAAAGTAAATAAGTTAGTGAACAAAAAAAAACTATTTTTCCTTTATTTAAAAGTTTTATTTGGAAATAAATGTTGATCTTCTATTAATAAAGTAAATATAAATAATGTATTTTTTTCTCTTATAAACCATGATAATCATAAACAATTATTGTAGCTTGACTTGTTTTGATTCTCAATCATCTTGGTCATACATAATAACATATTCAAAATTTTTTACGTATATTTTTTCCAGTTTATTGAATAAATTTGTTTGTTTGATTTCGATAATCAAATTTAAATATAAATTAGATAATAATATAGTATAAAAAATAATCGATATTCTAACAAAAAATATAGAAATAAAAATAATATTTTTATAATATAAACTCTGTGTGTTATAGTATATACAAATATATACAAAGAGTATTTAATTCAATTATACAAATAATTATTTAATTAATGATATATATATATATATACATATTTTTCATAAGTTCATCAAACTCTTGTTTTAAAAAATCTAACATATTAATATGTGGTAAATATCTTTTTTCAAAAATCAAATTCATATAATTTGCAACAATCAATCCAAACTTTTCTTTATACTTTTATTTGTTCAAATCTTGTAAAATTTTGTTCAAAAAACTCTAGAAAATTAATTTTAGTGGAACTGGTGACATTATTTTAAATTATCTTTTTTTCTTCCTATTCGAGATTATAAGTATATAAATAAATTTTTTTAATTTTTTTATTGTTATCGCTAATAACATAGTTTCTAGTCTAGATATATTATATTAATATTTCTTGAACCTTTAATCAAGTATATGAAGAGAATAATTTTATGTCGTCTAATCTCATTACCTTTAGTTTTTCAACCATTATTTTATACAACAATGCTTTGATAAAACATTAATATGTTTTCTGCTTAATTTCTTCAATAGTAATCTAATCGAGTTGTTTTAAATTTGATATACATATAAATTACATGTTGTTTTACATGTCATAAAAAATATTTATATATGGAGTAGTGTAATAATTAATTTATAATTTTTAAGAATAGTATGTTAAATATATTATTTGAAAAAAATATGAGCAGATAAAAAAATGCGAAGAAAAATATTTTTTAGAGGATGAACAATCATATGTTAAACAAGTTAGAATTTTTTATACTCAATATTTCAAGGATTTAAGTAAATTAGATATAAGAGTAATTTGTCTGACATAAAAATCGATTTGAGTGTAGTGTTTTTCTACTTTTTGTCACGCAAATATTTACGATTTCATAAGTATAAAATTAATTGATTATATTAGTCAACTATTATATACTGTAGTACAAACATCAACATGAAACTTAGTAATAATCATTATATCTATATCTCGTTTATTTAAACTACAATTATTTTTTTATCTTTCTCAATTATATAGTATAGTTTTCATATTAAATATCATTTGTATTATTCTTTTAACAATTTACCCCTATTAAATTCATAAAATGTGTAATTATTTTATTTTATTAAAATTTCACTAAATAAGGGCAAAATGAGAAATTTATTTTTTCAAATACTTTCTTAATATATATGTGAAAATACACACAAGCCTAAATTAGTACGTAGGACAAAATGAGTATATATATATTTTTTACCTTGGACAAGAAAATATTGATGTTGTTGATTACATTTGTAGTCCCTAAAATTTCAAAAATATTATACAATTAGTCATTACCATTTGTTTTATAATATCTCTTCCTAAAAACTGAAATTTCAGAAAGTCTAGTTAGATGATCAAATCTAAAAAAAATAAATGAATGATTGAATAAAGGATGTGGGTACATTTTCTATATAAATAAAATATTAGAACCTCGACTTATGACATGATTTCACTCGTCATGAATACAATGGTGAAAGTTAATGGTTTGATTTAATTTTTTTTATTTTTCTTAAAATTTTAATAATCAAAATATTACGTTAAAATAGTATAGTAAATTAAAAACGTAACTATGACAATAAAACTGAAATAAGTCGAAAAAATTAATTTTTTTTTTAAAATTTATAGAGCAAAAATTAAGGTAGTTTTCAATAATTACTTTTTATTTTCATGAGTGTCACAATATAGATTTAGGACATGAATTAAATATTAACAATTAATTTACCTTTAATAAATAAATGAACACACAAAATGATATGAATTAAATATTAACAATTAATCTAACTTGAATAAATAAATTAATAATCTATAAAATGACATGAAAAACCTTAAAAACCCTTGAAAATGACAAAAATATTAATTATTAAAAGAAATAATGAGGACAAAATTGTAAATTCATTACCAAAAATGTCAAAATATGGATTTAGGACATGAATTAAATATTAACAATTAATTTACCTTAGATAAATAAATTGACACAAAAATTGATATGAATTAAATATTAAAAATTAATCTACCTTGAATAAATAAATTGATTAATGTATAAAATAAATGCAAGACCTTAAAAACCTTGAAAATGACAAAATATTAATTATTAAATGAAATAATGATGACAAAATTATAAATTGACAATTAAAACCAAATAACTAATGAAATAATGAGGGTATTGAAAAAAATTCACAATTCAAACTTGTATATTTATATAGAATAATAGATAAATATATTATTTGAAAAAAATATGAGCAGATAAAAAAAATGCGAAGAAAAATATTTTTTAGAGGATGAACAATCATATGTTAAACAAGTTAGAATTTTTTATACTCAATATTTCAAGGATTTAAGTAAATTAGATATAAGAGTAATTTGTCTGACATAAAAATCGATTTGAGTGTAGTGTTTTTCTATTTTTTGTCACGCAAATATTTACGATTTCATAAGTATAAATTAATTGATGATATTAGTCAACTATTATACTGTAGTACAAACATCAATATGAAACTTAGTAATAATCATACTATCTATATCTCGTTTATTTAAACTACAATTATTTTTTATTTTTCTCAATTATATAGTATAGTTTTCATATTAAATATCATTTGTATTATTTTTTTAACAATTTATCCCTATTAAATTCATAAAATGTGTAATTATTTTATTTTATTAAAATTTCACTAAATAAGGGCAAAATGAGAAATTTATTTTTTCAAATACTTTCTTAATATATATATGTGAAAATATACACAAGCCTAAATTAGTACGTAGGACAAAATGAGTATATATTTTTTTTTACCTTGGACAAGAAAATATTGATGTTGTTGATTACATTTGTAGTCCCTAAAATTTTCAAAAATATTATACAATTAGTCATCACCATTTGTTTTATAATATCTCTTCCTAAAAACTGAAATTTCAGAAAGTCTAGTTAAATGATCAAATCTAAAAAAAATAAATGAATGATTGAATAAAGGATGTGGATACATTTTCTATATAAATAAAATATTAGAACCTCGACTTATGACATGATTTCACTCGTCTTGAATACAATGGTGAAAGTTAATGGTTTGATTTAATTTTTTTATTTTTCTTAAAATTTTTAATAATCAAAATATTACGTTAAAATAGTATAGTAAATTAAAAACGTAACTATGACAATAAAATTGAAATAAGTCCAAAAAAATTAATTTTTTTAAAATTTATAAAGAAAAAATTAAGGTAGTTTTCAATAATTACTTTTTATTTTCATGAGTGTCACAATATAGATTTAGAACATGAATTAAATATTAACAATTAATTTACCTTCAATAAATAAATGAACACACAAAATGATATGAATTAAATATTAACAATTAATCTAACTTGAATAAATAAATTTAATAATCTATAAAAATGACATGAAAAACCTTAAAAACCCTTGAAAATGACAAAAATATTAATTATTAAAAGAAATAATGAGGACAAAATTGTAAATTCATTACCAAAAATGGTCAAATTATGGATTTAGGACATGAATTAAATATTAACAATTAATTTACCTTGGATAAATAAATTAGACACAAAAATTGAAATGAATTAAATATTAAAAATTAATCTACCTTAAATAAATAAATTTAATAATGTATAAAATAAATGCAAGACCTTAAAAAATCTTGAAAATGACAAATTATAATTATTAAATGAAATAATGAGGACAAAATTATAAATTGATAATTAAAACCAAATAACTAATGAAATAATGAGCAAAAATTGAAATGAATTAAATATTAAAAATTAATCTACCTTAAATAAATAAATTTAATAATGTATAAAATAAATGCAAGACCTTAAAAAATCTTGAAAATGACAAATTTTAATTATTAAATGAAATAATGAGGACAAAATTATAAATTGATAATTAAAACCAAATAACTAATGAAATAATGAGGGTATTGAAGGAAATTCACAATTCAAACTTGTATATTTATATAGGTAATAATAATAATAATAATAATAATAATAGCCTAATAGATAATAGATATATATGTGAAAAACCCAAGATTCCAATAAATAAAAATTTAAAAATTGGCCGTTTTGAAAACAAAAGAAATATAATCCAATATCAGACAGATTCAGACCAGTCAAAGCAAATCATGTTCTCCTTTTGGCATTAAGATTCCTCACTGTGCTATATAAGTTACTGTACGTTCAACTTCAAAGTCAACAAATACACTTGGCAACACCAAAATTCAAACTTGTCACATTTTTTCTTAGTCTTAGCCATATGAATTCCATTCCAAACAACTAAAGATTCAGAATATATGTGCACTGGCTGGCCATGGACTTTACATTCAATCAAGATAGGAAAAGGTATCATACGTATCTTTATATTTTTCATCCCTCTTGTTTTGGAACGTATCTTTATTTTCCCACCTACCATGGTTTTTTTTACCCGAAACAATTCGACAGACGATGTAATTATAAAAGGATTATTAAGATAATCCAAAATTTTTTATGCAGCCTAGATTAGAACAGGGTCGAGCATTTCTAAAAGTATAGAGACCGTGACAAGAAGTAAATCAAGTTTAATGCTCGTGACCTTTAAAAAATCTGACAAGAAGTGGGAGGAATTCATGAACTACAAGTACAAAAAGAGGCCATATGAATCTTTACAAAAACAGCTAAATCTTTGATTCACACTATCACCAGAACAGAGCTTGAGTTCCTATCCTTGATATCCACGAAATAATACATCGAACCCTTCTCGGTTGGGAGCCTGAGGGGGCGATTTCTTGATCCTGAACAGAGCTCCTAATGCTGAATATGAAAAGGCGTTTGCTCTATGGTTTCTGTCTAGCCGAACATGTGCACTTCGAGCGATTATCAGAGAGCGTCTGAGGGGTTCAAAAAACAAATGGCATTGACAGATTCAAAAAATAATATTAGTGATTTGGCCAATTTGGTATACACACCTTTACTTGTCGTCGAAGATCTTTAATGTAATCAACAGCTAAATCCAACATGTCTGATGTATTTGTTTGCTGCAAATTGAAGTGAATGCAGAAATTGATCGTCCATTAAAGAGAATACATAAGAGGTCATAATCCGGAGCACACTGTAATTTTAGAAACCATTTTCATACAGTATGAGCAACAGACATGAAATATAAACCAGAAACCGATTTTTCTAGGTTCACATGCGCAGGATGGTCAATATTAGATGATGAAAAAGGTTGCTAAATAAGTAACGCAGACAACAAAGATCTCTTAACTTGTCACCTGCTTACTCTATTATCATGATGGAAATCAATTTTTCCAAAAGAAGAATTGGGTTTGTGGAAAATGAACCAACAATAGGTCCTTACACTTGGAATGAATATCTAAACCGAGTATAATCTAAACCCAAAAGACTACCTTGGGATAGTATATCATCAAACCTAACACTGCACAATCGTTTGTAAAGCCGATGCAGGATTAACACTGCTAACCTCGTGAGAAACCGGCATCCACCATACCACACTACGGATGGCTTTCAATAACCTACTAAATAGCATCCTTCGCATACAATTTAATACATTTAAAGATGTGCCTCCATTTGTGAATCGGTATTTAATCAAAATATATGCAAGAAAGAGGTTTACCTTTTCCATGTTAGGCACGAGATCTTGCAGCCTCCTCATCCGTTCACTGATTTTCGTCCTTCTAACCTGAAATCATGGCATAAAATCCTGAAATGCACTTCATTCTTCAAAAATCCATATCGTTTTTCTTTTTTTTATTGCATGAAACTAGTAAAGAATGGGAAGTTTACTCTCTCAGCTATGCTTCGCGGGTGCGTGGCGAAACCCCTTTTCGCTCTGATTTTACAGGGCACCGAGTCTTGCATCAGTTTCTCCATCGCAAACATTTCGGCTGAACTTTTAGGCAGACTCAGGTGATGAGACAACTTGGAGATTGTGTGCTTACTTCCGCCATCAATACTCTGCTAAACATATCAGTATCTTACATCATTAATCTCAAAATGATCCGGAAAAAAAACGAATGATTAGAATTCTAAGGCAAGACCTGATGAGTATCTGTTAATCCTTTGAAGAAACTGTCAGGCAGGATAACTGAATCATCCCAAGAATTTACTGGGAAACCCGAGCTGTATCCACCATTTTTATCACGATTTTCGCTGAATCGTCCCTCTCCATGACTGTTTTGCTGCAGTTTTATAATCCACTTCGCTTAAATTAGCTGCACCGAGCTCTATACAGAGAGCTAAAACATGTCAGCATCCTGTGAAACTAAAAATTACTGGAAAATCAGCTGTAAAAGGCGAATAGTAAAAACCACCATTCTTGATGTTTATGCTTTCGAATAATCCAGCAGGAGAACTTCTGTGTCGAATGAGACTGCCTCCACCACCACCCTCTTCCGTCTTCATCTGCACGGCGGCGGAGTTCGAATTCATAGAATCCATCAATCCATAATTCGAATCTTCTTGCATATCAGAATTTGTGTCACCGGAATTGATTATCTGATACATCATATGAGAAACCGAAGAAAAGTCATTGCTCTGCTGTTTTTGCAATTGCTGCCGAGGTTTGTTGGCTGAAGATTCGATCTTTCTCGGCGGCGGATACTGTGGATCTAATTGTGATTGTGGATTCAAATTGGAAGAGCAGTTTTTCTTGAATGGTTTCGGAAGTATTCATGAAGAAAAATTTCTGGGTCTCGGGACTTGAAGCTCGAGGGTTCAAAAGATGCTCAAATTCATCTTCCCCAAATCCATCATCACCCAGGATATTATTATTATTACTGTTTAAAAGAGTTGAAAAATAAGAACTTGGAGCAGATCGGTAGCGAGTTAATCCAGAGCCTATCTGCATATTTTGCCGGAACTCTTGCTGATTATTCATCAAGTTTTGAAAAACAAAGAATTGGCGCAGAATCAAAAGCAGAAAAGAAGAGAGAACGGGGGAAAAACAAATCTATTAGATCAAAAGAAAATCTTGAAAATGTCTGAAAATCCAAGAATTACAACTTTTTTTACAGGATCCGGCCAAACCAGCCAATCAATCCGAGACATGCATAAAAGCAAGGAATATTCAAATGCTCAACTTTACAGAATCAAGAACCTGAATTGAGCAGAATATGAGCCTACTGATGTATAAGTGATATCCCAAGGATTTATCTTAAAATACAACCAACTAGAAAATAATACTGAAACTGTGATTGAAGTGAAAAAAGGATACGATAAGATTAACAAGAAAAAGAACAATCAAGAAAAGGAAGAATACATATAGTTAATCAGATTAAAGAAAGAAAAAACAACAAACAGGAAAAAGCCAGAGCCTTCAATCAAGCACACGTGTTGCTTTTAAAAGCGCAACGACTTTTTTACTTTCTTCACAGAAAGATTGCTTCTTTATCCTTTCCTGCGAAAAGGGTTCTCAAATAAAACAGTCCAGAGCACTAGTAGTGACGGTGGCGGCGGCGGCGGCGGGTTTGGGTTAGAGAGAGAGAGTGAGAGGGGAAGAGAGAGAGAGAGTTGAATATAGCGCAGCCAATGGGAACTCAGGAGTGCCAATGATCTTGGATTAATTTGGCAAAAGAAGGTCAGAACATTGCATTTATGATGAAGTAGGGGTCGTAGTGTTTTTTTTTTACAGAAGTAAATGATGTAATAAATTTGACAGTTCTTCCTCCTTTTGGCATTCAGTTTACGGTTGCCCTTTTATCATCTTAGCCTTTAATGGCTATGTCAACAAAGGACACATTGTTTTTTATATATATATATATATATATATTTTTTTTTCATAAAATAAATTCAAATCCACTTGAACCTAATCTTTTTAAAGAAAAAATTATAAGGAATGAGGTTTTTTTCGATATCCTTTACGACCGATCTAGATCTCTTCTTTATTACAAGATATTTATGTTATCCAACATACGTGGGATGAAGGACCTTTATGATTTTTAAAATTTCGCTCTTTTAAAAAAAATTATTTTTAAAAACACTGGATGGTTTTTTTTTAAAAAAAAAATCATGAAACTTAATATGCAATGACTTGGCAACAACTCTTTGGTTACAACATTTTTCAAACAAAAAAAAAAAAGAAAAGGGATTGCATCGAAAAACATGAAGTCCCGTCTATATTATAAATTTATTGGACAATCTTATTAGCTTCTTGATCGACACATCTTTGGCATTAATGTTCATGAATTGAAACAAAAACTACTTGAGAACAATGTCTTCTCACGGAGAGCAGAACGAAATATTGTCGATTGGGTAAGTCAAGCTCGATAGATTTCCTTACAAACTATGTGAAAGATTGAAACCACGAAGAAAAAAAAACGAAATGCTATCAGCCATTGAGTAAGTGAATTTTGATTCAAGCTCGATAAATTTAAAAATCGTTTTAATTCTAGCTAGTTTTAGGTAGTGTTTGGTAGAACTTTTTAAAAAGCACTTAAAAATTGAGAAGTGCTTCCTAGAAGTTTTTTCAAATATATGATAAGTTGGAGGTCATATTTTAACCGTTTACGAGATCGTGAGCTTAGTTTAAATATTTAGATAAAATTTGAATAATGTAAATATAATTTAATATATTTAGCATGCATAAATAATGGGTTCGCTTGCGTTCCTAAATGGGAAAGCACAAGTGCCGTGCAATGAGTTGTGGTATTTGACGAAGCTATGTCACACTCCCATTTGACTAATCCCTTAATAAGGACAGGGACAGATCGAACTTGGTAGAGCCGATTACATTACTAATTTGCTTTGGAAAAAATTCTGAATTTCATTGAAAGATATCGACATATCCCTAGTTATCAGAGTTGTCCCTATAAGCAAGACATGTTACATTTAAATCTACTTTAAAAACAAATTATTCGCTTATTTATTTATTTTATTGATTTCTTTATTATAAATACACGAGTTCGTTTCACCATAGTCGTTCGTATAAAACTAATTAATTTACCCATCACCACATGCATATAAAATTATGAATCCCCTACGCGTACATTGCTTTATAATCAATAATACACGAGATTATCAATTTATTTATTATTTTAAACTTTTGTACAAAAAAAATTATGTATGCGGAATTAGCTGTCATGATCAATTAATTATACGTTAGGGTGGGTTTTAATTGATTGAAATAAAACAATAGATTGGTCCACAAAATCAGCAAGGGGGTCATAAAAATTTTTATGAGAAGGTCTCATGAGTAAATTTGTATAAGATATATATCTTATTCGATTCGATCCATAAAAAAATATTAATTTTTACGTCAAAATTATTACTTTTCATTTTTTTATTGAACTGGATATGCATGTCATGTGATGGTTTTAAAAGAAATCTACTCTTCTTAGACAATAAACATGTTCAAAATAATAAATATTTGATTCATTTTCGAATAAGTATTTTATTAACTATTCTTAGACAATAGACATGTTCAAAATAATAAATATTTGATTCATTTTCGAATAAGTATTTTATTAACTATTATAATTATGATGCTCATATGATTAAATTCAAGATTTTTTTTTTCGATTCAAAAAAAATTCAAGATTTTTTTTCGGGAGTTTTGTATGCATTTGAAAAAAAAAATATTTGTAATGTTTAACTTTGACTTTGTCTCTTAAACGGATAAGATTAGCCTTCATATATATTATTTTATTATTTATATATAAAAAGGGTATTGCTTTTTTTAAAAAATATTATATAATTTCTTGTTTTTCCCATGCAATTTCAAAATTTAATTAGATCATTTTAATTTACGCAAACGATTTTATAGTTGATAATATAGTAATAAACTAATAATATCAGTGATATAATATAAAAAAACAAATTTATATTTGATATAGTAAATAAACTAATAATATCAATGATATAATATAAAAAACTAATATAACATGTTAATTTAAAATTACACTATGTTTTCTTTGAATTTTGGATCTTTACATTTTTAAAAGTTCTTCCACATTACTGGGATCCGAGATTAATATTATCCTAAAGCCTGAAAATTTATTTGATATGGTGGTATTTGGAATTTCATATTGTATTAAAATATTAAATTAAAAATTATATTGACGGGGAATATATATAAGCTTATAACAGTTAGATACACGTGATTTAACATTAATGATAACGAAATAGATCGTTGAAAGAATAAAATGCCAGAAAATAATTGAATATTTATATGGTTTGCTGATTTATGATCTCCGCAAAATCTGGCTTGGCATATAATTTAGACTATACTGTTAAAAAATAGCATATGATAAACTTATATTAGGATACGCCAAGACTCCTTTCAAGTACATGTCATTATGTGTGTGTGTGTGTGTTTATATAGATTATCTATATATCACGGGATTAAAATTACAAGAAATTTAACATTAATTGTTTGAATTAAAATTTTAAAACCGTTTTTTTTGTTCAGAAAAATTCAGTCAGTTCTAATCATCACATCACTCAAGTCTGGCATTGTTTGGTTTGATGTATTATTAATCTATGTATAAGTCCCAATCAATTTCGCCTTATTTTTATCATATTATTTATCTATTTATTAATTAATAATTTTACATCAATTAAATCAAATAAATTATAATCTATCCATCAAATCAAATAATGTATTAAATATTTTTTCTTATTTATTTTTAAATTACATTATATTACTTATCTATGGATTACTTATCCTATCACTCAAACCACACAAATTTTTTTTATATGCATATGAAGACTTTAATTTGGTGGCTTTCCAGTTAGAACACAAATTCACATGGGCCCGCAATTTAATTCAACCTGTTATTATTTATTTTATCTGTAAAGATTCGTCCTAATTTTTCGAAATTGCACCCTGCATCGTATGGAATTATAATTTTTAACAGATTTTGTACTTCAAATCATGCGTCAGATCGCAAGTAAATTGTTCAATGTCTTTGTTGCCACACATTTATTATCTCTTGTCGATCAAATTATCATTTATTCCATTTGATGCTATTTTAATTTAGTTTTTTTTCAACGAAATATTAAAATGAGATAAAAATTTGAATTTTTGTTTAGTTACTATTACGTGTAAAATGTGCATGTGTTAGATGAACTGAAGAAAGTGTTGCAACGATTAATAATTTGTTTTAAATTGTGTAACATTTTTTATGGACATTTGTGTGTGAATCAACTTCTACAAATTCAAGTCTAACAAATAATAACATTAATCATTTATGACAAAGACTGTCACAATTACTAGCAATCTAATTATTATTATGCATTTATTTCAAAACGCAGTAACGCACTATTAATTTATGCATGCAGTACTAGCATCTTGCAGGATTTTGGGATGTTTTAATTAAGATATAGATATATTCTTTTATACAATCTTAATTTTTTATTTTGTAATTGGGAGATAAAATAAAATATCAGAATACTAAAGTAGAACATAGACGATTTGATTTCATTTTGAGAAACCAATTTCTAAACATTCACTTAATTCGTTTATTTCCTTATTTTAAATATATATTAAAAAATCAGTATGCTATTATATTATATTTTAAAATTAATTTACAGTATATCTCACCCATAATCGTTCATTTTCCACACAAAAAAAACCAATTCAAAATATTTAAGTGATGTTTATTATACATTCATAGTAAAAATTATTTCACCAAAAAATAAATGCATACATGCATATATATTTTATTCCCTTATTTTATCCAAAATTTACACAATGAAACAAAATATTTTGAAAATTCGTAATCTAATATAATTATGCCTTTTGGCACGGGAAAAAAAAACACATACCTTTTTTTCTTTTGAAGTATGAAAAAGGGACATATATATATTGAAATAACATATCTTGCACATGTCTTTTAAATTATTTCCTTATTGCATTCAATTTCTATATTTATAATTTTGCCTTTCTTAGAACAAAGTTTTAAAAATTAGTATATATCAGTTATATCTTGATTCGAAATATTTGATTCTGATGATATATTGTTTCCATGTTTTTGTAGGTTCTTATTTATGGAAACATATTGAAGATCTATTTATAGGAGTGCTTGGACCGATCTGATATAGAACAACGAGATAGAGAGATCAAGAGAGTGAAACATAGAGAGCAAAAATACATAGAGAAAGTGTTTCAGAAATTCTAGAGTATTGAAGATCGATCATTGAAGAATTTCTGAAGAAAATACTACTGCTACGTTGTGTTGCCGAGTAGTGTTGGAAACACTGAAGAACACACGAGTGAAGTGTTGTTCTGAAAGTGGTTCTTTGGTTTTGTTTTTCGGTTTAGAAACTTCCTATTGGTTTATTATTCTAGTTCTTACTAGTTTTTAGGAAGCCGTTTATTATCTCAATCTGTTGCGTGAAAAGTAGATTTTTCGTAAAACAATCACTAGTTGGTTTTTGTAAACTGATTTGATTTTCTAGTGATTATTTCTCCATGAGGCATTGTACAAGTACTTAGTACTTGTGCATAATTATTTTTGTGTTATTTACTTTTACTGTTAGTTAATTATTCTGCTGCATAGTGTTATCGTGAAATGTTGACAACACTGAAAGATAACACATACTCGAATATTTATTTCTGGTATTTCTGTGATTTCAGACTGTTCAAACCTTACAATTGGCGTCAGAGACATTCACTTGACGATATTAAGTGTGATTCTATTTTTGTGTTTGACAGGACATCACAATGGAGATAACCTTATTCAGGAAACTGCTCAACGCCCTCCAATCTTGGATGGATCCAACTATGCTATCTGGAAAGTTAGGATGCGTGTCTACATCAAATCGATTGATGAAAAGACATGGCAGCGTGTGTTCCAAGGCTGGAATTCACCAAGGAGAACTGATGGAGAAGGACATTTTCTCCTCAAACCAGAAACGGAATGGAATGCCGATGAAACTGCTGCTTCGAATATGAACAACAAAGCTCTTAATGCTATATTTACTTCTCTAGATTCTAATATGTTTTCACTGGTCACTAACTGTGTATGTGCTAAACAGGCTTGGAAAAAACTTCAAATGCACTGTGAAGGATCCGATAGTGTGAATCGAACCAAAAGAAGGATTCTCACTACTCAGTTTGAAAATCTGAGAATGGAAGAAAGTGAGACGATCGATGAATATGAACGCCGCTTGAGGAAGATCGAGAATGAGGCAATTGATCTTGGTGATGCTATTTCAAATGAACACCTGGTGAGCAAAATGTTGAGATCACTGCCCGAAAGATTTTAAAAGAAGATTTGTGTTATTGATGAATCAAAAGACACATCAATTCTGGGTTTGGATGAATTGATGAGTTCGCTACGAACATATGAGTTAGAGATGAATTTTGGAAAAAAGACAAAGATAAGTGTTTGCACTTCAAGTTTCTAACGACTCATACCATGATTTTGTTGATTTGACACATGGAGTAAACGTGTCTGATCTAGGAGATGATTTCATTGCTTTTCTTACCAAACAATTTGTAACTACTTGAAGAGAATGAGAGATTTTAAGAAACCTGGTCAGAAACCTAAAGTTTTGAATGCTCCTACTGTTGGAAAACCATCGAGGATATGCGGACCAGAACAGAATACCATCCCTTCAAAGAGTCAAAATCACTTTTAGAAAGAAGGAAAAACACCGAATATCTCAAAGAAGTTTGAATCTGTGAAATGTCATGAGTGCACAGGCTTCGGTCACTATGCTAATGAGTGCCCAACCAGACTTCGCAAAGGAATGTGTGCTTCCCTAACTGATGATGAGATGAGGAAGGAACAGAACAAGGAGAAGAAGAGACTCACAATGCTCTTTCATTTTGGTGATGCAGAAGAAACACAGTGCTGTCACATGTGTCACAACACTTGGTCACAACACTGACCAAAAAGTACTTTTGTCTGAATGCATCTGTTTCTGGAGACTCAAATCAGGAAGCTGGTGAAGTAGAACTGTCTTGGGATAATGCTCAGAAGATGTATGAAGAATTATATAATGACTGGATATTAAGGAACAAGACAAATTCTGCTTTAATAAAGGAGAACAGTGAACTGAAAGCTTCAGTGGCTAGACTTGAAGTTGTTCTGAGCAAGAAGGATTTAGAACTAGGCAAGGTCAAAGAAGAGCTTGGAAGAGCCAATGCAATTCTCGCAAAGTTTAATTCAAGCAAGACCAAGCTGAATTTAATTTTGATGATGGGAAAAGATGATAGAGCTGGTCTAGGATTTCATAATAGCAAGTTTGAAGTTGAGGAGTCATCAAAAACTATTTTTGTCAAAGAGAACAGTAAATCTGCTAGCGTTCCTATTGCAATTCCAAAGGAAAAACCAATTCCATTGAAGGCACAAGCTCCTGTTCAGAAGAAAAAGCAAAGGAAGCGTAGGTTTGTTTGTCATTACTGTCACAAGCAAGGTCACATCAAGCCTTACTGTTTCAAACTCAGGTATGACTATATGTACTGGAATTCTAGGCAAGAACTGTCATCAGTGATGCCAACACTGAACCAAAACACTGGCAGGAGGAAAAAACAGAGAAAAAAGTTTGGGTACCAAAAGCTAAATCCAGCTGTAATGTTGTTTATACTTCCTTAAAAAACTAATGTTGCAGGTCATTGGTACTTCGACAGTGGCAGTTCACGCCACATGACAGGATTGAAGAAGTATCTTTCTGACTATGTTGAACAGGATAAAGGAAAAGTGACTTATGGAGGAGGAGCCAATAGAAAGATTGTTGGAAAGACACTTTGAATGTAGAAGGACTGCCTAAGCTTCACAATGTTCTACATGTTGAAGGATTAAATGCTAATCTTATTAGCATTAGCCAACTCTGTGATGATGATCTTTATGTTAAATTTGATAAGAATTTATGTCAAGTTTTTAATAAAAGTAATTCGTGTGTTTTGACAGGGTCTAGATCATTGGACAACTGTTATCAACTTGGAGAGGAACTTGCTTGCAAATTCACAAAGGTTGATGATTTAAATTTATGGCATCAAAAGTTGGGACATGCCAACTTCAAAGCATTGAAGAAACTGAGCCAGTATGATGTTGTACGTGGGATGCCAAATTTAACTTCTGGGGTTCCTTATGTGTGTGGAGACAGTCAAAAAGGTAAGCAAACTCGTGTGTCACATCCAGTGTTACAACACTGTGGGACAACACGATGTCTTAAACTCCTACACATGGACTTAATGGGACCTATGGAGGTTGAAAGCTGTGGAGGTAAGAGGTATTCATTTGTGTGTGTTGATGACTTTTCAAGGTACTCATGGGTAAGTTTTTTAAGAGAAAAGTCTGAAACTTTCGATGCTTTCAAAAAATTGATAAAGCAGATCACTAATCTGTTTGCTTTGAAGGTTATCAGGATTCGAACTGACCATGGTAAGAAATTTGAAAACTCATTATTTGATCAATTTTTATGAAAAGGAAGGTATTTCACATGAATATTCAGCACCTAAGACACCTTCAGCAGAATGACATTGCCGAAAGGAAAAACAGAACCCTCAAGAGATGGCAAGGGTTATGTTAAGCTCCAAAAATATTGCAAAAAGATTTTGGGCTGAGACTTTAAATACTGCATGTCACATATCCAATAGGGTATATTTAAGGAAAGGTTCTACTATGACATCCTATGAAATTCTCATGGGAAAGAGGCCTAACCTTAAATATTTTTATATTTTTGGATGCATATGTTATGTTTTGAATGACAGGATGCAGTTGGCTAAGTTTGATTCAAAAACGATTAGTGTTTATTTCTTGGATATGCTTTGAATAGTCGAGCTTATCGTGTGTTTACTTGAGAACTAGAACTATCATTGAATCTATTAATGTGGTATTTGATGATTATGCTGATCTGAAGGGGAAAACAATTGAAGACAATATTGATGATCTGCTAGATACTGTCTCTTCACAGACTGATTCCAGTGTTGTCAATAGTTTTGTCCCTCCTGAAAAATCACCCAGCACAACACTGAGTCCAACACTGAATATTAATGAACAGAGTACAGAAGAACATGATGATTTTGAAGATGAAATACGAGATGCTGGACATGATGTACCAGCAGATTCAGAAAAACCATCCTACTTCACAAATCATAGGAGATGCACAAGAAAGGATGCAGACCCGAAGAAAGGAAAAAGTTGATTATCGAAAGATGAGTGGGTTAGTGTGCATGACTTTCGCATACTCTCAGGTAAGACATTCTTGTTTTGTGTCTAGTATTGAACCAAAAAATGTTGGTGAGGCTTTAACAGACGAGTTTTGGGTCAATGCTATGCATGATGAATGTAGTGACCCGCACCATGATCATTACTAATCAAAAGCTTAAGCATGCATTTAACTTAATCAAATAAAATATCAGAAATAACAGCGGAAACTTAAACAATAATAAAAATATTGTTTACAACCATATCGAATAAAACCAGTGTATTAACCCAAATACAACTGAAACAAAAGCCTTAGACAATAACCCTGCTGGTCCTCCATCGCCTAAGCTCTCCTGGAACCACCCGCATCGTCCAGCCGCAGACCTGCCCATGAAATAGGGTGTCCAGATACAACAAAGTACGAGACGTGAGCATGATAAGCTCAGTACGAGAGTATGAGTATACGGTGTTATGTGTGCATGTATGCAAGTGAACTAGGTACCAAGACTCTCAGGTCAAGAAACAAGCTCATAGACCGGGCCCAGGGTATATAGCACGCTGCGCCGTCGCATCAGGAGGTGCTCATATACCCAGTGGATAATGGTGACCTGATACTAGTACATGTGTCCAACCATAAGGTGACCTGACACAAGACTTACGTATACAACCATCCAAAAACTCGTAGGGTAAGCGCCTCTACTACAGGATACCTCTAAGATAAAAGCTCAATATGCTCATGTATGCAACATACAGTCATGACATGCTGTATATATAAAGGCATATAAAATATGCAATCACATATCCATGAAAACACATAATACATGCATAATCAATCTGGATATCTCGAATAATACTTCCGTACCTCATACACTAGGCAAGCTAGACAGCAACTATGTCCAAGCCTACAGTCGTACTACAATGCAAAGTACTCATGCATTACCACTTTATTCTAAAAGCCTTAACTACGCTATAGCATACTCCCTATTTACTATAAAGAGCCAGAGCTATACCTGCGTCCGTTGTCAGCCCACTGATGATGATTGCCCCTGAACTTGGGCACCACTCGACCGTAACCCTGGAGCGCCTCGCCAACCTCTGGACCAAGCTAGGAAGGCTAGAATAACCCTAAAACACCTAGAATACTCTAAAACGAGAGAGAAGATGTGAGATTGGTATGAAATTGTGGCCCTCGGAACCCCTATTTATAGGCCACGATCGGAAGCTTCGATCACCTGTTCGGATGCTCCGATCGGTGCATGTTTGCCACGTTTTGGACGGCCGAGATCGGAAGCTCCGATCGCAGGATCGGAAGATCCGATCTCCTGCATCTGGCCACGTGTTTAAATCTCCTTGACACCTGTTTCTGGTTGAGATTGGAAGCTCCGATCTCAGGATCGGAAGCTCCGATCTGCCGGAAGCTCCGAACTGTTTCTCATGTTTTCGAACTGGTTTTGGGCCCCAAGACCCCAGGGACCTACCCCACCATTTTCGGACGTTCCAGATCTGATTTTCCACTTATTTTTGCCAATTAAGGACTCCTTAAACATGTTTTGATACTTTTAAAATTATATGTCATTTTCTAACATGTTTAAAATCACTTAATCTTGTAAAATGGAACCGGGCTACTACATTCTCCCCCTACTTAAGATATTTCGTCCTCGAACAATCTTAAGTACTGAATGCAGTAAAACACTGAATAAACATCTTTTATTCAAATTGATTCATTTTACAAGTTACAATCTGAAAATACAACAATTCAAAATAACTCTGGATAATCTGTACGCATACGACTCTCAAGTTCCAAGTGGCCTCCTCAGTGCCTCGACGCTGCCACTGAACTAGAACAAGAGGAATGGTCTTGTTGCGTAACACCTTATCCTTATGACCTATGATAGGCAAAGGTCTCTCCACGTATGTTAAATCCGAGTCCAACTGTACCTCAGACGGCTTGTAAGATATGAGACTCATCCGCCACATACCGTCGTACCAGTGAAACATGGAACACATCATGGATTTGTTGACAAATACGGTGGTAACGCCAACCTGTAAGCCAGATCTCCAACACACTTTCCAGAATTTCAAATGGACCAATGAACTTAGGAGATAGCTTACCTTTGTGACCGAATCTAAAAATCCTGCGAAATGGTGAGACTTTCAGGAATACTTTCCCACCCACCTCAAACTGTAAAGGTCTGCGCTTGACATTCGCATAACTAGCTTGTCGATCCTGCGCAACCTTAATTCTCTTCTTGATCTGTCCAACAATATCAACAGCCTGCTGGACTAACTCTGGTCCCTCAACCTGTCGCTCCCCCACTTCCTCCCAGAACAGTGGAGTACGACATCGTCGCCCGTACAACGCCTCAAACGGAGCCATCCCAATACTGCGATGGTAACTGTTGTTGTACGCGAACTCAATCAATGGAAACTGATCTTGCCATGCTGGACCAAATCCATAGAAACATGCTCGCATCATGTCTTCAAGAGTACGAATCGTGCGCTCTGACTGCCCGTCAGTCTCTGGGTGATATGCTGTACTCAAACTAAGAGTAGTACCCATAGCATGCTGAAGACTCCCCAGAACCTGGAAGTAAACCTGGGATGTCTCGATCGCTGACGATGCTCACAGGCACTCCGTGGAATCGAACAATATCCTGGATGTACAATCGTGTCATCCTATCAAAACTAAAGTCTCGGTTATAAGGAATGAAATGTGCTGACTTGGTGAGTAGGTCCACCACAACCCAGATAGCATCACAATTCCTCGAGCTCACGGTAAATGGGTCACGAAGTCCATCGTGATCAACTCCCATTTCCACTCAGGAATAGGTAAACTGTTTTAGTGACCCTGCATGGTATCTGAAACGACCCTAACTCTATAATAAATAAATATGCGGAAATTTTTTTTTTTATACTACCAAATAAAATATGTACATATATGCACATACATATATGCACAGAATACAAATATTTAAAATAAATACATGACTAAATAAATAAATAATTAAATACTTAAGAAAAATGCAATCCTTAAAATAATTAAACATTTGAGTCAACCCTAGAATTAAAAATATACTGCATAAATAAATAATAAAATGTGTCATGCACTAAAAAATATTTAATAAAATATTCCAATAAACCTCAACCAATAAAATATTAAAATGTATCATGACACTCAAACATGGTGACTCAGAAGCGGTCACGGTCACGGGGCTACTGCAGCGCTGCTCATACATCCTCACCACCGGTAGGAGTAACCTGCTCCTCTACGTACTCACCTGCACCATATCAGTGTAGTGAGCCTAGAGGCCCAACATGCATACTAACAAGGGTTCAAAATAATTTAAAAAAATTTAATACTAATACATACATATACATGAATGAGCAGGCTTAAAATTACATAACATAACTTACTTAAATAAACATAAATACATAATACATAACATACATACTTGAGTTGTTGAGCATTTATTTTCTTAACAGCGAATGGTCCTATCCGTAAGTGTGAACCATACTTATAGTGCGAATGATCAGTCTAAGAAACCATCGTCGAGGCTGGTGGCGAAACACCCATACATAAATGGCAGAAACTGCCCATACATAAATGGCAGTAAACTGCCCATAATGGCCACACTACTTCAATTTCCAACTAAAATATTTTATTTGCTCAACCATAGAATTTCAATCATAGCATAAAAATTGATTTCATGAATGCATATTCTTAAATAAATTGTGTGTTCTTCATATTATTTAATTTAATTTTCTTACTAACATATAAATATTAAAATAACTTAAATGCATAAAAATAATTAAATATATAATCAGGACACATGCAATTTTCTCATGGGTTGAGACAGCTGCTGGCCAACTTAAAAACTTAATTAAAAATTATTAAAATCCCAAAAATAAATAAAATAACCCAAAATAATTTAATGGAACCCAAATAAATTAAATGGTACTAATTAAATTTTGGGAATTTAATTAGTCCATTTAATTCCTAATTAACTTAAAAACTTAAAAATAAAAATACCCGAGCCCAAATTAAATAACCGGACCCGGACCCACTTAACTTACCCACTAACCTACTGACCCGAACCGGACCCTAGACCCGACCCGGAAACCACCAAAACCCTAGAACCCGACCGCCCCCTTCTCCATTCTTCTCGACCGGAGCAGCAGGCCTTCGTGGCCTGCTGCGGCCGGCTCCGGCCACCCCTGGCCGGGGCGCCGCCGCCCGGAGTAGCCACGTCCGGGCGGACCTAACCCAACCAGGCCCAGCCCCCATGCAGCCAGGAACCACCGAGCCGCAGCCTTTCTCCCCAAACCCTAAAATGTGTCCAGAAAATCGGCAGCCAGGGTTCAATTCGAACCAGGCCGATCCTAGCCCATTCCAGCCCTTGTCCGGCCCTACCACTCGACCTAGGGACCCCAAGGAACCCTTCTAACCATGGACCAGCAGCCCACCTAGCCATGGACATGAAAAACGTGAGCATGAACACCATGAAGCCAAACCGAGTGCAAATAGAGAAAGGATTTGAAAAACTTGCTGTCAAAAAAACGTAGAATCTCGGCACTACACTCCACCCACACACGATACATACAACTGATATAGAGATTTAAAAGGGAAGAAAATCATGCCTTTAGACACCGATTGATAGAGCTAAAAAACGTGTACGACGGGCTTCGGACGACGGTAGGCGACGACGGGGTGACTTCGAGCTAGAAACTAAACGGCTAAAGGCTTCTTGGATGTGTGATGGCCGATGATGAAGAGCTGAGAGAGTGAGGGTTGACGGCTTGATGAGGGATAGAAAAGTGATCGGCTAGTAGGGTTGGGTAGATTAGGTTTTATTTTTTTTTTTTTTGTGTTAATTAAAATATAGGTTTAGTAATTAAATTATAAAAGTTTTTTTAAATTATTAACTACAGCAACTTAAACTCCTAATTAAACTTTACAAATCTGATAACGATAAGAAAAATCTCGAAATATTAATTTATAAGGGATTTTAAAAATACCATAAAAGTCAATATTTTGACTAATTTTGGATCAAAGAATGACCCCTAAAAATTAAATAAAAATTAAATACTTAAAATTTTGAGATAATAAAACTCAAATAATAGTTTTAAGGATCTAAAAAGGCTCATAAAATAATTGTTGGGTGAAAAGTCGTCATCATCGTCCGTCCACAGGTCCCGTCTAAACGCCGATCAAATAATAAAATACTAAAAATCATTAAAAATCCCTAATTATGGGTTTTAAATGCTTTAAAATAAATTAAATCATGGCATAGAATTTAATTCACATAATTATTTAACCCATAAAACATAATTTTAAATAATTAAATATTCCCTAATTATGCGAGGCGCGGTATTTATGTAATTAAAAATACCGGGTGTTACAATTCTCCCCCCCTTAAATTGAATTTCGTCCTCGAAATTAACAGTACTTCACCCCGAAACATCTCACGGGTAAGCGAGTCCTCATATCCTCCTCGGGTCCCTCTCAAGTAGCTTTCCCCCTCCGTCCGAGTGATTCAGCCACTGTACTCCTGAACCATCGGTTATGACCCGTGTCCCTAAGCCTACGCTCCTCTCTAGCCGAAGATCCAGCACATGGCGCTCTCTCGTAAACAAGATTCTGGTGGCAACTGTAAGGGCTCGAAATCTCAACACATGCGACGGGTTGGAGACATTATCTCCGAAGCATGTGATACATGGAAAACGTTGTGCACTGCCGCTAGCCCTGGAGGTAGAGCTAAACGATAGGCCAACGTGCCAAACTCGCGCGAAAGCAGAGCCTCTCGAAAGTGGCCTATATATCTCGGATTCAGCTTGCTCTACTCCGTCCAAAAACGCGCTACTCCCGCTTCATAGGTGACAACCTTCAAGAATACGTGATCACCTACTGCATAACTCCCAAATTCGCGTCGTCTGGCATCTGCATAACTCTTCTGTCGACTCTGCGCAAGTCGACTCATCCTATCTCGAATCGCTGCGTCACAATGTCAGCTGTCTGCCTGCAGCAATCTCGGGACCCGAACAAAATCCGCTCACCAACCTCATCCCAATGCACCGGAGATCTGCATCTCCTCCCATTAAAGATGCGGCATATGGAGCCATACCTATAGACGACTGAAAACTGTTAGTTATAGGTAAACTCCAACTAATGGCAGTCTAGTCTACCAAGAGCCCCCAAAAATCAATGACACTAAGCGCTCAGAAGATCCTCGAGAAACCTGGATCACTCTCTCAAGACTGACCATCTGTCTGGGGATGAAATGCGCTGTACTGAACAGAATGCCTAGTCCCAATAGCCGTGTGCAGACTCTTCCAAACGCAGATGTGAATCTCGGATCTCCTGATCTGACACAATAGACACTGGTATGCCATGCAGTCCTAACAATCTCTCTAATGTAAAGCTCTGCATACTTGTTATAGTTAGTCCTCACCGGCAAGAAATGAGCTGACTTGGTGAGTCTATCCACAATCACCCAAATTCGCTGTGCAATCCTCTGGCACTCCTCGGCAAGCCAACCACAAAGGTCCATCGTAATATTCTCCCATTTCCATTCCGGAATGGGAAGAGGTCTAAGAAGTCCTGCTGGACGCTGATGCTCTGCCTTTGACTTGGCTGACAAGGTCAAGCACTCTGACAGCTCTCTCCCGATTGTCACTCTTCATCCCAGTGCCCACCAATACAATAACTGGGTAAGTCTTTTCGGTACATCTTTCGTACTTCCGGGTGGGTGAATGGAAGTACGGAGATGCATGAGACCTCTGCTTAGAATCTCGGAGCGTCTCAACTTAAAAAGATCAACACGTTCGGTACCCACATCCTCCCACGGTACTGAACGATGCCATCCTCCACTTGATATACAATGAGACTACCTCTGGCTCATCCTCTCACTGTCTCCATCGCTGAAGCTCCTCATCAGTGGACTGTCCCCTCGCTAATCCGATCTCTGCAAAACTTGGCTTGCACCGTCAACACTGACAAGCTCGGTGCATGGCCGCTCGGATAGCACTCCAAACCAAATCTCTGAATCTCGGTCTGTAGTGGTAACTGCACAGTCAAACATGAATACCACTGACGACTTCCGACTCAAAGCATCTGCCACTACATTAAGGCCTTACCCGGATGGTAAGCTAATGGTCACAATCATATTCCTATAACGAGCTCAAGCCATCTGCGCTGCCTCATGTTTCAAACTCCGTTTCTGGGTGTGAAGAAAGTACTTGAGGCTCTTAATGGGTCGGTGAAAATCCTTTCAGGCACTTCTCGCCGGTAAAGATTGAGTGCCTCCAGATTTTCAACCGCAAATACCACTGCTGCAAAGCCTCCTAAATCATGCGTCGGATAGTTCTGCTCATGAATCTTCAACTGTCGCGACGCATATGCGATAACTCTGCCTCTCTGCAATAAGTACTACTGCGCCCAAACCAAGTTGGGACGCGTCGGTGTACACCACTAACTCCTCATGTGGCACTGTCATACCTAACACCGGTGCTGAAGTAAGTGCATCCCGTTCAGCTGATCAAAGCTCCTCTGACAATCTGGACACCTCCTAACTATACTTCGCGTTCTTCTTGGTCAAGGAAGTCAAGGGTACTGCAATAGAGGAAAAACCCTTGATGAACTTCCTATGGTATCCTGCTAAACCCAAGAAGCTACGAATCTCCGAAGCATTCTTTGGAATCCCCCAATCCCTCACTGCCTGCACCTTGGACTGATCCACTGCAATCCCATCCTAGAAATAATGTGGCCTAGAAACGCCACCTGCTCCAACCAAAACTCACACTTACTGAACTTTGCAAACAGTCGATGCTCTCTCAGGTCTGCAAGGCTGTATGCAAATGCTGTGTATGCTCCTCAATGCTCCTCGAGTAGATCAATATGTCATCAATGAATACAATGACAAACTGATCTAGATACGGCTGAAAACACGATGCATGAGATCCATAAAAACTGCTGGAGCATTGGTCAATCCAAAGGGCATCACCAAGAACTCATAGTGCCCATATCGTGTCCTAAAGGCAGTCTTAGACACGTCTGAATCTCGACTCTCAGCTGATGGTAACCAGATCGCAGATCGATCTTGGAGAATACCGAAGCTCCCTGCAACTGATCGAATAAATCCTCTATCCTCGGTAGCGGATACTTATTCTTCACCGTGACTCTGTTTGAGCTCTCGGTAGTCAATACACAATCTCATGCTGCCGTCCTTCTTCTTCACAAACAACACTGGAGCTCCCCATGGAGAAAAGCTAGGACGAACAAAGCCCTTTCTCCAACAGCTCCGAATCCTGCTCCTTCAACTCTCTCATCTCTGTAGGAGCAAGTCGATATGGTGCCTTAGAGATAGGCACAGTATCTGGCAACAACTCAATACTGAACTCCACCTCTCTCACTGGTGGAACTCCTGCCACATCGTCAGGAAAAACATCTGGATAGTCACGTACCACCTCTATGTCTGATAAAGATCTGCTAGAAACATCCGAGGTAGTGACCACACTAGCAAGAAAACCCTGACATCCATGGCGCAACAGTTTCCTCGCACGAACAAGTGATATCATCTGAGGAATACTGCTAGACTGAGATGCAAAGAAAGTAAACATCTCACCTCCTGCTGGCTTCACTGACACTGTCCTAAGTCGGAAATCGATCGAAGCTCCATTAACTGATAGCCAGTCCATACCCAAAATCAAGTCAAACCCAGTCAATGGAAGAACCACTAGATCTGCTCGAATGGAGTGTCCCTGCAACTCCAATGCCAGATCCCTGATGACACTAGTGGTAGTGATAATCTGTCCGGATGGCATGGTAACATCGTAACCACTGTCTACAACCTCCGGTGAAATGCCTATCCGTCTGATAAAATCTCGGGAGATAAACAAATGCGTGGCTCCTGAATCTAGCAACGCAAACGTGGAGTTGCCTCCAACTAGAATTCTCCCTGCACGCAGAAGATTCCCAACAATTCATAACACTATGCTCCCAAGGTTAAAACACTAAAATCCTTAATTCTAATCACAAAGAAACAAAATTCTTATTCTAGCATGCTGATAATTAAACTCATGTAACAGGCATTCAGATATAATCGCAATTAAACAAAAGCAAAGAATTGAAAAAGTTCTGGGGTTAGGTATACCGGTGATCAAGGAGGATCTGGGTCTGCCTCCTCAGCCTGCATCACATAAACTCGCCCACTGACATTCTGCCTCTGCGGGCAGTTGGCATCTGATGCCCTGGCTCCTTGCAACGATAGCAGACTCCTGCTCCCAATAGACACTGCCCGGAATGCATCTTCTGGCACTTCGGACACACTGGATATCTCCCTGGAGTAGGGGCCCCGCCCCTAGTCTGCTGCTGTGGCTTCCCCTGAGGCCTCTGCTGATTCGGGCCCTTAGATGGCCCTGTAGACTGTTTCTTCGCAGGTGGCTGCGAAGATGGTCGCTGATACCCTGTCTGCACAAACTGCCTCTTACCCTGCTGCTCTCTCTGTATCTCCCTCCGTCCCTCCTCGGAACGCAAGGCCCTGCTGACTGCAGACTCATATGTAAAAGACGTCTGCCATCCGCACATCATGCCTGATCTCAGCCTTCAGGCCCTCCACAAACTGTCGCAGCTTCTCCTGCGGACTATCAGAAATCATGGCACAAAATGACAGCCCCTCTCAAACTGGCTCACATACTCCACAACCGACCTGTCCCCCTGACGGAGACTCATGAACTCACGGATCATGCGACTGCGCACATCCTCGGTGAAGTACTTGGCGTAGAAGATACGCCTGAACTCAGCCCACGTCAGTGTAGGTAGATGGACTCCTCTGACTGCACCCTCCCACCAAAGGGCTGCATCGCCTCGCATCATGTACGTCGCACAGCTCACCCTGTCGGTGTCTGTGATCCCCATATAATCGAAGATGGACTCACGAGAGCGAATCCATCCCTCAGCCACCAACGGATCGGTGGTCCCCAAAAACTCCTTAGGCCCCTTCTTCTGGAACCTCTCTGCGACGTCCTCCTCGTGGGACAGTCTGGGACGGGCCGCCTGCTGCTCCAGCAAGGCAGTAAAACCCGCCATCATCGTGGCACTGGCCTGCTCCAGTGCTGTCATGGGGTGCTGCTGAGGTGGCGGTGGAGGTGGAGGTGGATGTGGAGGTCTCCCACGTCGATTCACCTGTCTGGGAGGCATTCTGCACCACCACATATTTATTTACATACATCGCCATGCATAACTAAGTGTTTAAAATTAAGGCTAAACTTAAATTCTAGAAATTAAATCATACTATAAACATTAAAACTTACAGACCGGTAGCGTGGATTTCTGAGCTCGCAAAGCAGTAGTGACCCCTCCAATGACCGTGCTCTGATACCAACTGAAACGACCCTAACTCTATAATAAATAAATATGCGGAAATTTTTTTTTTATACTACCAAATAAAATATGTACATATATGCCCATACATATATGCACAGAATAAAATATTTAAAATAAATACATGACTAAATAAATAAATAATTAAATACTTAAGAAAAATGCAATCCTTAAAATAATTAACATTTGAGTCCACCCTAGAATTAAAAATATACTGCATAAATAAAATAATAAAATGTGTCATGCACTAAAAATATTTAATAAAATATTCCAATAAACCTCAACCAATAAAAATATTAAAATGTATCATGACACTCAAACATGGTGGCTCAGAAGCTGTCACGGTCACGGGGCTACTGCAGCGCTGCTCATACATCCTCACCACCGGTAGGAGTAACCTGCTCCTCTACGTACTCACCTGCACCATATCAGTGTAGTGAGCCTAGAGGCCCAACATGCATACTAACAAGGGTTCAAAATAATTTAAAACAATTTAATACTAATACATACATATACATGAATGAGCAGGCTTAAAATACATAACATAACTTACTTAAATAAACATAAATACATAATACATAACATACATACTTGAGTTGTTGAGCATTTATTTTCTTAACATCGAATGGTCCTATCCGTAAGTGTGACCCATACTTATAGTGCGACTGATCAGTCTAAGAAACCATCGTACGAGGCTGGTGGCGAACCACCCATACATAAATGGCAGAAACTGCCCATGACATAAATGGCAGAAAACTGCCCATAAATGGCCACACTACTTCAATTTCCAACTAAAATATTTTATTTGCTCAACCATAGAATTTCAATCATAGCATAAAAATTGATTTCATGAATGCATATACTTAAATAAATTGTGTGTTCTTCATATATATTTAATTTAATTTTCTTACTAACATATAAATATTAAAATAACTTAAATGCATAAAAATAATTAAATATATAATCAGGACACATGCAATTTTCTCATGGGTTGATACAGCTGCTGGCCAACTTAAAAACTTAATTAAAAATTATTAAAAGCCCAAAAATAAATAAAATAACCCAAAATAATTTAATGGAACCCAAATAAATTAAATGGTACTAATTAAATTTTTGGGAATTTAATTAGTCCATTTAATTCCTAATTAACTTAAAAACTTAAAAATAAAAATACCCGAGCCCAAATAAAATAACCCGGACCCGGACCCACTTAACTTAACCCACTAACCTACTGACCCGACCCGGACCCAAGACCCGACCCGGAAACCACCAAAACCCTAGAACCCGACCGCCCCCTTCTCCATTCTTCTCGGCCGAGAGCAGCAGGCCTTCTTGGCCTGCTGCCGGCCGGCTCCGGCCACCCCTGGCCGGGCGCCGCCGCCCGGACGTAGCCCACGTCCGGGCGGACCTAACCCAACCAGGCCCCAGCCCCCATGCAGCCAGGAACCACCGAGCCGCAGCCTTTCTCCCCAAACCCTAATCTGTGCAGAAAATTGGCAGCCATGGTTCAATTCGAACCAGGCCGATCCTAGCCCATTCCAGCCCTTGTCCGGCCCTACCACTCGACCCTAGGGACCCCAAGGAACCCTTCTAACCATGGACCAGCAGCCCACCTAGCCATGGACATGAAAAACGTGAGCATGAACACCATGAAGCCAAACCGAGTGCAAATAGAGAAAGGATTTGAAAAACTTGCTGTCAAAAAAACGTTGAATCTCGGCACTACACACCCACACACATACATACACTGATATAGGATTTAAAAGGGAAGAAAATCATGCCTTAACACCGATTGATAGAGCTAAAAACGTGTACGACGGGCTTCGGGACGACGGGGCGACGACGGGGTGACTTCGAGCTAGAAACTCACGGCTAAAGCTTCTTGGATGGTGATGGCCGATGATGAAGAGCTGAGAGGTGAGGGTGACGGCTGATGAGGGAAAGAAAAGTGATCGGCTAGTAGGGTTGGGTAGATTAGGTTTTATTTATTTTTTTATTTTTTTTGTGTTAATTAAAATATAGGTTTAGTAATTAAATATAAAAGGTTTTAAATATTAACTACACAACTTAAACTCCTAATTAAACTTTAAAAATCTGATAACATAAGAAAAATCTCGAAATATTAATTTAAGGGGATTTTAAAAATACTAAAAAGTCAATATTTTGACTAATTTTGGATAAAAATGACCCCTAAAAATTAAATAAAATTAAATACTTAAAATTTTGAGATAATAAAACTTAAAATAATATTTTAAGGCTCTAAAAAGGCTCATAAAATAATTTGGGTGGAAAGTCGTCATCTCGTCCGTCCACGGTCCCGTCTACGCGATCAAATAATAAAATACTAAAAATCATAAAAATCCCTAATTATGGGTTAAATGCTTAAAATAAATTAAATCATGCATAAATAATTCACATAATTATTTAACCCATAAATCATAATTTTAAATAATTAAATATCCTAATTATGCAGGCGGATTTATGTAATTAAAAATACCGGGTGTTACAGTATCACCTACTAACTGGCAACTAATAGCATGCATTAAACTTAATACAGCAAAATAACTTAACAGAGTAAGACATGCGGAAACAAAACCATAATATACATATCAGCTTAGTAACATAATCTAGACTTAAATCTGTAGTGATACAACCAAATCGAAATCTTAAACAGTAAACATTATAATGCTATATCGAATCCTGCTGTATAATAAAATCCTCAAAGGCTCAACGTGTATATGCACATGACATACAAGTATAGAAAACGACAAATCATACATCATGTCATATAACAATGCCAAATAAATGCAACATATAAACATGTATACTCGCTGGCAATCTCAGTCAATGTGTACGTACCTCTAGGCTAGTTCAAGTATAAATAGGATCCTAGGTTCCAGCCTATATTCAAAAGTTCATCGTATCACTACATAAATTCTATAAGCCTTAACTAAGCTAATAAGTACTCCCAAAACTTAAATAGATTCCCGAACCATACCTTCGTCCGTAGTTAGCTCTTTGAAGTCGCTAGTCCCGGATGACTATAACCACACCTTGGTTATTCCAGAACCTTTTATTTTAACCGATAGGGCCCTCAAGTGTATATCTCACACTATATACACTGAATAAAGAAACTCGGGAATTCGTAATTCAGAAATGAAATCTGAGAAGCCCTATTTATAGGCAAATTTCTCGGCCAGGATCGGAACTTCCGATTTCGGGATCGGAGCTTCCGATCCAGCTCATTGCGTGCATGTCTGCCATGCCAGGATCGGAACTTCCGATCTACGATCGGAGCTTCCGATCTGCTCTATGGATCAACACTTATCAAAACTCGCGACTGAGTCATCGATCATTTCTGGCAGCTGGGGATCGGAACTTCCGTTCCAGGATCGGAGCTTCCGTTCCGATCGGAGCTTACTATCCAGGATCGAGCTTACTATCTGGGATCGGAGCTTACTATCCGGCCCAAAATTAAAAAGCCCAAATTTTACTTCTGAAGTCCAATAACGCTCCGAAATTGGTTAAATACCAACCCTTAATCATGTTTAACATATTATTATCTTAAAATAGTATCTGGGTTACTACATTCTCCCCACCTTTAGATATTTCGTCTGCGAAATAACATCTAAAGACAAATCAAGATAACAATATGAAACATCAAACCATGCTTATTACAACAATGGTAATTACATCTTACATGGTAATCAAAAATACAAAGCAAACAACTCAGGATATTCTGCTTGCATACGACTCTCAGTTTCCCAAGTTGCTTCTTCAATGCCTCGGCGCTGCCACTGTACCATCACAAGTGGTATAGTCTTGTTCCGAAGAACTTTCTCCTTCCTGTCTAGGATACAGATTGGTCGTTCAACAAAAGACAGATCTGGCTCTAGCTGAATATCAGTAGACTGAATCACATGAGATTCATCAGCTATGTACTGTCGAAGCAACGACACATGAAAAACATTATGTATACTGGAAAGAGATGGCGGTAAAGCCAAACGATAAGCAACATCTACGATCTTCTCCAGTATCTGAAAAGGCCCAATGTAACGAGGAGACAACTTGCCTTTCACACCGAATCTCATCACCTTCCTAAAAGGTGATACTCCCAGAAAAACATATTCACCAGGCTCAAACTGAAGTGGCCTGCGGCGAATATTCGCATAACTGGCTTGTCTATCTTGAGCAACTTTGATCCTATGCTTTATTAAATCTACCTTGTCTACAATCTGCTGCACCAATTCAGGACCCTCGACTTGCCGTTCCCCTACTTCATCCCAGAATAACGGAGTACGACACCGTCGACCATA
Organism: Henckelia pumila; assembly: GCF_033568475.1. Classification (NCBI taxonomy): domain Eukaryota; kingdom Viridiplantae; phylum Streptophyta; class Magnoliopsida; order Lamiales; family Gesneriaceae; genus Henckelia; species Henckelia pumila. Next base: position 56,375,493 of record NC_133122.1, on the reverse strand, counting down.
CAATGCCTCGAAAGGTGCCATATCAATACTACGATGATAACTGTTATTGTAGGCAAATTCAATCAAAAGTAACTGATCTTGCCAAGATAAGCCAAAATCCATGACAGAAGAACGTAGCATATCCTCCAGCGTACGAATAGTGCGCTCTGACTGTCCCGTCAGTCTCCGGATGATACGCCGTGCTCAAACTCAGATGGTACCCAACGCCTGCTGAAAACTACCCCAAAAACGTGAAGTAAATCGCGGATCTCTATCACTGACTATACTCACTGGAATCCCATGTAATCGCACAATCTCCTGGATATATAAGCGTGCCATGCGATCATAAGAATACTCCCGGTTATAAGGAATGAAATGTGCTGATTTTGTTAAACGGTCAATGACAACCCAGATAGCATCACACTGACGTAAAGTCATAGGCAAGTGGGTAAAAAAATCCATAGTCACGTGCTCCCCCTTCCATTCGGGAATCTCAAGATTCTGCAGTAATCCACCTGGTCGTCGATGTTCAGCCTTGACCTGTTGACAAACCAAACATCTCGAAACAAACTGATAACACTTCGCTTCATTCCCTTCCACCAGAATCTAGTTCGCAAGTCCTTATACATTTTCATACTTCCAGGATGAACTGATAATCGACTCCTGTGAGCTTGAGATAGAATATCATTCCTGAGCTCCGCAACATTAGGTACAACCACTCTATTGGATAGGCACAATAAACCATCTGCCTGAAAATGGAATCCAGATGTATTAACTCCATTGGCTAGACGTGCCAATCGCTGAGTCTTAACATCAGATATCTGAGCATCTCTGATCCGAGAATATAATGCTGGCTCAGATAGAATAGTATACAAACGAATCTCATTCCTCCCTAGTCCTGCCTTGAACTACCAGCTCCGTCCAATCCTGCGACCTGCCCCATGGAATAGGGTGTCCAAGATAACAACTAGGACGTGAGCGCTACGCTCAGTACATAGACATGAGTAAACATATGTATAATAATGCATGCAACATGATGTCTTGTAAAAGATCATCTGAAAAGTCATGCTCAGAACCGGCGCCATATGAGATGCTGCCACCGCACGGATCAACCTCTGGGTGCAACCACACTCGTCTAGTACACCAGAGTAGACAGACATAAATGCCCCCGCCGTCGCGGTACTCTCAGTGACAGACTATCGAGTATAGAGTTGAGCGGCTCTATAATCAGGTATAACAAGGAATATGCTCAACAAATCCACTAGGCTGTGCTGGCATCATCAACTGTCCACGCCTGTTGCTGGTCTCCACAAGACGGCAACGGTTCACCAAAGTCTCATAAGACACCGGGTCATCAACATACGACAACCTGTGCGCAGATATCTTGGTTCAGGCCTTGCAGAAAGATAGTCATACTTCGACGCATCACTCGCATTGATATGAGGACTGAAAGGTAGCAGATCAAGAAATCGCTGCTGATACTGATCAATAGTCATTGATCCTTGCCTCAAAGTAAGCAACTCCATAGATCGTGCTTGGCGAACAGCCGGAGGAAAATACAATTTCTGAAACTCCCGACAGAAATCCCCCCAAGTCACCTGTCCTCTCTCAGTACGTGCCTGAGCAACCTTGGCATCCCACCAAAAACGTGCTCTATCTTCTAGAACAAATTCTAGAACTTCCAGTTTCTGCTCTCAGTACACTCGAAAGCTCGGAACGTGCTCTCAAGTTTAGACATCCAGCTTCTAGCTTGTTCAGGATTCTCGCCTCCACTAAGGGTTTCGGTCCTACCTGCATAAACTTATTAATAGTATAGCGACGTTGACCCTCATGAGGACGATGTTGATCATCCTGATGATGATGGCGACGATGATGATGACCACCTCCCTGGCCAACACTAACCCGTGACTCTCGTTCAGCCATATCTTGAAAAGAATTGCACATTAAAAATCCCAAATGCGCAAGAATTACTCAAGACTAAACTAAATCCCAAATACCAATCCCAAAATCTATGCATGCTCTGATACCAAAAATGTAGTGACCCTGCATGGTATCACCTACTAACTGGCAACTAATAGCATGCATTAAACTTAATACAGCAAAATAACTTAACAGAGTAAGACATGCGGAAACAAAACCATAATATACATATCAGCTTAGTAACATAATCTAGACTTAAATCTGTAGTGATACAACCAAATCGAAATCTTAAACAGTAAACATTATACAGCTATATCGAATCCTGCTGTATAATAAAATCCTCAAAGCTCAACGTGTATATGCACATGACATACAAGTATAGAAAACGACAAATCATACATCATGCCATATAACAATGCCAAATAAATGCAACATATAAACATGTATACTCGCTGGCAATCTCAGTCAATGTGTACGTACCTCTAGGCTAGTTCAAGTATAATAGGATCCTAGTTCCAAGCCTATATTCAAAAGTTCACCGTATCACTACATAAATTCTATAAGCCTTAACTAAGCTAATAAGTACTCCCAAAACTTAAATAGATTCCCGAACCATACCTTCGTCCGTAGTTAGCCCTTTGAAGTCGCTAGTCCCGGATGACTATAACCACACCTTGGTTATTCCAGAACCTTTATTATAACCGATAGGGCCCTCAAGTGTATATCTCACACTATATAACTGAATAAAGAACTCGGGAATTCGTAATTCAGAAATGAATCTGAGAAGCCCTATTTATAGGCAAATTTCTCGGCCAGGATCGGAACTTCCGATTTCGGGATCGGAGCTTCCGATCCAGCTCATTGCGTGCATGTCTGCCACGCCAGGATCGGAACTTCCGATCTAAGATCGGAGCTTCCGATCTGCTCTATGATCAACACTTGTCAAAACTCGCGACTGAGTCATCGATCATTTCTGGCAGCTGGGGATCGGAACTTCCGTTCCAGGATCGGAGCTTCCGTTCCGATCGGAGCTTACTATCCAGGATCGGAGCTTACTATCTGGGATCGGAGCTTACTATCCGGCCCAAAATTAAAAAGCCCAAATTTTACTTCTGAAGTCCAATAACACTCCGAAATTGGTTAAATACCAACCCTTAATCATGTTTAACATATTATTATCTTAAAATGGTATCTAGGTTACTACAACTGTGAAGCAACCCTCCAGGTCGTCGGTGCTCTGCCTTGACCTGCTGACACACCAAATATCTAGAAACATATAGATACACAATCCTTTTCATTCCTTTCCACGAGAACCTGATACACAAATCCTTGTACATCTTGTTGCTCCCCGGATGAATACTCAATTTAGAACGATGAGCCTGGGATAAAATCTCCTCCCTCAGAGTATCATCATTCGAAACAACAATACGGCCAGATAAACAAAGAAAACCATCTGACTGATAATGGAATCCAGACGAACTATCATCCCTGGCTAAATGAGCCAAACGCTGGGTCTTTGGATCAGCCATCTGAGCATCTCGAATCCGAGAATACAAAGCAGGCTCAGATAAGATCGCAAACATCTGGATACTCTGCATACCTTTCTTATGCTTGAAGGTATATCCTTAAGAACAACAATCTTCAATTGCACTTGCCACAGAACAAGTCTGTAGTGCGGACAGTCGCACCTTGCGGCTCAAGGCATCAGCAGTGAGATTAGCAGCTCCTGGATGATACTTGATTTCACAGTCATAATCCTTAAGCAAATCCATCCAACTTCTCTGTCTCATGTTCAATTCTGCCTGAGTAAACAAATACTTGAGACTTTTGTGGTCTGTGAAGATCTCAAATCTTTCTCCATAAAGATAATGACGCCAGATCTTCAATGCAAATACAATAGCTGCTAACTCAAGATCATGCACTGGGTAGTTATTTTCGTGAACTTTTAACTGTCTAGAGGCGTATGCAATCACATGCCCATTCTGAGTCAGGACACATCCCAGTCCCTGAAGAGAAGCATCCGTGTATACTACATGCCCTCCAGATCCAGACGGCAAAGCCAACACAGGTGCAAAAGTCAACCGTCTACGAAGTTCACAGAAATTCTCCTCACATTCTGAGGACCACTCAAAATTCACGCCCTTCCGAGTAAGTTGTGTCAAAGGTCGAGCGAGCTGCGAGAAATTCGCGATAAAGCGACGATAATATCCTGCTAGACCCAGAAAACTACGGATCTCAACTACCGTCGTCGGACGCGACCAGTTCATTACAGCCTCAATCTTGCTCGGATCCACAGAAACTCCATCTCTGGATATAATGTGGCCAAGAAACACCACCCGATCCAGCCAGAACTCACACTTACTCAATTTGGCGTACAACTGTCTATCCCTCAGAGTTTGCAATACCAGTCTCAAATGGTAAGCGTGTTCATTTACATCATGTGAATACACCAAGATATCATCAATAAATACAACGACAAACTTGTCCAGAAATTCTCTGAATACACGATTCATTAGATCCATAAATACATCCGGTGCATTAATCAACCCAAATGGCATTACTAGGAACTCATAATGCCCATACCTGGTCCTGAATGCTGTCTTGGCTATATCTTGATCTCAAACTCGCATCTGATGATATCCAGATCTCAAATCAATCTTCGAGTAGACCGAAGTACCCTGCAATTGATCAAACAGATTATCTATACGAGGCAAAGGATACTTATTCTTGACCGTTACCCTGTTCAACTGGCGATAATCAATGCACAAATGCATAGACCCATCATTTTTCTTCACAAATAGAACAGGTGCTCCCCAAGGAGAAACACTTGGACGAATATAACCCTTGTCCAACAGATCCTGAAGCTGCTGCTTCAAACCACGCATCTCTGATGGAGCCAGACGATACGGTGCTCGAGAAATAGGCAAAGTCCCTGACATCAGATCTATACCGAACTCAACTTCGCGTACTGGAGGAACATCCTGGAAATTTCTTCTGAAAATACATCTAGGAATTCGTTCACAACAGGAATAGCTTCTATACCAATACTTCCAGCAAATGTATCAACTGCATAGATGAGGTAGCCTTCCGCGCCAGATTCCAAAGCTCGACAAGCTTTCAAAGCTGATACCAATGGCATCTGAGGTCGCGCTCCCTCACCGTAAAAGAAACCAGCTATCATTGCCAACCGGATGAAATTTTACCAATCTCTGGTAACAATCCACTGAAGCTCGGTATGTAGTTAACACATCAATTCCCAAAATGCAATCGAAATCCTCCATTGCTAATATCATGAGATTCACCATCAAGACATTCCCTTCGAACTCTAAAGGGCAACCCATCACTAGACGCTTAGCCGATGCAGACTGACCGTCGGGGTAGAAACAACAACCACTGTGTCTAGTGAAATGTATGGCAACTTATATTTCTTAACAAAACGTGCAGATATGAAAGAATGAGATGCACCAGTGTCAATGAGTGCAAAAGCAGGTATATCAAATAACAAGAACGTACCCGCTATAACTTTCTCATTCTCATCCACCACTTGATCATGTCTCAAGGCGAATACTTGACTGGAAGCACGAGGTTTCAAATTAGAACCCCCTGTCGACTGTCCCTGTGGCCTCTGCTACACTGAAGCCTGAGAACCAGAACCTGAGCCAGAACCAGCTCCCCCCGGCCTGTGGACAATCCTTCTTCAGGTGGCCAATTTCTCCACATCGAAAGCACGCCCCTGAAACCTTCCGGCACCTGTTGGCAGGATGATTCCCACCACAATGCTTGCAAGTACCTTGATTCTTTCTTCCAAAACACATCACCTCCCCGGATCTTGAGGAAGAAGAAGTAAAACTAGACTTCTTGAATGACTGAGCACGGGGACCCAAGGAACTCGCGGGTCTAGATGAGTAGAAGGATCTGTTACGGCGGATGCAGTCCTCTGCCTGGTGACATCGGCTCACTAATCCCTCGTAAGTCATGTTATCTCCCACAGCTACTCGGTCATGAATCTCCGGATTAAGAACTTGCAGGAACAGATTATACTTCGCCTCCGTGCTATCAGAAATCTGGGGCAATAAGGCAGTAACTCAAAGAACTTCAACTGGTATTCCTCGGATCGACATCAATCCTTGCCGCAAACCCAGCAACTCACTTGTCTTCGTCTGTCGGAAGAGAAGGAGGAAAAATACAGCTTATGAAAAGGCCGTGCGGAACTCATCCCAGGTAGCAACTCCTCGGGCTGCAAGAAAAGGCGCAAAAGTAGAATCACACCACTTCCGAGCTCGTCCTTCGACCAGGAAATCAAGAGTCTCCATCTGCTACTCCCTCAGTGCCATCGGAACTCCCGGAAAAAAACTTCCATACGTCGTAGCCAGTTTCTCGCATCCTCCGGTGAATCTCCTCCGACTAAAGGCTTCGGACCCATCGCCATAAAACTATGCATGCTAAAACTCCTGGTGATCATCAAGGCGATGGTGATGACGGCCCCGACGATGCTCTCGGATCGTCCCTGATCACCACCAGAAGCCCTCCCGAATGCTGTCGTGACTAACTCTCGTCACCATGACCCGCCATCAACTACATGAGGTTAAAAGTTAATCCCAAGTTTCAACAATCTAGAAGCTCAAGATTACTATGCATGCTCTGATACCATAAAT